>NC_054741.1:45393047-46115547 GCF_018143015.1 Lytechinus variegatus | reverse complement strand
ATTGAGTCCAGTAAGCCCTAAGGTGGCAACGACTGATGGCTTTGAATTTTCCAATGTAATATTTTTGGATGCTGGAACATTACTTCATATTGATAGGATTTTCACCAAAAGTATGTCAACACCATGAATTTTAATGTTTCCCAAACCCCTTGAGACCAACATTATGTCCTGTCCGAAGATGATCAAGCACCAAGGGCAATATACATTTCGTTTCCAATTAAACTTCGCGATCTGCATTACGACAGAGTTAACCTGCAAAATGTCATATCTCAATCCAAATAATTCCTCTGCCATTTTTGAGTTGGGGAATTCTTCTCTATTTACCCACTTAGATTATTTGTCAATGTAGAACACCTGCTCCCCGATCCATTGTGACGTTACATTTTTCAATAATAAGATACCTTGAAAGTTGTGGAGGTGACAAAATGTCAAGACATATTCCAGGGCCCCGTAATACAAAGATTAACGATGAATAGCAAACATGAGAGAAAACTTCTGATTGGTTCCTGGTCAGTATTTTGCGCCAAATGCGCGTGTAATGTTGATCTTGATTGGTCAGTTCATTTAGCAATTGATCGCTAATCTTTGTGTCACGGAGCCTAGGACGACTGTTTAATTCCTTGTTGATCTTGACCTTCAAAATCGTGTTATGTCCCTCGTTAGCAAAAGGAATTAAAAATGAAACATCAAACTAAATTTATTTTGAAATCAAATTCTATCCGTTTCTCAAAAATCAAGCTAAAATGTCCAAGACGTGAAGCAAAATCACAAATTAATGAAATAGTTTGATTTCTCCTGACGTGACAATTTCTTTCTTAAGAGCGTGTTATGTCACAATTTAGTTTAAAATTTGGAACATGAACAAAGCGTATAATGTTTACACTTCTCATTTTCTTGACCCAGTACGGACCGACAACACAATTAATAAACACAGATGTTACAAAATGCGGCCCCACAGCGAAAACCTTTACATATTGGTATTGGCTATATATCATATAGACATGGGAACAAAACAGAAGGTAGGTATCTATCCGCCAACAATAAGGTTACATCATCCGTTTTGTTGACATTCTTTGATCGAAACTACATGAAATTGCTTTATAATTTAATCACAAGAAACATTCATGTCAGCTTTAGCACATTGGAAAAAAATTGGGTTTTCTTCGTATTCCATATTGCATTTTAGGTCACAATTATATCGGGTTTGTTTAAGATCCTGTTAAACATTCATGATCATAGGGCGAAAGATCATCTCGAATGATCTCAGAGATGATATCGGGACTGAGTTGTTTTCCTCTAGCATGTCTAAGTATAAATCATGGCCCTGGATAGCGGGGGTGCTGCGTGTATAATTTACCATCACGTAGGTATGCTGAAAAGTAGAAATTGAACAAAAATCACTTCATTTTGCAGTGGAACTTTTTTTTTGCTTGATAAATATTCCTGACACAAATCCCAATGCACCTTTATTTGGGAGTGATTTTTTTTTTTTTTTGGGGGGGGCTTCTCAAATATTTCTTCCAAACCAGCACCTCCTATCAAAGTTCCCAAGTCATGCCCTGGTCATTTCCATCGATCCTGTACATTTACAGGTATACACTGCAGCTATCTTGGATTGGTAGTAGAATATGATCTTTACATCTAGAAACATAAGTCGTGATAATTATTGTCATCACCAAAAGTGATAAATGATAGTATCACGTGTATGTATTCTAGATAACGTGTTTTATGTATCCTGAAGTGCCCCCCGAAATTTGGAATTTTCAGGTCATTATGCTATACCCCCCCCCCCCTCGCTAGGACCGGAGTTACGCCACTGGATTAACCAAGGAGTTACAAAGAGGAGTGTTGTGGAGACTGCATGGAATAAGATGACATCACTTTTCTTTAAGAAAAATAGGTCCATAGGGCCTAAAGAGTATGAATGCACTCCTATATTATAAAATTAAATTGTATTTCTTTTGCTGAATGAAAAATAATCATCTTTTTTCATCACTTGACAAATAATAGGGCAATCGGTCCCATCTGTTATGCAAAGTAAGTTAAAAGTTTGGCACACTTCCTTGTTCTCACAATGCGAATGTTAGAATTTCCCATATTCTTCGCCTCCATAATACGTCAGCTGGTATACGTGAGAGTAATAAGACTGGGATTATCACGAGCGTGATTGGTTTGCCTCATCTTACCACTTGATCTACTGTAATGATTGCCGATTCGAAAAGTTAAGTGCCGGACTGGGTTACGTAATTCTACGTATATATTGGTTCGTTTGGTGGATAACTAAATCTGCGCTAAATTCGTGAAAGAATTTATAAATGGTTGTCTGGTTTGACTTCGGCTTAATTGAATGATATACAAGTACCATCGTTCGGTTTCAGCGTATGACTGTGATGTTTACAGGGTAAAACTAGACAAGGACATTTTGGGTATTTATATTATACAGTAACCCCCCCCCCTACACACACACACACACCTTCCATTAACCTCTTATATCATGTCATCGATTCTGTTCTGTCATTGATTTGGCGTCTACTTAAGCATGTTAAGTGAAATTGGACAACGTTAGTATTAAAAAAAGTTGATTGAAATTGTGATCTAGAAAATTACTATTTAATTACTTAACATAAAATAAATTGTAAGGTTTTAGGTGGTTTAAGCTTCCCCATCACCCTCGCCGATCCACCCCACCCCATTCCCAACCGTTCAATAGAGTTAATAGGAAAGCTGAAACCACATCAATTTGGAACATTGATCGATTGCAGACTTGCATCCATTATATAAAGGAAGCATGGAAGAGGCTCATATGCCCTTAAAAAGTGTCCGAAAAAACCTGGATGAAAGTATTACTTATTGGAAGTAAAAAGAAAAAAGGCAAAGGCCTCAAATTTTGCTGAGTGAGAGGGTAGGTAAGTTCGGCACGCATGCGATGGCCCATAAACCACTAAGTAATGACTGTCGCTCCCATTCCACTCAAAGCTTCGTCTTGGGATATTATCGGGGACTAATTCGTCTAATCTTGCGTTTTGATAATTTGGGGGAAGAAATGGTTCTTGACAATTTTCAAGTTGACAAATTAAAAGATTGACAAGCATGCACATGTTTCTGACATGTTAATGGAAATCACATCAACTCCATAATTCCAAACACATTTGATTAATTGGTGCGTGCAAGTATACACGCATACTGATATGAAGAGCAAGATATGACGCCATCATTCCTCTTTGTTTTCCTGATATTTTCACAAAATATTTTTTTGTATTCGTCGGGCACAATCCTTTCACTTTGGATGGAACCAGCGAATCGATATACATAGTGTTTCTAAAAAAAAGGGTAACCGTAGTTCAAAGGTCAGCTTTATCAGAATACATGATCTATTCTTGTGATTACATAATTAAGTAACTAATCAACTTTACTTTAACACCTCCCTTGCGTCACAATTGTCACGGGTCACAGAATTTATGGTCCATCGAAGGCGAAAGGTACAAATCCCACTTTTTCCAAGTTTTGGGTTTTAATCTACATAATTTACATGCACAAAACCCACCTTGTTGTAAGGTCTTTGTTTCATCGGTTTTCCCTTCCAAATTTCAGTCAAATGCTATCTCCTCTGTTATATTATTGTGATTTACTGGCATTTGCATATTAACTGCCTATCTTCAATATGTGTTGAACACGTCACTTCGTTCACCCGTAACTTTTGCACCGACACTATCAACATTTTCACAATACCTCACAGTCGATGCTGTATGTCTTGCATGCTCTTCTAACCATTGCTGGATTGTGGCGAAAAAAATTTATCTTATGCTGAACACGTACCTGTAAGCCACCAAGGATGTGCTGAACTAAATTTGAAGCTAGACACAAGTTTTGCAGCATTATTCGCAAAAAAAGTTTTAAGAATGGTAACTTTTCACTGAAATTTGCAGGGAAAATCTCTGATGAAACGGTTTCGTGCATGTAAATTAAAACCCAAAACTGGGAAAAAGTGGGATTCGTACCTTTCGTTTCGATGAACCATAACTTTGTGGCCCGTGACAATTGTGACGCAAGATAGGTGTCAAATTAAAGTTGATTAGTTACTTATTTACGTAGAATAGCAATCACAAGAATTAATTATGTATTTTTGATATAAGGAGCTTGAGAGTAAAATCATACGTTACTGGTCTTAAAACAGCAAAGATCATACACCCATACCCAAGCCCCTTATTTGCATCAGTGCTCTACTATACCCGGACTGCGGAATAGTTTTTGAAGTGGGGGTTGACCATACAAAACAAATCACAATTTACGATCATTTACGCTTTTGTACAGATTTATTGGGGAAAAAGGTTGCAGATGAAATGAAACTTCACCGCCTTTCTGGAAGCAAAAAAAAATCTGTCAACGAAAACATAAAGTCATCCAATTCTGTTGGGGACCTGTCATGCCCCCAACCCCGGTACGCTAGTAGTCGTGATTCCTCACTCACAATATTGCCGAATGCATCATTTTGGTTATGTAGCCTTATAGGATTACAGAATCATATTTTTTAGTTCCCTCTTCACAATATTTATTGCCCATTTTTGCAGGGGGGGGGGGCAAGATTGGATACAATTTTCTTTCCAAACATTTCCTTTTTCTTAATATAGATCAAATTAAGGGTATCGTACCTATCTTTTCTCAATACATTTTTTTATTGTTTACTAAAACATATACATACAAAGACTATCGTTACAATATACCTGCCCATAGATTGACAGATCGACCACTAATTTTTCTCAATAAATAATATTGTTGCATTGATATGAACAGATATTTTATATCAAGACTATCGCTGTAGCACACACGCCTATCAAAAAATATTTAATTGACCTCCTCAGCAGACGGTCTCATTTTAAATGACTCCGTGAACTTTGAATGTTCGACAAACCTCTTTTTTCTGAATATGACGAATATCTAGTGCTTATGCGCCAGTACTACATAGACAGAAGTCACTCGAAGAAAGAACTGGACCGGGAAATAGGAATGTACTTCCTGTAACATTTTGAAAATGTTAAGTAATTGGGGAAGACATTTTAAAAGAAATAAGAGGGAGAGGTGTAGACTGCGGAGAATATCAATGAAGGAAAGAATGAGAGAGCAGTGTAAAGTGAAAAACAAGAGAAACGAGTGAAAGAACAAAAAAGATCAAAGAGAGGTCTATTTCCGATTCGTCTAATGCCAATTCGTCTAACTGCCAACTCATCCACGTTCATTTGGTCTATCATCAGTTCGTCCACTATCCACATGGTCCAATAGCCATTTAGTCCATATACCACTTGGTCTAATTGTTCATTGTGCAAAATGGATGAAAATTAAATGGATATTAGACCAACTGGTTATTAGGCGAAATAGTTATAGACTAAATGGTGATTAGACGAAGTGATGATTGGACCAAATGGCTGTTCGACGAATGGACGGAATGGTATTAGACTAAATGAAAGTAGACCGTGTGGTGAGTGGACGAGTCGGCAGTAGACGAATTGGCATTTTACTAGTAGAAAGGGCATAGAAAGAGAGGGGAGGAGCAAACAGAAAGAGGGGAGGTGAGAAAAATTAACTCCTACTACGATGTAGTCGCTCTAGCTCGGAAAAAAGCAATCAGAAGATTGATACTATTCATGATCATAATGATGGGCAGACTTCAACACGGAAATTGATTATTGTATTGACATGGTAACATGACATTTGTTGAAGGGGGACAGGTGTAGCAACAAAAGAATGGGATAAAGAGAGAGAGAGAGAGAGCTAGACATGCTAGAGAGGGAGATAGGCAGACAGACAAACATACACAGACATACAGACAAATAGACAGATGAAGAGGAAATGGTAAGTTAAAGCTATACTTTGTATGATGTGGTCACCCCAGTCAGAAAGAGCAGACAGGCGATTGAAAAGATTATCATGATCAGTGAAGGGGCGGCGATACTGGGGACCGGGGGCACTGTGCCCCCTCCCCGTTTTTTGAACCACTGAAAAGTGCCCTTTTTACGCAAAGAAATGCCCCCTCGCGAACGTGTACAGTGCCCATTTCATCGGAAGAGATCCCGTTTTACGTGTTACCAAGTACCGTTTCTCATATAGGCCTAATAAGTGTCATTTTTCCCAAAAATGACCCTCACGGACATGTTCGGTGCCCTTTTCACCTGAGAAGGACCCCTTTTATGTGATAGCAGGTGCCATATCTCGGATCAGTGCCACATTTTAACAAAGAATTCCCTTTCACGAACGTGTTTTGTGCCCCTTTTACCAGGCATGATTGAAGAGGACCTGTTTTATGTCAGAGCAATTGCCCCCTTGTCTTCTCGCAAGTGCCTTTTCTCGGATCAGTGCCCCTTTTTACCAAGGAAAAGTGCCCCCACGAACTTATTCTGTGCTCATTTCACATGAAAAGGATCCTTTTTATGCCGTTAGCACGCGCCCTTTTTGTCAGCTTTTAGGTTCTCCTCTTCGTATCAGTGCCCACCTTTTACCAAGGAAAAGTGCCCCCACGAACTTATTCTGTGTCACTTTCACATTAAAAGGACCTTTTTTTCTCTTTGCCCCTCCCAAACTTTCAAATTCGCTCCACCGCCACTGATCATGATCATGAAGATGGCTAGACAGTCTTTAGCTCAGAAATTATTGTATTGTATTATTGTTACATGATATTCTGTATCATGAGACAAAAAGCAAGAGCATGTCGTATAACCCCCCCCCAAAAAAAAAAAAAATTCAGTCAGGTAATCGAAGTATAGAGCCCTCATCACCCTTCCCCGAAGGCTCTTCTTACCCCCACTCGTTGTCTAGTTCGTATCTTGGTATGTGGCATCTTTTGATTATCATTGTTGCTAGTTCTTCGGAGATGCAATCAAAATGGACATGAAATATCAAACGTAAAATGATACGAATGCCATCTGATAGTAAGAGTATAACTCCTCGTCGTGTCGGTGGATAATGTTTACTATTACCCGGAGGTAAAGAATGCAATATGACAGTTACGAAATTCCTCGCTATTCTTTCAATCGAAGAAGATGAAATTCGTCTTGGCATTGGTGTCGACATCTCTTTGGCTCCCAGAGAAAATCCTTAGCTCTTATTGCTCGCCTAATGATCAAGGGATGTGAAGGACGGTCGGGAAGAGGTGAGGGCAAACGACCTCTTCAGTGATGGGGTTGATTATGATCTATCTTTTATCATTTCTTCGATAAATATGAGTTAGAAAAGGACTGCAAGAGGGAAAACTTGTGCAACGATACAGGCGATGTCCAGACATTTACGCATTCTCTCAATTATACATTCCGCGGTAACCCTTTTCTTATCGTTTAAAAAAAAAACTCCAAACGCATGTTGTAAATGTTATTATCATTCATTTTGCTTTAGAGTATATAAATTATGTGTGGTATTGTTGTTAATCTCAAAATCTTATATCATCTAGTGGGAAGAACAGTATGTACTTTACTGAAAATATAAAACGTCGCGTGCTAAACCCAGGGGGGCCACTTACATTGACGAGTGAATACCATGCGCGACCAAAAAACACGTAAAAAAGATGTGTTTTTTTTTAGAGAGATAGGGCACGTTACGTACGTAACGTGATAAGGGTGTCAAAAACACAAAATTAATGAAAAAGGGTATCTATTTCGCTCGGAAAGTTACGTGCTTAGAGTCAAATTTGTGGGGATGATGAAAGAAAATTACAATGTTTTTAGAGAGGATGTCCTTTTTGCCCCAACACTACGTGTTTAGAGTCCGATTTTCGCGATCGAGGTATGGAAGGTGGGGTCGTACTAAACCAAATGATGTGTAAAGGTAAAACCGACGACCGAAGGACCCGTGACATAACAATAAAATATGACTGTACTTTTTAGAGGTTCAATTCAGGGAATACTTGCCAAGAGTATCGTTTCATGTTTCCAATATTTGTTAAGGGTAGGGTTTTACACGCCAATACTTGTTAAGGGGTGCATTTTCAGTATATGGAAAATACGCGTTTAGGGTGCTTTTCGAGACCCCATGGTCGCGCATGGCATCCACTCGTGAATGAAGTGCCCCCCGGGTGCTATATGAATATATGTGCACATTCATGTCCAGGCACGTGACAATGTATTTCATTGTCACATGTCTGTACATGACTCTTGGAAACAGTGTCATTTGCTTCTATACTACCAAGAAAGGACGTTATTTGGTTTCCAAATCAACCACAACAATCATCTCATCATTGCACAGATGAGATCTTGTTCTCTCCCAGAGCTTGAGGTTGAAAATTTTAAAGTACATATTCTACATGCAGCACTTATTAACACAGCGGTTCCTGGGTATTCGGAGAAAAGAGAGAACTGAAAATGAGCACGACAGATTGAGTAACAGCGCAACGATTATAAGAATTGATATGTTTGTTTTGGGCTCGACACTTGTATCTCCCCTGACATGAATGTGTCTGCTCTGTCGAGGTGATTCGAGTTATCTTATATCCTGATTCCACGTTTGAGTTATTTGAAGGTTAATCAAGTTCGGTCTCACTTTCAGGGTCAACCCTTGGTCACACGGCTAAAGGTCAAGGACATGATCATTGGGGACGATTGTTGTCAATCTCTTGTGATGGGTTCGTCAAAACACGCACCCGAGTCGAAAAACGGCCCGCAGTCCCGTCCAGCCCATGGTATCTCGACCTCTTTTCGAGAAAGTCCGGGTGCGTATAGGTTATTGTTTTCTCGTTCGTCACTACTTTCAGGGATGCCAAATTGCTATTACATCCAAAGTCAAAATAGTTGTCTCTTTATATTGCACTTATACCCTTTTTACACAGACTAAAATTTCCTTAATCCCGTACTATAGGTGGGGCTAAATTGCCATTTAGCCCCACCTATAGTACGGGGTTAAGCTTAGCCCACTTTCTTTTTACACAGCATTTTTGCAAAGTGGGCTAACCCCACCTTTAGTACGGGATTATTTGGCCCTGCAAAAAAGCAGGGTTATCCCAGCAATTGCGGTGCTAAGAGCGATAGTACGGGGTTAAGATCGCTAGTGTAAAACAAAAGTGGGCTAAGCTTAACCCCGTACTATAGGTGGGGCTAAATAGCAATTTAGCCCCACCTATAGTACGGGGTTAAGGAAATTTTAGCGTGTGTAAAAAGTGTACGAGTGAAGTACTTGTACTACGAATGATCGACAAAAACCACTAGTCCGGGGTTAGCGAGTTTCGTGTGTAAAAAGCAAGCATTCCTTATCCGGGGTTAGCAATAACAATTTGGCATGTGTGAACAAAATTGTACGGGGTTAGCGATAGTCCGGGGTTAAGAAAATCCTGTGTAAAAGGGGTATTTGTCACTTTATCTCTGAAAAACTCAAGTGTCCTTGTGGCGTGAGTGCACATAACACGCCAAACATGAATGCGAAATTACAATCATTATTTAATTGTTGAGAAAAGAACTTAAAGATTTTGAGGCTAAAAGAATGATTATTAATCTCAGGACGAGAAATATGATGTGGCAATGACGCGCTAAACTATCTCATATTTTTTTATTTTGATAATATGATTGTTGGAGAAAACATAATCACCGAGTTGCCATGAATTATTTTAAAGCAACGATCGATAGGAAATTTTCGAGCTGCAAGCGTCGACAAATGACCCAAATTTAAGATTGTCTTAGACTAGCTTCTTCTTTCTTTCCTTCTTTTATTTTTCCCTCACAGGACTCATGCCAATCACAAGAAGAACTCTCAGAAGGAAGACTAAAACCACATCTTCCTCTTACTAAATCGGAATCCATAAATGAATACTGATTTTTTTTCCCTGTTCATTATTTTTCGTCAATATTCCATCCATATACTTTTTTTCCACTGAACTGATCACCTCGTATAGCCACCTTGCGATCAGTGACCTTCTGCTTGTTTTCCCGCCAAGATAACGATTCTACTATCTACTGTCTCTATAGTAATCGTCCTTTCAGAGCCAATCGCTTCTCCGCTTTGTTTCCCTCTCTATTATTGTTAACTTGGTCCCTCGTGCCGTCTCCATCCATATCGATATCACTTAAAGGCAGCATCACTTGTGAGTGTGCAATAACAACTACTTCTGATGACATAACTCTTCTAATCGATCACATTAAGTATCACTTTGTATCATCATTAGTCGTCTGACTCAGGAGAGGTCCTCGTGATCAGTATGTGACGTTAAAACTGATCGGCATGGATATTACTCTCCGACCGATCAGTTGGCGTTATAATTATTTTCAATGACATAAGGTAGTATTCACATTGTGACATACGGAGGATAAAAGAAAAGAGAAAATGTATTATTAAACGCCCTTCATAACAAAGTACATCCTAGAAGTCTTTGTCGAATTAAAAAACAACAATTGTAGTTCTTTTCTCGAGACAATCGACACTATTTGCAATTTTTCGTCAGCTCCAAAACTTAGGACGAAACTGGCATTCCGGTTCACCAATTTTCGACAAAATCTCCCAGCTGTTCTTTGTCATTTGAAGGGCATTTTCAGTACATTTAATATGTTGTGGAATGTTCAGAACGTCGTGGAGCAAATTCCCTATTGTTACATCGTCGAAACCGACTACGAACCGATCTATCCTATGTCTTAGGAAATAGTGCAATAGCTGCATTCGGTCTTGATTCGGTATCGTTGCAGTAGATAAGCTTGAAGTCATATAGCCATGAGAACATTGTGGCGGAGTTGATTTACTTCATTCAATGCTTTTGTTGATGTTGGCGATTTTTTTTTTTTTGGGGGGGTTTAGATTGTTTTTTGTAGGATGATAACAGGGGGCCTGATTAGAGGGAAGGCCAATCATTGGTTCAAGGTCCTATTCAAGATGATCCTACGTCATCACGACGTCATCTCTAACATGTCTAATGTAGGTCTGCGAATTTGAAAATTTAGTGGTGTTCAGGAAGACAAGATCACATTAACTCTTATAATATTTGACAATATATTCAAGGAGAAATGTCCTCTCACGGGATCAGTCGAGAAGTGGGCATCCTGTAAACCGATGTGTTATTCTTGATACATTTGTCTTCAAAATCAATTGGAAATCCATCTTTATTCCGCATCTCAGAATATCGATAACTTAGGCCTAAATCTTTTTTTTTAAACAGATTCTCTTCACACTCTTTATTGTGATGTATCATAAGATTAAATCAGATCAGAAAATGCAAAATATAAATATTTCTATTCTGTCGCTCACAACCACCGTCCGAATGTACATTCTGTCTTTAAGTATTGCGCTCGTTAATGAAGTCAGAAAAGATTACTGCAAGGCAGGCAACCGATAGGTGTTTTGAAGGAAGGAATGACAGATAGGCAGTTGAGAAAATGCGAAAAGGAGGATGGGAGAAAGAAGGAATGGAGTAAAGTGGAAAAGTGAGTGAGTGAGTGAGTGAGAGAGAAACAAATGAGAGAGAAAGAAAAATAAAGGCTTTATTAAACTGGGACAATATTACATTAACCGTCATAATTCACACATAAGTAATTTCTTATCACTGTGTCTATAAAAAATGTATACAAACTTAAAATTTTGGGCAACATACTGTCCAATGTTTTGGGTAATGTATGTTAGTGAAATATATATTCTGGGCAATTATTATCCAATCGAGCAAATTTATTAACCAATTATTAGTTTTTATTACCCACTTTGGGCAGATTTTAAACAGTAGTTGTGTAGACAGTATGTTGGACAGGGTTGATTAAAAGTTGGGCATTTTTTTTCCAACTATTTTAGGAGTGTACATATCTTGTGAACCATGAACCATGGAAATATGGGAATTTATTTAACTTATCGGTGTATTACATGACACAATTTGATTGGGCTGCTGGCATGTGACTGTGTTATTATGATCAAACCTAAGCCTATTTCAGGTTAATAATAATAATTATTATTATACTTGCTTTTATAGCGCTTTAGAATTATTATGTATTGTAGCGCCTTTTAAACAATGCAGCACACTTTCACTGGATTTTCGCAGAGCAGCTGTTATGCGTATAGAATAAATTCCTGCCTGGTCCCCATTTACCTCATCTGTTATGAGTGCAAAACAATTATGGATAAATTTCTTGCTGAAGAAAATTGACTACCGGAGTAGGATTTGTACCAATGACCCTTTGATTTAGAGTTGGGAGTCATACACCATCCACACACTCGTCCCTTTAAAAAATGTTTTCATGGGTATGTATGATGTATGAATGGAGACGGGGAGGGTCAATGCAGATGGAAGTATACATTACAAAAACAACAAATGAAATGTCAAATAAATACAAGTAGGGCCTATATTACCAAGTGCGAACTCACAATGATTAGAGGTCAATACTGAAGTTACTGCACAGGAAACATCGTAACGTTGTGTTCAGAATCTAAATGAGTTCATCGTTTATATAGATACTTGATAGTTTTTCAATAAAAATACAATCGGATGCAAAGTCACCTTTTCATGAATTACAAATGTTGTAACCAACTTCTTAGAAATCTTTAGGCACTAGTAAATAATCATCGAAACTTAATAAATAAACGAAGGAAGTAATGAAAGAATGATTGGATAAATTGATAAATCAAATGATGAATGAAGAAATAAAAGGGTAAAACAATGCGTATACCCATGTAAACATAAGCACACACCCTCACCCACATTTACATACACACACACTCATACACCCAGATAAAGAGGAATCATCGATATGAATACGTGTATGAATTAAACATATATACTAGAGATAAAGTGAATATATAAATATGTTTTGCAAATAAGTGAAGTGTAAATGAACAAATAAATGATAAAAATATGATACATAGTTTATCATAAATTGTTAAATGCATGATAAGGAAGAGGCTGTTAATGAAAATAAAATAGTGAAAGATAAAAAAATTTAAAAATATATATCATATCCAGAGCGGGTTTATATGAAAATCTATCATACATTTGAAATCATCTACTGTGATTCATGCGTCTGAGATGAATAAAACTTTCTGACCACCGAATCCGGCAAACACCGGAATTAAAAATAAGGAGAAAGAGAAGTCCTTCTCGAGTGGGGAGCAGATCCAAATATCACTTGAAATTGGACACGATATTGAACCTCCGAACACTCTGTTTTATGAGGAAAAAAAGTCAGTTTTCTGGCGAGATTTATCATGATTTTTTAAGGATTATTTGCATTGGCAGATAATGTACATGTACATGATGTAGTATACTACCAATGCAATCAACGGAGGAAAATTTGATTTCTTTTTCATTGATCAAAGAACGGGGACAAGATTATGTATTTCTTACAAATGATGTGGAAGAAAATTTAATAAAAGAAGTTTGTGATGATTCAGAATATTGAATCGGCTAAAATGAGGGTTTCATATTCCAGGTTCAAAATTAATCAAATATATTTACATCTACATACAACAACAACTGTATGAACTTTATGACCCTTCTTTTACTAAAACGAAAAAAAATGCATGTTTTATAGAAGCGATGAACATTTTAATCGGCAATCGTCCCCTACCTAGTCTAACATGAGATTTTTGTTAGTTTTACTTGTCAGGGAATGTGTTTGCATTTAACTTTTTCCCATGTTCATTTATATTTTGTTCCTCACCCTATTTTTACATCTTTTAAAACAACCTGCACAGTAAAAATGCTGTTTAAGATTTTAACGCTGTTAACTATATGAACCTTACAGAAGTTGTTTAACAGTTTAAACAATCATGTTTAATTTATTGAAGATTAGATATGGAAAATTAAACTTGGTTGTTTAAGATTTTAAACACTTGTTTAAACTGTTTAAACAATTACTGTAAGGTTCATATAGTAAACAGCGTTGTATAACAATTTTAAAAAGCGTTTTTACTGTGTGGAACCATACTCCTATGACAAGAACTGTGTATATAATAGCCTGTAGATTTGAGTACATTTTAGAGTATTTCAATAATTGACGCCTTGTGATCTCAAAAATCAACTCTGGAGAACTGGAAATTTGGTAAGTACATATGGGATCGACACTCGATTATTTTCGACGGTTCTTTATTCTTATTACTATAAACTATTTGGAGAATATTGCCAAACCCAAACAATCGCATGTAGCGGAATGTGCAAAGATGCACTCAGAAAGTGTGGAATGGTTTCACCTGATCGCACTGCCTACAGGTAAGAAATTAATATTATTTAAGAAACACTGATATTTGTAGTGAATGCAATAAGTTGAGGGATTTATTACATTTGTTTTGGTTGTGTAAAGAGGTTGATAAGTTTTGGAAATACGCCGAAGCACTTATAAGAAAATGTCTAATTCAAAATTTTCATTTCATTTATTTCATTTTCAACAAAATATAAATCAAATAAATACAGTCATAACAAGTCAACATTATAAAAAAATATATCAATGTCATAAAATCAACTTGAGAAAGACAAAAATTTCCGTTTGAAGCCTCAGCATATTGTTTAAGAAAAGAAAAAGAAAAAATAATAATTTAATGTATTCTATTTACAAATGTCACAAGATATCATAAGTTACAGTAGTATTATGATTTGGAAATTGTGTTCATATATGTTCTTGGAAAAAAGATATGATAATGAGAGACGTAAACGAAAGGGAAATTTGTATATGAATATGAACAAATTGAATTTAATACTGAATAACTTGTAAAACTTTTGTTTGTGTACATATATATGTATGTATATTTTTATTCAAATAAAGAAGACCAGTACTGGTTTAAAAGAAAAAAATGTTATATTGTAAATAATTTTTATGTAAGGTATTTAGTAAGCAAGTATGATGTTCAATTTGACGATTGACGGTGTAAGGTCATTTCCATGAGACTTCCTTATCAAACGAATAAAGACAGTGTAGCAAGTTGTTTTCGAACCCTTGCCGCTGGCCAGTATGACCGATCCAACTGAGTTACTACGTATCAGTCAATACTGAGGTACCCTATTTACCTCCAAACTTGATGTGGTTCCTCTTACTCTCCAGTTTGTCTATAGATAGCCTATAGCTTTGGTCTTGAAGATTGCGGATTCGCAGAGGGGTGACATAATGGACAAAGTTACAAAAAAACATTTTGTCAGGGGCAGAGAATAGACTAACTTGTATACAATAATAACCCCTTTCCACCCCTTCATTCCTCCTCTTCCTTCCTCACACTGATATTCTCTTTTTATTTATCACTCTCATTATGTCCCCCCCCCCCCCCCCCCCCTCTCTCTCCCTCTCTCTCTCCCTCGCTCTTTGGCTAATATCTCCATCGCTACTTCCCCGTTCTTCTTTTTAATGACCCCGTCCCTACTTTCTGATGCCCAATTCAATATTTATTTTGCTGTGCAAGGGCACGTTATAACAAAGTTCTCCTTTAATTACTTCAATGTTTTTCATTACACACAAGAAACATCATATTCGACGAGACAGACCTGCGATGCATTTGTTCGAAACATGTTCAAATAAAAAGGACATTAATCAAACATTTGAACACATCAATAATCCATCATTATCTTAGAAGCAATCACATCCGTCTTTTGTTTCAAGACAAGCAGTCGAAATCTCGAAATTAAGTGACCAAATCCAATTCATGTCAGAGCGTAAATACTCCATCTCTCTCTCTCTCGGTATTTCTACCTTCTTTCTTCCCACCCCTCTCTTTCTCTGTCTTACACACTATGCTAACACACACCCAAATCACACACACACACACTCACAAACTCTCTCACTCTCTTCTATTTCTTACTTCTTTCTCTCTCACATGCACACACACACCTTCACGCACCCATCCACTCTTTCAAGAAGACCTACACTCAAAGATATACATACATACCCCCCCTCTCTCTCTCTCTTTCTGTCTTTCACTCTTTGTTGGTTGTACAGGGTTTGTTTAGGAAGTTTGTCTCGAGAAGATAGCGATCAGAATGACGGTATTTTGAATAATGCTTGAATGACACAAACAACCATCTATTTTTCCCCCTGTGATAGACACGAAGACATTCTATAAAGGATCGACTACCAAGCAGAGCTAGCAGAACCAACTTCCTGCATACCAGTCAAGAGGGCAAATAAAAGAAGTTTACAAATTTCTGCAAGACCGATATCCTTACGAAGTAACAAGACCGAGTGGTATTTATAAATGGGTAATCCTAAGGCATTCTAAAAAAACAGAGTGATCCATCTATAACAGGCTCTAGAAAACGTCGTAAAAGCTCACCAAGTATTCATCTAGATAAATATAGTAAGCATCATGGAGGAATGGAATGATTCTAACGAAGATAAGTGTCCAATTCGTCCCTGCCATTCAATAAAGATGATAAAAGCTGCAAAAATGTAGATGGGTTTTTATTCCCCCAATAACAATGTCTGTCCGTGTCCATAGAATGATGAATTGGTTACTGGTATTGTTGTCACCGCCCCCATCCCTCCGCTATTTTTTGGGTGATATGGTGTATGTGTGTATGGTCGAGGATTTGAAAAAAGGGATAAATATCGTGAAAACCAACTCCCGCAATATCGAATGCATCTTTTATTCACTATCCTTCACGAAAATGAATTACCCCCCCCCCCCGTGCTTTCGCGCCGTCTGTGCGCTATGAAACATTTTGATAATTATAAATTTTCTACCATTTATCATAACTGCATTGCATTAGTTTATAGCTCTCGAACATGAGTTTTTTTTAACAAGTGTACACCAAGTTGCCAATGATGAATATAGCATTTCCACTTATTTGAAAGCAGGATAAAAGTGCATTGTACATTAAATGCTTTGCTCACGGGCATAGGTGCCGCGGCCGGGGATCGCCTATATAGACCACTCGGCCACGGCATCTCTGGGGTTATTTTGCATGACACGATAATACAGGCCTATATTTGTGATTTTTTCTTTCTTTCTTTTCCCTTGATTTTCTTTGATTTCGTGTATCACTTTTTCTTTACTTTTAAGATACTTGTAAAGACGTCTTAATCCTGATCATCATCCATCCATCTTGTACTGACAAATCTACAAACAATTGTATTCAAGGGTAACGAGTAGAAAAATACAATGAAATGCACAGGTAAATGAATATATAAAAAGATCAATAAATCAATGAATATATTCATGACATGAATACCTAAACAAAACGAATTTATGAAACTAAATTGATAGATAGAGAAGAAGTGCAAACAGTTTAGTTTTATTGTAGATTATAGGTCTATGGTGTGTGAATCGTTTCAAGTGCAAATCTCCGCAAATAACCAAGACAGTGTTCAAATTTGTTGAACCTAAAATATGACCCCATCGTGTGGGCCTTCCTCTACTAATGTTTCTTTTTTCATTTGGCTCGATATCAAAATCCATTATTCATTGCATACTATTTTGGTAGATCAAGTGTAATCCGAAGCTGTGTAGAATAGTATATGGCTTATGTGTATTTCCACGCATTAACATTCAGGTTAACGAGACAGCATATGGTGACAGTCTATGGTAATCACTACAGATCATGTAATGGATGAATGATTGTCCTCGTATACATTCATGATGTGAGGATTGATTCGAAAGCAGAGAGAGAGAGACCGAATCGTGGAGGAAATTAAGACGGGAAATGGATCAAGGATGTTAAACGAGAAGGCTAATTTATAATTCAAATATCATTAGACATAATGTTAGAAATATGTTGCAGCAGGCCCGTACCAGCAGCACCGGCGATTGTTTAGATTAGAATAAGCATATAGCAGAGGCGACATCACAGGGCCCCCGCAGGACGGAGATCATTCTCTGTGATTTCGAAGTGGTGGCAGAAAAACTAGGGGTAATATGAACACGGTGAATGGAGATGAAAGAAGTACAGAAATAACATAAGAAGAAAAAAAAGAATTCGCGGACATAATACTTCATTTCATCTAATTGGACCTTTACCGTTTTGAAGAAAAAAAGTGCGAATCCACATTATCAATGACCTTTCACCTCTTTTCTTCAGTAATCACTTTTATAATAACATTAAAGAGACAATCCAATGAAGGTTTTTTTCATTAATGTTTACGGACATTTCATTAATAGCCAATCAGGGCCAAGAGTTTCCGTAGCTTACAACAATTTTCAATGTATGATCGCCGATAAATCGCACCATGAAACAGTCCCTTGCTAACTTCAGTAGATATGAACTCATTATAAGTGTGTTTCGTAGATATGTCGTTATGTCATCATGCAAAAGCTTTGCAAAGTGATCATTTCTATTCTTAACGAATCTCCTATTCGAACCCACATTCCAAGGACTCAACCAATCTGCACTAATATTCCACGAGGCTTGGATTCAAGTTTTTAATGTAGGCTTGTGTTTTTAGTCTGTTAAAAGTCAGTTTTGTAGCAGCTAGTCTGAGTTATCTAAATGTATATTTGGTATGTTATGGTGGATCGCCCCCCCCCCCTCTCTCTCACACACATATACACCCTGCTCCTCTGTTTACCTATCTCTCTCTCTTACAGACACACACACTGGCACACAACGCACACTCTTTATCTACATATTTCACACACACACACACACACCCTCACCCATCTTCCTCTCTATCTCACTTTGGCCTGCAATTAAGAATTAAAACGGAAATAAAACCAGGTAACATAAGTAGGCATAACAGTTCACTTATCAAAGTCAAGTTAAAAAGCCTGCATATCTGTTATTTCTCAAACCGTCTCACATTCCAGACACTCTCACCATCATGACCATGATCATGTTTTCACACGCTCTAAGTTTAACCACATTTCCATCTAAATTTCCTAGCCTATATTGGCCGCAGATTAGGGCTGCGAGCCTCGCGGCAACCCCCTTATAATTCTTTAATCATAGTTTACGTGTTAAAAAGAAATCCGGTCGACTTGTCAACCGAAGCATGGTATGTCCTGGCGAATGTTTCGCATTTTGAATAGCATTAATTTTTAATTTAAAGTTGACCAGCTTTCTTGATGTATTCATCCCTACACTTGTGGCTCATATCAGGGTTACCACATGTCTCCGATTTCAAGGGACAGTCCCGTATTTCAAGAATGTGTCCCGCGTCTCTTATACGACCCTTCCCGGGGTCCTGTTTTGACCCGTATTCCACGATTTCGAACACATTTATGAGAGAATATTCAAACATTACCTTTTTAAAAAAAATATGAACAGTAGCAAAATGGGGAGAGGTGAAATATTAAAAAGCTTTAATAGTATATCAAATCTAACACAAATATTTGCTCGCTCGGTTCACTTTCTCGAATTTTATCTTTTTAATGATTTGTCAAATCTGGTCACCCTTGCTCATCAATCCAGTCTCTGGCTCATTTCGGTTAATCGATTAGATTAATCGTTTACTGTGCTATTCACCCCCACTGACATTTCTAGTTTGACACATGGCACAGCTCATTATAAGAGATAACGGGCATTCAAATAAACATGTTTGTTCATTAGTGAAAGCTCTAATGTTACGGATTTAATTCATACCATCGATTAGGAGGGACATTACTGTTACGACCCGCTGTTATTTATTTTCAATTGCATGCGAAGAGAGAAAAAAAGAAACCCTTGAGATGTTTTGATTTCGTTATCTAAATCAAACACTGTACAAAGTGTCGATAATGGGTTAGTGACGTATGTTCTCAAGAAGGGGCCTGGATAAATTGACCTGTTACACATTTTCCATTCTCTTCCCATTTTCCATGTATGAACGGTTCTCCTTCCTCCATATCACGATCTCCCCCCCCCCTCTGTTATATCGTATTCTCAGTCTCTCTCTATCCATCCCCTTTATCTTATACCCCCTCTCAACTTCTCTACATCTTTCATTCCTTTTACATAGGCCCACAAAGATAACAAACATTCCTTTCACTCTCTATCTCAGAAATGATTGAAAGAAAGCAATCATGGAAACGTTATCCTTCTTATTCGAATTGAGGTTTGGCTCCAAACTTGCTAACTTGCTAAGATAGTAAATCCTTTTTTTTGCAGGGATGTAAAAGAAATAGTGTAATGATATTTTTGACATTATAAAAACACTGAGAACCCTAAAGCTGTCCAAGCGTAATCTGGAATCAGTAACACACAGTTTACCAATTGTTAAATGGTATTTGTTTACTACTAGACTGGTAAATATTTAGATTTCCATATGTGTCAATCATAAATATGCCTTAAAACTAGTCTTGTCCTTCATGTCCTTGTTTGTCCAACATCAAGCAGAAGGATGAAGGATGGTGGTGTAATCTCGTGTGACAAAAGCCATAATAAATCAATGAAATTCGGATGATCCTTCATTACTTGGAATCAATTTCTACCTAATTTGACGTAGTTTCCATTGGCTTTCGATAAAAGCTCGCATTTTGTTATATTTATCTTGTTTTTAAGTGCATTGATGGGAATCCCCCAGCTTACCCCAGTGATCTTATTCAGAAATATCAACTCATTCAAAATCTTCGTTCACAATCAAAGGATCTTCTCTCTGAAATACGAGTAAATTCCAAGACTTTTTGTTATAGAGCTTTATGGGAAAATGGTAGCAAAATTGTGGAAACATGCCTTATAGAAGATCAATAACAGATTTCAACAGATTTAAATCTGTGTTAAAAAACACATTTTTTTATGAAGCACATGGATTAGCTCTATACAAAGTTAAAATAATTCTACCGCTCGCATAGAGACTATTCATAATTTCATATGCTATTACGCGTCTCTAAGAACTGATTATTAGTGCTATTATTAGAATAAGAATAAACTGGGAGTGTCTGAGGTACGATAATATCCACTTATAACAAAAGCAGCTATTTGTGTTATTTTTTCATGCGCATTCTTATACAAATCATCCTCAACTTGATGAAAATCGAGTATTTTATAATCACTGTATTTTCGGTGTCAGCGGTGGGATGACACTGTAGTTTTTCGCTGTTACCTTTTCCATTATATCACGTGTTTCGATCAACGATGAACTAGGAATTGTTGCATGTTTCTGCCGGATCACAATTCATACATTCTACAGTATACCTATGACTCTTGTCCGTTGATCATGCCAAAATGAGCACATTACTCATTGAAACGAGACCCTATTAACAAATAAATTTATAGACGTCATGTTAACTCTGAACGAACCAGATGAATTTCATCTACATGGAATTTCTCATGTTTATGTGTATTTATTTGGTGGCAATTGGAGACAATGGCATGCACGAATGTGAAAAGAAAGTGCTTTGAATAATAATAATCTAACAAATAAGATGAAGACTCACCGAGGGTTTTAACCGTCTTGACCTCTGTAAACCTCCTCTTTTCACATCTACCTGGTGGATGGAATGTAAATATCGAGGTTCTTATCCTCCTCAACACTGGTTTAGTGACGTGTGCCTCTGTGGCTTTCGGATATCCTTGGAACGCAGCCTCGGCAGATGCCGCTGCCGTCGAATTCACTCTTGCGGAACATCGTGAACTGTTTTCTAACCTGTACAAGTCGGTTCTCCTCCTTGAAGGTGGACAGGAATGTACCTGGTCGTAGTGGTTACGGGTTTGGTAGATAGACTGGTTGTTACCTTTTTGTTGATTATGGTGATGATGGTCATGTAGCTGAGGTGCAGAATTTCGCCTGAATTCGGCGCCTCTTCGAGAGACTTGGTAAATCCGAGTGTAAACTATCACCATGACGAGAAGGGGTATGAAGAACGATCCGCATGACGAGTACACTACGTACAGTTTGTCGATGTCGTACTCACAGAGTTGCGCCGATCTATTTCGGGAATGTGGCCAGCCGATCAGGGGTGGACAGGCGATTAGAAAAGATGCCATCCAGACCAAAACGATCATGACCGCCGCTCGGCGAAAGGTTTGTTTCCTGACGTAATGGAGCGGAGAAGTGATAGATCGACAGCGGTTGATTCCTATGGTACACAGATGTAAGATTGACGCTGTGCAACAAGCGACATCGGTGAAGATAAAGAGGTCGCAAACTTGAGGCCCAAGGTCCCATCTGCCCCCTGATAGCTCTACTCGGACAGACAACGGGAGCACCAACATGGCAATTGACAAATCAGCAATCGCAAGGGAAGCGAAAAAGAAGTTCTCAAAGGTCCTCAGCTTCTTTTCTAAACACACAGCTAGGACAACAAGAGAGTTTCCCAGCATGGTCAAGGCTATCATCAAGCATAAGATGGCTCCTTCGAAGATCTGTTCGGCCGTATCCAGTGAGGTCCATTCTGATCCAGTCTCATTATCGGAATTCACTGTGGTGATGTCAAGCGTGATGTCAGCCATGTCTGACCACAGTGCGTCGGTGTACGGCACCGCCAGGCCAGACTTATCGGTGATACCTAATAGGGTGGGCGAACTCATATCCATTATGCCCTATTAACTACGATCAAGGATGGTACATTCACTACAAGCATACACTTACATGTAGGTAATTGCTGAAAAATCCAAACAAAGATATTGATGAAGTAGTTTTACGAGAAGTATCAATCACTGCTCGTTCATGATCACAGTTGATTTGTGTCCAAAGACTAAGTCATATTGAGTGAGAAATGTTAATAAGGTAGGTGATCTCATCCTTCAAGGTCGATTTTTGCCAAGATTAACTTCCCTTATAAATGAACAAAATCCAGACCAGCTATGAAAATGCGACAATATGAGTTGGTCATGGAAACATTAATCCTCCTCGCTTGGCAAGGTATTAATTCGATCTCCTCTTCTTTCGATAAATAAGGTTTGATTGGATATAATTTCCACTTAAATCCAGTTTTTTTTCGATGTTACCGGTAATATACTTCAAATCCCAGTCAACCACAGAATAATTGATCTCCAGACCGTGCAACAATCTCTATTCCATTCCTTTTCTATACGGTCAAATACAATTGTGTAACCTTTTGTCACCTGAAGTGTAATAAAACGACAGGTACATCAAATGAAGATAGCACTCCTAAAATTAAGAAACTTTGACTTTGATGGACATTATGGCGCCAAGTAGAGTGTGACAATATAAATATTCACTTTCAGGACACTATTTGCCATGAAGTACTTTAGCGGACCTCGTTTCGCAAGATGAAGTTTGGATGATGTTGTTGTTCTGCTGCTCCTGTTTACATACAAGTAGTATGCCATGTACGTCTGGAGTGAGATTCTCACTAACGTACGTGGTTGGTCAGACATCTGGTTGGCATGGAAACTAGAAGATAGCCTCCTCCTCCTTCTCCTCCTAGTCACTTCACATCATTGATTAACATGAATGACACGGAATACCGCAGAGCAGACGACGAGAACGGTCCTTGATTGTGTTTCATGCTCGCACTGAAAATGCAGCAGATTAACCACGCTAGAACCTTTTTTGTGTTCAGAATTTCCTCAGCGCCCTCTTTTGCCAATATCAACATTCAGCGTTGGAAAGAATAATTGTTAAAGGCTCCTTATCTAAAATTCCTCGGTGATTTTTTTTCGTTTTATTGTTGGTTATTTGTGGTAAAGTTTTTTTGTTTCAGGTGTGTAGATTTGTGTCTGTCTCTCCTTATCGATTTTTTTTAAATTACATCACTCTTCGTCAATCTTAATTCCCGGAACCTTGGAGGGGACCAAACACAATTTTCTTTACGACTACAACCACACCTATACCACAATAAGCAGAGCACCAGCGTCTATATCAATTTGTCGTCTTTGTTGGACATCTATGCTGCCGATGTAATCATCATGATCGTCATCATTCATCATCATCATCATTATCATCATCGTCGTCATCATCACCATCAGCAGCAGCAGCATCATTATCCTCATCGTCATCATCATCATCAACGTAATATATATATATATATATATATATATATATATATATATATATATATATATATATAAAACCTAAACCCACCTGCCATGTCAGCTGCATTCAATGACTTCTCGTCCTCATCCTCTTCTTCATCACCATCATCGTCATTTTTATCATACAACCATCAGTCCACCATCGCCACCATCGTGAGAATCTCAGCCAAGGTTAACTTGCAACCAAAATCAGTATTATCTTTTCACATTTATTACATTATCATTATCACCATGTCATTAATAACTATCATCTTCATCATCATCATCATTATCATCATTTTAATGATAAGGATCATCATGATCATCATCATCATCAATATCATCATTATCAACATCATCTATCATCAATTATTGCTACTGACGCCATCATCGTCATTGCATAATAAACTTTGATGAAAGGTATGAGATTCAAGGCGATATTGAGAGCAAATTTATTAAGTCGTGTGGACATTCCCGGTCATCAAATGTAACCCTCATCTACGGACGGTTTCATTAAAATATTATTGTCAAGGAACCGAAATTGTAAACCTCTTTGCGAACTACTCGTTGTAATACCAGATTTAAAAAACCGGTGTCAATTCACCGTTCATAAGGACTATCATGGTATCAATCTTACAAAGATCTAACAATAATCACATCAATCTGCTGTGAGAACGTATTATGGTTACATTATCCAGTCACTGATCTTATAAAAATCGGTCCTTATGGATAGCGGATCAATAGGATCCTATCAATTATTTCAATTGCCAAACTAAAGAGGGAATCTATCCGATTTCTTACAACATGAATTTGTGCCAGAGACAATGTGAGAATGCCTGAACCAAACTTATGAGTTGCTTTGATGAAAATGAATCAGATTGTAAAATTTTCAAAACACACATCCAAGCTTTACACACTGATACCGAAGAGTGAATTATGATTATTTGAACATGGATTATTTTAATGACAGAATATTGTATGAATATGTTGGTAACGTATAAGGAAAAAGAGATGGGTTCGAGCAGAGATATATATTGTGGGATTTATTCATTTACTTCATTTTTGTGAACAACGTTTGGACTTAAGATGGCGGTATTTACCAAACATATCGGGGGCAATCAATCCGATACCCTACATGTTCTCTCCTCATGGCAGAGCAACACTTGAACCTTTTTCCAAACCTACTTTGATTGTCATTTGCATCATGGTTTATGAAATTTGGTGAAAATAAATGAACAAACCTAACAAAAAATTAGCAAATTAATGGCTACCCTACTCAATTGAAATGATAATCAACAATGTCATAAGTAAATCAAGGGAATCCACCATAGTGACTCAATTAAATAATGCGAGCGTAAAGTGCGAGCTATAAACTTTTCGTTATTCTGACCCCAAAACTGCGCATTCTAAGTACTTTTTTGCAACCATGAACATGATTGGTATCTTACTAAGCTTGATGAGAGTGTGATGTGAGTCTTGAAACATTGCAGACCTTTCATTTTTCATTTCATTTTCATACATAATATACCCGAACATTTTGAGCACTTGATGTAGTCATGAACAGGAAACATAATATCTTGTTGAAATAATGATAATATAAAAAAAATCGTATCGCGAGCAGAAAAATTTGTACCTGATACTTGAAAACGAGACGTGTTGCAGATTATTGTTATCTCACTCAACGTACAGACAATGATCTTTACAAGCGCGAAGCGCGAGCAAAATCGTACTGTTACATATAGGATATGCCTATATATTTTTCTTCCTCTCTTTCCCTTATTTCATTCACTTTCCTGCCTCATCTTATCTTTGCCCCCCTTTTTTCTTATTTCTTTTCTTTTCCCCCTTCGTTGTTTTCCTTTTTTGCGCCGCTATCGAGGGGAGTGGGGTCGTTTTGGTCCACCTAGATTGTCCAGTTAACCCTGATAAACCCCTTATGCATGCACCTTCACGGATGCAACAAGGATCATTGTCCGGGATTATCGTGAACTTACCGGCTACTCATTCGGCGTCATCCCTGATGTACAGGCATATCAGGAGAAAAATCGAACATTAAGTTTTTCATCCCGGAGTACACGGACGGATAATCATCTGCGTTCCTCCTCGTAGCCACCTTGTACATCCGTCTAGCTATACCGAATGCATCCCGAGGGCTCCGTGTAAGAATCAGAAAAATCTAGCAAGATGCCACCAAAAAGAAAAGGCAAAGTTCGGGCTCCACCCCAAAAGGTTTCCATTCCGAATCCATCTCCTCCTTCCAATGAACTTGAATCCAATGGCGTATCGTGGGTCACGGCACGGGGGGGGGGGCACGAGCGCGCGAAATGCGCTCAAAGCGGCTCAAAGCCTGTTATACTGACGTTAAAAGAGACGTTTTAAGGACTGTTTGTACGAATTTATGTCAATAATCAAACGATAAAGTTTGTTGTATATTAAGACTTGGACATTTAGCACTGCTTGGATCAAATGATGACATCACCACAGGAGTTTTTTTTATATAAGAAGAAGTTGTGTCAACCTGCACGACAGGCATCTCATTTCAGAGGAACAGGGGCAAAATGTATATCCGTTACAAAGAGGCTAAGCTTTTTTGGCCGTTCTATGGCTAAGAGAGGGGGGTGAACCTCCACCTCGCCAAAATCGCCATAAATCTTGTATTTCAGCAAAACGGTTTAAAAATCAATTACGCATGTATTTTAATTGTTTATGAATTTCGTGGTTCAGATTATGAAAGAAAAAAAAACATGTCTTTAATTAGGAATAAAATGATAAAACCCTGTCCTCTGTTCACGCTCTGTGGAGCGTTGTGGCCCAGTGGATAAGTCTTATGACTTTGAAACAGAGGGTCGTGGGCTCGAATCCCAGAGATGGCGTAATTTCCTTCAGCAAGAAATTTATCCACATTGTGCTGCACTCAACCCAGGTGAGGTGAATGGGTACCAGGTAGGAAGAAATTCCTTAAATGCTTGAGCGCTAAGGCAGCCCGGCTAAAGCCGGTGTAATAATAATAGCAGGGCCCACTGGGAGAACAGTTTTCAGAACTGAAGTGGATACCCTGGGTAAATATACTTACAGTGGCGTACCGTGGGTCACGGCATTGGGGGGCACCAGCAAAAATTTTGAGTCACTTAGGGAGCGCGCGAAGCGCGCTCAGGTGCCAGGTATACTGACCTAATAGAGAGATTTTAAGGACATGCAGTGCCATTAAACAGATATGTATCTCACTGATTAGATAATGCGAGCGCGGAGCGCGAGCTGAAAATTTTTTATTATAAGCAATTTTTTTGTTATCAAACAAACATTGTATATATTGACCCAAACAAGGACATTTTAAGGACTATATTTTAGGAATCCATTTAGAGTATAAATATCTCAGCATAGTCATCTAATGCTAGTGCCATCCTTTGCTGATTTTGTAAGAATTACATCTAAACACATTACGCACTTTTTGTAGTCATTGTAATCATGATTATCATACGTATCTCACTAATCAAATACTGCGAGCGCGAAGCACGAGCTGAAATATTTTTGAAATTCACACCTGAAGAGGGGCATTCTAAGGCTTGTTTGTAGGAATTCACTAAGACCTTACGTATTTCACTAACGAAATGATGCGAGTGCGAAGCGCGAGCTGAATATTTTTTATATTCAGATCAGAAAAATTGACATTTTAAGGACAGATTTTAGGAATTCATGCCGAGCAGACATCTCACCAATCAACTAATGCGAACGTTAGCACGGACAGGAAATGTTTTATATTAAGACCTTAAAATAGGGCAATCACTTTAACAAGTCATGAAAAAGAAGCAATTGTCACTTTATAAAACAATAATAACTCGAATTGCGAGGAAATATATTTGGTGTATATTGATTTCAAAACGGGAGGTTCTAGTACAACAGGATCATACATCCCGTTAAACAGTCTATGCGAGCACCAGGAACAATGAAGACATAGGCCCTGAGCAAATAATTTTTCATAACGTTAAGAAAAAAATGCTTCTTAATATAGCATTTTAATGAACAATAATTTCTTCGTTCCCCATTATGTTTCTCTTCTTTCTCCCTCTTTTTCTCCTTTTCCCCGTTTTTCTTTTTTTTCTTTTTTTTTGGCTAGCCGATTGGGGGGGGGGATTATGTGCCCCTCATGCCCCCCGTAGTTACGCCACTGTATACCTATACTATTATTATAAAGCCACATTTTGGAACAATTTGTGGTCTGACTTTTGTGCACTATAGACATGTAGCGTAATTAGAAATATGAAAAGGCCGTGTAAATATTTTCAGTATAGGTCCATTTCTTTTTTTTCTACCAAGGGTGGATGATGCTTTTATGGTCTATGAAAATACCAATTAAAAAGAGAGAACGGGGCATAGCATTTGCAGAGTTTAATGTTAAATTCATTATTATTAGGAAGACCTTTTCTTCAGATAGAATTTCTTTGAGAAGTAAATTTTAAAAAATCACTAAAAAAGTTTGCCGCCTTTGATTTTTTGAAAATTTTCGGAGAGAAGTAGATAATAGTTCTCATTTCTGAAAAAGTGCCTGAAAAATATTTTTAAGAAAGACATTCACAATAATTGGCTGTCAGAATATGTGCTGATCAGTTTCAATAGGTAGAAATGCATACGCAGCTCAACAAAATATTTTGAAGTTCACAGTAACAAAATCAAGAGAACAACAAACTTTGGGTTATACAAATCATTGGTACTCTCTGCGCTGTTACATGAATCTGAAACATTGAAAATGACAAAAGGAATCTCAATATGCCCTATATTTCAGACTAAGAAGAAGACGGAGAATAATGAAGATAAAATGGCAAGAACACATAAAGAGCTCTTAAACAAAAATGGAGAAATTGAACACGAAAATAATGATTACAAGATGGAAATTTATAGGGCACACATTAAGAGGGAGATCTGCAAGCATCTGCAACACAGCATTGACCTGGGCAAGAGAAGGGAAGAGGAAAGGGGGCAGGCCCAAAACAGCGGCGAACCGTGGAACTTTAAGAAAGGACCATGCATGGCTATGGATGGAGGTGGGCATGGACAGAAGCTAGAGCTGTGTGGCCTCTGATTATAGGCAAAGGTGGAGACGTTCGGTGGAGGCACCATGTGCCACAACATTGCGTATAAAAAAGGGACAGTTTTGAAAAGTCTATAAAAAAAATTGTTTCAAATTATGATATTTCATTTTGATGCTAATAGATGCTCTGGAATCTTATCTTTGAAATGCCATAAAAAAAAATTGTTCATGCTTGAGTGAACATGAGACGTTTTTGTAGGGAGTTCAAAAAGAGGCTTGCGCCAAAATGGCAGAAATGAGAAATTTGTTGATCAGACTTCTTGCTAATCAGCAGGTTTCCTTTCAACCTTTTCAGTATCTTTGCCATGATTTTCGAATTATGCTGTCAGATTTTATTTACAAAATTAATGTATTTATTTAATTGAATTATTTTTTTTTCATTAAAACTTCTTTAACCATTAAATTTTCCTTCATAAGTAAGAAAAGAAAACTCTTGTCAACCCAAGCAAGAAGATTTGCATTATCAATCATGTTAATTGGGAGAACTGGTAATTATTCAAATCGTATGTTATTATGTGAAAAATTATGTTATTGTACCTTGTTATGTTATGCATACGGGGTAAACCTCGAGCCCCCTCCAATCTGTATACCATTGTTTAAAGGCACCATAACCTTTTTAGCACACAATGAAAGGATTACAAAAAAATACACGCTCTCCCATACTTCGGTTTTGCTTAAAGAACGAATATTGAAAGCTAAAAGAAAACATAATATAAAGAAACAACAGAGCAATTCAGGCAAATAAACAGATTTAAAAATGAATTTTGACCGCATAATTTGAAAATTATGGCAAAGATAATTAAAAGGTTAAAAGAAAGTCTGCTGATTAACAAGAAGTCCGATCATCACATTTATCATGGCATGCCATTTTGGCGCAAGCCTCCTTTTTAAACCCAGACAAAAATATTCCGTGTTCGCTCTAGCATGAACAAAATTAATTTTTTTTAATGGCATTTGAAAGATAAGACCTCAGAGCACCTATTAACACCAAAATATAGATGTCATAATTTGAAACAAAAACTTTATAGACCTTTCAAATCTGTCCCGTTTTTTTATACGCACTAGGCATCTGGAGGATAGGTAACAGCTATTTATTTTAATTGATCGGAGCAAGGCCAATAAAACGATTCAGAAGCAAACCAGTGCAACGAAATGTATTTTTATACAGCCTTTTGTTGTGTGTCCGGACAGGATGTGCAGCATGGGTGTCGATCGGTATGCTTGATTGTGGGGGATGATTGACACAAATGTTCTTGTGGATGGGGATATTTCAACATTACCCCCACTAAAATCACAAGTTAGGACATTTGGGAGTGGTTGATATGCATGGTGTTCTTGGAAATTCCTTCATTGTTGTAGTGTACTATACTTGTATAATTTTTTTGAAAATTCAATTTGTGTTACAAGTAAGCCTATTCTAAACCCATACCCCATCCGGTAGCAGAGAGAAAAAATATTTGACAAAAATTGACTGGACCATGTACATAGTAATCTGTTTATTGAGCATGATGTATACATAGGGGCGTCGATCCATTTTTCAGATGGGGGGCAAAATTATGAATCAACGTTCCAAAGGCGCTCGATCACAATATATATATATATATATATAACTCATGAGAAAGAGACACATATCTCACCTTCACCAACAATGCGAGCGCGAATCGCGAGCTAAATTTTTTTAGTATGCCATGAAAACAGGAAAAATGTACCTGTTTAGGTTTGTTTGTATAACTCATGAGGAGGGTCGATACATGTATCTCACTAGAGAGCGAGCTGAAATTTCTTTATATTCTGACCTGAAAGCTTGATATTCTAAGCATTTCTGGTACCAATGATTAAGATGGGTATCTAGAAGAACAATAGATGCGAGCGCGAGCTGAAAATTTTGATATTTTGATCTGGAAAAAAGGACACTTTAATGGAAGATATATATCCAACAAAAGATTATTGCAAAATCAAAGTTCTTTTGAGCCTTAGAATTGAAAACGGGACATTATATTCACCTATATAATCATGAAAAGTATGGGTTTTTGGTACATGATGCGAGCGCGAAGCGCGAGCTGAAAATTTTTATATTCCAATCTGAAAAGCAGACATTTTGAGCACGATTTTAAATCAAAATCGAGTTGGTATCTCAATCTCGCTTGCTGATTTCAGTGTAGCATTACAATCTTATCTTATTTTGTAGTTGCACATGCGGAATTATTGGGGGGGGGCAAAACGATATGTTTGCCCCCCAACATTTTCATTGGTGGGGCGATCGCCCCCTGCCCCCACCCAGGATCGACGCCTCTGTGTATACAACTTCTCTCTTAAATCTAACCTGACTGGCAATATCTTTATTCTTCTTAATGCATGATGATAAAATGCAGATTCGGACCAATTAATACTAGCACATATTACAACCTGTGTGGCTTCTCGTGCGCTATCGGGCTTACCGTCATTCATTTATTTATCTTGCCACCCTTTTACTCCCGTTTATTTTTCCACCCTTTTGAGTTAATGATTTATTTAGATTAACCTATTCGGGGACATCCCGATAGACCGCGGGTCCGATAGTCCGCGGGTCCGATAGACCGCGGGTCCGATAGTCCGCGGGTCCGATAGACCGCGGGTCCGTTAGACCGCGGGTCCGATAGACCGCGGGTCCGATAGTCCGCAGTGCTTGTAAAATTATGATCAGATATATCAAATGTCATCGAGAGGTCCAAAGGTCAAATGATACGAGACCATGGGGTTCTATCAGGTGCGGATCCATGGGGGGCGAGGGGGAACTGCCTCATCCCCCCCCCCCCCGCTCAAAAAAAGAGGGGGAGAGGCCGCGGGGAAAAGGAGAGAATAAAAAGAGAGAGGAAGATGGGAAAAGAAGATAATAGAAAAGAGAGAGAGAGGGGGAAAGGAAAGACAAAGAAAAGGGAGTAGAACAGGGGGGAAGAAGAGATAAAAGAGAGGATTGGAAAAGGAAGAGAAGAAAAAAAAAGCTAGGAGAAAGGAAAAGGAGGAAAAAGAAGAAAAAAAGAGGAAGGAAGAGAAGAATATTTAAATAGAGAGGAAGATGGAAAGAAAAAAAAAGAAAAAGAAGAGATAGAGGAAGAGGGGAAAAGAAGAGAATAAAAAGAGAGAGAGAGTGGAAGGGGGAGGGAGAGAAGAAAAAAAATAAAAGAGAAAACGGGGAAAGGAAAAAAAAGAAAGAGGGATAAGTAATGGAGGAAAGAGGAAAAAAGAGGAAGAGGGAAAAGAAAGAAAGGAAAAGAATTAGAAAAAATAGGAAGAGAATAATATTAAAAAGAGAGAAAGATGGGAAGAAAGATAAGAAAAAGAGAGATGGAAATGGATGTCGAATGTCCCATTGGGGGATTTGAAATCTCATCTTTTCAGGTTGGAATATCAAATTTTTTTAGTTTAATCGTTTAAATATGTATCGTGTAAATGACTTACTTTTCGACCAGTCCATAATATTTAACATTTCTGCTCGCGCTTCGCGCTCGCATCAATCGTTAAATTACATAGCTATCCTGTTCATGATTACAAAAACTGATTGAAATTTTCCATTCTTTCTTTAAAAAAGTTCAAAAATGTTCAGCTCGCGCTTCGCGCTCGCATTTTTTGATTGTTGAAATATGTGACGCCTTCATGGCTAAGTGCAAGCAGTCCTTAACAGGTACCAGTTTAAAACGTATAATTTTTTTTTGCTCGCGCTTTGCGCTCGCATTATTAATACTCATATTTTTTAGGATTTACAAATTATGAATAGAGTGTCTCGTTCAGTAAATATTATAGGACTAAATCTAGAAATTTTCCGCTCGCGCTTCGCGCTTGCTTTAATTGTTTACTCATATACCTATTCTGCTTCAGTTAAAAAAACTGCTTAGAATTTCCTTTCTTTGGGTGAAAATTTCAAAAAGATTCAGCTCGCGCTTCGCGCTCGCATTATTTGATTGTTAAATGCTACTTTAACATGTATCTTTTTCATCAGTTCATTTCCCCTCGCGCTTTGCGTTCGTAGTAATTATTAAGTTGCATACATGTCTTTTTCAGGATAACAAACATTGCCCAGAATCAGTTCAAATTTTAGGAAAAAATACATAAAATTTTCCCCAAAATTAGCTCGCGCTTCGCGCTCGCATCATATAAATGAGGATTATGATATTATGTATTAATTTATAAGAATAAAGCCAAGAAGTGAATAATGAGGACTAGCCCTTTAAAGAAACAAACAAAAATTATCTTCGAGCTGCCGATCGGGGAAAATATGGCTGAAACAAATTTCCGCCCACCCCCCCCCCCCTATTAGCGAAGGCTGGAACCGCCCCTGTGTCCTCCCTACCTTTTGGTATTTATGTATTCATGGATTCTTTTTTCAAGAACACCCTTAAAAAGTGGTCTTTATTTTTTTAAATGTGATTATAAGATAATTTAAGTTAGCCTGGCCTGGAGGGAGTGGGCGCCATTTTCGAAAAGTACACATGGACGCCAAACATCAGGTCAAATTTGCTCCCCCTATCTCCGCTTGAAATCCTGAAATCCCAATTAGGGCAATAACCCCCTGACAACTACTTCAAGGAAAATATTATCCCCATATTTTTTACCGCCGGGGACTGTTAACCCCCCCCCCCCCCACCCCCCGGAAATTTACTCTTCAGACAATTACCCCAGATAATTATGAAAATAATAATTGTGAAAATGCCTTAACTCCGAGGCTCCTTATGGCGTCTAGAGTGCATTTTTCCGGGGGGGGGTGTAACAGTCCCCGACGATGAAAATATGGAGATAATATTTTCCTTGAAGAAAATGTCAGGGGGCGATTGTCCTGTGGGTCATCGTTATAAAACCCCATGGACTCGTATCAATGGCCTTTTGACTTCTTGATGACATGGATTTCACTATATTGTCCTGATCATAATTTTACACACACCGCGGACTATCGGACCCGCGGTCTATCGGCCCGCGGTCTATCGGGCTGTAACCAATTTATTCACCACTGGTGGGATGGAACACCCTATCAACAAAAGTTGATTTTCGTTTCGGTCTTTTTATGTCGTGTGCTAAAAAATATCAGATACATAAACATTTCATTCTTTTTCATCTTGAACCTCCACCCATCTGTTTAATAGTCCTGAAAAAGAATGTTTTTATTTAATAACAATACAAATTGCGAGGGAAACAAACTGATTGATGGCATACTATAATCATCATGATCAAACTTTTCATTTTTTCATCATCATTATTATAATTTTTCTACCCTAAATTATTGGGGGATAATAATACAGGCCATCCCCCCACGTGAAATATTGGGGGGGATATATCCCCCCATCCCCCCTGTGATCGACACCCATGATGTGCAGGCCGCGGAACGGTTTTCAAAGTGGGGGGGGGGCTGAAAATGCAAAAAATCACAATCATAATTATGGTCATTTTTACGTTTTTGTGCAAGGTTTTGGAAAAAAGTGAGGGGACTGAACAGGGGGTGGAAACTCCGCTTCTGCATCCGGTCAGAATTGAAGTAAATTTTGGAGGGTCAAAAGTGCACACTGCTCCCATTTTACATGTACAAGCCAATTGACACCGCCACTGTTTTGGTACACCAGCGAAATGGAGGCGTGGTCATGGAACGTCCTTCGCGCATAGCGTAAAAATATGTAAATGAGCATTTGGTCACTAATTAGCATAATGCGCGACCTAATTTAATATCGTTGGTGTCTGTGATTATAATACATCATGCCACTAGCTCATTCATTCTTAAGTTATCTTATTTTTATTTATTTATTTGTTCTTGCCTGTCACGATTATTACTGCACCTTTGATTTATTTTAGCTGCAAGTTGACAGTATCTTTGCTAAGGCAATAACTGGAAACTTTATGGGAGGGAATTTAATTGAGCTTGATTTGCCCTCTTTTCATACCATTTTCATTCTACTAATTACATTCACTTTTTATATTACAGAAGAGGTTCCCAAAGAAATTGTTGCCATTATATTTTTCCCTTAAATCTTGAAAGTGTTCCTTGCATGGTTGACAATAATGGTTGAATGTAATTACGATGACATCTCTTATGTTTATGAAACCCTTATTCATTTTTCAATCTTTTCTTTTTATACAGAAAACGAAATGAACCTTTATTTCATAATTTGAACAAAAATAATTAGAACAAATCAAATTCTTTTACACAATTATTGTACAGTCTCCAATATAGGTCCTATTATGAATAGCAGTGAGGAGCACTTAATTTTAAATGGCGACTCAGTTCTTTGTCATTATCATATATCAATAGGCAATGACCCAAGTACAATATTTTAGGGAGATTCTCAAAATTATCTAGGCAAGAGAGCAAACCGATCATAGGCTATTTCTTTTTTAATTTTCAACTGGAAATGAATCTGGTGTAATTTTTATAAGGAAAGAAAAATATGTTTAATATAAATGTTCCAATTTTTTTAGAATTAATTCCCCCGCTCCCGTATTCCCATCATGAACAGTAAGGTCTTGTAATTGCTTCTTCCAAAACAAAATGAACTTTCACTAACTGCCCCCCCCCCATCTGATCTCCTGCCCCTTTTCTCTCTCTCTCTCATTTTTCAGAAACTGACACACACAACTATGCATAAAGGCAAACAATTCTCCTGTCAATTTACTCCTTTCCCACTCTGATCCTTATTTCTGATCCTTATTTCTCTTGAAGAATATTTCAATTAACTGCTGTTTGCTCTCATGATGTCACAGTAGCATCATCACATTTCAGTACAGAGTGTAACATCTTGTGCCATTTGTGCATAAAACAATGCGGTAGCATTATATCATCACAATTTAAATGAATCAAAATGACCAAGATCAGATAATTCAATTCAAATTTAACATGTTTATTAAGGAATCCATTTTCTAAAACATTGAAAATAACATAACAATAATAATTAGAGTCTACCAAACATTTAAAAAAAAATAAAGGATTAAGTACATTTTTCTACACTTAAGTCAAAATGTACAATGTTCATTAAAATTTCATTCAAAAGATGTCGATGAGCCTAATAGTTAATATGAGGGATGCATCCAGGATTTCATAAAAAGAGCTTAAAAATCTGTGATATTCTGTTTACTTATTTTTCCACAAAAGTTTGTCACTCAAAAAAAATTGTAAATTCCTTCCAGATTTGCTGATGTGAAATATTCTACTGATGTGAGAGCACTCCTCATAAAAAGAGGGGGGGGGGGGGCATTCCAGATTCTCCCTAAAGAGTGCCTTTCCCAATCAATACATTAGTGAATCATTCACAAAATTTGATATTGTCTACTGTCACTGTGTTTAGAATTCAATCTATTTAAAAAATAGTTTATTTATACATAATTTTACTGAGGTAACCCATTTCAAAAACTTTTTAAAAAGTAAGATTACATTAAATGCAACTTAATATCCCTACATAATTATTCAAGCATTATGAAGACTTGCAATAACTTTGTCCAAGCCCGTTGCAGCTACCATAAAAACCTTGATTTCTTGCTCAGCCCTGTTACCATGGTAATTGTCATAGTGACAAGATTACAATAGTAATAACTTGTTTATGAAATGAGGTCCGGGAGTGATACTAAAATTATTTCTTAATCCTCTGATCACCTTTATTTACATTTATCTACACATGATTTTTATTTCAAAATATAAATTTTTGTCTTGTATACAATAGGCCTTTAAACTGGAAATTATATTTAATTTCACGAAAACTACTAAGAACTAGTAGAAGTATTAAATATCGATAAAAGGTGATACATTTGCCCATTGGAAAAAAAAATCTCTTACTTGTATTTTGTGTGAAATTGTGTATACATTAATGTCATTGCCCGCTGATGAACCTGAACTTGTACTGCATTCTTTTCTACAGATGTGCAGTTTAAAGAACATTCAATGCTTTGTTGATATATCTATTCAAATTAATTTGAAGTAACTACTTATTAACTTGGCCTTCATATTTCTTCCACCTTGGTACTTGTTGTGATACCAGTACTTAAACAGCTTGGGCAGTGGGAAACCTGCATTGTAAAAAATAGAGAAAGAACAAAATGAGCTGCTGATGTGAATTAATTTTACTCATCTAGTCAAGTTTTATTAAGAAGATTTAAACTCTCTTTAATACTTTTGTCACTTTTGTCCTACATCCAGATAAATTGATATATCAATATAACTATTTACTGTAGGTTTTGATAATGAAGAGTGCAAATTAATTCAAATATTCATCAGATGATAACTGTTAATATCATGGTTTTTTATGTACATAGACAGAAGGTATGGTTGGTGAAAATGGAAATACTGGTGAATCTGAATTCAAGCAAATATTAATGGAGCTTTAATTTTACATGATATCTTATCTTGATTCAGCTCAATTGGCCATACACCCCCTCCCCCCCAAAAGAGTGAATATTTATTTATTTACAGTAGACTATTTTTTTTGGGGGGGGGGATGAGCTTAGATACAGCCTGTATTTTTATTAAAACAACAAGCATACCTTGCAATTTTCCAATTCAGATGTCCTGTTCCTCATTAGAGTGTAACTCACACTTGCTGATCTGCATGGTTCTCAATTCTGTCCTTCTGACCGGGTGTGAACTGCTAAGATCTTTGTCCTATTGAATCTGCAATAAAAATTTTTTTGTTTGAGATTATTAGAGACAAATAAAACTACTCTTCTTAAACAATATTAAAAAAATTTCCAGCTGCCCATATCATTGGCCCATGAATATTCCAAACTAAATTATCTGGTCCAAAAACTTCATTCTCTCTATCATAAAGTTTCACAGAGAGGCATACGCATACCAGGTACCCGACTGTTTATTAAAGTAAAATGATTCTAACCACATATTGCTCCAGCTGTATAGCTGAATCAGGACCTGGTCTCTGTTGGTCCTGTATATAACTAAAGAATCACATCACATTTGAATGAAGTAAACACTAAGAACTTTTTCAGAATACCACACCAGGCCCTGCCCAGGGCATCCTGTTCGAATAGAAACTTAATTTACGTCTAAGTCATTTCATTCAAATCTAGCACAAAATCAATTGGATTTCATCATGATTACTCTGAAGTAAAAATTTCTGAATAAAAGAAGCTGCTGAGAATTATAATTATTCATATGAAGAGGAAATAGCGTGGACGGACTAGGCCTAAACTTCAACTTTCAAGCTTGAAGTTTGGGCCTAGGCCTAGTCCGTCCCCGCTATATTCATACCCCATGACTACATCGACAATCTAGCTATCCGGCTAGCACTGCACCGCCGATATCAAGGCCGGATCTCGCTCTGACCAAAATCACAATTTGTCGTTACTAAAAAAGGAGGTCGGAAACAAGTCCACATCTACCCCTGATAATTGACAATAAAACTGAAATACATATTTACTTTTTGCCTAAATGAAGCATTCCGATGAAGGTCTACGACAAAATGAAATGGTAAGTTAGGCCTATCTTTTTGAGAAACTCAGTTACAGATGATTTATTTGGAAGTCAGGCAAAAGACATGGGAGTGTATGGAAATGGGGTTTACGTAGTAAAGTAATACGGGATGGCCCGAACCCCGGCAAACACATCACCATTGCAAGTGAGATCAAAACATGAAAATGATCTTAACTTACTTTTATTCTTATGGAATGTCATTAAATTAATATTGATGTTCCCTCCAAGATTTTCTGCTCCAATGAAGTTCACCCAGAAATCACGATTTCAAACATCAATTCTATAAACAGATGATTAGTCGAGCTATTTCGTTGTAGAAACTGGAAATTCGCAGAGTCCAAAAGAACAACACTTCGCACAGATCTCGTGGGGAATTGTGGGAAGGAAAAATGTGTTTAATTCCTTAGGATATGAATAAAACATTAGCGTCTTAGCCAATCATAGAAGTGCATTTTGCGTAATTTGACGTCATTCTCATGAATTAAACATTGACCCTCCAAAATCACCCTTCAAATTGTCCGCCGGCAGCCATATTAGCTGTGTACAAAACCTATGGGAAATAAAAGCGCGCGAAAAGAGTTACCTCTCTAGCTCCCTTCGGGAGCTTACGTATACGTAAGATCGTATCTCTGTGGGACTGAAGCCTCCCAGCCCCCCCCCCCCCCCCCCGCTTCCCCGCTTGTGTGTCTGGACGATCCGCAATTTTCGGAAACAAGCGAAATTTTATAAATTTATGGTACTAAATGTGAGGAAATATTATAGACAACAAAATAGGAGATGAATACAACTATTGAATTCATATTTTATCCAAAGACAAAAAAGAAGGCTTCCAAAATGTAATGTTTCCGGACACCCGACCCCCCATCCTATATATTATCATCATCATTATCATCACAATGCATGGTCATCATCATCACCACCACCACCACCACAGTAACTAGAGAGGGCGCTTTGACCGAGGAAATTTTCTGAATGAAGTCATCACCGCTGTACGTCTGCCGTCGTCGGCAAGCCCATGTAAATTTGGTCAAAATTATCACAGAATGGCCGCCCAAAGGCCTATAGAATGGGTGGCACTGCTTATTCTACGCTTTGAAGATCAGGTAAGACATTTGATTTCATTCATTGTTTGATTCAACGGTAGAATGGAAAACAGATTTTATGTTAATTTAGTCGACATTTTTTTGCAGCTTCCATTTCCATTTGCATTGACTTTGCATTGCCATTGCCACTGTACACAATTCGCAAAGGGTTGTGCGTGCACATGCAGACACAGTCGCGCCATGGCATTGGCATTGCCAATTGCCATTCATTAGCGCAGCACTGGCGCTGGCTTGAGGCTAAAGTAATAGGGGCCTAGGGCTTAGACTCCCGGTGGGGTCACTCAATATGACTTGGGGACCGCATGACCGTTCCCAAAATCGCAGGAAAAGGGGTCAATTTCAAGGAACGTCTGCGGACAGAACACTCCTCGAAGCGCGAAGTAGTGAAAATATGGGTGCTCACCGTCCTCGATCTGATGAAAATAGGGGTCAGGAAAAAGGGGAGAAACACGATCACGGGAAGTAAAATCCGTCGCCGATGCACCAGCCACAGAGGGCACGCTCATATCAACATGATCAATGTAATCATTATTGCAGATACTATAATCTGTTTAAAAGTTTTCAGGATGTTACTCACTAAATGTTTCTCTGTATTGTTATCAAGTTACCTTGGTAATATTTCTGGTTCCCCATATTTCTCTGTATTTTTGTCAATGTCATCACCACCTCTCCTTGAAATATGGTAAATAGCACTCATTCAATGAACAAGGTTATGATATAACCTTGTTCTCAGTTATATCTCCATGTGTGGCAAAATAAGGGTGGCAATGTTTGGCTTATTTTCTCTTTTTTCTTTGGGGCAAACGCTTGATTTTTTTACACTGACAGTTTCCATTACACCTATTATTCATACAACTTGGCTAAATTTGATTCTTTAAATCATTTTTTTCTTAATTAAAAATAGAGATTAAAAAAATGAAAATTTTCTTGCCATATTACTTTCCACCAATAGAGGGAGTACACAAAAATATGCAAAAAATTCAAGTTTTTGAGCGCTCTGGTGAATACAAAAATTATTTCCAAGTTACTAATGAAAACTAAATTGCAACTGTATGGAAATACGTAATTTTGGTCACAAAAGTGATATTTTAATGAATTTTTAAAGTGTGTGCTCTGTACAACATTGTCATACCATAGTCCTACCTGTAGATTCCCCACAGGCCGGGTGGTAGCAGTGAACAAGTGGTAAATAGGGGTAAGTTTGCGAAATGGGCAAAATTGTCCTTTACCTTTACCCGAAATTCTGGAAGAGTGCTGTGGATCCCAGCAGTCAGGCTTCCAGTTCTGTGCCATTTTCATCCATCTCAATGATTGGTGTTGTGTCTGCTCGGTGTCATTTTGGCTCAGATCTCTACCTTAAAGGGGTTTGCTACTCATATGGTGAGCAGAACCGCTGGTCTGCCCACACCTTGTCCAGTCTGATCTTGAAGCTATTCACAGTCTGAGCTGTAACTACTTCTTCAGGGAGTGAGTTCCAGTCATTTATGACCCGCTAGCTGAATGAATCTTGCCTCAGTTTGGTCAGGCATCTGGGTTTAGAAAGCTTCAGACTGTGACCTCTTGTATTGCCTGCTGAAAGTTCAAAGAAGGCATCTCTTGGGATGCGTTCAAATCCATGAATAATTTTCATGGAGTACGTCTGCGGTACTGAAGGGATGGGAGGTTGAGTGCCTTCAGTTTCTTCAGTCCTTACAATCTTATAATTAGGGGTGTTTCAAGGTACCATTTTACCGCAATTTTGTCCTTGTTTTTCCTGAAAATAGGGGGGTAAATTTCACAAAATATCCTTGAAATTGACTGCAATAGGGGGTTACTTGCATTTGTGGTAACGGTCATACGCGTCCCCCCTCTGTGGGTGAGTGACCCCACCGGGCTTAGACTTAGTTTCTATCACCCATGGGTGCATTACTGCAGTCGTGTACAGGAAAATTGAAGGCACGGTGCATACAATTGCAAATTGTGGCATTATCGTGATATTGGGAACCACCGGCACCACGCCGTTCACTTCATAGTACAACAACAACAACAAGTCAATAGTACAGCAGCGCTTTATTTTCAGTCACACGCACGGTTCCCTATTTCCACCTCCATTCACTAAGTGTGCATATACAAATTGACAAGTGGTTCTCGAAACCACGTCCACGATTTAGCCCAAATTGCAATAAACTCCCGCGAATTTCACAAAAATTTAGGCCTAGTCAAATCAAGTACCGGTACTACAAGACTTACCGAACGATTACGATGTGAAGTCAATTCCCCATGATTTGAATATCCCACAGATTTAGCGTTTATTATTCTTCTAGTCGACAAAATACGGACCCTGCTTCCATCTCCCCAATTTTTCGTCTAATGAGCTAAAGAGGGGCGCGATTTATCTACATATCAAAGACAATACAAGGAAAAATTAGGCACAAAAACAATTTTTCGCGTTACGCAAATGTTACCCAAAACTCATTGCGCTACTCGCCAGGGTGTTTTCTGGTGAAAAGTGTTCCTTTTCCAATTTTACAAATATTTTTTTATACAAAAAGCACATAAAAAAGACCAAAATCGCTTACATTGCCTGGAAAGTTGCTTAGCATGTCTCTTCCACCAGTAGAGGCGCACGGCCAATATGGGAGACTCTCTCCAATATGGGAGATAATTTTCCCATATTAGAGACTTACTTTGCAAAAGAAACAACACCAACAAAAGCGAAATTATTTCCACCCAAATTTTGTCTCTCTGAGGTCAGAAGCCCATTTGCTTTGTGTGTGGATGACAACAAAAATCCTTATCAAAACAAAATAGATGGTGAAAAGGGGTATTTTTTTATGAGGAATCTGCTTATCACATTTTTATTTGCCGCCAGGTAATCCTTTTGAAGAAAATGTAAACAAAGGAAATTGGTCTCCCAAACTGGAGACTGTCTCTGAAATTGGATACCTAAATTCTTTGCAAAAGTCTCTGATATTGGAGATAATCTCTCTCATGGGAGACAGTTTTTCCATATTGGCCGTGCGCCTCTACTGTCCATGGAAATAAAAGGAAGGTCGTTGGTGGCGCTGAAATACAATTCACACCTTAATTCAGCCTGTTGGTATTTTGTAAATTAAATTCTTGATTCATTGTATGCACAATTCCAATGATTGTTTGATAAAATATAGGCACCAATTAAAAAAAACTAGCCTTGAGGTCTCCATGATGATGTTTTTAAAAATATTTTGACATATACTTCTTCATCATGGAGCCTTGAACCGCCTGCCATATTATGCATATATGCGAAACCTCCACATCCGGAGGGATTTTCTAGGCTAGGAAGTCCATATTTGGGCAAGTCCAAGAAAAGCTCACCCGAGAAGGCAAAATTTCATCTTTTATTTAAGAAGTTATGGTGGGGTGAGAAAGCCCAAATGTTGAATTTTAAAATTGTATTAAGAAAAAAATGATAATAAATTGATATGCATATTTATGCTAATTTGCATGATTGGTAAAATGGGCGTTACGTATGGGACAATAGAAAATAAAAAGGTGAAAATGTTATGGACATCATCGACTCTCTCATTTGCATATCGCTGAGTTGTGCATTTAACTTTCTTATTTTACATCTGATTTTGATGAAATTTGCAGTGTTATGTTTGTTTGATTTTTCTCCTTTTTTTCAAATCAACTTTTTGTTGGGGTGGACTTGTCCTTTAATATTAGTTAGCAAGAAGACAGATGCTTCAAAGATCATGAGCCTACCCCCCCCCCCCAACTGGCAAGTCAGCAAAAGAGCATGATTATCAAAGGTGCTCAGGAGCTTGATCTGGAGAGCAACTGATCAGAATGTCTCCCCTACAACTTGCCTCCTATGTATGGACGGGAAGTATAAGTTAGGAGGACACTCCTGTACCTGTTCGTAGCACATCAGACCTTCATTTTGAGGAGCGCGATCATGCTGGCGCTCCTACCGCACTCCTAAAAAAAAAAATAAGAACAGAAAATCGCGCTCAAAAAAAAAAAGCCTTCCCAAAACTTGCTGAAATTTCACATTTTACATCTTTATATTCACGAAATAGGCATCTGTTTTCCATATGTCCTTGAAATTATTTTGATTTAGTTGGAAATACCAAAAAAATGAATATTCACCTATTTCCCGACTCTGATTTGATTTCAAATTCGGTAAATATTGTAGTCCCATATCTAGATTTTCATGGCAACACCATGGAAGTCTACATGTGGGACTACAATATTTACCGAGTGTAAATTCAAATCAGAGTTAAAAAGAGGTGAATATTCTTCATTTTTCTGATAGTTTTCAACTAAATCAAAATAATTTCAAGGAATTATGGAAAATAGTTGGCCATTTCATGGATTTAAAGATGTCAAATGTGAAATTTTAGCAATTTCTTGTGTACAGTATTTTTTTTTTTAAGCAGGAGCGTGATATTTTGTAAACGTATTGACCCAGGCCTAGTTTCACAACAGATTAATTAATAGCTACACAGCTATTGCATATACGATGTTAAGAAAAATCTACAATTTATCGTACATGTATTTTATTGAATTGATTTGAGCTCCTCAAGGAGAGCAATTCTGAGGAGCTCAATTGAGCTTCTCAAGCTCCTCAAAAAAATAAGAAGAGCGATATATTGAGCTCCACAAAATTATAAACGTGAAGGACTGGCACATTAGTTACTCCCAAGGAATAATTATCAGAACTTGTTCCCTGTGGATTTAGATCGGGGCCACCATGCTCCAGGGTAAGCATTTGCCACTTGCCGTGTATCGTGTGTAAATAACATTGTGTCATTATAAATACAAGGAAAACTGAACATTCAGTTGAGACTAAAGAGGGGGACTTCAGTCTGGAAGATGAATGAGAGAACAAAATGTAGTGGAGTTAGGATGATGTAAAATATCAAATTTGTCTAATTGGATACTTGTCTAAAAATGTGAATTTGTGTTGTAGAAGTCATTTTCTTAGATGGCTCCAACATGATTGAGCTTAAACCAGAAATTGTGTGTATTACATTACTTTGTATGACTCTGTGTCCTTGATTATTATAATAGTCAATATGCTTTTACAGAAAACTAAAAAAAACAACACTGCAGTTTTATTTCATGTAGGAAAATTTGTGATATGATACCAAGCTTATGTTACATGTTTTGATTAAAGTCTTGTTACATTGCCTAACATCATTTGACTTAAGCATTAACATTACTGCACTTTAGGTGATCTTGTCATATTTAATCTCTTGTAACTCTTAAGATTGCATTTTACATGTACTTTCCACAAGCTTGAATTAGTTACCAAACACGTTATGTTTATTCTGTGAAGTGTCACTTTCTATCATAATTACTTATAGGCCATATGTACTAATTGCCAAAGGTTTAGGAGATAGAACTCGTCACATCCTTAATATACACACCCTCAATTAAACATGAGATATTCAAAACTATATGTTGCATTAATTACATTTGTGGCCCAGCCTTGACCTTTTATAACCTTAACTCTTCATGCGTTACGTTCGCATTATTGCACATCCGTAGGCGTTTTTCGTTCGCATTTTTGCACAACCACACATTTCCCATAGACATCCCCTGTCCCATTTTTTTTTGAACAATTGCATGCCCCAGAGCGTGCCTAGCTACTATGTATAGCCTGGTGTTTTTGTATACCGTACATGTGTACCGATCGATCGATCGCGCGTGCGACATTAGTTTAGCGTTCGACGGATTATCGTTCGACGGATTGTAGTTTACAAATTACAGAATCGTTGAGTTTTCCCAAAAAATCAATACATCCTGATCACAGCCAGGAAGTTCATTGAAAAAGGAGAGGAGAAAATCAATAAATCCCTCCTCACAAACAATATCATGGCCAGGTTTATTGTTAGGAGTCTGTGACTCTGGCACGAATGTGAATGAGACCCTTTCAATGGAGTACAGTACCTTGACCAGGCAAAAATTTACTCTCTTTTATTTTCCACTATATATGGGCTATTTTTATCAGATTATCATGATTTTGGTATCAATACAAAGCTTATGTAATGAACAGTCCAAGTGGATAAATAAAAATCATGCCACTAACACAAGAACAAAGTAAAAGGGGGGGCTAAATTTTGTTGGAAGTATTAGGAGAAAGCATTTAGAAAATGTAACTTACTATACATTTTTCCATAATTCATAATCCAATAAATTTATATACGATAAGAAAGCCCAGGAAACACTCTACAAGTTTGCTGCACAACATTTTCTTTCAAAATGATCAGATAAAAAGTTATGGCACTCTAAATAACAGAGTGTATTATACTGCGTAGAGGGGATCAGTGCTAAAATAATGCAACACACAGGGGTTTACAGGTGAACGCATGAAGAGTTATTAATGAACTTTAATTGTCCTGGAAAAGTTTTAAATGCCTAGTGATTCAAATATGGGGATTTTATTTCTAATTTGATTTAATTTGATACCAAACATGATATGTTTATGTCACTAAATAATTAAGAGGAATGTAAGAAAGCTGGTGTGGTTTATGATGTCACAAAAATATTCCTCAAGATGCCAAATAAAAGTACCGGTAGCACCAGTCGGATTCTTGATATGCACACCCTCAGCTTAACCTTTGCCAATAGATTCACATAATATCCAACTTATTTGTATTTGAAAATCTGCCTTATCCTCCCTCTCCTACATCTGCCCTATCCTCCCTCTCCCAACCTCCTACATCTGCCTTATCCTCCCTCTCCCAATCTCCTACATCTGCCTTATCCTCCCTCTCCCAACCTCCTACATCTGCCTTATCCTCCCTCTCCCAATCTCCTACATCTGCCCTATCCTCCCTCTCCCAACCTCCTACATCTGCCTTATCCTCCCTCTCCCAACCTCCTACATCTGCCTTATCCTCCCTCTCCCAATCTCCTGCATCTGCCTTATCCTCCCTTCTCCCAATCTCCTACATCTGCCCTATCCTCCCTCTCCCAACCTCCTACATCTGCCTTATCCTCCCTTTCCCAATCTCCTACATCTGATCTATCCTCCCTCTCCCAACCTCCTACATCTGCCTTATCCTCCGTCTCCCAATCTCCTACATCTGCCTTATCCTCCCTCTCCCAACCTCCTACATCTGCCTTATCCTCCCTCTCCCAACCTCCTACATCTGCCTTATCCTCCCTCTCTCAATCTCCTGCATCTGCCTTATCCTCCCTTCTCCCAATCTCCTACATCTGCCCTATCATCCCTCTCCCAACCTCCTACATCTGCCTTATCCTCCCTCTCCCAATCTCCTACATCTGCCTTATCCTCCCTCTCCCAATCTCCTACATCTGCCTTATCCTCCCTCTCCCAACCTCCTACATCTGCCTTATCCTTCCTCTCCCAATCTCCTACATCTGCCTTATCCTCCCTTCTCCCAATCTCCTACATCTGCCTTATCCTCCCTCTCCCAATCTCCTACATCTGCCTTATCCTCCCTTCTCCCAATCTCCTACATCTGCCTTATCCTCCCTCTCCCAATCTCCTACATCTGCCTTATCCTCCCTTCTCCCAATCTCCTACATCTGCCTTATCCTCCCTTCTCCCAATCTCCTACATCTGCCTTATCCTCCCTCTTCCAATCTCCTACATCTGCCTTATCCTTCCTCTCCCAATCTCCTACATCTGCCTTATCCTCCCTTCTCCCAATCTCCTACATCTGCCTTATCCTCCCTCTCCCAACCTACATCTGCCTTATCCTCCCTCTCCCAATCTCCTGCATCTACCTCATCCTCCCTTCTCCCCATCTCCTGCATCTGCCTTATTCTCCCTCTCCCAATCTCCTACACTTGCCTTATCCTTCCTCTCCCAATATCCTGAATAATACCTAATCCTCCCCTCTCCCGATCTTCTACATCTACAGTTCCTTATCTCCCTCCCCCAATCTCCTGCATCTGCCTTATCCCCCTCTCCCAGTCTCCTGCATCTATCTGATTCTCCCCTCTCCCAATCTCCTACATCTACAGTTCCTTATCCTCCCCTCTCCTAATCTCCTGCATGTACCTCATCTCCCGTCCAAATCTCCTGCATCTACCTTATCCTCCCTCTCCCAATCTCCTGCATCAACATGTACCTTCTCCCCTCTCCCAATCTCCAACATGTATTGTACCTGTACATCTACCTCCTCACTCCAAGTCTCCTGCATCTTCTTTATCCTCCCCTCCCCTGACCTCCTACATCTACATTAAATCCTCTTCCTTCCCCTCCCCTTTCCCTATCTCCTTTATAATTAAATACCCTCTCCCCTTTCCCAATCTCCTGTATCTAACTATACATTCTACATGTAGTTTCTAGATCTAGAATGTAGTGACAGTAGCCTAGTCTGTATGTGCATGTAGCTCAGCTCAACCCAAGCCTGAGATGTACATACATGTGCACCAGGCCTGATGTATACTATATTTAGTTATTCGGGCCATGGGTAAAATTGGCTTGCTAGCTTTGGACATTCACAAAGAATATACCTGAAAATTACATGGAACTCATCCAATCTTTATATCACAAGACAATTTCAATCTTCTATACTTCCTTTCCCTCTTTGTTACAATTCCTGCCCACTCCCCTCTTTAGTCTCCTCAATGTCCCTTCCATTTCCCCTCTTCATTCTCATTCTGTCTTCCAGTCATCTACTTTATCTCCTCCCCTCGTACATGTACCTTCTTTCAAAATTCCCTCCCTTTCCGTTTTAAGCTCATCCGGCCCGAAGGGCAAGATGAGCTTATGCCGTGGCGTCCGTCGTCTCTCATCCGTCCACAATTTCAAAATGCTACCACTTCGCCATTTCAATTCAGTTTGCTTTATATGATAGCACTAGGTGGGGGATTCAAAACTTCTACATAGAATTTTGAAATTCATTAAATATGATAATTTATGCGCATTTTTCAAAATTCACAAAAAATGCTTCTTTATTTATTGACCGATTTTGAAGTTTTTGCTTCCATCTGGTAGAGCTTCATGAGGTTCACCAAACTTCTACACAGAATTCTGAAATTTTGACCAGAACAATTTTTATGCTAATTTATGCATATTTTGAAAAATTCACATAAAGTGCTTCTTCTTTATTTGTTGACCAATTTTGATTTTTTTTCTTCCATCTGAAAGAGCTTCATGAGGTTCACCAATCTTCTACACAGAATTTTGAAATTTTGATTAGAACAATTTTTATGCTAATTTATGCAAAATTAATTTATGCATATTTTTGAAAATTCACATAAAATGCTTCTTTATTTGTTGGCCGATTTTGATTTTTTTTCTTCCATCTTGAAGAGCTTCATGAGGTTCACCAATCTTCTACACAGAATTTTGAAATTTTGATTAGAACAATTTTTATGCTAATTTACAGGTATGCAAAATTAATTTATGCATATTTTTGAAAATTCACATAAAATGCTTCTTTATTTGTTGACCGATTTTGATGTTTTTTCTTCCATCTGGAAGAGCTTCATGAGGTTCACCAATCTTCTTTACAGAATTTTGAAATTTTGACTAGAACAATTTTTATGCTAATTTATGGGAAATTAATTTATGCATATTTTGAAAAATTCACATAAAATGCTTCTTCTTTATTTGTTGACCGATTTTGATTTTTTTTCTTCCATCTGGAAGAGCTTCATGAGGTTCACCAATCTTCTACACAGAATTTTGAAATTTTGATTAGAACAATTTTTATGCTAATTTATGCATATTTTTGAAAATTCACATAAAATGCTTCTTTATATGTTGACCGATTTTGATTTTTTTTTCCATCTGGAAGAGCTTCATGAGGTTCACCAATCTTCTACACAGAATTTTGAAATTTTGATTAGAACAATTTTTATGCTAATTTATGCATATTTTTGAAAATTCACATAAAATGCTTCTTTATATGTTGACCGATTTTGATTTTTTTTCTTCCATCTGGAAGAGCTTCATGAGGTTCACCAATCTTCTTTACAGAAATTTGAAATTTTGACTAGAGCAATTTTTATGCTAATTTATGGGAAATTAATTAATTCTTCTTCCATTTTGTAGAACTTTATGAGGTTCACCAAACTTCTACACAGAATTAAGAAGAAATGTTTTTTTTTTTGTTGATCAATTTCAGTTTTGTTTGCTTTATATAATAGCTCGAGGTGGTGATACAAAATTTCAACATAGAATTTTGAAACTCATTAAATGTGCTAGTTTATTCATAATTCATATATTTTCAAAACTCACAAAAATTACTTATTTATTTGGTGATTGACTTTGGTTATTTTTGTTCCATCTGAGAGCTACATAAGGTTCACCAAGGTTCTACACAGATTTAAGAAACCTTGACTAGATAATTATTAATACTTAATTCATATGAAATTTATTCATAGATCACCAAAAAGTGCTTCTATGTCATTTCTTCATCAATTTCAATTTTATATCCTCATTTTATGTCACCAATATAATTCACTACAGTGTCAACTGGGCTGAAATTAAAATTGTGTTAAAATTTGTTGCAAGATGCCGGATGAGCTCCACATCATTGATGTGCTAGTTGTCTCCTTAATCTCCCTCCCCCTACCAACTATTGATCTCCATTTGCCCGTCTCTTGCCATCATTTCAGTCTCCTCAATCTCACTCCAATAAACCCATCCCCCCTTCCCATTTCCAATCTCCACATATCACCCCCTATACCTTCCCTTCCTTGGACTGTACATTTGCCACAGAGCCTGTCAGTTGACAGTCGTTAGCATTTGTGTAAACATCCGGCAAATGTCACGTATTGTCCTCTGTGACCCATTTCCGCTCTGTATTCCACCCACATGCATGTTCCAACATTTTGCTCGCTTGATAATATTAGACTTGATGGTATTGCATCCCTCTCATAAACATTCATTGTCACAGTGAATATCATTAAAATGCAGATTTTGCCAATTTTATTGTGTGCACTTCATCTTGCATACATACACATCTACAGTAATTACTGATATTTACATTTCTCTCTTTGTGGGCCATATTTCTCAAGAATTCTGTAATCGGATTGGTCGATGTGTTTGTTTTTGTACCTATTTTACTGGATCACAAAAATCAAACTCGTAATATGAGCCTGTTTTACCTGTTTGCTGTTTAGCTGAACATTGTTTAATGTTTTATTATGCCCATGCCCAGTGCTGCTTTCAACCACGTAAAATGAGGCCGTATTTACATGAACGTGCGTATTCAAGCAACTCGCTGCGCACTACCACATGTATTTGCGCATCAATTTTAATGGCAAAACACGCATCCTTTTTACTGATTCATTGTCATGTCAGGAAACACTTCTTACAATATCACTCTCAAAATGTAGGGTTTTGCATTTATTTTTAGTTCTACATGTACATGTATTCTATTGATTTCCCTTATTCTGCAATAATATAAGGATAAGCCTACACTAAAAGAGATAAAATCGTTACACCCCTGCTTGTTCTTGCGAAATATATGTACATGACTACATGTACATGTATGTTCTGGTTCTATTTTACGTGAACAAGCAGAGTGTATAGTATCATTTTCAATGGCTTGTTGAAAGCATACACTTCAATTCATAAGTGTTTGTACAAGTGTGTGTACACATACCATTGCCACTTTCATGTACTAAAATAATTTTGATAAATACTTTGAACACTAATTAAATAATCATTTAGGGAGGAAATTTATCATATACTGTACAATTTTGATAGTGATATTTGTGTAGATGGTGATGCTGCATACATTTTGCACTTTGAAAGTGCAATTGTTGTATGCCTGTTAACATGATATGCGCAAATAATTTTCATCTGTACTTTGCATATGTAACAGTGTGCAGTCAGTCCGCAGCACATCTAAAAGGCCTCTATTTTATTCAGTAGTATGCATGGACACGTAATGAGCTTTAATATGGTCTTTCAGATCGGAATTGTTTTTTTCCCTTAATATTGTTCAATTGTTATCGGTCTTATGTTACACATGAAACTAATTTTTTTTGTGTAAATAAATGAAATTCAGGTCTGTCATATTTTGGTGACTGATGTTTGAATTCATAGAGCTCTCATTATTGCATGGGTTGCGGTATGACTGTGTGAACTTGATCGCATGCCGTTTCATTGAGCTTGACTGAAAGAACATAAATAGCACACTTCCCTTTGCCTGGCCTTGGGGATGATGATGCTATGGGGGAGAGAGAGAGATAGAGAGGGGTGCTTCATGACAATACAGCACAACTGTTTTACCCCCTGTGGGAGCCGGAAAGCCACATCAATGGAATACCTTTATTGCAGCTGTATTATGCCAGGAATTTGAGCCATGATCACAAGCTGCATGTACATGTAGGTCAATGAACTCTTTCACCTCACCAGTACACATGAGCTCATTCACACCTTCCCAATCAGGAAAATTATTGGTAGGACAAAGGACTTATGTACCTGACCAAATCTAAATCATTTTAATTGCGATCTACCATATTAAACAAACCATATAAACCAAAATTGACAAGTTTTATATTGGGAAATCTCTTGTTTTACAATTTACATCACATACAGTAGAATACTGTAGAATACCGTAAGTAACGGTGTATTAACCGCACCTTTTTCTCGGCGGGGTAGAAGCAAAAGTCGGGGGTGCGGTTTATACACGGTGACGGGTCTGAGCCAGCCCGCCGTAACCCCTCCCGTACATGTACGATGTCTGCCAGTTCACAACACATCGAGTGGCCGGGCGTAGCCGCCCAGGCAATGTCGTTTAGAGGGGTATGAGCCGCGGGTAATGGGAAGCGATTATTGCAATATTACTTAAATGGTGTCCATAACAAACGCACTCACTTTCATGACACTAATTTTGACTTTATTCTCGATTCAAAGTAGTGAAGTTCCCTGACTAATTTAAAAGAGACGCCAAGCATACTCGGTAATATTTTGTCACCGCTGAGCGAGAGTTGAGTGAGCTTAGAGATTGCGTTGTAATGTGGTCACAGTGCGACTTAAGCTGGCGCTATTCAAAGTCCCGTTTCGCGCCAGCTTGTTTTTTTCTTTCCTGTTTGCTTTTCATAAGATACCATGTAAACCACGCACGAGAGAGACGGCACGAAGCCGTAAAAAACAACTGGAAAAAATGTCAATTTCTTTGTTTCTTAAACCTTCCTATAATCCCGTATCCAAAATTCATGCTAAGACATCAAATTTCTGAAAGTGATTGTGAGATTGTGATGCAAGAAATGTGAATGTTTCTTCCTCCTACGCTGGGAAAGACAGATCATAATTTGATAAGATGTACTGGCATGACTTGCCTGTACTGTATCGTAGTTTGCAATGTAATGGCAGTGCTGTGTGTGTAGACTGTGACTGTGAGGTGAGCGAGTGTGTAAGTTGCCAATATTGGCGGGACCGTTCTTTCTTTCTAACATTTGTAGATGAATTGATCAAGAACAGCATATTTCTGCATACCGGTAATCTCTTTGGATACTTTGAAATCTTAAAAGCTTAGATTTTGTTTCTCCGTACCTCAAATATGCATGTAAATGTGAGAAGATTTTTTTTTTTTTTTTTTTTTTAGTCCAAAGTTGGGGGTGCGGTTAATACACGGGTGCGGTTAATACACCGTTACTTACGGTACATACTGTAGAAACATGTTTGGATCATGAAGACTATCAGCCCAGGGGGGGGGGGGTGCAGACAAATATATTTCTGTACACATGTGTGACTAAAAAATTGTGTTTTTCAGTTTTGGATGCGGGCTGCTAATGCGTTAAGGGTATCAAAAACACTGATTTTCAATAAAAGGGGTAGTCGCAGGGTCAGACATATTTTGGGTCTGTTTTTTTCCAAAGCTTTTTTTTAAAGACTAGCCAAACGTGCTTGATTAGGGTAGTTTTTTTCCCCAAGCTGTTTCCCTGGGGTCCTATTCTGGCGACAACCTGTATAAGGGGCCAAAATGTGTAAAAGAAGCCCACAAAAAACTTGTTTAGGGGGTTATTTTGCACCCAGAGAAAAACTTGTTTAGGGGGTGTTTGAAGATAATTTGGCCACGCGTGTGTACATGTACAGCAATACATTTGACTGGCCCCCACTCCCCCCCCCCCCTCCGGACGTTGCACCTGCTGTGGTGAAAAAAGGTGCATTGCATGTGCCGTACATGACAATCTCTTAGTATAGGAGGTATTTTAGACATTGACAAATGAACAGTAAACACAGATAATCTACTTTATATGTATTCATGTATTGATATTCAGTCTCATTTTTTTGCTATTCATATGTGGGTTTTTTCTATGACAACAAATAGGGTGAGAATTGTAATAATACAAAGCCAATTGGTTTTGTTGGTGATATTTCCATTGGTAAGAATGCTTATGAGTTCTATAAAGCAAGCAACTAGAAGACTGACAGCTTCAGGTCCTTCCCAAGGGACCTCAGAATAATTATGATCATAAGGATGCAAATTTTTCTGCTCATTTTCTGTAAACCTCTGAAAGCTCTGAAAGAGCTATTAAATGATAGTTGACTCTAGTCTATATCAGGGATCCATATGAGAGTATTTGATTTTATCCAAAAGAAAATGCAACCTTCATACATGTATAGACCTGTATAACTTGCACTGATAGGGGATACATGTACAGGTATGTACCACAATTTTAATTGGGGAGGGGGGATGAAGTAGGTGAAAGGTATAGGCATAGGCCAACATGTAGTTCATTTATATGCATGTGTATTGTGCAACGGTTTTCCTGTGATATTAATTCACAATTTGTAAATTTAGGAATATGTACATGTTCTTCGCTGTGCACACTAAAAAAAGCATACAGGTCAAGTGTAAATTTGTAGTTTAGAGGTCTAGGATTGCAGCTCACTGTACATACTATTGGTTTCTATCACATGTTTGTGGAAGAATGTGTGTAATGTGGATATACCTTGTCTCTATGTACATGTAGCTGTATATGTACAATTTCTCTAATGATGACTGCAAACAAAAGTCGACAGTACACTCATTCAAATGTCATGAGTCTCAAACACATAACTGCACATGGACCATGTTTTTGACAGCTTAAATTTTTAAAACCCCTGTCCTGTATGTTTATCTCTACAGCTTCCAGGGCGTCCAGGTGGTCAGGCTAGTCATGCCAGACAGGACTTGGAACGCAACAAAGAATGTTTGATCAGAGTCAGCAAGAATCTGTTCTCTCAGGTCATCAGCGGCCTTGCAACTATTCTCAAGAACCTTGCATCTACTGTAAGTATTAAAATATACCTCTATATTAACATTCAGACATTCAAACTGCGTGTGTATACATGTACATATTCCTTTCTTGCGATAAAAGCCCCATTCTTTTTACACAATGAAGAAAAATATTTAGGGCTAAATTATGCCTGCAATGCTGCAAGCTTCATCAGACCCTAGTTATAGATGTCCTATGTTCTGATGCAGCATGATTTCAGGCCACATCACACTTTACGAATTAGATTTTTACCTGATTTTAAAGTTATGAATCATCATATTTGTACAGTAAAAATACAATAAATGGACATTTATGACTATTAAAGGGGAATGAAACCTTTGGAACAAATAGGCTTGTGTAGAAACAGAAAAATCAAAGAATGAGAATAAAGAAAGTTTGAGAAAAATCGGACAAATAGTGAGAAAGTTATGAGCATTTGAATATTGCAATCACTAATGCTATGGAGATCCTCACATTGGCAATGCGACAAGGATGTGTGATGTCACTGATGAACAACTTTCCCTTTGGTGGACTATAAAATACCCTAAAAATGTCTCTTTTTGCTTTTTCTTATGATGATACAAACTCTTTATCCATGATGCATTCTTAAAAAATATGTATTACATGCCCTCATGTAGAAAGAACAGTATGATTTATGGATAGATGTGATAAAAGAGGCAATTCAAGTGAAATATATACTAAAGTAATGGGGAGAGTTGTTCACAAGTGACATCACACATCTTTGTCGCATTGCCAATTTGCTATCTCCATAGCATTAGTGATTGCAATATTCAAATGCTCATAACTTTCTCATTATTTGTCCGATTTTTCTCAAACTTTCTTTATTCTTATTCTTTGATTTTTCTGTTTCTACACAAGCCTATTTGTTCCAAAGGTTTCATTCCCCTTTAAATTTCTCATCATACTGTTGGTATAAAAGCAAGTTGTATTCATACATGTAATCATAATTACTTCATAGCAACCAAAGAACAAGCTATAATTTTATTAGGCTAATTTGTTCAATTGTTAAAGTTAATTCGATAATTCTAGTAGTTATTGTGAGGTGAAATTGTTATATTTGTTTATAATTTGTTAATTATTTGTTTATTATTTTTTTATCATTAGAAGTAATGCAAAACACTGTTGAAATTGATTCAATGGTTTTTTTTTCATCCTGTTTAATACTTTTGAATTTACAGAAGGGGCTGAATCCAGATCAAGAGAAAAGTCTTTTTCAGTCTCAGCTCATCATTTTAGACACTCTAGAGAAATGTCTCTCAGCTGTAAGTCTTCTCTTACAATTATACCAAGGGACCGTAACACAAAGCATAGTCATTGATCAGACTGTTGATTTGTTTGTTTGATCGCATTTAAAGATCAATGTAATTTAGAGCAAATATCAGCCCTATGCCAAGCTCTGTGTACGGGCCTTCGGTGTTTCTTATCCTCTACCACCTTCCATCCTACACTCCCTTTCCCATTCCCTCTTTCCTTCTTTTGAGTACTAGATAACACAAAACCATTACCCTCATTATTTTATGGTTACACCATTCATGAGAGAGAAAAATGCAAAGTTATGAAAAAGAATAGATAGAACCAGTAAAACTTGAGGATAAAATACCCCCCCCACACATGTATTTAATCCATCATTCTGTGATTGTTTGATGGCCAATGATCCTTTTGGCGGCAATGTCAGTAATTGATCCTACGGGTATATTAGACACTTCAAAAATTCTAATATTGACATTGCAGTCTGTGAATATCATAAACTGATATTTGAAAACTAGATTTATGGGTGTCGCATCAAGTTCATTTCTTTAATTGCTTGTTGAAGTTATTGCCAATGCAGGAAGTAATGAAACTTATTATCAGTAATTCTGTCATTGATTAATTATTGTATTCCTGGCATTGGAGAGAATCATTCAATAAATAAATATGTTTACACTCTAGTTTTGCAAAGTGAAACTTGGGCTACTGGAAATTCCCCAATTGTTCAGTGGTACATCATGTTACCATTATGCAAGTAGATATAACAAAACAACACACTTAAGTCAAGAGGAAAAAGAAACTAATCATCACATTGTCAGATTTTTAGTCATCATTAGATTCTATAGTCAGAATACACCTTCTGTACATGGTTGCTTTCTTTTATGAAGTGATCATCTAAAGACCACATCTACCTACCACAAAATGTCATGGTATGTGTAGGAAATGAAACTAAAATTGCAGAATTTCATCTAGATTAGGACATCAGTAAATGTGTGAAGGGAAGACCCGTATAATAGGAAGTTACCATTTATTTTTAAGTTTGACATTGTTTCGTAGATCAGGAATGTGACATTAAATTTCAAATGCATTATTCCAAATGATAACCAGCTCTTCCATGCAACACATTATGTTATGGTAATATTGATTTTCCTTATTGTCTGTGTAACAAATTCCTACCCTTCTTTGTCATTATTAAGCTTTTGTTGAACAAAAATTATGATCAATTCCAATCACACCTTAAAGGTTTAAAGAATGAAATACTGTAGTGCATCCTTTGTAATCGAACCTACATTTTCATTAAAATATTCATAATACATTCAGACAAGACAATACTGGTCTAGTTCCTTCTGCATTTTCTTAAATATATCCATGTTTATGTATTGTGCAGTTAATAGAACATTTTGTTGTAATTTTTGTAAATTCTTATCAAAGACATGTTACATTCAGACAAATTATACTGGTCAAATCCTTTCATAACACTTCTTATTCACAATTGCATTTTGAATTTTTGACATCTATTCTTATCAAACATGTAGCAACACAAAGAAATTCATAGACTAGGTCATGCTGGTCAGATTCATTTATAATTTTGTGATTCATATAATGTCATTGTATTTTAAAATCAATTATGATCAAACCTGTAGCAACCCAAAGACACGTCTCGTTCCGACGAGACCATGTTGGTCAAATCTCTTCTGCCGGAAATCTGTCAGCTGCTGAACGTTATCTCTGAGAACCCTCTTACGCACCAACTTAGAACATCTGCTTCTAGAGTCCTGTTTGCACTGAGTCTGAACAACTTCAATGCAGTGTTCAGTAGGATATCAGCGAGGTAGGTAGCTCTTGATGAATATGATAGTGATGATGATGGTGGTGATGATCATGATGATGATGATGATGATGATAGGGATAGTGATGAATTAGGATGATTATGTTGGTGGTGGTGGTGGTGATGATGATGATGTTGATGATTGTAGTGATGAAGATGCTATCACAGTGATGGTGATGATATTTTATTGAAACATTAAAGAGATCTACAAACTGAGTGTGTACTACATACACTGTCAATGAATTGAATACATTTGTTATCTTAATGGACCCTCTAACATTATATCATACACATACAGTATTTCTTACGAATGTGGTGCATTTTTTAAAAACAGTATGTAAAAATTCATAATATACAGATTACAGAAATTTAAGTTGTTTTGAAAACAATTCACCCAGAGGAGGAAGGAAATAATGACAAGCATCAAGATCAAATTGCTAATATATATGCAGCAATATGATACTTTCAATGGATACTGATATTTATTATGAAATCCAATACTTCCTCTCTGCACCAGCTTGATTTCATAGTATGATTACTCACAATTGATGAATATATTGGAAACTGGCCCCATTACACGAAGCAAAGCTATTGGTTTTCAGACTGATTTTTTTGCTGCGAGTGACTGCATTTATCATTATGTGTAATCAGTTGTACAGGTCAAGTCGATCAGTTTCTAAGCTTTTTGATAAAGGGTCCTTTGGATAGTATACACAGCAATCACTTGACAAATTATGTTTGAAAGAAAATTTTGAAGACAGCATGATGTGTTTTCCATTTATTTTATAGGAAAGAATATTTGTTGAATTAAGAAACTGAAAGGAGAGAAACAAGAACTACTTCTCCTCGTGTCAAGTGTCCTGTTTATTGTACCCCCGTTATCATAGTTCTATTCACCTTTGATGCTGTGATAAGAAAGGCCCCATAAGTATTAAAAAAGCAATGAAATCAATCAATCAAACTAATAGAAGTATTGCTGAGCAGAGTGCATTTGAAGAAGGAAACTGAAACTAAGGCTTCTCTCATTTGAAGTGTTCTTGTCTCATATCGTATACCCCAAGGTCGTTGCCTTGGTTCTACTTTTAAATACATCTCCATCGAGATGGGTATGACAACTCACACTGCATGTAATAATTTTGTGTTTGGAATGTTGCAAGAATCTTCTTTTTTAATTAATTACAAATTCGATTGAAAAGTGATGGAGAAATTCTAAAGCTTAGTATTAAACTGTATCTGCAGCAAACTATGGTGTCATGATGAGTGGGTCTTTAAAAATCATGGATACTTGTCGTATCCTAAAAGTGTTGATCTGGTTCATAAATCTTGCTCTGTGAAATAAGCTGAAAAAATGATCACATGATTATCAACAAAGATAAGTAGATAAGCATGCATGTGTGGGAGTGTATTGCTATTGGCTAGAATATTTTGTCAAAATCTCAGCAGTAATACACATTTTCCATTAAATTTGGCACTTTGGTGTATACACTTTTCATAGATGCATAACACTTTAAAGAAACACATGGTGCATGTTCATTTATTGAATTATTTACATATTGTTTCCACAACTGCCATTTACGTTTAATGGGGGCAAGTCCACTTTTGTTGCAAGATACAGACTAACATTCAATTGAAAATTGGTAATTAATTGCAAGACTTAGTATTGATTTACATTGTAGGGATCTAAAACGGCCCTACAATTTATTGTAAATTAAATGCGATCTCCCTTTGACTAAAGTGTACATGTCTGGATTTGGAGGACAGATAATGAGATGCTCATTAACAATGAATGGGAGGGAAGCAGATTAACATTGCGAACAAGGTCTCAGAAACAGCTTTAGCAACATCATGTTTAGATATATATTTGGGTCTTCCTGGTGATGGAGACTTGATCGTCCACTTTTAGGAGCAGAATGATATTCTTAGAGGGCTTTTGGGGGTGCTCCACACTGTAGGCCTGTTACCATAAGCTCAATTTATCCTGCTAATCATGCACATAAAAGTTACAGTTAATTTAAGTTCAATGTTCACTTGAAACTTTCATGATTCTTTAATTGTGATTGAACACCTAATCTTGGTTGGGGTTTACATGTATGATGTCACTCTCATCTGGCTATGGGAGCCACACACCCCCTGAACAATCTGTTTGCTGCTTCAATCTCCAGCAGTGATTGCTCATTTAATACTGTTAAATGACAAAGTTACCACAATAATATTTTCTCTTCAACATGTTTGATCCAGATCCAGGAAAATTATGTAAATTATAAATGAGTTATTCGCATGCAATATTGTGTGTTTCTTCATTCGTGTACATATCCAATTGAAGTCAGCATAGGCTTTTTAAATAATGAATACGTGACTGCTATTTCTCAAGTGAAGGTGCACTCTGCTTTTGTCCAGGTCAGTTCATTCATGGTAGAAACACACATGCCATAACACGTGGAGTGGTGCACCCGCTTCGTACACATACATTGAGTATTTCAAATTCGTGTCTGTTCTGGTGTTAGTATTAGAAGAACAATTCAAAACTGCCTCTCCCCTCTAGCTTCAAAACAGAGCTTTTTGAAAATACAAAACTGATTCAAATCACATTATGGATGCATGGTGTAGCTTAAAACCTAGTGCCATTCTTCAGGGGGTTAAACTTCATATTGAGTTAGATGCTATGCTGACATAAAATTTGAACCAATATCAACAACGAAAGGTCCACACCGAACTCGAAATTACCTAACCATGTACATTTACATGTATGCTAAATTCATATCCCATGCTCGAGTGAGCATTTCCCTGCTTGGGCTGATTCAGATGAGGTTTTTTTTTTTTTATTGAGCTTGAGCAAACTTGGGCTGATGGAGACAGAGCCCATGGTTGATTTGGGAAGCTTTCATTTAATCACAGGAAGGAACTAATGACTGATGATGATGATTTTATGAGAATATCATGACAGTTTTTCGGATGTACACGTTAGAGCGATGTCAGTTCTCTTAGAATTTGGAATTGTGATGATCAGTTGCCCACACACATGTCCTTTGAGAATGATGTGTACTCTCTTATATTATAGTTTTTGATTATGATAACGGACAAGTCCACTTACTGTACATGTACAGTGTATTTGTGGACCTAGATCTGGGGCCCATTTCATAAAGGACTTACAACTGTTGTAACTTTTTGATAATGGCAATCGCCATGGCAACAGGGCTCAGCAGCCAATCATAATCAAGGTTACCATGGTAGTTGTCATAATGGCAAAGTTACAACAGTTGTAACTCTTTATGAAACAGGCCCCAGGATGTGAAGCATTAAAGTGTTGAAGTATAGATTTGTTCAATTTTGTACAGTATGAAACCCTTTTCAGGGGGGGGAGGGATGTTGTTTAGAAGGGAGAATAGGGAAAACCCCTACCCCCTCCCCCATGGAATTATTATGATCATGATGATAAAGTGATAAGAAATATGAATGTTGTAATGATAAATAGGATGATGGTGATAACGGTGACAATGATGATGTTGATGATGATAATTATAAAAGCCTGTTGATGTTGATGCTGCTAGTGATGATAAGTATCATGGCAATGGTCATGATGATGACAATGATCCTCCTCCTCCTCAATACTATCATCAAATTGAATGGTTTAAACCTTTTTAGGTGGTCTGTTTATGACAGATCACCTCTTGATTTCGTCAGAATTTTCTTTTATTTCTTTATTTATTCTTATCACTTATGTTTGTCGCCAAGTTTTCTCGGAATTGGCTACATCAATTTCGCTGATTTTTCTGTCATATATAGAGTCTATCATAGAGATGGCATACTAAGCTTTTCAAGGTCATCTGGTCAGGATGACGTCATCTACGCGCCATTTTGTAAAATTCTTAATTTGATCATTTCAACATAACAGATCATCAATAATCAACCATATTTACATCGAATAAACTTTAGGTCATTTTTGTCAAATAAACTTTACTACGCCATTTTGTAAAATTCTTAATTTGATCATTTCAACATAACAGATCATCAATAATCAACCATATTTACATCAAATAAACTTTAGGTCAAAGGTCATCTGTCAATGTCATCAAAGGTCATGTAAAGGTCATGACGCGTGCGTCAAAGCTAAAAAAATCATCAAAATGGCCTATAAAATTTTTTGGGTACGTCTCAGGTCATTTAAAGCATTTCAAAAATTTGCGTGCGCAAAGTATGCGCGCGCGTAACGCATTAACGCAAAGCAGAAACACCATTTTTTTTTTTATATCATTGCCTTGATAATATAATTCTGAGCAATTTGATACCATGATCAACCTTCTATGACCATTAATAACAAAATTAACACCCGTTGAAGTTTGCAGCACGTGTGCGAGCTCTCACTATAGGCCATATATGGGCAAAAACATGCCTATTGAAAATTCACTGTAGCTCTTTTAATAGTCCGTTGACCCCCAATTTTATTTCATATATCGATAGAGTATGAGTTTGTAGATTTGATTTCATGTCACCATTGTCCCTCAATTTGATCATGACATCAAAATTGCGCCTAAACTGAAAATTTAATTTTTTTTCAAAAATGATGTTATCAAATTTATGCAAATGTGATTATAATTCCATAAATATTGATCATTTTTCGCCCAGATTGTGTTTGGTTGTAGTTGAGAATGTACTCTTTCTCGTCAGTTAACATGAATTTTCATTGTGAGAAACTCGTCATGGCGTAAAACAGTGATGAAAAGAGGCATGTCATTTTTCCTCATTTTGCATGTAATCTCTATGGTACATGACTTTTTCTCAAAAACTAGATTCTACATTCCTCTATTTCGTGAGCTATATCTCCATTTCTTCTTGTTAGTTATCCCTGAGCTTTTAGTATGTTTTAGCTGAGATTCTTAGCTTTCGGAAGTGTTGCCTTCATTTTTCGATCAGAGATCATGCCCGTTTTTCGCTTGCAAAATTGGATTTGTAATTCTCAAATTTGCTTACGTGTAATCTCTATAGGAAAATATAATTACTATGGGGAATATCGTGGCTGAATGGATAACACACTTGACTTGCGTTTTCGGGGGCGCAGGTTTGAGTCCTGGGGTAAACAAGATGGGTTTTTTTTTAATTTTTTTTCTTTTTACCACCTCGTACATGATCCTTTATGACAATTAAAGGTATAAAAGTTAAAATTTAGCAAGATAAAACAGATTATAATTACTTTTTTTCATATCACAAGTATTGCCATATATTAAAGCGACCTTTTTCACAGTGCTTTATCATCTCCCGTCTTTCACAAGTATTCCATCCATAATGAACATTTCGTTGTCATCATGAAGATCATATTGATCTGCATGATCATGACGGTGAGAATAATGACAGACCACCTAATTTGTCCGCATGATAAATTTAAATCTTTTTTTTTTAATATGTGAAATAATGTTTTCATATGTGTTTTTCAATTGTATTCTAAACATCATGTACACAGAAACCATCTTTATTTCACAATTCAAGGGGGAAAAGATACACACAGTACTTTGCTTATTGGCATGTACGTGAATCTTGTCAATTATGCAGGCATGGAATTCAGTTTAGAGAATGAACAGATAAATGCCTCTAAATTGTGTTGTAAAAACCATTGTATGGGCTTTTGACGGAAGTGGTTTGTTGATGCATGGGAAGGAAAGAGTGCTTTCTTTTAAGGCATCAGGTTATTTATAAATCTTTCCAATCTAGTGGCCTGCATGGAAAATTGAAAGATGCGTAAGAGATGATCTCATAGATTTATACTTCCTCTTATATTGTAAACATTTTCATCAAGAGCATTCTTTGTTCTAATTATGCTGTGTATGAAGTTGTTCATTACATCTAGGGTTTGATAGATTTCTATAGCACCAGACTTCTGTTGCTAATTTTTGATTATTTGATTTCAGGGTTCACAATGATACTGTGTATTACAATAGAAATTACAAAACAAAATACGTCCATGATTTTTGACAAAGAAAAAAAATTTTTTTGTATATTTTTAACCCTCTCACAATTCATGGCATACATGTACTGCATGTATATTTGTAAAATGCCAAACATGTACCTTTTATGACATACATGTATATATTTTTTTCTGTTTTTGTTTCTATAAAAAAGGGACCTTTTAATGAATCTTATACAGGAGATAAAGCAATCGCTTTGCTTTAGTTTTATTTATTCTTTAAGTATTTGTTTCAAATGTTGTTTATTATTGATTTTGTTTAATTTGATAACATGCCAGTGGTATACTGAACCATAATAGGGGAAGTTATATATTTTTGATTGATTTTATTTGTTTGTATAGTAATACTAAATATTTGCTTATTTGTTATTTATTTAACCAATTGTTTTATATGATTTTTTTCTCTCTTATGTATGTAGACTCGATGCATTGAGCAAATCCAGTGATGAAACATGTGATGAGAGTGATATAGAGCTGATACAACACATCAATGTTGACTGTGCTAGACTTACAAGACTACTCAATGGTAAGGATATATTTTCTTTTATTTATTCATATTATGTAATAAAAAATGTACTTTAAGGGCCCTTTTTCGTGAAACATACTGCCTATTTTATGCTACAATTCTATTGCAACAATGTTGATATCATTAAAAACCTCTTTTTATGAAAGATATTATTTATTCCTATCATCCATTTTATGAAAGAGGCAGTAAACTGAGAAGTCATTAGGGGAAAGTAGGCATATTTGTGCTTTGTCCTATAGGTTCGACACAAGAATAATGTATGACAAGTGCCATGATTTATTGCTCATTCTTTGAAATTTTATGCAGTGAGAAATCAGTCAAGCAGTTGATGATACTGATCAAAACAAATTTGTTTCAGTCATTCATTCCAGTCATTCAGTCAGTCAGGCAGTCATTCATTCATGTCAGATAATGCAAAAACTGTCTTTCTTTCTCTCCAGAAATCATCAGTAAGTTCCACTCTTTGAAGAGAAATGCCATGACGGTGTTAGCACAAAGCCTAGAGAAGGTAAATTCATGGGTCATCTCTTACTTTCTACCTATACATATACTTAAGTAGAACATAAGAATAAATAATAAGGGTTCATTTCAGGACAGAGGAGTCACAGACCCTGTTTAGCTTCATTGTGGTAGTATGGAGGTGTCTGCAGAAAGTGCTGCACCTTTGCTGCATGTTAACTCTAACTGCATCTATCCATTACTAATAATTTTCCGGAATCCACTAATATTGATGTCATTATCAATGACTGGAACATGTTCTTGTGAGATAAATCAGATTCTCAGCCATTACATATGTAATGGGTCACAAACTCTACCTATTTCTTTGCAATACATGTATTTAAATACTTCCTGTTTTTTACAAGCCTTACATTATTCATGTAAATGTTGTAATAAGGTATTTGTTTGTACCACAATGTTTTTCAGAAGTGATCATCAGGAAAACAACAGTAGCATAGAAGAAAGTAAGAATAAAATAAAAAGTAATAAAATGAATGGTTAATTATTTTTTTCCCACAGCCATATGACTTACTACTTTGATACATTAAGTAAGAGAATGCACTTTTTTTTTAAATCCTCATCTGTTTCTGAGAAGCCTCTCTGTTCTATGTTATTTAATCGCTTTAATATTATCCAGGCAATCTGGAATTGGATGGACAACTACCCAGTAGAATTCATGCAACTTCAAAGATATCAACACAGAGACAGTGATGGTAAGCTAATAATCATTTATTGTGAATGTAATGATATGTAAGGAAAGAATTGATTTTAAGTATGACCCAAGCTCACAACAATCCTTTGAAGTAAATCAAGAAAAACAAACCTTTTTTGGGGGGGGGGGCTGTCAAATGAAAATTTGGCAAGTTGTTCATTCATTTTGATTGCTTCTGGAGTTTTAGGGGGAATTCTGGGATATAAACTACACACACAAAAAAAACATTTTTTTGTGTAACTCAAATTGCCCAGAGATGCTGTTAGTGTCATATTTTTAAAATATATTTACAGGCCTATTTTTGTATTTGTCATTAGCGATATTATAAATTCCTTTCAGTATATATATATATATATATATATATATATATATATATATATATATATCAATATGAACAGCCATATTTTCACCCATCAACATGATAAATAAATTCACTTATTTGAAATGAAATATTCTGATTTGTTTGTTGAAATTCATCATGATTTTTTTGTATTGTACATTCTGTATGTATGCAAACTACCAATGCAAACTGTAACTTTCTTTATTTTGTTGTTCATAGTCAGTTCTTTTTATTTGATATTTTCAAGAAAATGAATGAAATAGATACAGAAATAAATTCCCTTTAATTACTCTTTCAAACGTTTCATACAGGTGTGAATTCCCGTCTAGGACTAACCCCTCATCATTGTGCCGAGTGCTGTGAGAAACTCTTTGATCTTGCTGAAAGCCAACAGGAATCCACCAAACGAAAGAGCTCAATGCTTCTTCTACAGGTCATGCTGCTAGTCTTGTGTCCAGTAAGTCTATTTGATAAAGAGATCTCTAATGTGCATTACCTCCTAACATTTGCATCATTCACGTGTGAAATGCTTGGAAATGGAAGACATGGTTTCATTTAGATTTGACAAATCTCACAGCTACCCAACAGCTTTAGAAAAATGAGTAGTGAACATGGAACCAATGTTGCCAAAGGATGCTAGTTCTGAAGGGAGTCTGAACCCCAGTCTGGGAAGGATATCCCCCAAGAATTAATGTCAACATCTTTTCAGAAGAGGCACCAAGTTAATGAATACATTAATAGGGTCAGCGGTCAGGCTATTAACTTTAGGTCCGATGATGTTAGGGCCATAACAACAAATTTTTTGTGATGGAAAGAAGACTTGTGTCCAATATCCCGTCGGAGGAATCGGATGTTGAGGACCTCATTGATTTCCAAGATTTTCGGATTCCGGTCCACAATCTTTTTGTTATTAAGAGAATAAAGGATGTTTATAGCTGTCAATGTTGTAAGAAAGACTTCATTACCCTTAGAACTATCTACAAGCATGTAAAGGAAGTTCACAATAATGGCCAATTAGAATTGCTATGTAGTTACCACTGATGGTAAAAATACAAAAATAATAACTTTTATGCAACAGGCACTAGGTTTTGTGAGTTAAAAAGGTTAACACTACACTGCTACATTGCATGACTTATTTCATTTAAGCTGTGCACCCCAAATGTGTATGAGCCATTTCCATTGTTTTATTTACCTTTCAAAATAAAGGTACAATTTTGATTAATGTATTCATTAACTTGGTGCCTCTATTAATAGGCTAAAGTTAATAGCCTGACCAGAGAGCGAAGTTGGCTCAGTCGGTAAAGCATCTGCCCGTCCAACCAAAGATCGTGGGTTCGAGTACACCCCGGGCGGATGACTGAAGCCAGTGCGTTGTGTGTAAACGTCTCTCCCCTGTTTCATAGATGCAGGCTATGTTACAGTGGAAAACACTCCATCCCTCGGATAGGACGTTAAATGGAGGCCCCGAGAAGAGGAGAATCACTACCTTTGCACGTTAAGAACCCACTGCACTATTTGAATAAGAGTAGGGGGAAACCCAGGTGTAGTGGTCCACCTGCATTCCCCAACCAGTTATCAGGAGGAGAGACCTGCGGGACACAGTTCTGTGTGTGTGCCCTTCTTGGCTAGCTCCTCCAATGCGCCTTTGAATGTCTTTGACAGATATATGGAGCTATACAAATGCTGTGCATCATCATAATCACCAGTGCTGCAGTTGGTCTTTTTCAATCGATCTGGCAGTAACAGGATCATGCTGAACAAAACTGTATATCTCAACTTTTTATCTTGTATAAAAATATGTTTGATAAGTGATATAGAAATTTACACTTGTCTTTTCTCTCTCTTTTCAGGGTCCATTAGCTGAAATCCTCCATTCCAATCACTCCAACCTATCCCCTAAGCAAATGCAGAAGAAGCAGTTACTGGACTCCTTACGTCGGTGGCTAGAATCCCCCGGCAGTAGCAACAGACAACAGATGGAGTGGGCTGTGGTAGCTTGTGTCAAGCTTTGTAAGGCTGCATCTTACCTGCAGAACTCCGAGGGGAATGCCCTCTATGATTGGGTGCTCAAGATGCTGGCAGATCTCAATGTACGTACATGAGGAACATTAAATCATTACAGACAAGTGCAGAGAATTAGTACTCACACATGATATATGGAAGTACATTTTAAGAAGCAATAAGATATCTTCAAAGGTTGAAAATATTGTGTTCAAGATGAACAAGTTGCATGTTTGGAAATGGAAATGGAAATGAGCTTAAGCTACAAAAATGAAGCCACACACAAGGATCCTTTTTGAGTCAATAAATTTTATTCAGTATCTTATAACCATTATTATAGCTATGTTTGAAACTTACCCTTTGGGTGTGACGGGCTTCCACAGAAGCCCAGCGAGTCGTTCACTTAGCTCGACGGGCTTCTACAGAAGCCGAGATTTGTTTGGTTTGATTCGATGAAGTTTTTCAGCTTTTTCACAATAGTTATGTACTAAAACCTCTGCCACTATTTCCTTTATAAACCTATTTCGATAACAGAATGAAAAAAATATACAGCTATGTGGGGAAAAAATCACGAAAATAGGATATCATTTCAACTTTGTCTGATTTTTTTCGTTGGAGTCAGACGGGAAGGATTAATTCTGTGACGAGCAAGAACGCGCGCACACAAGGCCTGATCACATGATTTGTTCTTCAGATCCATTTGGATCCATATTGTTGTTCTGATAGATATGCTAACATTTTTCGGCAATATCGTCACATAATAAGCTTCGCGTTTATTCACCATTTTTGTCTTATTATTTGTTTCATCAAGGAGATATCACTCTAGAATGATATCTCCTTGGTTTCATTGATTGTATTTTCAGAAAAAAGACAAGCTTGTACAAGAGTGATGTCTTGGTACTTTGAGCTGATCTTGGTGCACTTCTGAACTTTTTCCCTCCCCATCATCCCTCTCTTCTCATATTGTTGTTATCATTTTTGTCAACTATTCTGAAAAATATTGCAACTGGAAAACAAATCGAATACTGGTATACAATCTTCAGGAACAATTTTTTTTATTATTACAACAGCGCTGGGTGGAAAAAATAGACTGCAAAGAAAACTATAATTTATGAATAGAAGATAACGAAAGGTGATTTTTAGTGAAACATTGAGGCCACCGTCTTAAAGCCCAGAAGCCAAAAGTCACAAAATAGTTTGGGACTTTCATTGCGCAGTGTTGAATCATCATCATCGTACTTGCAAGGGAATATTCACCCTTTTTATTCATTCTCAAAAGTATTTGGTATGCTGTGATTTCACCCAAAATGGAATATCGTCATAATCATACACTTTGCAAATGATCTCTATACAAGAAGGTAAAGAGACCATTCATAAGTAGCGTGATAATAGGCAATGAAAAAAGCACTAGAGCAGACAACAAAGCGGTATTAATCGAACCCGACCTGTCCGTGCATGCTTATTGCCCTTACGCATTTTTGTACACAGTGCCTATTGACTTGGGGGGAAACGAAGATTTGAAAAAATAACATGACTTTTTCCTCGTAAATTTCTTTACTATTCTGTTGATTTGAGAAGCAAAACCTTTATTTCTAGAAAGAACAATGTCTGATCTTTCATCTATATATATACTAAAAATCCTGAAAAGACAATCAGTTTGGCGCAATTATCAATTGATTCGGAAAACACCGCCACAGATCCAAATACCAGCAACGTACCAAAACGGCTCCGCCGCAGGGACAACTATCTGGATTTGCAGGCCAGCACCCAAAGGGTTAAAGATTGATAAAACAGGCTCAGTTCCAGGTTTGAGAATTCCAAATAATCTTCTTGCCTTCATTTGCCTTGGTTTAGGGCATAGATATACAAGGACAACTCTGAATTGCCCATCAGTATGTGCCTTGTTTACCATGCTGTCCACTTTTTATACTTGTTGTAGCAAGTATGTAAATCCTGACAAATTAATGAAGAGCCATATAAATGTTTTTATTTGAATGAATAGAATCAACTGTTCTGTCCGACACGTTCCCTTCGCTCTCAAGTAGACGTTGAGCTGCTGATAGACAGTGCTGTGGCCTGTTACCGACTCAGGCCTTCTGTTCCAGAACACTTCCGGACCTGCCTTCAGGCACAGTCTCCTACTGTATTCCACCTGGTACTGGCCCAGGCTCTGCATACCATTGTAACAAAGGTATTGACTGAAATATATTCTACTTTTTAAGGAAAAATATTGTAGGAAAGTGATAAATAATCATTATAGGCTTTCACAATCTTGTCATATGTCCAAAGAATATTTTTGTAAATTGGTCCACTGCAAAGGATTGTTCTTCACTTTCCATTATGAGATGATGATAAAACAATAGCTGAATTGTTTTGGCCAAACATTGGTGTGTAGTCCCAAATATGTATTTCTGTGTGTATTGTTTATGACTCTCAACAGCTTTGAATTATTTCTAATCATTTTGGAAATTCCTAAATCTCACAGCATGGACTTCTAAGTGCACCGTAATAACTATTTTTCATTCACTTTGAGATGGTATCTTCTGCAGTGCATTGTCTTGTCCATAAACTATTTTCTATCATGAAGATGTGCTGATTAAGTCATTATCATATAATTGTGATTACTTATTAAGAGGGAAGTCACATTTGGACTTAAGACACACATTCTATGTCCTGAAAATGAACTATTCCTCAGTTAAGATTAAATTTGTATACCATCCATGTTGGTTTTGATGTGGATTGTTATACTGTATGAGAGTGGATACCACAACACTCCAATACCTTAATGATTGTTAAATTTAGGTAATTGTCCCTGATGACATCATCAGAGCTGCCAAGTAGTACGATTTTTCCGTATTTCATACGGAAATCAATTTAAAATACGGCAGTACGCTTTTTCATGATAAAATACGGGAAAAAACAAATTAGAGAAGAAAAGGTATTCCGTGTGTTGCTGCCCTCTACGTTCAATGAGTTATGCTTTCATCAAGGCTTTCCGATTAGAATTTTCGATATCCTGGCGAATCAATGCGGGTGACAAGTTCCGAGCGCACGCACGTAGTTTACAAGCGCAAAGCAGCGGCTGAAATCGCGATAATTTGCGACTGGTAAATACGTCTGTAAAGATGATGACGTCATCCAAGATGGCAACTTACGTTGTCCGACGGAAGGATCGAAGATGACGATGTTTCGATCATAATTTGAAACGAATTAGCCGTAACTGCGGTCTAAGGTACGATATTTCTGAATTTCATACATTTTTCCGTAAATATGGATGCAATTTCTTTTTCATAATGTGACATTTTATGATTTTATGTGCAAAAATACGATCGGAAAAAACAGGTTTCCGTCGAATGTTAGATCTAACGTTACTGCTAATACGTTGTCTGTACGTACGGGCCTCCAAATTCTTCAGTCTATGTATTGGTGAGTCAGCCAACGCAGTTCAGCGGAACAACCAAAATCTAGACTGAAGCTTTCGGTCTCGTGTGCGACGGTGTGGGGCGCAAAATAATGTAAGAAGTGATCGAGCTTTGCCATTATGCATGCATATTTATCTCATGGTAAAAATACGGATTTTTTGGTCAAAATACTGATTTTGGGGGATAAGAATACTGAAAATGCAAAATACAACTTGGCAGCTCTGCATCATACCTTGTTTTTAGATTGCATGTAACATTTTAATTCAGAAAAGACTTGACTTCAGAAAAAATTTGTATTTGATTACATAGTCATATATTTTGTAAACTTTGGCACATAAACTAGAAATGTTGGAATTTTGCCTCTTTGCATACTTCTAGAAATGCACCTGTAGACCACTTACTTGATAGATCATGCGTGATCTTTAATAAAACATTTTGTTATAGTTCATTGATATTTTGCTACATATTTTTGTTTGTCTTTGAATAGTCTCACATGCCTTGGTGGCCAAAGATTGCTCAGCTCTACTGTTTCTCTGAGAACCTAAGGCGTCTCTTTGAACATTATCGGAAGTGCAATCAGAACCACAACACTGCTGTCAGAAATCCGGTAAGTAAGCTTTGTTTATCACACAAGCACGAAGGCAAGGCAGAGAGATTCGAATGGAGAAAATACAGATCCAGTGATATGTTAAAACTTCTATTCATAGTTGAAGAAGATGAGTTCATATAGGAACAAAGAATTATGCATGCTGCTATTGACTGCCATTGGCGTATGTTAATATCAATCATAAGATTGATTGCATCTTCTTTATTGCAGGGTACCGGCATGCAGTTTCAAATTAGTTATTTACTTGTTTTCCTAACCTTCTTAACCATTCAGTAGTTGGGGAAAAAAATTGGGCCCCTTGCACAAAATTTATTAATGTTCTAACTATGCCCGCCAATGGTTATTACCATAGTAATAATGCTCAACAGCCAATCAAAGTCAAGGATTTCAACGTTGGATGGCAACGTTACCATAGAAGCAAATTTTGTGCAACAGGGCCTTCACTTTTTACCATTCTGAGAATTTGTATTAGTGTGAATATGTTACTTTGATCATAAGTTTGATTAAATATTACACCAGTTAAATGTTAATGACTTGATATTTGCTCATTATTTGTATCTTTACCTTGATTAATCAATGTTTCCAATCTGATATTCCCTCTGACAGCCGAGCTTGACAACATTGAAATCCAAGATGCCAGGATGGAAGTCAAGGGACAAGTCTAGTGAAGACTTCCCCAGTGCTGTTCTTCTCTGGCTTGTTAAATTAGTCCATGCTGATCCTAAACTCATGCTGCATGTAAGTCATTGGGTCATTTCAAGTTCAGTGTTGGTGTTGGTAATGGTGTTGATGATTGTCATAACTGAGTAAACTTGGAAATCGTCGGCTGTGTTTGAAATTCCCCAAAGAATAAAAAATAGAAATAATGAAAATTAGAATTGTCATTATCTGTCTAGTTATCCTTTATTTCAAGAATGACTTTACTAGGCCCTAGATAATATGGAGGTTTTGGGGTGTACAAAGGGTGTGTTATAAATGTATCAGTATCCTGTTTGTTGTGTTATTCCCAAATAGTGTAAAAAAAGTCCAGGGGGGCATTTCATGAAAGGACTTGTCGGACGTTTTATCCGACAAGTCCCATTTTATCCGACAGTTACCATAGGAACAGTGCCTCTCGGCCAATCAGAATCAAGGAAAGATGTCAGATCTGACAACTTGTCGGATGAAAATATTGATGAAACGCTCCCCAGGAGCACTGAGCAATCTGCTCCAAGTTTTAAAAAATAGCCTAAGAAAATAGGTAATACACATTCCCAGATGTGGTGATCTGTGTTGGTGACCTTCAGTCTGCCCACTTTTTTTACCTAATATTTATTGTTATTTCACAAACTTATATTTCGTGATACACACTTGATGTAGATCTTTTGATAAATGGATGATGATTGACATTAAGTTTAAAGATTTTCTTATAAAATCATTGTTAGCTGTGACTATATGAGTTTAACTATATACCTGTGCAAACAAATCTGACTGGTCCTTTTCTTCTTGTTGCTTCCTAACTCTCCAGAGCCAAGGATCTGCTGGACATGTCATCCAAAACAACACATACCAGCTGATCACAGGGTTAGTGAATCTCATGTGCCAGTATTCAACCATTCCAGACATCTCAGTAGAAGCCATGAAAGCTCTTCTTACACTTCATCAGCCAGGGAACGTGGAGCTCTGGAACCCTGAGGCACCCATTGCAACGTTCTGGGACATTAGGTATGTGGTTCTTACTTTGAAACTAATCTGAATTTTGTAAAAGAACCCATGGGCCCGAAGTCTCTTTACTTGCACTCCTGCAGCTTAGTTACATGGAGATATGAAACCCTGATGCACCATTGCAACAGTTTGAGAAAATATCAATTGAAAGGTATCCTCAGAATAACTCAAACCTGATAATGTATGGGCTTGATGCATTGAAGAACTTGTACAAATCCACAAGGGGATTCCCCCACTTTTTCTTCTCTCTGTCAAGAAAAGTTCTTTCTGCCCTCTGATTCTGGTGGAGAATGGTGTCATCAAACTACAGTGCAAACTATGTATAAAAACTGCTCAGGGGAGACAAGAAAAGCAGTCTTAAGTTTTATTCCTTTGATACAAGTTCAATGAGAATGCAATTCAAGGGAAACCAAACTCGCCATCTTATAGACAAGTGATCTTATATAGGTTGTTACTCAAGCTGTTTAGAATGTTTCATTGTACAAGAATAACCTGGGGAATATTTCATGAGCAGTTTTGCCAGTTGTTTTCACCTACTGATTTGCTTTCTTCCAATCAAATGCAAGGATTGAAGTAGCTTTTAACAATAGTCAGTGACTAGTTGTTTCATGAAACACTCCCCAGCTCTGTAACCCTTCTAATGATCCTTTGGACCAATTTTCTTTGTTTTATGTTTGTGCAGCTCTCAGGTGTTGTTCTCAGTGGCTCAGAAGCTTCTTACCCAGCAGATTGTTAACACCACAGAGGTACTCAAATGGCTCAGTGAGGTCCTTTCCCTCCGAAACCGATTCCTCAACAAATACAAGGACCATGCAACAGTAGATAGCAACATTCCAAGAACAAGGGAGGCTCAGAACAAGTTAGAGGTAAGTTCGCCCCAAACAGAATAGTGATGCATCTTTTGTTTATGCAGCAGTTACTGTATGGACAATGTATCTAGGCAGTTTACAGAAGTCACCTTGAGATCATTCAATGTAGTCTTGGCTGGACAACTGCACATTGTGCACTTAATGGGGAGTAGTCTAGTCAGTTTCCCACACCGCTGACCAAACTATTCTGACTTTGACATATTGTTGAATACTCCTTTTCCTGGGATGACAAAGGCAAAGTAGTTCTGAGGGTGTCATCGTACCCGAGTTGGATCTGGGAAAAATCATGGTGACGAGATTGGCATGTGTTAGTTGTGATATTGCCTATTTGCTCTATAGACTTGGTGATGGTGCACTAAATTTGCAAAGCAACAGTGATTGATTTCAATAACCGGGAAATGTTTACATAGCTTAACCACTATTAAAAGCAACATCAAGTATAGATGTAATCATGACTATTTATATACACATTTTCAAAGGCTTGTAATAGCGCAGTTGAAGTTTGATATAGTTTAGAACTCCGCTTGCAACACAAATTGTACATTTCTGGCGTAACTATGCTAAGTTGTAGTAACTTATGAGTTTTTGTTTTGTTTTGTTGATAGTGTGTATTCATCATGAACCTATGGAGCTGTGACCAAGAAGCTATGTCCACTGCCCTCTCCTGCCTGGGTCAGCTCTGTGAGGAAGCTGAGATATGCTGCGGCACCGACGACTATGCCCTCACTCAGGTGGTGCCCAACTATGGTGTCTACACAGAGCTAGCCCGCCTCCCGCAAATAGGACCACAGGGTAAGGTTGTTTGTAGCAGTAGGGATATGATGATGCTGGTTGTGGCTAGGATGAGAGGGGAAGTGATAGGAAAGAAGATGTTGGTTCCATGGTTATGGTGATGATGATGATGATGGCAGTAATGATAATGAAGATGATGATGGTCATCATTGGCAAAACTTTCAAATAATGTCGGGCAAAATGACCAAAAAGGTGCAATTTTAAACACATGCAAATCAATAATTCGAAAAAGGGCGCCCCGGAGCGCACCATCATCATCATCATCACCACCATGATGATGATGATGATGATGATGATGACGACAATGATGGTGGTGATGATGGTGGTGGTGATAAAGATGATGATAATGAGGATAAGATGATGATGACTATGGGGACGATGATGATGAATTATGGTTATATTTATATTTCAAATCATGCTAATGTGCACTTTTTTATGCCATCTCTTGTCTTTTGTAGAAAAAGTAGCTAAGCGGAAAAGAATATTTGCATCTTTGAGAAAGATTGAATATGTCACCGATGGCAACAGTCAGGTTAGTTCAAATTTGATATACATTTCGAACTGATGTACACCATTATTGATTTGTTTCTTCATATTTCAGATATGAATGTGTATATGAGTTCAAATTTGATGAAAGCTTTATTCTGTTGACCTCTGAGGTACATTTATCATACCAGTACAAACGAAATTATGTTGCAAAAAATGTGAGTAATTTAAGGCTCATTCAGATATGATAACTGTAAAGTTACACGTTTCAGTGTTCTGGTAGATATGTGAGACAAATTGCACCATGTACGCCAATTAATGTGTATCATATGTTTCAAATTCTAGAAAGGTTCCAAAACTGGAAAAACTGTGACTGTATTGATTATGGTGTCATGACACATTATGATGTCATGATTTCATTGTATCATAACTAATTTTAAATGATTGCAGTTGTTTGTCTTTGCAACTTGGGTCATATGATTTTGTTTCTTGCCCCTATATTTCTAGACACCTCGTATTTTTTTACTTTGTATGCAAACAAAAAAATGCTGAGCTTCTTTCCACCATGTCTGAATAAGCCGTGCATGAACAAGCTTTGGTTGACTTTTATATGAAATTTAAAAAAAAAAAGAAGTGTAGGAGGTCTAAAAAATATCATTTGCAGTCAGTCCTGATTATAAGTTGCAAATTTGTAGTTGATAAATCAGTTTTGATGAGAGCAAATCAGGTTCCTTTCTGTTTAAGAATTGATTTGCAATCAATGGCAAGTCTTGTTCAACTCCCTCTAAGATGAATTACTTTCCATTCTTGATAGGCATGGGATGAGACATACACTCTTTGGGAGAACTCAACACGATCATTAGGATTGTACAAAGGGAAAGGAGAGGACAGTGCCTCACTGGATAGTAAAGGGAACATGCGGCGGACTGGAAAGGCATCACACAGTGTACTACAGCCCAGAGAACAAGAGTTTGAAGTAAGCACTCCATAGGTTATGTACCATCTTCACTATTTTTCTCTCACTAAATTGAAAAGAGTTTCTTTGTTCCTTTGGCATTGCAAATTTAAGTATCATTGTTAACAGTTATCTTAGTAACTTTCTGTTTCATTTTGACCAGAAAAAGGGTCCCAGAAAAATTGTCTATGATATTATTTTTCTATCATATTTAAAAGTTTGTCTTTGCATATGACAATTATTGTTTAAAAAGTCTATCAGTAAAATTGTGTTTCCCTCCATTGGAAGGTTATTCATTAAACACTGAGAGTTAAGAGATTTCATTTGAAAGCAACAACTTACATATTGTTCTTTTTCTGTATTGTTTTTAGTGTAATCTTCAACTTTGCTTTGAGTTTTAGAGTGTTCAATGCTGTATAGATAGGCAATCCATTGCCACAAGAATTTCCATTTTGCAATAATGGGGGAAAAAATGTAATATTTGATAGTTTGTTTCTACTGTAATTTACGATCTGAAATGGATTATTAATTCTTCGTTATCATCTTTTTTAATCCATTTGAAGTTAAGGGCAATTTGATATCTTTCAAATTTTTCTTTAAGAAATCAATTTACATAAGCATTTATTTACTGTATGTAAAGTTGATGGGGATGTTGAATTCTTGATATTTTTTTTGAAATAGGAATGGAAGAACATGACTGGTTTCTTATGTGCATCAGGTGGTATGTGCCTCAAGTCTAGAAACAGGAGACCTAGGTAATTCACTGCTAACTTTCCAGTTTCAAACCCAAGTCTAAAGCATTCTTGTCCTTTAGCAAACACATACATGGATTTCAGGCAATTCCATAAAATGATCAACCTTTTTGTACATCAGATCCCCATTTTTCTCAAGTACATGTACGACGTACATGTACATAATTTATGGTATTGCCCATCTTTCTCACAAGTCTTCTTATAATGATAATAGTTATACTTGCTTATGTAGCCCTTAAAACTTACTTTAAGCACTCTACAATAGTGCAGCATAATTACCCTGACTTTGTCGGAGCAGCTGTTGCTCATATTTCGTTTCAAGCTCAAAGGGTGTGCTCCAGGCTGAAAATGATGTTTGGAAAATATAGAGTAGATTTTGACAAGGGAATCACTAAAATCAGCAAAACCAAATGAAAAATAACAAGGTTATTGAAGTCTAAACGTTTAGCATTATTTTGGTGCAATAATTTCATACATGTATTTATGCAACAAGTGAGGTAATATAATGTTACATTTTTCCTTTCTATTTATTTTTTTGATATCTTATTTCACTTTTTATACATCTATATGTATGAAAATATCTCCCTTGTTGCAAAATAGATTACAGCAAAGATTACCTTCAGCATTAAAGGTCAAGTCCACCCCAGGAAAATGCTGACTTTAGTAAATAGAGAAAAATGAAACTAGCATAGTGCTGAAATTTTCATCAAAATCGGATGTAAAATAAGAAAGTTATGACATATTAAAGTTTTGCTTATTTTTCACATAACAGTGATATGCACAACTAGGTGAGTCAGTCGATGATGTCCATCACTCACTATTTCTTTTTTTTTTTTTTTGAATTATACAATATTTCATTTTTTATAGATTTGGCAATAAGGACCAACTTAACTGAACCATATAGTATCAAACAATGCTAATTCCACATGTTCAGGGAGGAATTAATTGTTGTATCACTTGACAATGAGGAGAAAATTAGAATATGTCACATTTCATACAATAAAATAAAAACAAATAGTGAGTGGATGATGTCATAGTCTCCTGATTTGCATACCAGCCAGGATGTGCATATAACTGTTTTGTGAAACTAAGCGAAACTTTAAAATGTCATAACTTTCTTATTTTACATCCGATTTCGATAAAATTTTCAGTGTTATGCTTGTTTGATTTTTCTCTTTTTATTCAAATCAACTTTTTGTTAGGGTGGACTTGTCCTTTAAATCAGTCTTCAGTCATATCAAGACAGTTCAACGCACTAAAATATGGGTCAGTGATTAAATTTCCCAATGACTCAAAAGTCAACTAATTCATTGGGCTAACAATAGTTCAAATTTGATTAAGTAAAATCAGAGTGCAGAAATTTCCAAAACTTTTCCTAATATCTTATTAACAGAATCATTTTCATGAATGTATATTATTTTAGATTTGATTCACCATGTGAAGCTGGTCCAAGACACATAGGAGCTCCAGTCCTTGCTTCATCTCCAGTCACCGAGGAACCTACAGATCAACTCAAAAAGTGAGTATAATATCTTTCTCCACACCCTGTTTTCATTATATATTCAATTTCATACAAAATCTTCAGTTTCCCATTTATTGGAAGTAAGATATGTGTAGTAAAGTGATGATGTGAAGAAAAAAACAAAAAATCTTTTTTTTTCACTAAAAACGTATCTACCATGAAAGATTAGTTTTGAATTTTGATTTGAGATGGTCTTAACATGTATATAGTTTTGCCAGAATTTCTTTGATTTCATAGTTCTTGCCTGTTTCATTTTCTCTCCCCTTCAGTTTCATGGCCAGTCTATTGAGATTACTTGTGTGCAATAATGAGAAACATGGTGCTAAGGTAAGCACTTTCGAACACCTCTCTCTGTATTTCTTGGGTTTTACGGATGTATTATGAATCAGGTGTTATTGTATCAGGGATCAACCTTTAATATCACCATCTAAAAGAATGAAAGAGCAGTGAATATGGGCCATTCCGGTTAAGGAGAGAAAACGGCAAGGTCAAAATCAAGCCCCTCCCCAAAAAATATATATCAACTTAGGAAATTTGTAGTGAGTGAATTATTATTCACTAGTCCTGTAGAGATAGCAGTAATAACTTCAAGACGCAATTTTTTTTCATTGTTGAGAATTTTACGATTTAAGTATGAATTTCTCCAAAAAATGTACTGAAAATTTGGACAAACAAAATATATACTTAAACAAACTAGAATAAAACAAAAATAAAGACAAATGTGATGGAGTTGGATTACCATAAAGAAGTCCGATGTGTATGTTTGTTGATAATTCCAAATAAATTGTTGACATGTTTTACGTTTCAGAAATATTGCCGTTTGAAAAACTAGTATTGAGACGTTACAGTGTCCGTCCCCTGATATTAGATTCATTAATCTCTTATCATATCGAGCCTTTAAATGATCTTGTCATTCTTAACCTTATCATATTATACACTCATGTGGACTCTTTCAATCCCATATGGTATGATCAGATATTCCATGCACGAGAGATATGAAAATGTACTTTAAAAAATCTGATATTTTTGTCCGTCCACTTCGTAACGTCCCAACTTTCAAGTTTTTACCAAACACACGATATGAGATTCATCTCAAAAGTTCTTGAGCACGTGCGCCGGTCAACTCTCTTCATACATATACAAAGTTTTCCATATGTGTTTCCAGTCACGTAGTCCCAGGGTGAAAAAAAGCATGTCCGTCCTCTCAATCTGTTTGCCGTAACGTCTAAACTTTTGTGCTTTGTCTTGGGTGATTGTTGTGTTTTGGTGTTGATTTATCGTATTTTGTCGCGGTGTGGTTATTGATTAGTGATATTTTTCCGTCCTACCATCATTTCTAAACGTATTTGTAAAGATATCCAATGATTTTCTTTCTTTATTAGAATATAAATTGCATTTACTTGAATATATGTTTTCAAAATACGACGACCTAAATATTGATGATTATTACAAATATTAAGGTTAAATCTACGTAATTCTACAAATGACCGGGAATGTAGTAATCAAGAGATGTAGTCTTGTTGGGAGTTACATTCTGAACACACAAATAAAAGAAATTATATATAGGTAAGGAGATAATCCGGAAAATTTTTCAGATATTATGACGACGTTACTCATTTAATGTGGACATGATTTGAGGGTGTCCACCGTCGCGTCTCAATCTAAAACAGTTTACTTACATGCATAATCGGTACTTTTATTGAATTCTGATCTACAATCATATCTAGTTGGCAAGATTATCAAATTCTTATCCTTCATAATGCTGCAAAATAAAGCAAGAAATTTTCTTACCTTTTTTGCCATGCTTCACCTTCGCTAGGATGTTATTCTGAATCACAAAGACATGTCCAATATTTTATCCAATAACGTCCAAATTGTAAAAACGGCACATCGTACATTATCTACTCTTTTATGGATATAAAGTTGTATTTCAATAATAAATCTTACGACTGCCCATACCTTCCGAGATACTTAAAAATGTTTTATCAATTTTTCATGTATAAAAATGATGTAAAAGGCATTAGAACGAACTCGACGTTATGATTTTCATGAGGACAATGTAGAATTAAATGTCTGCAATATCGTCCTCGTAACAATGATATATTTTACCGTATTTAGTTTTATATATATTTAAAAAACATATCAAAATCTTCTAATCGTTCTCAGAAAAAAAGTTTAAATCACAATCAGGCTTTACGTTTATAAAGTGATCACTGTACATGATGTTTATGGCTGCTCTCTTAACTTTAGACGTTATGATTTTAAAAGACAATGTCTTCCGTAACGTCGCACGACTTTTTACACCATAATTTGTTGGTGGTGATTCTTTAGGTTTAGGTGGTTGTTTTATTCACATGAATTCATGAAATAGTGCTCTTACAAGCAAATTTGATGTTCTGTTTTAGATTAAAAAAGTATCAAAAGATACAAAAACTAAAAATTAGACGTTACGACATTGACAAAACTATATCGCATATATAATGTTAAAAATGCTTGAAATTGTCTTTATTTTCATTTTCTTTTTACCTCGCAATAAACTAGTATTCAAGAGTTGAAAAAAAAGAAAAATAATAATTTAGGCATGCAGTAGTAGCAAGCGATGCACGATGAGACAAGTGTCCTTTTATGACGTTATTTATTCTTCTTAATATTCCACAATGTCTCATAATAACAAATCCAGGATTTTTGGAAAGTGGCGGCTAACTTTTTTGACATCGAGGGCTGCGAAACGGGAAGTGGGGGGGGGGGGGGGGGGGGGTCGACCATGCAAAAAATCACAATTTGATTTTTTTTCTGATGGGATAAAGCCATCCCAGCCCTCCCCCCGTTCTGGGACCCATGGTATCAGCAGCGGTTTGGATTTAGGTGCCCAAATTATGTCAATTTCAAGAAATGCTTTTTACGATCATTCGTTTTTCAATTTTTTTTATGAACATTCATTAGAATTTAGGGCCTATATTTCCTTTTAAAAATATTCATAAGTTTCCTCCCCAATATACCCGATATTAAAATTCTGCAAATCGAAAAAAGGTGTTTTTTGTGTGGCCAATGTTGTAATTCGAATTGTGACAGAATTCCATTTTCTTCTCTTTTGACAATAAAATTATAATGTTGCTGTAATCAAATGCATTTTATTTTTTTTATTTTGGATTTGGAAACAAATGTATTGAATAATCACATTTTAATGGTTCGCTACCTAAAAAGATATTTTATACGGTTTCATTTGTTGCTGAATGTCCCATACGGCAGATCCGGATATGAGAAGGGGTTCAAACTAATGACTTCCCAACTAACAAAATTGATATATTTTGATGTTCTAAAAACTATTCAAGTTGGCTTTTTTGACGTTTAGTGAAAACATTTTATGGGCGTCAAAATGTGGTAAGTTTTAGACGGTTTAAACACCTTTTTTAAACGTTAGAATACCCCCCCCAAAAAAAAAAAAACCTTTATAAACCTTTCGGAAGTTCGATGAGATGATGATGATTGATGGTGATGATGATAATTACAATGAAGGTAACAATGTCGCACAATGAAGATCAGATTAATGGTCGTAATGACAAGAATGATGTGAAATCATTTTAACAAGCTTTCTGCCTTTTTATTGCATCCCCGATTTTCTATCAATTATCTTTCAATTTGTATAAATAATTATGTGCCAACAAATAATATCACTTTTGTTTTAATTTATTAAAATTTTGTCAGATGATTATTTTATCACCCAGTACTTTTAATGAATTTGAAATAAATGCTGAATTTATATTGACAAATCATTGTAGCATGAATAATGCATTACGCAATAAAAAAAGATGGTTCATTGAGGGCAGAAATTCTGTCAAAGGATGCATAAACGATACAAGACTCAAAATTATTTTTTTTAAAAAGACACATCACGCGAGAATTTGTACCTATTATTATTTTCTTCTCCATAATTTCATTCAAGGATTTCATCATGAAATCGTTATTTAAAAAAAAGACACATCACGCGAGACATTTTTTCCTTTTATTATTTTCTTTTCCATAATCTCCTCACAGAATATGTCTAAAATATAACACAACAACAATCAATCAAAACGTTCACAACCTAATAATAATAAAAAAAATTCTTATCAAGCGCTTTTTCAAAGGTTGAAAAGTACATATAAATCAGACATTAAAAATAAATTGATTAGATGTAACTACGTTATTTTGATATTGTTCCAATTTTCAATCAAATTTATTTGTTTATTCTATACATTATATTTCATTACTAAGTTTTAGTTCTTTCATTCAAGTTTATCTATTTCAATTTTATGATTATCAATTCTGCCCGAGACTCCCCGTAATGTTACCGTGTCATTAATTTGCGTTCAAACAGTCACATCGTTTGTAAAGCCGAGAAAATTTCCTTTTCTTTTATTTGAAAATTTGTTCCTTCATTAGCACCGTAACGTCTCAACAGTGGACACGCGAATTGTCTTCACAACTGCGAAGAATTGGTGCACAAAACTCGATGTTTCAGTCTTTTATTTACTAGTATTTCATCAAAGATCAGAGATGTTTGTCATTTAAAGGCATTTTCAAGTCATATTTTGAAATTATGCAATTGATTTCAATATCGCTTAGAGTAACGTCCCAACAGACCGGCGTATCGAAGATTGCGCTTGCGACTGAGCTTGGCAGCGCAAACTAGTGCTTCAGTCACCTCCAAGTTTTTTCTATGATCGACTTTATGCATAAAAACAACGGAAATCATCCTTATTTATTCATTTTTATGCATGTCCACTCGGGAAGAGTAACGTCTCAACATTTTTAGAAATCAGGTGATATTGTGAAATTGACATGCCAGCTTATCTTTTCCATATCTGAACCAGTTTACCAATGTGTTAGCCCATCTAAAACACATGAAAAATCAAGCCTAGCGAGTACTTTATTTTTCGACCCCTTTGTCCAAGTCTTAACCGGAATGGCCCATATAAAGAATGTTGCTCTTTGGCCTGCTACTGCACCTCTCTCTTTCTTTCTCTCTCTCCATCATAATTTGTTTGTTTTTGTCTTTTGATTCCTCTGTCTGTCTATTTCTCGTTCTCCACCACTGATTAATATTTTCTCACTTATCATTCCTGTATCTCTCACTTTATTCCCTTTTGTCTTATGTCTTAACCCTATCTTGGCCCTCAACGAATCGCGTGATATTTTTGCTGTGCAAATTTTTTTACTGCGCCGCTCGCCGACTTTTTACTTTCAAGTCTTGCGCAACTTTTGAGACAAATTTTGCCTCACCCGGGTACGTGGTTCTGCAATACGCAACATGATGTAAGTGCATGTCAGACCAAAAATTGCTCAAAAACGTGGTTTTGTGTACAAAGCAATGCAAATTGTGTTTTCAACCAAAATTCATAAATGTATGATTATTTTTAGTTTTTGCTGGTCTAAATGTATTTATTTTATGCTTTTTATGATCTTAGAAGAGTCCCCAACAAATTTCATTGAAAAAAAATGAAAAAAAGTTTAAAAAACAAAGAAATACGTAAGAAATTGCAAAAAACAATATAATACATAAGAAAATTATTTGATATTGCAATTTTTTTAATGTGCACTTGCTAAGAACACCACAAAGAGTTTCTATACCAAAAATTAGTACATTTGGAGTTTTATTTAGGGAGTTACTGGATAAAATATGATTTCACATACGAATTACGCATGAATTAGCATAATCACGTAATGGCGATTCGCATGAAATAAATTACTATACAATCTTGTAGATTATGTCCCAGGCAACCTGCGTTCCAATTTTCGGCGCAATCGCTTGGTCGACGGCCATATGAACTCCCAAAATACCCCGGCCTAGATAGGGTTAACCCTAAACTGGCCAGGGGGGTTGAATCAACCCCCCTCAACATTTTCTGTGATCATTCCGCCGCACAAAATTTTTTGACCACGCCACTCATAGAGTTTATACTTCTAAGCATTGCGCATCTTTTGAGACCAAATTTACGACGCTCTGGTACGCGGTTCCGAAATTACGCAACATTTCATTGGTGCATGTCAGACAAAAAATTGTTCCAAAACGTCATTTTGTGTACAAAGTCAATAAATTAGCATAATTAATTCATATAAAATAAAATCTCATTATTTTGGAAAATTTTACCATACATCCTTGTAGATTACATCGCACACTGCCAGCCCGGCCTAGTTAGGGTTAAAATACGAACAATTACGCCATTTCTTCATCATGTTTTTTCTAACAGGCTAGAGACTGTGTGAAAGAGATGATAGGAGAGGAGCTTGATCCAGCACTCTATCCACAACTCTTCCAACAAATCAAGGAATATGTTGATAAATTCTTTGACAGTAATGGACAGGTACTGCCAAGTTTCATTATGGGGGAGGGGGAGGGGAGGTGTTATTGAATGAGTGTTGGGGGATGGATGCCAGGGGTTGGTTAAGAGAAAAGTCATGAAATGATGCGCAAGCATTTCACAACGTTGATCAAATTCTTTGACAGCATGACAGGTAATATCAAGTTTCATTATGGGGGGGGAAAAAGGGTTAGGGAGTGTTTAAGAGAAAAGTCATGAAATGATGCACAACCTTTTCACAATGCCCCCCTCCCCAACTATTCTGGTAGAAGAAAATGAATTTACCTGCAAGACTCTTATGACACAATACTGGGCACTTTGTTGAAGATGCTCTTGTGGTAAATTCATGCTTTTGTGCCTTTGGAGATTATATAGTAAGGTAAATGGTTCTTTTAATGCTTGCTAATTATTAAAGTTTATATGCAATAGTCTATTATGACAAATATATTTGCAGTAGTAATTTTCTGTAAAAAAAATGTTTTTTGTTCTCTTTTCTTTGATTAACAGGTTGAAACAACAGAGGCCAATACCTTGTTCATCAAGCATGTCATCCAGGTGCTACGTCAGGTCCTTGGGAATGGTAGCGAGGAAGAAGAGGTAGCAGAACATCTAGGCATCGTCAGTATAGAGGGCCTTATACTCTCTATAACAAGGTATTCATGATCGTGGTGATGGTGCTGATGATAGTCGTGATAATGATGATTAAAAAAATCAACTGTTATTTTATGATAAGAAATACAAGTATACAATGAAATCTTTGTTATAAGTAATAAAATGGGAAAATGCAAAAGAGAGATTCTATCACAAAAATTGTCAAGCAATATTGTATGACAAGTGTTTTGTGATGGTCCATTTTCATCAAACACAAGAATGGGTTTACTTTAATTGGTAGTCCATCCCCCTGCCCTGTTTAATATGTACCCCTATCAACTGATATAATGCATCCAGTGTTGAGAAAAACTCATTGAGATTGATCAGGGGGGTGTGTCCACTAAGGTTAAGTATGACTTGAGAGTAGCACTTAAATGCTGATGCATACATGATATGCAGCACGCAATCTTAAGAAGTTCCTGCCATCAACACCCAGTCTTATGGTTCCCGATCTTTTTGTTCAGCATCCCCTCAACTTTGGAACAACCTACCTCAGAGCATGAAACGAGCAGACTCAACTGACAAATACAAATCTATATTAAAAAAATCACCTTTTCGTTTAATAGATTGTCCTTATCATATGCAGCTTCATCTGTCTACTTTTTACTGTCAACATGTATAATTCAATTTTAGCTGAAATTTCTTGTCTTCTTATTTTTTTTCCTTAAGCGCTTAGAGACATTCTTTGTGTTAAGCGCTATATAAATGATGTTAATTATTATTATTACGCAGTAGTGCACATTCTCTAGGCATGATCTGTCCAATGTGGTCATGCCATTCATAATGCATGCTACTATGCATTTAAGTGCGACTCTAAGTCATTCTTGAATCTTTGTGAAACATCCCTTGGCCTTAATCAATTCAACTAAGTAAATACTTTAAGAAAAGTAGAGAAACAAGTATTGTAATGAATGTGTTAAAGCTTCATGGCATATTATTTTTGTTTGTAATTGCTATCTTCATATCAGGTATGTAAGGAGACTAGATCCCAGCACAGCCAATGAGAATGTTGTGAAGATCAAAGTTCAACTGTGCAAGCTTTTATCCATGGTGAGTACATGAAGCAATCAACATCTTCTGTGTGATCACCTTTCCAAATGGACAATTGCCAAAGACACCTCCCCCAGTCTGTTTGGGAGTTGTTCTCCGTTGAATTATCTTAGAATCTCCCCCCCCCCAAAAAAAAAAAAAAAAAAAAGATAGAAGTGATAGTGAAGATGAATTAATGATAAACATTAATAGATAAATCAATGGCAAAAATATACCAATGAATTAAAAATGATGAATATAAAATCTAATATTAACAATAAATGTACAAGAGTATAAAAACTAATGAAAATGTAGAATATTTATTGCAACACATGTAAATATATTAATTAAATTATGAAAAACATAAAATTCTTAAGTTAGAGGTAGGTAAGTACCAAAAAAGAAAGGGATCTTGTGAATAGCTAACCTATCATAACAAAAAGATAAAACGTACAAACATCTATTAGCGTGAATTGTAAATTTAGTAGTCTCACAACAGACAAAAATACATGTACCCGGGACAAGCCATAACATGTGTACGCCTGACCATGGGACCTTATGGAAATGTCATAAAATGGACTAAAAATTAAGAGAAGTTGGTTTTCAACATACCAAAAGATTATTTCATGAAATTGTCCAGTAGCAAAAGCAAATAGCATAAAAGTGATTCTGGTTGATGAAAATATTTGCTATTTCTTTGTATTTCACTTTAGATGATGATGAGGAGAGATTGTCTATCATTCAGGCAAGAGATCCGTTTCAGGAACAAGCTAGTAGACTATCTCTCAGATTGGATCCTCGGATTCTCAAATGATGGTGCCACTGATGAAATCAAGTCTCTTACAAGGTATGTCATTTTTAAATTAATATCGGACCAGGGCCTAGTCTCACAAAGGAGAGTGATTGATTCTATCAATTTCAACTACTAGAAGCCGGTGCACAACTGATTACCACATTTACATTGCATTTATGTCATATATCATACTCCAGTTCTTATGGCAAGCATGACCAGGCAACAGTTGAATATGACAAAATTAATTAATTTCTGTTCAAATCTTAAGAATCTTAATTTGATTGTTCGAGAATTTCTATTCTGGGTAACCTTACTCTGTTCTTCAACCATTCAGTACCTGCTTTAAATAAAAGTGAAATGTTTTGATAATTACAGAGAGTTGGATGAAGCAAGTATGGAAGCCATGGCCTCTCTGCTGGTAGCACTCCCTCTACAGCCAGAAGAAGGAGATGCCGGTGATATTATGGAAGCCAAATCAAAACTATTTCTGAAGTAAGTTTACATGTCTTGTTGATATTAATTCCATTCCGATAATGCAACTGTTAGATGAAGGGAAATACCTTTTGATTTAGACCAGTCTGTTGATGATGTAATGATTTTATTATTATCCAAAAGATGCTGTATAGGCTCATCTGATTGGTGCCACAAAAGAGGTAGCAACAAGGTTTAAAAGGGGGGGGGGACAAATACCTAATGTGATGTTATTTTTACCAATCAGAATTGATTATTGAAATGCAATTATTTAAAAACCCAAAAGCTACAGATAATTTGATTTTATATCACTGCCAACCTACACTACAATGGGGGCCAATTATGTCTAAAAATGTTCTCTCTGAACTCGGTGTTTTTACATATTGTTAGAATCACTTGATTAATAAAGTTTTTGTGTACAAGAACACTAGTGTATATATACAGCGGACCAAGAGTGTTCGCTTTGTTCACATCCATAGCCATCCAATATAATCATTATTATCTATCCCACCCTCCAAAAAAGAGGAAAAACTTTGATCGAGCTAGTCATGTCACTTACCACAAGCAATTAATATGGCCTCACTTCATAAGATCAAATTTGATCATAGAAGTGATCAAATATTTGCATAAATTGTATTTTTCGTGCATTCACACCTGTGCATCAGACCATTCAATATTGGCTCAATCTGCAGCTTCATTTCTTTGGAACAATCTCCCCGTACAAATTCGCAATGCCAACAGTGTTGATACATTTAAAGTTATGCTTAAAACTCATCTTTTTAAATCTTGAATTGATCATATCATATGTTTATTGGCCCATTTGATGGTATTTCTTTATTCATGATTTTGTGAGAAAGTTGTAAATTGTAATATTAGTTTTGGTACATTTTGTTGTGCAAAGTATTTCTATTTCTATTTCCTTTATACTTCATTTTCCTCTCTCTTAACCGCTTAGAGGCGATTTTGTGGTATATAAAATTGTTATTATTTATTAATGAACAGCAAGTTTTGTACAGTGGCTTATGGGATATCCATCGGATTCCGATCCTTTGTTCAATATGCTCTGGTATTGATCAATTGATGCAGTCCAAAATGCATTTTTGATGCATCACTAAAACAATCTTTATAGGTGATAATTCGCTGTATTACATGAATTCATCTCAATCTCTAAGAGTCTTCTTTAACAGAAGTCTTTTCTTCCCTCCTTGCCAGATATTTTACATTATTTATGAAGCTCTTGAATGATGTCATGGATAGAGAGGAGGAGAAGAGCGTTGAATCAACGAGGTCTCTTCCCGAGACTAATAATCAGTCTTCACTCAGGAAATGTACTATACAAGCAATGTCAAACCTACTCAGTGCAAACATAGACAGTGGTCTTAGACATTCCATAGGTAAATTCAATCTATCTATAGTTTTCACATCCATTAATATTGTAGATGTAATTCATTCATAACAAATTAGATGTGTCCATTGATGTCAAACCTACTCAGTGCAAACATAGATAGTGGTCTTTGAAATTCCATAGGTTAACACAATATTCACTTTTTGCAAACATACATACATGTGCCATGTAGTATTGATTCATTTTTATCACTTAAATTTTGTCAGATAATTTCTTTGAATTCATGTCAGGTTAAGATATTGCCATTTTGTTGTCTATCACTGTTTTTTTCTTGTTCTGATATGCTATGAATATAATTTTATATTATTTATGTATTCAATGTTCAATGATGCCTACTCGTCTCAGCTGTGATTAAGAGCTTTAAAATCCAAAATCTCTATCTTATACTGGTTTCTTCTTCTCTGTGGTAATCCATGACTATGTGTATATCCATGTATTAAAAAATCAATATAATATCATTTTGTTATTACTAACATTGTAATGAATTTGTGAAAATATTTTAAATCTGTTATTTAGAGAAATTTAGCAATGCCTAGCTGATGCCAGCATCTGCATTTTTCACTTTAAATGATAGCACGCCAAACACAATGTTTTGTAAGACTTTTTCAGACTGATTTTGCTATCCCATTCTCAATGCTGTACTTTTGTGCCTTTTTTTCTAGAACTGGGTTATCACCCTGATGTCCAGACGAGAGCAGCCTTCATCGAGGTCCTCACTAAAATCCTTCAACAAGGAACAGAATTTGATACCCTGGCAGAGACGGTCCTTGCTGACCGGTTTGAGAGGCTGGTTGGTCTTATGACCATGCTCGGTGATAAGGGGGAACTCCCAATCGCCATGGCCCTCGCTAATGTCATTGCTTCATCACAGATGGTAAAGTTACATACTCCACAAGTGTTAGGAGTTGACTTCAGAGAGTGATCAAATTGAAAGTTAATTGTCAAGATTAATGAATGTGTTCTTTTTCTGTACAACTGTAGATGAATTGAAACATTTTTAGTCATCTAACTTATTCACTTTTGAGCGTGAATTGGGAAGTATTTATTATTCAATGAGAAATAATTATGAAAGATTTATATTAAATATTGACTTGCCTTGAGAGGGAAATTGAAATGTGCCTGTTACATAATTGTAGAGAGTTGATTGACAAGGGCAATGGGATTCTTTAAGGGCAGCATTTTCAATGTTCCCGGATAGTAGAACAATGTGTTACAGTTTGCATTAAATGGATATGATTGTTTTATCTGTAGGATGAATAAACCACAGGGTGTTCGTTTGTCCGTTTAGTATCCACTGTTGAAGAGACTTCATATATGTTTAATAACACTTGTTAAATAGATATGATTGTTCTATTTGTAGGATGAACTAGCCAGGGTTTATGTGACTCTGTTTGATGCTAAACACTTGCTCTACCAACTGCTGTGGAATATGTTCTCAAAAGAGGTAAAGGTATATACTAGATGTTAAGTGGAACTCAGGTTGAGTATTATGTGTTCAATGTGCATGGATGTTGTGAAACAAAAAGTTCCCTGGAGGTGAATGGGGATCCATATAGTTGAGGGGCAGGGTATACACAAAAGTGGGAGGGGCCTAAGATGAGACTTTTGGGCATCTGGTGGGGCACAAGAATAACCCAAAGACTTTTGGAGAAAAAAGGAAAAGATTCCTTTTTTGGGGGTACTCAAAACTGATTCACAATGTACAAATACAGGTTAAAAAGGGAACAGGTTCTGAAGATTCTTGTAGTGGTTAATAAGTCTTGTGACATCTTAATGCCACTGAAACCTGGAATATCTTCTATTTGGCAAATTCATCTTTGACCTTTTCCAAAACCTACCAAACAAATATATATAAAAAAATCATATTATAATTATAGATTGATGTCTTCATTGAAACCTATAAGTTTTCCTAACATGTTTAGCAATTTCTGTCATCTCTGACTGGGTTGTGGCATATTAATGTCATTGAAATCTGGAATTTCTAGTTTTCTTTCATCTCTGACATCACTCAAATCTACAAGTATCACAAAACCTATAAAATAACCATAGATTGGACAGCAACTGTTTTCTCTGGGTACCTATGGGGATACAGGGAATTTGTTTTTGTATTTTGAAGTGACAGTAGTATGTGTGCGTGTGTATGTGTGCATTGTTTAGATTTTAAAACAGAATTAGTGGGAGAGATAAGGCATACATAAATAGAGATGAAACCTACATTATAGGTTTAACTCAACAATGACTTTATTTTAAAGAAAAATGAAATCAAATTATTCAAACAGTTCCAAAATTTTATGAAATAATACTGTGCAAGACATTGGAAATTTTGAAGCTTCTAAACATTTTATGTGTCAAACCAGAGTGATATTAGGTGTCTTATCAGATTTGAAGGCTATGGGTAGATTGCATGAAAATGTGAATAGTTGTTAAGTGTTTGCTTTTGAGAGGAATTATCAAGGAGTAGAATAAAATTTTCATTTTAAGAAATAGGTTCCAATTTTCCTCAACATTTTAAATACAGTATCAAGTAACATATATATTTTTTTCATATTGTTATTTATATTAGGGTATAGACTTAAAATTATTAAAGGACTGAAATTATTAAAGGGCTAATACTTTGATATAAAAAAGTAGGTTTAGAGGTTAAAATTATTTAGGCAAAATAATAAACTTTAGCATGTATCTCTCTTTTGTTTTGCTAAGATCACCTTACCTGTGATTTCTTGTTTGAATCCCAGCTCTTAAACTAAAAAATGAAGTCACTAACTATTTCATATCAAAGGTAAAGCTGTCTATTTGGATTAAGCATTATACCATCCAATGTTTTTCTACTATCTTTAACTTTTTAATTGTTTGAAAATAAATTGCTGCCCAAGTAACTGATGTAAACTGTCATGTGCAGGCTTGCAATTATGAAAATAAGATGCATAACAAACTGAAACATGTATCATTTAACATACCATTCCTTCTAGGTTATCGACGTAAAATAAAACAAGGCCAGTGTTAGTTCGTGCCCTCCTTGATAATTCCTCCAATCAGTCTATACTGTGTGTCCCATAAAAATGAAACCGAGATTTATAGATGATTTATCATGCCTTAATCGCAAATTCAATAGACAAATGACCCATCATTGTAAAGCTTAGGGTCACCTCTTTCATTTGAAATAACTGAGATTATTCCTTATTCATGCATGAGTGAGCAAAAACAATTTGAAGAAAGGAAACCACAAAGTCACTTGGTTGGCAGTATCTTAGTTTTAAAAAAAAAATCACATTTTTTAAAAGTTCAATATCTGCTCTTTAGTTTGATACCTCAATTACAGAAAACGGTCAAGAAATAAAGTGAAATAAGGCTTAAATTCCAATAATTTCATAAATTTAAGAGGTTTTAGAGGATATCTTTTAGACTTACTCGACACTCCGTTTTGTTGATGATCAGCCATGCAGAAAGTATTTTGTTAACTGTGCGATAGCTTCGGTGGGAAACCGGTGAAAATATGTTTGATTCATGGAATTATGGAAATACAAGCATACTTTGAAGAAACATGACTTTGTTATTTCTTGACCGTTTTCTGCAAATTAGCTATCAAATTAAAGAGCAGGAGTTCAAATTTTTAGGTATGTGATTTTCTGTTTGAAATTTTGATACCCCCCACCAAATGACTTTTTGCTATCCTTTCTTCAAATTGTTTTTACTCACTAATGCATGAATGGAAAAAATTGTTTTATACCAGCTGAAAGAAGACAATTTGAACTTAACAATGGTAGGTCATTTGTCTATTGTATTTGTGATTGAGTTATGATAAATCATTGCTAAACCTCGGTTTCGTTTTTTGTGGGATGCACTGTATATTTCTGAGCACTCCAATTGATACATAACTCGCCTACATCTGCAGGTGGAGCTGGCGGACTGCATGCAGACCTTATTCCGAGGCAACAGCCTGGCGTCCAAGATCATGGCTGCCTGCTTCAAGATGTACGGTCAGAACTACCTCAAGCTCCTCCTCCAGCCGCTGGTGCAGGAGATGATGACGGGTCCGACGAGTCATATCCGCTATGAGGTGGATACTGCTCGCATGGAAGCGCATGAAGAGGACAACCTTCCAGAGTACCAGTCTAACCTTATGCAGCTGGCCAAGAAGTTCTTCATTGCCATTGTCAATTCAGTCGATCAGTAAGTGATGTTCTTGAAGGGGTGGAGACTGTTTCTCCAAGAATTGAATTTGATCTCAGATCGCTCTTAATTATATAGCTCCATGCCATTTAATATGCATCTGGATATAGATCAGATACTATGAAGTCATCACAGAATTATGTGTTGAATATGATGTGTGTATTTACAACTAAGAATAATTTCAAGTTGCAGTTAGCTCTTTTGGGAGACAGTTCCTGGTTTGCAAACTCATATTTTGATTATCTGTAATTGTCTAGTGAAGATAATGCCATCAACAGAAATTATTTTGGAAACCTTTCATGGATTGGCTCTTTCTTATTGCTGCCATCAACATGGTTAACGTTGAACCTAATCATGATGTGGGTTTATGATGAATAGAGAAATGTTTTTAATAGTAGATAATGTGAATAGGTGTGTATAAATATTTGTCATTATCAAAAGTAAAACTAATGAGGCTCTATTTTTCAGCAACATGTACTTTGTAGATGGATTGATTTGAAGAAGAAAAGTATATTTTGTTCTTGCTAGGGGTAAAACTTTCATTACAGCTCCAAGAGTATACAATTTCTGTAGTTCTTTAAGATATCATACACCTGGAGTGAGTTATTACGTGTATGTTGTAAATCTTGAATTAATAAAATACAATGAAGTTGTAGTTGCTCTGACTAAAGATATTTGATATGTTTGCGATGTAACATTAATGATCATTGAAAAAGTGGATTTAGTTGCCTATGGAATCAGGCATATCAGATATGAAAACTACTAATTACAGTATTTTGTGGTGTAATTGACTATTAAATGATTATGCAATCTTGTTTTCATGTAGGTTTCCGCCCCAGCTACGTAGTGTGTGCCATTGCTTGAAGGAGGTTGTAGCCCAGAGGTTTCCAATGAATACATTAGGAGCTGTGGGGAGTGCAATATTCCTCAGGTTTATCAATCCTGCCATTGGTAAGTTTAACCCAAGTGTAAATTTCATGTTGCTATGTTGGAAAAATTCTAAAGAAAACAATAGGAGATTTTTATCACAGCTAATCATATCCTCTTATTGTTATGAAAGCTTATTTAAAAGTAAGGTTCTGATTGGTCAGATTCAAGCTTGTAAAGAATTGGTCACAGTGAACAATGTTCAGCTTTGAAAGCAGAACATGCTTTTTATTCTTATATTTGATTTAGTTGTGGGACTTATACTATCCACTCTACATATGACCTATTTGTGACCTATATGCGACTTATGAGTGACTTTATGTGATTTATGCTTTATCTGTATGTGACTAATGTTTTCCTTATTTCTGACTTATACTGCACATTGTTAGTGTGTTGTTGAAACATTCTATCTGAAACTAAGAATTTTTAGGACAGCCCGGAAAACACTCATGGCATAAGTGAAAAACTTCCTTTGCCTAGAAAAGTTCTCTTTAAAGAATTTGGTGGCTGTTCAGGAGCAATGTGAATTTGCAACCATTGTCATATTTCTGAAATACATTTTTTCTCTAAGTAATCCTTACAGTATTTTAATAAGATATGAGGTTTAAACAGCCCACTGACAATATGTGATTTATATTTGACTTACATGTACATGTACACTTCTTTCCATACAGTATCACCCTATGAGCATGGGATTGTGAACATGAAGCCATCGTTGAAGGTGCAGAGAGGTCTTAAGTTGGTCTCTAAGATTATGCAGAATGTTGCCAACCAGGTGCAATTCAAAGAACAGCATATGATGCACTTCAATAAGTTTCTCAGTGAGAATGCCGTCCGAGCCATGAGGTAAACTCCAGTTTGTTTTGTGTACGCCTCTTCCAAACTGAGCAGATTTCATCTGAATTTTGCCACACACTGGGGATCTTGTAGCAGGCAAATAAGGTCTGATACTTACTCTGCTGCAATTCTGAAGTGGAGTAACTAAGAGTTGAAAACATACGTAACAACCAGTATTAATTATAATGTTACAGGCTAGTAAATTCAAGCAAGAAAATGTAGAAATCCTGTTCGGTACTATTTCCAAAGCTCTACTTGATTGATTAAAGGTTTTAAACATAATATCATGTAAAAGTTTTGATTTGCAGATCGAAATAAGGAACTGTAGGCCGTCTTTGGTGATACTGCATTTCTGATGTATTTCTTTATTTTAGTGGTCCACCAATGGTAATGAAAAATCCAGAGCAATCTCCAGTCAAACAAAAAACCGTTGATACTCTGCTCTGCCACAAAGATTTAGTTATTTGCAATTATTTGTTCTTTTATTCTTTCCATAGATTCTTCCAGGACATTGCTTCAGACTGCCATACCATTGAGAGTGTCAGCAGTACTTCCTACATCTCTGATGCCAATGTTCTTGCCCTTCATAGATTATTATGGAATCATCAAGAGAAGATGGGTGCTTTTCTGTCAAGTAGCAGGTAAGCTCAAATATTTACATTCCTACATTGCCCTATGGTCAAAGTATAATTTTCACTTTTTGCATTTCCCATGACATTTTTAATATTGGGCATAAAAGAAATAAATAAACACAGAAACCAATTAGGAAAATTAAAAAAAAGTGGACAGTCAAATATAATAAAATGGAATTTATATTCAACAAGTAGGTAAGTACATTACTAGCTTTTGTTATTGTGAATAGTGCAATTTTTTCTTCAATGAAGTCATATGAAAATCAGTGATGGTTGTGAGCAGCGATCTCATTCCTGTTTGATTTTTTTTTAAATACAGAGATCATCGAGCCGTCGGACGCAGACCGTTTGATAAGATGATCACTCTCCTAGCTTACATTGGCCCTCCAGAACATTCCAGATTGGTCCTTGATTCACAGTAAGTCATGGGGCAAATATTACCTGGAAATGATATATGTATTGTGATAGCATCCCATTAATTTTAAGGATCATGCAGTCATGGAAGTAAGTGGAATTGAAGATACATGTAGGGGAGAGCTGGAATTTCTTCAAAAGCTTGTTGACTCCCTCCCCCCCCCCTTTCTTTGTATTGAATGTTATATAATTTTGGAGGGCCCATGATTTAAAACTCAGCCAGGGGGGTTTCACAAAGATTTAAGTATGACTTAGAGTCGAACTTCAATACGCAGTAGTGCGCGTCCTCTTGGTATGATATGACCAATGCGGTCATGCCTTTTATACCGCACACAAATAGGCATTTAAGTGCGACTCGAAGTCATACTTAAATCTTTGTGAAACACCCCCAGGTTAAGCACACTTGCTTATAAAGCCCCCAACACTTATCAGAGGTTCCTAACCATCCCTTATAATTTTCTAAAATTGACCATTATACAACATAATGTATACTTGATTACCAAAGTTTATTTGTTGTTGTCTTCACTCACATGTGTGCCTTGAGCTGAGTTTAATAGATCATTATCGTTATGATTAGAGGAGTTCGAATCAGTAATACATTTTCATCCACATCACCTATATCACTTGTCTTTCATTTTATTTTCAGTTTTGGGAGCATGGATCTGACAAGCAGCAGCTTTGAAGAGATGATGGCCAGACGCAACATCTTCAACGAGGAAGACTTCAAGCGTCTTAAATCTCTCAACATCTTCTACCAAGATGGTATCTCAAAGGCAGGCAATCCTGTCTTCTACTACGTAGCAAGGAAATACAAGTGAGTAGGAATTTCAAGTCATTCCCACTATCTCATTCCTTTTCTTTCTCCCCTAGCTCGTATACTTTCTCATTTTTGTTCAGCTGGACAGGGTACAACCCAACAAAGTATTCATAAAGTTTGTAGTGACATCACCATGCAGTCCTGTTACGCAACCCCCATTCTGAATTTTGCGTATGGCAAATGCCTACCACTTTTGGGGATCAAGTTCCCTTTGAGACTGAGACCAAGACAATACACATGACAATAAAATCAGTGTCTCAAGACACCTAACACTGCCATGTTTATGTTGTTTTCTTTTTTCACTTCATCTCTTCTAAATCCCAGTTGTCCTTTTCATGACTAACCACTTGGAGAACTGTAAACCATTTCATTCCCAAATTGTTTTCTGTTCTTTTCTGATTCAGGTGTTCAGAGATAGACTTTGAGCAGTTGATGTACCACATCTTACTCACTCTCAAACCATTTGATAAGAATCCATTTGAAGTCGTCCTAGACTGCACCAACTTTGGACCTGACAATCGCTTCAAGGTATGTCATGTGGGAGACGTTATGTAGCACTATTTTCTTGGTAACAAATGTATTTTGATCATAAGATTTGTATGATTTGTATGGGTATATTTTGAAGAAAGATGTACATTCAATGATCAGCCAGTCTTGAAAGTGTATGTTTTCATGTAAAATGGATGCAAACATTTTGCTTGGTATTTCCATGCTGAAACTTGTACATTTCATTGAACATATGCTAAGAATCAAAAGTAAAGAGTAAAGTCAAGGATCTGAAGGTATTTGAATTTCAAACACACAGTGACTGTAATGATATGGGAAATGGGAGAGTGAAACCTGTATATAAAACCAACCAACAGAGACAAGAAAAGTTGACTATTTAGACAGGATCCATGGACAAGGAATTCTATGTTAAGGGATACTAAATTAGGTTTGAGTTGCATGGTCCTTCTATACATGTGGTTGCTCATGTGGGTTTAAATGTATCACATATTGATTCCTATCAATTTTGTTTATATCACTGTGTCCAGTTAAAGTTCTATTTTTAACAATGTACCTCTCATACATTTTGAAAATATAATGACAATTGGTTCATATCTCATTTATGAATAATGATTAAAGGAGGCGAGAAGCTCAATTGAAAAAGCAGTGGTCTCTTATTTCGATAAGCTAGTGACCTCTGGTAAGATACATTTAGCCTTATTACCAGCTCCCTTGGAAATAACCCTAAGCTGTTGGTCCTCTGGGTGATTTGTAACTTACAAGCATTTATGTTCTCTTAGCGGACAGGAAAGAAACCCACTGATATAATATCTTGTTCTCCTCTGTAGCCCCAAGTCCTTTCCCGTGGTGTTCGTTTCCCTGAACATGTTACTCAGAACCTGTCAGCTGTCTATGTCTACAACTGTAACTCAAGACTCAAGGAATACATCAAGAGGAATGAAAGGGTCTTTGTCCTGCTGAAGGTAAATGTGAAAGCATCAAACATGCCTTTTAAGACTGTCTGTGTGCAACAAGCAGGGAGAATATAAAAAAAAAATTCGGGGGCTCCATTTTCAATTTTTTGTTAAATTTTGGGGGCTCCATTTTCAATTGTTTGTAAAATTTCAGGGACTCCATTTCTAACTTTCGCGGGCTACTTTTTGCATTTCAGGGGCTCTTTTCAAATACATTTTTGTATTTTGAGGAATACCTGTTCACTTATTAATGAATTATTACTTATTTTTTAATATCGTATGATTTTTAAAGTTATTTTTATTTCTTTTATTTCCTCTTTTTTTTAATGATACAATATTTTGTTAATGTTTTGATTGCTTGTGATTGTTTGTGATTTGTTTTGATTTGTTCAAAAAAAAAAAAATTCATGCTTAGAATCTTGGATGTGGGTGTGTTTGTGTGTGGTGACTGTGAGTTGAACTTGGATATAAATGAACTTTTCCTGAAGTTCTTTAAAAACGCAGATCTCCACGGAAATTGCATTTCTCTATGGGGGAGTCTAAATTTCGTGAGAATGAACTCATTGATAACTTAGATATACATGACAATGGAGAAATCAAACTTTATTGGCAGTTTTGAATAATATACTCAAAATGTGAATTCTGTCTGAAACATAAAATCACCATCATTGAGGCCTTTACTCAGAGCTCTGGCAGAGAGACAGAGCTCAGACTGGCTAGCTTGTACAAGCGCGAATGCAATGCGTACGCGCGTGAGCATCCCACCAGCCTTGTAAAATAGATGGAGCTTTGTTTGATGATTTATTGTCTGATATTTACCTCATCCCCTAGAAAAAGAAAACAAATGATTTTAAGTTGTAATTAGCAAGAAAGATAAGTTTTTATGGATGTTACGAGGCCGTTTTGAAAAGCAAACCCAAATGACAACTCACCAATGCGAGGTTACTAGACTCTGGGATTTATTTCCTGTGTAATTTGAATTATTTATCACAGAATTGTGATATCTGTAGAGGAAAATGTGAATTAGAAATTGCACATGGTGGTAGCCATAATGGACCCTTATACATGCAACCGTTTCCCGACCGTTGCGTTGATTTTTTTTCTTTCATACCGTGTGTATGGAAAAACGTGGTGCAGAAAAAAAGACGCAACTTCGGAATTTCAAACTGTGCTCCTCGCTATATTTCCAAGGCTTGTTCATGATTTTGAGTGCTGATTTTTTATTATTTTTAAATGGTAAGCGGAGCTTGAGCATATGGCGCTCGTGGGCCGCTGAGTTGTTCTCTTTGGCACTAAAAATAAAATCTTAATGTCGCCCCCGAAAAGCATTATTTTGGGTGATTTCGAGGGCGACTTAGGCATTTCCAGGGCGAATTCGCCCATCTCCCCCGTGAATTTTTTTCGCTGGAAACAAGAAAAATGGTGGTCTTTGTATCTATTGGCAGGTTGCATTGCATCAGGTTCATAAAAGGGAAATTTCATTCTTTGATGTTTTTATAAAAGCAGAGAAATAGATAACTGTCAGGATTAGGAGTTTATAAAGAGGATAACTTTATAATATCACCCGGTGGCATTCTTTTTCACTTTCTTTATTCATATTGTGCTCATCTCTGTGGACCCAGTCCTCTTTCATGGCTTTCATACTATTTAAACCCCCAAATCATCTTATTTCAGATGATGAATATATCTTGTACAATAGGATGTGCATATCAATACTAAATCCTGTAATCTTAAAAATCAATAAAATCCTTGGGTGATTGCTCATGAACTGAAGTAGTCCTCATTTACATCATCGTAAAAACTCATTAGAAAATATTTTTTGACTCTTTCAGGGTACACGGAAGATCATATTCATTGAGTCCGTAGCCAAGCTGGGTGAATACATCGAGCCTGATCAACAAAGATTGCACAAGGCTACCCTGGGACTGGATGAAGATCTGAAAGTATTCAACAATGCACTCAAATTATCAGACTCACACAAGGATATTAAAGTAGCCATCAAGGTAATGAGAAGTTTTATCAGCAATTGATTCATCTGGAGAAGACTGGCCCTTTTTAGATAAACTTCATGACAGAAGACAAATACAAATTACTTAGTACACAGATTCCCAACATGAACCATTATTGGCATTGCAGTGTATTTTGAAAGTCATGCCAAGTGATGTTGTTAGAGAACTATTTTTGAGTAATTCAAGTTTTGCCCCCCGAAAATTGAACAAATCTTCAAAGAAAATAATTCCTAACTTTGTGTGTTTGTATCTCTGAGCATTTCAAAATTGTGGTTTTATAAAATGTCAAGAGAAGGAGTTTATCATGGTCCCCAGTCCCTTTTGATTAAAAGTGACTAGCCGCTGTAGGGTATGTTTTTCCTTCGACAAGAGAGATTCTAAAAGTTAGATTTGCCAGGTTTCCACAACCTCATGCGATAGTCATCTTGATAATCCCATCATTTCATTACTGCCCAATTCCAATACTATGCTCTTAATAATCGTGTATTTTGTGCTGTTTGGTATTACAATAATTATCTTAAATTGAGATTTGCTATATTTTTCTCTTGTAAAAACATGTTGTATGATATTTTTTATGTATTATTGGATTTGAATAAATATCAAATTGAATTGAATAGGAGTACTATTTACTTTTACCAATGGTTTCTTTGTAATTGTCAGGTTGGTTCTAGTGCAATCCATGTGACATGTATGGAGAAGACTAAGATCCTTGTTCAGCCTGTTCTACTCAATGACATCTACCTTGCTTCAGAGATTGATGAGGTAAGCAATTTTTGATATATTATTTTGCATGAAAAAGTGACCATGGTTAAGTTATATATCACTCTTAAACAGTTAAACCAGGAACACTAACATTGTTGGATAGGTTGCTCTGGTAGATTACCAAGCAAGGTGGCTCAGTGGTAGAGTACCTGCCTCGTGAATGGTACCTGCCTCGTGAATGGTAGGTCGTGTGTTCAATGCCGGTCAAATCATGCCAAAGACTTGTAAAAATGTGATCTTCTTCCCTGTGCTATGGACTCGGCATGCTGATCAGAGAAGGGAAATGTTAACATCTTGTGTAATGCAGGGTCCACTGATAGAGCAGGTTCATAACATAAGTGGCTCCCCTGGATAAATAAAACATTATTTTATCATCATTATTGTTTTGATAGGTTGCCCTGGTTGACGAGAATCAGTTCACGGTGACGCTTCAAGAAGGTCGTCTCCTATCCTTCATGCACCAGGAGTGTGAAGAGGTTGCTAAAGCTATTCAACACATCAGAACAAGATGGGAAAGATCACAACCGGTAAGAGGACAAAATATCAATTCAACGTAAAAGCAAATGTCATGGATTTCATTACAGTATATGTGTGGTCATTTAAACATTTATCTGCATTCATGTACCTTCAGTTATGTCAATAGCAATGAAATGAATAAAGTGTCTGTTCTCACTGAAAGTCCGTTGACAGCATTCAGAGTCTACTTTTCTCTTTCTTAAAAGGTTACACAAAGCAATCCCTTGAAAGCTGTTCTAAGAGGGACTATATTAAATCCATGAAATCTCTTTTGTATATAATCAAATTTTAGCAATCAAGATTTAATAACATGTCCTTAGGTGTGCAACTTTTTGTGATAATTTTTTTTTCTTGTAGAAAGTAATCAGGATTTGTGTATAGGTACACGCCATAATGCAAAGCATCAACACTTTTCTTTTCTCCATCTGAGTGTGTAAGTCAATGCAGATGTCAAGCAAGACAGGCTCTGATAATCAGGGTAAAAACATAAAAGTGCTTATGAACATCATTTTGATATATTAAGCACTATATATGGAATTAGTTTTTTTTTTATTAAAACCTAGAAAATTGTTAAATTCATTGAGAAAGAATGTAGATTTTTTTACTCAGTTATTGAAACATGAATAACATGTTTGCATGTAGTATTACCTAGTACACCAACTCATAGAATGATTAAAAATTTTGAGATTAGCATGCTTTCATTTGACACATCTCTCCTCTCAGCAAGAGACGGTAGCAGTACATTCCAAGATCAAACCCATGGATGTCCCAGGCACACTTCTCAATATGGTATGTCAACAATTCCATAATGATGTCTGCATGGCTGTGTTAGATTTTGCCTGTTTGCCTCTAACCAAGCAAATCTACCATAGTTCATGCTCAATATCATGTTTTGCATATTTGTTTGTTATGAACATATATCCTTTTATACAACACATACCCTACATAGATCCTGACAGCTGATTGGATGAATGCGCATCACATGACATTCAGAGGAATGACCTTTGACAAAGGTCAAAGGTCATTTAGGGTCAATGAACTTAGACCATGTTGGGGAATCAACATCAAATCTTAACCTAAGGTTCAGTTTTTGAAATGTCATAACTTAATTAATATATGGACCTAGTTCATGAAACTTGGACATAAGGTTAATCAAGTATGACGGAACATCCTGTGCAAGTTTCAGGTCACATGATCAAGGTCAAAGGTCATGTAAGGTCAATGAACTTTGGCCTCTCAAGGGGTATTTGTTGAATTACCATCATATCTCTGTAAGTGTATTGGTCTAGTTGAATGAGTTTCTGCACGAGTTTCACGTCACTTGACCAAGGTCAAAGGTCATTTAGGGTCAATGAACTTTGGCCGAATTGGGGGTATCTGTTGAATTACCATCTTAACTTTGAAAGTCAAGTAGCACTGAACATCCTGTGCAAGTTTCAGGTCACATGATCAAGGTCAAAGGTCATTTAAGGTCAGTGAACTTTGGTCAAATTGGGGGTATTTGTTGAATTATCATCATAACTTTTTGTTGGTCTAGTTCATAACACCTGGACATAAGAGTAATCAAGTATCACTAAACATCCTGTGCTCAATTTAGGTCACATGATCAAGGTCAAAGGTCATGTAAGGTCAATGAACTTTGGCCTCGTAAGGGCTATTTGTTGAATTACCATCATGTTCATGTAAGTGTATTGGTCTAGTTCATAAAACGTGGAACTAAAAGTAATCAAGTATCACTGAACATCTTGTGTGAGTTATAGTAGTTTTCAAAGTCAGCACTGCTGCTATATTGAATCTTGTGATGCAGGTGAGACCGCCAGAGGCATTCCACTTGTTTTTGCTAAAGTTTGGACTGAGTAGATGTATGTTTCTACTAGAATTAGTCCTAGTCCTCTTTTGATCTATTTTGGTCATGTGGTCTCATTACACAATGTCTACAAATCGTGTATTGTATTCAGTGTTTTGTCATTCACACGACCATTCAAATATTACAGTTGGTGCAAGTTAAACTCCACAGCCAACTTCTACTTCACATCATTGAATAGACTCACTCAACTTGCAAACTCATGAAATATTTGAATGATCGCATTGATGAATATTGAATATTTCTGTACTTAAAAACAGAAATGTATGATATTTATTGTATTCAAAATTACAACACTCAAACTACTGTGTGTTATGAATGGCTGCTGTGAAACAAAAGTCAGGCAACTCAGGATGGATTTAACCCCATAACTTGATTTCTAGATCACAGCAGTTGCATGTGAAGTAATATTGAGGAAAAATAAATAACATATTCCTTTCGTCTCACCCAATCACCCAACAGGTTAAGAATATTTTCTTTTATATTGCCTTCTTTTTTTAAATATAGGCCTTATTGAACCTTGGTAGTAATGACCCCTGTCTGAGGTCAGCTGCCTACAACTTGCTATGTGCCCTGACTGCGACCTTTAACCTCAAGATTGAAGGTCAGCTGCTTGAGACAGCCGGATTATGCATCCCAGCAAACAACACAATCTTCATTGTCAACATCAGTAAAACATTAGCTGCCAATGAACCACATCTTACACTAGAGGTAGGTCTCAACTGGTGTATTGTCATCGTAAATTTTACATTATGTTCATTTGCTCATGGGCTGAAAGGAATTGATCACAAAAGTTTCTATTGCAATGGACTATATCCAAGATGGTGCACAGTGCAACATGATTTTTTTTTCACAATTGTTTACCATGCAACAAAATTTTAGTTTATGAGGAAGCATTGACATGTTGTATCATATTTAAGATTACACAGCAAGATTCTTAGTAGGTGGAATATAGTCAATTATATTTTAGAATGTAATGTTTTATGTGTCATGTTGTAAGATATGAATTGCAGATTCTTTCTGATCCAAGAATTGAAGAAAAAATACATCTTTGGGGTTCCAAGGAAGCTCAAACATGTCATAAATAAAAATGAATATTTCCTTTCTAGATTTTGTTTTCCTTTCCCCATGTTTTCTAAAACAAATGTATATTCAACCCAGGTTTTTAAAAAAAAATATTTTGGACAGATCTCCCTCTTGCTCCTGTATATCTTTTTTTCATTGCATATTGCTTTTGCGTTGTACCTATATTGCTTGTTCAAGGCATGCGGGCGCGTCGTAGTCTAGTGGTTCTGGCTCTACCTTTCAAACAGAGGTCGTGGGTTCGAATCCTAGCCATGGCATTTTTCCTTCAGCAAGAAATTTATCCACACTGTGCTGCACTCGACCCAGATGAGGTGAATGGGTACCCAGCAGGATTAATTTCTTGAATGCACGAGCGCTGAAAGGCAGCTTGAGCTAAGGCTGGGGTAAAAATAATAATCATAATAGCAATCACCTCGGAATAGATAGTTTCTAGATAAATGACGCTATCCGAATGCCTATTATTATTATTATCTGTATGTGAATCTTAGAGAACTGCTTGTTCCACTCTTTGTTATAGTTCCTTCAAGAATGTATCACAGGATTCAGTAAGATCAGCATTGAACTCAAACATCTGTGTCTGGAATACATGACACCTTGGTTGCCTAACCTCACCAGGTAAATCTCTATATCCTCTGTTTGGAGAAAGTAGAATTTATATTGTGATGATGCTTTGTGGTTTGCTGGCATATTCTTTAGTAGGGTTCAAGATTTAATAATGTAATTTGTTTTTATGTTATCTGGTAACAAAACAGTTAAGATGAACATAGATGGACGTACATACAATACACGATTTAGAATGATAAATTGTAAACTTAAAACATGAAAATGAAATTAGGGGCCAGCAACAAGCAGAGCTTGTAAATAGCTGTCATCTTACAAGTATTGATTCATGCTGATACAATGGACATGTACATGAAGTAACTTGAATACAGGACCACAATGTTTTGAAGATGAGGCTTAGAATTTTTTTTTTTAAGCACCCAGAAACCGAGTTGTGTAATTTGATATTATGTCAAAAGTTTCTTTTCATCAATATGTTTGTTCATTCAATATTCCTCAGATTTTCACCTCTGTATGTAGCCAGGTATTAGCAAAACTTGAATATTTGAATTAATGTGTTGAAGGGCATTGCTTTGATATCTTGCAATTTAACCTGTGAAAGAGTTTGATCAGTGTCATTCTGTATCTGTTTCTGTTTGTGGTAACTCCCGTAGGAACTCGGCAGGACAGCATTTTGCTGGTAAACGCCAAGCTAGTATATAACCAATTACCTATGAAACATTTTACGTCTAGGTTAATCAGTCATAGTGGCTGACGTTATAGACGACAGATATCACTCTCGGGCCTTTTTATCAAAGTGGAGACGATGGCAGAGTTGGGATTCGAACTCACAACCTTGCGATTATGAGTCCAATGCTCTAACCACTGGACCACACGACCCGTGTCATTCAGAGAGGTCATTGAAATTATTATGATCATGGAACAATTTTGTAACACTTTTTGTTCAGGTTTAGCAAGAGATCAGATGAATCAAAGAGATACAAACTGACTGTTGTCTTAGACAAGCTGATTCATATGACCATCACAGAGAAGCAGATGTATCCATCGATTCAAGCTAAGGTGTGGGGTAACATCGGACAGGTGGAGGATCTCATTGACTGTGTCCTTGACAGCTTCATCAAGGTGAGCATTTCTACATCATGAGGAATAGGATGGTGATGAGGAGGATGGCATTGGTGATGATGATGGTGACGATGATGATGATGATGATGATGATGATGATGATGATGATGATGATGATGATGATGATGGTTGTGATGGTCATGGTGATGATGGTGATGATGATGTTGGTGGTTATGATGATGATGGTTTAACTTACCCCTTACTTGTTCACGGCTTGTTATGTTGTAGTGTTGTAGATATCTTTAAGATACCTATAATTATTATCATGATGATCTTGGTGAGGTTGATGATGATGTTGTTGATGTTCATGATAACTGTCACCATAGTCATTTTTGTTGGGTCAGGATGAATGATGTAATTATGAGCATTGTGATGCCAGATTTTGGATGGATAACTGTGTTGCAAATACTGATGTTGATCAAGAGTGATGTTGATTATTAAGATCTTGATTTAATTGCTAAATCACTAAAATGTTTTGTTTATGTTTCAGACAAGTGTATCTGGTGGTGGACTACCCAGAGCTGAGGTTATGGCTGACACGGCGGTAGCACTGGCATCAGCTAATGTCAAACTAGTATCTGCCAAGGTTATCGAAAGGCTATGCAATGTAAGAACTTGACAAGTGTTTTCGTAGTGGGATCATACAAATCTTTGCATACTAGTATCATTTAGATGAGATATGAACAAAGCAAATGAAGATATACCATTATGCTGCTGCTCCTCCTCTCCTTCTTCCCCTCATGATTCTCCTCCATCTTTTTCTTCATCTTCCCCATCTCATCCTCATTATCTTCACCTTCTTCTTCCCCTTTTTTTTCTTTCTCCTCTTTTTATTGTCCTCTTCCTTTGACGACCTCCCACCCTTGCTTGCTTCTATGATCTACCTTCTATGCGTCTTAGAGCTACTGAAAGACGGGTCAGATTTGCCTCAGACAAAAGTATGACGATATCTGTTCCCTCCTATTCTTTTCTCCTTCAGATCTTAGAGAAGACATCCCTGTCACCGACTGCAACTCTTGAGAAACACCTGATGTGGGATGACATTGCCATCCTAACTCGTTACCTTCTCATGCTGTCTTTTGATAACTGCCTTGATGGTAAGCCTCTTGGCCCTACTTTGACAAAAGGAAGCAAGGAACTGTAATTTCCTGTAACATAGCAAAATGTGTGTGCCATTGACAAAGATGCCAATGCATTGGCTTGAAAGAAGAAATGAATTTGTAAAGTGTAAACATATTATATTCTCAATGTACGTTTATTATGTCACTTGATTCCTTTTGTCAAAGAAAGGTAGTATTTATTTATTTTTATGGGGGTGGGAGGATTCAGTGTCCCATTCCATTTTCTCATTTTGAAAGTTTGGAGAATTAAAGGGAGGGGTGTCCTGAAATTTTGAAAGGATGTCAAAAAGCAAACTAGGAGTAAAATATTTTTCGAGGTCAGTTTGTTTTCAAAACTAATAATTCTTAAGAAGTTTGGAGGATATTTAAGAATCTAACAAAATTTAAAATAACAAATCTGATTTAAGATTGTGATTAAGTATTAATGGAGTGATAAGGGTTTCTTTTATATGCATTTCTAGGAACTGTTCTGCATCAAAATGTCTTTACAGGGAACATGATCATCTCTTAACAATTTTTAAAAACAAATTCTACATGTATGTCATCTAGTTGAAATAAAATTTATGTGACGACTTGTTTAGCACAGGGCTGTTGTCCTATGATTTAATCCAAAGAAAGAAAAAAAGCGACCTTTGGAAAATAAAATGAATTAATCCCCAAAAAGATTTTAAGTAATTTCTGTTACCATAAAATGAGTTAATTATTTTGGCAATTTAATGAAACATGTATGTTCATTCTACATGTACCTGAAATGATTTTTTTTTCTATTTTATGTGGAAAGTTGTAATGCTTTGAAATTATTGTGGGTTGAGTAGTTCATCAAGTGAAGTAAGAAGAAATAAAAATGGGATTGGACCTAGGCTTCATTATTTCATGTTTTCCCATTCGTGTGTAGTCTATTTTTCTCCATTATTCAGATGATTCTTAGTTTCATTCAATATGTCTCTTTCCTTTTTAGTTGCCAACAACTTACCAGCTCTGTTTCACATAATCACCATGCTGGTTTCAACAGGACCACTAGCACTAAGGGCATCAATACATGGGCTAGTGATAAACATTATCCACTCCCTGTGTACATGCTCACAACTCAAGTTCAGTGGTATGTATATTATGCATTGTGAATTGAAAACAGATGTGTTGTAAGACTTAAACTATAAAGAATGGATTTTTGTTACAAATCCGTATCAATAGATGTTCAGTTCATGAACATTCTGGGTTTCTGTAAAAAACTGTCATAAGTATAAGTTTTCTTTACCATTTCAAAGCATAGGACCATAAAAAGTGAATAAAAGGAACCAACAAACCAAACCAAGTTTGATGTTTTTGGCTACCATCCTTTTCTCTTAGATTTAAGTCATGTTTTAGATGTTACTGGAATTTGGAATCAGACCACAGTTCATAAGGTTCTTCCTGCGTGAAATTTGTGTCTGCCATTGAATTTAAATTCTTTTACCGAATCATATATATGGTTGTCTAACTTCAGGATATTTTGTAAATCCCTGTCGTATCATCCTATGCAAGTTTGTGTAATATTAAGCCTGTGTTCTTTCAAAAGTAAATCTAGAATTACCATATGAAAACGTTAAATTTAATTGGTAACCGAACCATTCCATTGCAGAGGAGACCCAGAAAGTCCTCCATCTTGCCCTCACTGAATTCTCCTTGACAAGATTCAAGAAGATGTTTGGTATCAGCAAGGTGAAATCAGCTACAGTTGCTGCCTTTAGGTCAAGCTACAGGGAGAGACCGTCGGGTCAGCAGACTGAGATCATGCCTTTGAGTAGCTTGGAAGCTATCACAGATGCCTTGCTAGAAATTATGGAGGTAGGTTAGAAGGAAAAGAGAGAGAAAGAAAAGGTTGGAAGCAAGAAAGGGGAAGTGACCGAGCTCATACCTTTGAGTAGCTTTAGGTTTTCACTGATGCTCTGCTTGAGATTATGGAGGTCAGTTTAGCAGGAGAGAATGGTGTATGAAATGGGGAAGGAGGGTTGGGAGGTATGAATAGAGAGAATGAAGAGGAGAGGGGATTAGGTAGGGATTGGAATACAGAGAGATTCCTTGCTTATAATGGATGGAGATGGTGTCTCTGAGTAGCTTGGAGGCTATCACCGATGCCTTGCTTGAGATTATGGAGGTACCTGTAGGTTAGAAGGGAGGGAGAGAGAAAGGGGAGGGGTAGTGAAAAGATAGTAGCCAGTACTGATCATTGCACATTTTTAAGTCTTTTCTTATACAACATTGAGATGGAGAAGAAGGTGATGTTGGGATAAGGATGGGAGGGAGGGTGTGAGAAGTGGAAGGAGTAAAAGAAGTGGCAACAAGGGAGGGAAATTAAGTACTGTAGTATACATAGAGGATCTTCAGGCTTTTATTCATTATGAACCAATAATACTTAATGCATTGGTTTCAATTCTCTTCTGTGATTATTCAAGATCGTAATTCTTTCTTTCTGCAGTCTTGTACGAAGGACATTCCAACATGTGAATGGCTGAAAGAATGGACAGAACGTACAAGGAAGTAAGTGCATTTATTAGTATTATGTTCACAAAATATGATTTATTAGTATTATGTTCACAAAATATAATTTACCATTCTTAGTTTAATGCTATTGATTCGTATGCATATGAGGGTCAGTTTATAATGGCTGATGAACATATTACAAATTTATTCACATTTGTGGTCGTCAGTGTCACTTTAAACATAGGTGCCTTTAAATGTTTGAAGGCACTTGTTATAATTGAAATATTTGTGTTACATGTACACTGCTTATGTAAGTTTGTTTTTTATTTCTGACTGGCTTCTGTAGCATAAAAGAATTAAGCAACTCTGAATAATCATTGTAAATTTCATTTTGACTTACTTTCAATCCTTGCAGGGATGGTCCAGGCTGGAGATATTTATATTTTAAGAAATAGAGTAAAATTCACCAAGCAAAATGCTGAAAATTTGATCAAAATTTGATAAAAAATAACAAAATTATTGAATTTTAAAGATTTGTATTATTCTGGTGAAACAGTTCTAGGCATGTCTTTATGAATATTCATTAGATGGGCTGATGATGTCATATCCCCACTTGTTCCTTTTTTTATTATATGATATTAGGTTTATTCAAAAAGAATTCTAACATGAACAATTGCATTGACAACTGATTAAGTCCATTAGATATTTATTGCCTCAACTTATTTCATCATAATGGAGATACATCATTTACACACGTATGAAAGTTCGGATGTGATATCATCAGCCCAACTAATGAATATTCATTACAATGTGCATATAACTGTTCACAAAAATATTGACAAAATTTGATCTTCAATAACTCTGTTATTTGTTATCCAGCATTTTGCTCTGTGAATTTTACTCTATTTATTTAGATATAGATATTTTCACCCTGGACCATCCCTTTGAAATATTAGATTGATTTAAGTCATAGGTTTCTAGGATTAAAAAAAACCAGTAGTTTGAAATTTGACATTATGTAGGAGCATCGTGTACTACTGGTTCTAACTCTCCTAGGGAGCGTGAAACAACTTCATGACAGAACTTGTCGGACGTTTTATCTGACAAGTCCCACTTTATCTGACGGTTACCATAGTAATGGTGCTTCTCAGCTGATCAGATTCAACGAAAGATGTCAGATCTGACAACTTGACTGCCAAAAAATGTTGATGAAATGCTCCCCTGTTGCTATCAGATCTGATCAGGTTTACAGTTTTTGTCTCACCTGCATAGCAGAGTGAGACTATAGGCGCCGCTTTTCCGACGGCGGCGGCAGCGTCAACATCAAATCTTAACCTGAGGTTAAGTTTTTGAAATGACATCATAACTTAGAAAGTATATGGACCTAGTTCATGAAACTTGGCCATAAGGTTAATCAAGTATTACTGAACATCCTATTAGAGTTTCATGTCACATGACCAAGGTCAAAGGTCATTTAGGGTCAATGAACTTAGACCATGTTGGGGGAATCAACATCAAAATCTTAACCTGAGGTTAAGTTTTTGAAATGTCATCATAACTTAGGAAATATATGGACCTAGATCATTAAACTTGGAAATAAGGTTAATCAAGTATCACCAAACATCCTGCATGAGTTTCACGTCACATGACCAAGGTCAAAGGTCACTTGGGGTCAATGAACTTTGGCAGATTTGGTGGAATCTATTGAATTACAATCAAAACTTTGAAAGTTTTTGGATCTGATTCATGAAACTTGGACATAATAGTAATTAAGTATCACTCAACATCCTGTGCAAGTTTCAGGTCACATGATCAAGGTCAAAGGTCATTTAGGGTCAATAAACTTTGGCCGAATTGGGGGTATTTGTTGAAATACCATCATAACTTTGAAAGTATGTTGGTCTAGTTCATAAAACTTGGACATAAGAGTAATCAAGTATCACTGAACATCCTGTGCGCATTTTAGGTCACATGACCAAGGTCAAAGGTCAATGAACTTTGGCCATAATGGGGGTATCTGTTGAATTACCATCATAACTTTGCAAGTTTATTGATCTGACTTTTGAAACTTGGACATAAGAGTAATCAAGTATCACTGAATATCCTGTGCAAGTTTCAGGTCACATGATCAAGGTCAAAGGTCATGTGAGATCAATTTGGCAACATTGGGGGTATTTGTTGAATTGCCATCCTATCTCTGTAAGTGTATTGGTCTAATTCATAAAACGTGGAAATAAGAGTAACCAAGTATCACTGAACTTCTTGTGCGAGTTATAGTAGTTTTCAAAGTCAGCACTGCTGCTATGTTGAATCGCGTGATGCAGGTGAGACGGCCAGAGGCATTCCACTTGTTAATTTGGTGTTTACATTGATTCATTCCTGTCCCATCAGGTTTTCATTCCAGAACAACCCCGCCCTTCAGCCCAGGGCCATGGTAGTCTTTGGCTGCATCAACAAATCCACATCACCCAAAGAGATGCGTAGTCTCCTACTCTTCTTAGCTCAAGCTGTACACAATGCCATCAATCAGAAGGATTGCTATGGGAGTGGTATTCAACAGAATAGCTCCTTGTTGTACATAGAGTCTATCGTCATTGCTATGACCAGACTACAACCACTGCTGGAGAAGGTAAGATTTATTGACTTTTTAATCTTTTATTTTCTTTAACGGTCTTTCATGGTCAGAATCAATCTGTCTTCACTTCAAGACGGCAGCAGTTTTGAGAGATAAATTTACCCCCCCCCTCCCAAACTCTCAAAGTTTTGGAAAGGGGATTACCAAGACTAGAAATAAAGAATAGAATAAGAAATGAGTTTTGCTAATGACACAGGCAGCAGAGCACTGGAAGGCAAAAAGCAACATGGTATTAACCAGTTGCATTGAAAGACATGTCACCATTGAAATAGAGAAGAAAGGCGAAATATTTCATCAGGCTAGAGTCAAAGCAGGTGACCAGCAGGCAATGACATTGATTTTATACGGTCTATATAGTTTTAATATGTTGATAGAGCACAAGTCAAAATGAATGATAATTTAGAAATTCAACCAAGAATTCAGCTCTATACCATGATGGGTAGTAGACTTTGAAATGTATATATGCAACTGCTTCAGACAAGTTACCTTGTTTGAGTTCTATGATTAATTAATCTGTTAACTTCACTAACATTTTTTCATGTGGTGGTATTTTGATATTTTCACTCCAGGATTCTCCAATGCACAAGCTTTTGTTCTGGGTGTCCATAGCTGTCCTTCAGCTTGAGGAAGCAGCCCTCTATGCTGCGGGTATGGCCATGTTGGAACAGAATCTACACTGCCTCGATGAACAAGGACTCTTTGAAGACACTGTAAGTTCTTGTACGGTCCAAAGAATTTTAAATACATAAAGGACCTGTGCTCTTTGAAGACACAGTAAGTACTTGTAGTGTCATAAAAAATTAAAGTGCATGAAAGACGTGCTCCTTGGAGACAATGTAAGTTCTTTTAGGGTCTATAGAAAATGAAGGTCTATACTCGTTTATTATTGTAGTATTTGGTTTGTTCTAAGAAAGAAATGGTTCTGTGAATCAGGCAAAAAAAAATCTTGATGCAATGAATGTCATCACATAACTTGGTTTGATTGTGTAAAAAATATAATTTGTAACATTGCCAAATGGTAACCACCATGTTAAAAGGGCTCAACTGGAAATCAAAATCAAGGTGTCCATTGTAGCTACCATAATCGTAAAGTTATGCAATTGAAAGTTTCTTGCAACAAGACTAATGTTTGGCGCTTTCAACTAATTTGCTATCAGCTCCTTTTTTAAAGAAATGCAAAGTCTTGGTGTCTCCCAAACATGTTTGTTTATAAGAAGCTCTGAAATTCTGAATGACGGACCAAATGATGAACCTTTTTACTTTTTATTGTTTTCTAACAGAGTCCGGAGGTTGTGCTGATGGCCGTTAGAGAACCTTTAGATTTCCAGTTCAAGCAAATGGATCTAGCTGTTGGTCTGAGCTTCAAGTACAACTTCAACTTTGCTCTTGTTGGACATCTACTCAAAGGTACATGTAACTAGTTGTAATTCATGCCAAGGATGTCAACTGTATTCAGACATGACTTTGTTTATGATCGGTATCGTATTGAAAGGGGGGGGTCAACCATAAATATTCAGCATAATTCAACCATTACTGGAGATATCTGTGACATTTTTAAAATCTAGCATTGTTGTTTTTATTGGAATCAAAGTAGAAATTAACCTTAGCTATGCCTGGGGGTCAATGACAGAGATCTATCTCAAAAAGGGGGGGGTAGCTAGGCTGCAGGCTGCACCCCTTGGCCATATAGTCTCACAATGACTCTTGTCTAGTTAGGTTTAAAAAGCAACCTTTCTTATTTCTTTAAGATTGGAGAAGCATTAATAGATTTGTAAAGAACCTGAGATGTTTCTATGTATTAGTGCCATATTAAAGTGGAATAATATTGTTACCATTTGTAGCTGTTGGTATAAATATAAAACCTGAGTTGTGTTTTGTGTTATGGTTTCCTTCAAGTATTGATTGACAATATTTTGTTTGACCCCAGGATTCAGGCACCCTACCAGTGCTACGGTATCAAGAACAATCCGTATCTTAAACCTGATGCTAGATATTGTCTGCAAACACAGAAACTGGTAAGAATCAGAATTCAATATTTATTAGGTAAATTGGTATAAAGCCATGAAACTTCACTCATTTGCAAACATCATTCAACCCTTAATTGAATTATTTCTAATGTTTCTTTGAAACAGCAAGTCTTTGTAAACCTTTGCTAAGTAATTTAAAATTCAAATGATTTTAGCAGGCTATGTTACTTATCAACTCCTCTCTGATCCATACATCCTTGTCCTACACCACATTGGGTGTAAGTGAAAAAAAAGATCTCTAGTAATCTAAATGTGAATTCCAAGAGAGCATTTCATCAATGTGTGTTGTCTTACAGTGTGTTACTGTTACTATGGTAAATTTGGGATAAAATATCCATCACATCCTTTCGTAAACTGCCCCCCAGATCAGCAAAAGAGTAAAGACACACCATGCCAACTTGAGGTAATGCATGGCATAGTTGTGTTGACTGTACGTGAGATAATTGAGTTTGCCTCATGATGTACATGTTTATATTCCCCAATAATCAATTAAATAAAATTGGCAACCTGATAGAAAGTTCATAATCTTGTTGGCGTAATTTGTTCTCCATATAGTGACAAGTTTGATGTGAACATGGAATCAGTAGCGTACCTTGCAGCCCTCTTACCAGTATCTGAAGAGGTTAGGAGTCGCTGCAGCATGCGTCGGAACTACCCTAACCTATCCCCAGAGACACTAGAACTTGACAACTCGGTCTTTGTTCAAGTACAGTACCCTTACCATCCGACACCCCACCAAGGTCAACAGCAGAGGTCTCCCTCCAAGAGATTAAGATCCCCGCATAAAACCCCCGGCATCACGAATGCCACTGTCAAAACCCAGCGGAGTTTGGATTCAGCACTCAGACAGCAGCAAGGTCCGGTGACGGTTGACAAGTCTCCATTGAAGCAGTACAAGAGCTTGGACCTGCCACCTCACAGCACGGGGAGAGGGGCTCGCAGTCCGGAGGTGGTGGTTAGCGGGGTGGCTTCAGGGGCTACTGCTGAGGGAGGAGTAGGGGAGAGGAGAGTTCGGCATGAGAGGAGGACCAGTGGGACTGCTATGACAATACCACAACCGAGAAAGGAACGGAAAGTCTCCACACCGTCAGAGAATGTACTCCTCAATGATGAAGTCCTCACAGAGTCGGGTGTGCAAGCTTTGTTGCTAACTGTTCTAGTAAGTCAATAGTCCTAAAAGTAAGTTGTCATGTTATGATATATTTTAAAGTGACTGTTAAATTTCATAATTCTGATCAAAAGAGCACAAGACAAGTGTGCACAGTGTATTCATTATTTCAATGCCCTGAGATAACTTACCTGATTTTAACCTTCAGATATAGAATTTCTATTTAAATTCTGTTTGTAGGGCAACTCCATAGAATATGCATGATGAACCCGTATATTTGGGACTTTCCTGTGATCATTTTCTTTGTTTACTGTTTCAAATTATCATGACTTAGGCAGATCATAAAATAAAGAAAGAATGGAGAAAAATATGGGTCATCTTGCATCTTGGATCTTTTTATATTATATTCCAGAGTGCTTTGCCTATCTTTTCTTTTCTCACCATGATCTTTATTTTCTTACACTATTAGGCTACCCTAGTACGTAATATGAATGAAGGAGATGTAGGCATCCTGTATGAATACCTAGCTGAAGCAAGCCAAGTCTTCCCTCAAGTATTTCCCACTGTGTAAGTAAACTCAAACCTGGAGATGCTTCATGGAAACAGTTCACTAAGAGCATGAGTTTGACAAGCTAACTTGGTTACTCGATCATTTGTTATCATAGTTGAAATATGTGCTTAGAACCTTCAAAGCCCCAAATAGAGAACTAAAACTTTATGCAGACCAATGGTTAAAGGAGGCCATAACTTGTGTTAGCAACTACCTGAGTGGAAGTACTACCAGTCTATAAAGACCTCATGTTTAGCTTTGCCTAAATTATTTTCCCCATTAAAAGACATATAAGGATCATAGGAACTAGCCCTCTCTTGTCTCCCGTGGGTCGTCATCAAACAGGTTTTACTGTATGATGTATTTCTTTGTCCTCTGATTTTGGTGTAGACAATGCCTTTTTAAACTAGGTTGCTAATTCAAGTTGCTGGTATGGCGGAATTTATTGCTGATGAAATCCCACCGAACATGAGTGAATTCAAGTTTTGATTCTATTTCATTAGGTATTCATTGCTAGATTCCAAGATCAGCAATGTGCTGAGAACCTGTGACAACCAAGCCATGTTAGCAGCAGTCCAGAGCATCATTCAGAATACCTTGGCCAGTGAAGAAGGCCAGATACAACCTACAAATCTTCAAGGTAATAGTTTGGTTCATCATCAGAAATACACTGACGAATTTATTAATAAGAAAATTCTTTGATAAATCTAGTGATGACATAATAGCTTGTTATAGTCAAGAGCTTCATTCAGGCTACATGTACCTTGGCTAGCAAGGAAGGACGAATACAATCATCAAATCCGGCAGGTGTTTTATAAAGCTTAGGTTCTTTGGTGCCAAGTCAACTGCATAGGGATATATCATTAAGCACAAGAAAGTAAATCATAACTTACAAACAGCTTTATGAAACACCCACCTGTCAGAGTTAGCCTCTCAGTTTAGTATGATATATTCCAGGTCAATCAAGGTAAATGTAATAAACTGAACTACGATAATTGTACCTTCTTTACTTTCAAGCAATATCACAAACTTTGGAGAAACACAAGAAACCACTGAATAGTTTATTTTTTTAGAAATACTTGAATATTATGTATATGTTCCCAGTAAATTTTAGATAAAATTCATGATAACAGCATTGGGGGTAGGGGGGTATGTAAGATTTGGAGAGGACAAAAATGTTTTCCACTGTCATTTGATTGACATATATGAAAAAAAGTGTATTTCCTTTCCCTTACAGGTATTGGATTTGGCGGCTTATGGCGATTCAGCAGTCAGTTTCCACAGGTGAGCAATGTACATGCCTATGTGTATGAAAGTTATATGTTTTGTAAGTTTGACAAGTTTTATTAATGGCATTACATTAAGTATGTTAACTTCAAGTTTACTGTATAGCCCCAGGTAATTGCATGTCAAATTATTTTCTTTTCAGACTTTCATAGCATTTAAAAAGAAAACAGATTTTAGTGTTCCAATATGAAGTGGACATAGGAAATGGAGAAAACTTTGCAAAAGAAAATCCCACAACCAAATTTATTTTCATATTTTACAAAGCAAGACACAAAACTCAGTTTTAAGCTTTAACCACTACAGAAAACGACACCATCATTCATACTTGCCTACATTGCATAAAATGGTTAATGTTAGATATACTTTTCTCAAGCACTGCTGATGATGATCTCCCTTACTAATTCCCATTCATTTTTCAGAAATCTGAGATCCGAGGTACCTCCGACCACTTTGTGAAACTTCTGCAGGCCATGGCCGAGCAGTGCCGTACAGGAGATGACAATGATTGGCTGTCGGTACCCACGCTTGAGTTCTTCTCACTGACCACGCCCTTAGTGGTAGGTAACCTCTCCAACTCCATGTCATCTCTCTGCTCCTCCCACTCTGCGTCCGATGTTGAACAGCTTTCATCGTCCCACAGTGCTCAGCTCTTTGCAGCGCCATCCCAGCGTCTAAGACACTGCTCGGACCACCAAACCATGATGACCTCCACAAGCTTGACCGGGAATGTCCAGGCCAGGCCGCAGCACCGGAGTAGCTTCAAACGGAAGAAGCAGCAGCAGCCTTCCAACAGGTAGCACTGACCTACCATCAGATGTTTGTATTTATTCATATCATTTCCTTATTTAAAGACTTTCACGATATGCTTCTGCACCTAAGACAAATGTTACAATTCTTGTGGAACTGGGATTTCAACAAAATGAAAATTTAAATGAAAATATGTTTATGAAAAAAATTTATTTATAATTGATTATAGTAAGATTGAAACTGCCCGTAGAAGTGGGGATATGGTAGCACTTAAAAGATGCGAAGTTTTATTTTGTAAATGTATCAGAGTCTATGTATTCCGGTGATGAAAGTTGGACGGGACAGTGTGTGTTGAAGCAGAATTTATTCAGTGTATGTGGTACTTATTGAGATTGATTTTGTATTACTTTTACAAACTTTGTTGTAGTCACCAACAGGGATTGTTCCCTTTGTCAAGAATGGTATGCAAGTCGATACTTGATATGTTAGTAAATAGTCTAAAGTAATTGGAATTAGGAATTATAGCAATTGCCGGCCTTGCTCTAAATGAAGACAAATTGTATCCATTTTTTTTCCTTCTATTTTCGCAAGAGAAATTTTCTGAGAGAATCACGTTATCAGGTTTATCTCATTGCATTGGAAATGATATGTTGCAGCCCTATACACAGCAATAATATGATGTAATTTGTCCAGTAATTTTATTTCAGTCACAGGTTCATAGCCACTGCTGAGATTATGGTGCTTATTTAAAAGGTATATTTGGGTTCCATTAATCAAAACGTAGCTATTGAGCATTGTTGTAGTTTGTTAAATCACTCTGCCGAGTATTTGCTTCATTTAATCAGACATACATTTCCACACCATTTGTCCACCCCTCTGTGCTCTCCTTGCCTCACAGTCCATTGCAAATGACACAAAAACCCAACAAAACCAAGGAAATTTAGGTCAATAAACTTTAATTTCATTTAGATTGGGTAGTGACAAAATGAACTAATAATTAGTACAAGGTTAAAAAATCATATTTCATCTAGCCAGATCCAGGCCCCATTTTGTTAGAACCTATGCTATTATTGGAAAACTTTTGCCTGACAAAATTTAAACAAAGAGGTGGTGCTTTGGGAATAGATTGAGCATTATCAGTAGTGCTGATTGTATGATTGATTGCACCATTTCTTATTCGCAATCAATCATACAAATCAACTATATGATCAGTTGCTGTCAAGGTTTGTGTTATTGGGACCCAATTCTTGTTGTCATTTTTGTTTGAATCTTTCATCATATACTGCCCTACATTTCTTTTGCTGCTGTAAATCATGACTGCCTTCCTATCTGATGGAAACAAGGTTTTGTTTGTCAAAGATATGCACATAAATTGATATTTTATTATGTTTATAGGAGAGAGAAAAAAAGAGCCTTTCCATTGTATGATATGATTCCACTACAAGAGTTCTTGGCCCTGTCTTACAAAGAGTTACGATTGATCCAATAAATCTCAAGTATATGGCAATCCATCGATGGCATAATTTTTTCTTTTGGAAATTGCTCAATGTCCTTTGAAAACAAAGATAAGCATACTGAATTGTCAAGAAAACAGTGAATGTATGATTATGTCATTTCCAGAAAATATTTTGAACAAACATGTATTTTAGATGTTGACGATGATGGCTTCCATAGTTGCATTTGGCTGGATCAATCGCAACCCTTTGTAAGACCGGTCCCAGGTCAGTTTATACAGGTAGTTCATGCACCCATCGCATGCAAGACCTATGGCAATTTTAATAGCTTAGGCAGACCAATTTTCACACAATAGCCCTCCAAACCCTATAAGAAGGCAAGTCTTTCATTTGGGGTCATACAACTGTTGGGAAGAAAGCTTTTGCTTCTGGCAGGCATGAGTGATGAGGGATGTGTTGTGATGAGAAAAAAAAATTGCAATTGGTTTGTATGCAAGATCAGCCTCAACAAGAATTGAGATTTTCAACAAATTTCCATACCAAGGACTGAAATCCTTGTCTGGACCGATTATGCTTTCACTCGGGTTTCCACAAAATAGCAAGTCTTTGAAATGTCAGACATGATGTATTTGAAGGCTATGATATCAATGACATGAGCCATCATCACTTAATTTCAAGTTATAGGCCTATTTGATAGGGAATTACACTGTAAGGATTTATAGATGATTTTGTATAGTAGATTGAGAATACTCTATTGACCGTAGGTAAGATAATGAATATTGCTAGCAATCCACGAGGAATTCCTTTATATATCCATGTTCCCTTTCTTTTATTATGTCATCATGCTTTAGATGTTTGGTAGAAACAAATTAGTAAATCAACAGAGAATATAAATGCACTTTACAAACATACCTCCACATTGAGTTTAGTTTCTTTTCTTTCAGAGGAAGAAGCATGAAATATCGTTTTACATACAGTTTGAATGATTTTATTTTCCAGATGAATATGTTTTGTGTACTGTACATGTAGATAACTAGATACAGAAATGCATATTGAGATGAAGTATCCCTCTTTACACTGTTTGCCTAATCCCAGTATGTAGATCTTTTAAAATTGTTGTAAAATACATACTGTAAAAGGATGTAGAAAGAGTATTGTACAAAATGTGAATATATATATTTATGTACAGGGCCATCGCTACTGGTTCAGAAGCTACATTGTACAATTCATTGTATATATATATATGTATATATATATATACTTGTAGAATTGAACATGCAGATGGAGAATGTTAGAATTGAATGAAATGATATTTGTACAACTTGCCAGAACTATATACCTATAATAGTATCATGATGTATTTGAAAAATATTTAATATGAATATATGCTTTGTTAAATATGCAAAACATGTGGATTAGTTGCCTGGGTCTTCTACAATGTGTTCAAGCATTCATGTATTTGTGTATAGATCACTGTGTTTGTAATCTTTTGCACAACTCAACACACGTTTGTTTGATGTCCAGTGCTTCATGTAGCTTGTTCCCCATTGCCAAATCTTCTTCGATATATGACCAGTGATTCAGTCTCATGGTCCATTTGTTTTCTCTTTGATTCATTAAATCATCCCACTTACCACCAACTTTCATGTAATATATCTTTGTTTTAGTAGATATTATTACCAGATATATTTCCACAAAGAGATTACAATTATCACACCTCCATTGTCATTTAAACCGAATTTTGAAAGATAAATATGCAACACAATTATCATAGATTTGCATTATTTTACAGTGCATATTAATGTTATCAATTGTCAGATTTTTACTAGGACATGTTGTAAGGGAAAAATCATTTTGTTTGATTTGATAAAACTAGGTTTCAACATTGAGGCTTAGCAGTCCAGAAAAGTACTCAAACTTTTGTTTTTCAGTAACAATGATAGCACTCTGTTTCCCTAATTCTAATGAAAATCACTACTCTCTCACAAAAGAGATATTTTGTGTACCAGTACCGAATTCCACTGCTTCTTTCTCTTGAAATGAAGCGTCTAAACCATATCAAAAGGATGACGAATCCCATTTCATAAGGCTCAAAACATAGGAGAGGCAAGCAACCATGCTCCATGACCCCAAAATAGGGACCATTAAGATTTTTTACAAAAGAAAAAGAATAATCTGTCCAAAGTTGCAATAAACACGCAATTTTATTCACGAGTCCACCGTTTGATGAGTGGACTCATTAATTCAAAACAGTGAAGTCATGAATAAATTAGCGTGGATAACCACGGAAACGGGCGTCAACTTGGTGCACTTTGACAAAAGCGCGCATCAGCATTGGACATTTCTTAATTTGCGCACTAAATAAGCATAATTTATACAGGAAATCAGCAGAAACCATGGGTTCAACCGATGGTTTTAAAAACCACCTTTGTGAATTTGGGCCTTTATGTCACCGTGTATGAATACTAGGAGAAAAAGAAATGTTGCCGAGTTTTGTCTCGTCTCGTCATAGCTTTCTAGTTTTCAGGAAACCACAATACTGAACTGTCAACTTCATTTTTAATAGAGATGAAAGGTTCTGGTGCCCATATATTGCTTTGCCTAGAGAGCCATAAATGCCGAGAATAGTGTTCCACATACCCAAGATTAACACCTTGGTCACATTTGTTCTACGGCAGCCGTACGGAGAGTCGAATACAGCCGTTTTAACATTTATTTGTACCAGCTACATTTTAGTGGCTGTTTTTGACTCGCCGTACGGCCGCCATAGAGCAAATGTGACCATGGCATAAGAACTAGTTGCCAATTACATCAGGTGATAGACATACTATCACTTGCTCTGTAATCTGATCATTAATGTTATGTTAGACATTCAAATGCTACTTCTGTCAGAAGAATGTGCACCGATGAATGTTGTTTGAACAAAAATGGTTCCATAAAAATGCTGTAATCATCACCATCGTCATCCTCATTTTTCATCATCTTCATCAGCTTCACTTTGGTAAGCTAGATACATGTACATCTAGATCAGCGATGTCCCACCTTCACTTGTTCAAATTATTTGAGTTCTGTTATTTTTTTCAGCAAGTGTGATCAAGACAGTGTTCTTCTTGACTTCCAGTCATCATGACTCGGCCATTGAATGGTAGCTGCCATGTGAATGATGCTTATGATCTAAATGAAGGATTCCATGGAAGTTGCCATTGGATGGTTAAATTACTATACCGGTAGTAGTCTTAGCCTTATGCCCTCGGTGTATAACATCATATTGTTTATTTAAGATCAATCAATCAATAGCCAGGTGATTTTAAGTTTTATATATAGTGGTCATATCCATGTTGTGTTATGTGTTGTTAATTGTACCCAACTTTGTTGACAAAGCTTGTATCAACTGTCCACAGTTCTCTGTTAATTATGATTATGTATGAAATGGCATATATATTTTGTGCTTATTAAATAAAAAACAAACTAAGAATATTTGCCCTATCTTTATTTCAGTAGGCCTATAGTGTGTACTTTCAGGTGGTTTGTTGTAATTGAAAAATCACCTTTGAATTTTTTTTTTCTCTTCGGGGCCCGGTTGCATAAAAGTTAATATTTATGATAACGTTGCCATCCAGTTGTAATTACAATGGTCATGCTGATTAACAGCCAATCAAAATCAATGAATTGATGCAAGTTACCATTGCATAGCAAATTAACAATAATGGTAACTTTTTTGCAATGAAGCCTTGGTATTTTTCCTATCTACACTTCTGGGGGAGGCCCCCTCAGGCACACACCTCTCTTTCAAATACACTGCCAAGTGGCATTCATGAAAAGTAATGTTGCACACTTTATCAAACAGTTCCCCTGGTAACAGTCGGTCACAGGGAGGGGGGGGTTCTTAGCATGATCTAACCAATGTGGTCATGCTTTTTATAATGCACGCAACTTTAAGTGCGACTCTAAGTCATACTTAAATCTTTATAAAATACCCCCTGTTGATAAAATTGCCCTTGATTTCTTATTGAAAACGTGGGTTTTTATTTATAGAAAATAACATTGAATGAAAAGGAGGTGTCTTTGTCATTCCAGTCTCATCTTTAATATACAAAATCCACAAATAATATATTCACATATATACAAACATATGGATAGATTTACACTATAAAATATCGGGAGACTTCATCTGAAATACTCTTAAAGAATACCAGGGGATAACTTCGCTAAACAAATTTGAATAGTATCTTTGGTCATAAGAGAAAAGCTCTCAACTATTATGTACAGTCCTATGTAAAAATATGCTATACAAGAGACTTTATGCATAGCAGTCTCAAAAAATGTGGAGCAAAGTGCAATGAGATACCAGAATAATTATTCCTTGAATACACAATAGAAGAACATCATTTACTTTGGTCCCACATGCATTAACACTGAACTTTTTTCCTCCATAATATGCCCTAAATCTTCATTTGACAGTCAATAAGTTTATGTGTGACAGGAAGACTCTAAACTCTGAAAGATAGAGGTGGGGGCAAGAAAGGAAAGGAAAAATAAACAGACTTAAGTGGCATTTCATAAGTCATAAGTTGTAAGTTACAAATGAAATCATGCATGACTGGTGACATTAAAGGACAAGTCCACCCGAACAAAAACTTGATTTGAATAAAAAGAAAAAAAATCAACAAGCATAACACTGAAAATGTCATCAAAATCGGATGTAAAATAAGAAGGTTATGACATTTCAAAGTTTCACTTCATTTCACAAAACAGTTATATGCACTTCTCGGTCGGTATGCAAATGAGGGAAGTGATGACATCACTCACTATATGAAATATTTTTATTTTCTCATTGTCATGTGAAATGAAGTTTCATTCCTCCCTGAACATGTGGAATTCCATTATTTTAACATTTTGTGCTTCAGGCAAGGAGGTCCTAATCATCAAATTCGTAAAAATTGAAATATTGTATAATTCAAACAATAAAAAACAAAAGAAACAATGAGTGACATCATCAACTCTTTCATTTGGATGTAACTGGCTCGTTTATATAACTACATGTATTTTGTTAAAAATAAGCGAGACTTTGAAATGTCATAACTTTCTTATTTTACATCCGATTTTAATGAAATTTTCAGCATTGTGCTTGTCTGATTTTTCTCTATTGATTCAAATCAAGATTTTTCTGAGGTGGACTTGACCTTTAAAGATCACTAAACCTTTCTCAGCCTGTGTGTCTTGGGGCAGATGGAGGAGTTACCTCAGCCTTACTAGACAACAATATAATGTTACCCATGTGGCCAATTTTACATCCCTATTGGTATGAAGATTACAACTCATTACAGCTTTCAAGAATATTGGTCTCTAATTGTTTCATTTTGTTTCATTTTGTTCAAACTATAGCCCATCTGCTATTCTGCTTTTAACTCTCACAATGCAGTTGCCATGGGAATGTGCTCAAACAGTTCATGCACTTTCAATCAAACGAGAATTAAAAAAATATCTTGTAAGGAAATAATTGAGTACATACAGTCAATCTGCTTTCAGTAGATATATAGCATTAAAACAGAACATGTCTTTGAAAAGTCGTTGAAAGGTATTGGTCATTCTTATTTAAAAAATTTAAGATGTGCAATTGATTCCAGTCAATAACAACATGAGATCACTTACCTGGTATAAGGAATGGGTTTCGATCAAGTTTAATTGATAAGAATCAGTCTAATTCTTCTGATGGGGCCATGTTTCATTAAACTTTGTAATCAACCAAATCAATGTAAAATGCAATCTTGACCAATAAAATTCCATTACCCCCTCGTAACAGAAGCTTGGACTTTTACATTAGTAATCACATTTTAAATAGCAAAAAACTAATTATATGCTTTTTAGTCATTTATTGAAACATCTACCGCATCAAATACTTTTAGATAATACTGAAATCAAAGAAGTGCAAACAACAAAATTCTTAGGTCTTACTATTGATAACAAGCTCACGTGGAATGCTCATATCAACAATATTTGCAAAACTGTGTCACGAAATATTGGAGTCATCAATAAGCTTAAAAACGTTCTTCCAGCACAGGCGCTATCCATGTTGTATTGTGCATTAATCCTACCGTATCTTAATTATGGAATTCTGGCATGGGGTAATGCCTCTCAAACGAGACTAAATAAAGTCTTCCTACTTCAGAAAAAAGTAATGAGAATAATATGCAATATGTCCTTTAGATCTCATACGGATGAATTGTTTCGTCAGAAACGTATCCTTAAAGTCAATGACCTGTACCGCTTGCAACTATTCCAATTCATGTATCAGCTAGATAGAAATAGTGTACCTAATGTCTTACAAAAGAAATTTATGAGAAACAATACTTTACATTCATATAATACGAGACAATCAAACGACTATCACCTACCTAAAAGTAGAACAGTATTTTCTAGCAAAACTATATTTTTCACAGGACCAAAACTCTGGAATTCTCTGGACAGAGAAATGAAAGAGGCAGCTAATCTTAACCGATTTAAATTACTCATCAAAAAATTTCTTCTGAATTCTTATTGATTCAATCATATATTTGTGAACTTCATACTTATCCACGGTAGTATTGATTATTTTAAAGTCAATATTTAATTTTGTATATAGTGTATATACATTTGTGTTACAGTGTTTATATCTATATAATTGTATAGAATTTTGCTGATTATTTTACTCTATTTGTGTCATATTACCCTTGTATAAAGTTTTAATAGGGGGTCGACATTTTACAAGCACTGCTTTTTAGTAGGCCCCTCCACTTTTTTTCTTTTCATTGTACGTTTCAGTCCTGCATGTGTTATGCATTTTTTTCATTGTAAACATGATTTATCACGAAATGTACTTTGATGATTGTGGAATATGAATTTATCAATAAATAAATAAATGAATAAGGTAAATGCTAGTTTTGGTAACGATATCAAAATGAGTTCCTACAGAATCCGATGAAATGACCACCAAAGTGTCTGTTTGTATAAATAAAACGAATGTGCCAAAGGATTCTGGAAGAAATTGTGTAATTGCTGAGAAATCAGCAAGTAAGCACAGGATTCGGGTATGGCGTCGGGCCCGACGCTCTAAGCAATAATTATACATTGTCCAACGTGCGCTTATCTGTGTTGGGGATCTTCGGTGTGAACATTTCTCAGCGTAGATTTCAAGATTTCACAAAGTTCAGTTAATGTAACTGTACCACATCTAGATCCTCGATGATATACTGACAATTAAGCATTGTTTTACAGACTTTCTCATGAAATCAGTGTTTTCTGCAACTACTGGAATTTCTCTTTAAACCAAATGTAATCTCTCCCCCTCTCTCATCATATCAGGATTTCTCCTTTCTTGCTTCACTGCTGCCTTTGTCAAGTTTTTCTAAGATTTCCTCCTTTTCTTGCACTGTCCTGTATAAGGGTACATGTATGAAGGTGGATGGAGAGAGACAGGAAGAGTAAGGTAGTACAGGGATTGGCAAGATAGTTTTGGCATAGGAAGAAGGGGTGGGGAGGGAGGAGCAAGATGGGAAGATTTAGGTTCAGGTATTGGAGGGTAGAGCATAGGAACAAGGGGAAGGAGAAAAATGGTGAGAGAGACGGTAGAGCGAGATGGGAAGAGTGTAGCCAAGGGAGACGAGAAAGAGAGACAGAATTAGTGAGGCAGAGAGTCAGGAAGTGGAGGCATAGGGGAGGGGGTGAGAAAGGAACAGTGGTTGATTGAGGGAGGCAGAAAGAAGAGACAGGAGATATGGGGGGGGGAGCGGAGAAGAGATATTGGGCATACAACAATAGGAAAAGGGGTGAAAAAAAAGAAAGTAGAAAATTGAGAGAAAAAAGGGGGAATAAAGGAAAAAATCAGTTGCAAAAAGCAAGCATTTTAACCCAATACAGGCCTTGAATTTTGATACTTTAGTGCAAGACCACTTTAACACTTTAAGCACTTTTCTATATTACAGCACAAGTTGGGGGGGGAACACATTGAATCTTTAAGGCAAATGAGAGGGGTTCAAGGTTAGTCAACAGAGCTTTAACGGCTAGGGCCTTGGATTAATTCAAGCCCACCCCCCTGTACCCTTCCACCTCAGCTTAACTTTTCAATTCCTATTCTTCTTCCTACCTTCTCATTTGCTCCACCATTTCAGACAGGAGTTCCTCTTGATTCGATGCTTCTAGAGCTTCACTTTCTATCCTTCGCTACAAGAAACAAAAAATATTCCAAGTAAGAATAACGGGCATATACATCTATCAATTCAGCTCGCTTTGAAACAAATACAACAGAACTGTTTTATTTGTCAGGCCAGCTTTATTATTGTGAAACAAGCATAATCAATGTCTAAAAGAAGGAATTACATTATAGTATGACCAAATCAATTTAGTCTATCGATTTTGTATATTGAGGTTAAACCAGAAAAGCAGGAAAGTAAAAAACGCAGACCAAGCACCATCTCTCAGCCTGCCCCACCACTGGCATTTGTTTGTCCGCATTGCAACAGTTAGACTTCCCTGGGGCGGTATTCTGAAAATAGTGTTTGTGTTATCTCTCTGATTTAACACGCCTCTACATACCCCAAAATCGATATTCTGAAAACCGTGTTATGTGTGTGTTATCTCATTTCGTGTAATCTTAAGCTCCTCCCACTCTGCATCTATTTCATCCAATCAAATGCGCTGTTATAAAGGAAAGATCGCGCAAAATTTTCAGGGAAAAAGGAGTGCGCGCGCGGTGACATGAAGCCTGCATTGTGACATCATTATGTCAGCGCATACATAAATGTTGTGTACTTACAATAGGTAAAAGAATGATGAAATTAATGACTACACAATGACACATGACAATGCCTCACATAATCTATCACAAGTTGAAACTAGTAAAGATTTAGGAGTGATAGTCTACACAAAGCTTAGTTTTGAACAGCACTTTCAGTCAAAGATAAATAAAGCCAATAGGCTAATGAATCTAATAAGAACATTTGTCTATCTTCACAAGAACTTTTTACTCAGTATACAAGCATTGATTAGACCTGATTTGGAGTATGCTCATGCAGTGTGGAGTCCATACTTAAAGAAACATATTCAAGCACTAGAAAATGTACAAAGAAGTGCCACTAAGTTGGTAGCTGAAGTAAAGAAACTTCCATACGAACAAAGATTCAACTAAAACTTCCTACATTAGCATATCGTCGTGCGCGAGGAGATATGATCGAAACATACAAGTTATTTCACAGGTATGACCAGGAGGTAGTGCTAGATTTGGGTCAAGTGCATGGGCCTACTAGAGGTCATGATAAAAAATTGTACATTCCGAGGTCAGTAACTGAGAAACTTAAGAATTCATTTTACATAAGAATGAGGAGACCTTGGAATAGTCTAGGTAATGAAATAGTAAATGCACCCAATGTCCACAGCTTCGAGAATGGACTGGACAAGTATTGGAGATGTGAACCAGTGAAGTACAAGTTTGACGCTGACCTACAATATAGAGTCTTAGACTGCCTTCAGAAGCATCCATAAGTATTCATAAGTATAAATTTCACACTCTAAACAAAAAAAAATTCAACTCTATAGCTAATTCAACCCTCAATTTAAAAATATACCCTCCCCTAAACCTAACATAAAACCCTATTGCAACCCTAACCCTACTACCCTATATCTTTAAAAAAATAAAACCCGGAGCAACTGTCATATCTCCAATACACCTGGCAACTACCTACAGTAAGCAGAGGCATTCAAAAACAAACCTGGGCCCCGTCTTACAAAGAGTTGGAATTGATCCAATCAACCACAACTATGGAATGCCAGCAATGTCAACATCTGAAATGCATGTTTATTCAAAATATTTTCTAGATATGATGTATATTCATAAATTCATCATCCTTTTGAAGATTCAGTGTGATTCTCTTTGTTTACTAAGGAGATTATAAATAATTTCTTGGAGACAAAATTATGGTATGGATGGATTTCCATACATTTTTTAGATTGATTGGATCAATCGTAACTCTTCGTAAGACAGGGTCCTGAAGACAATTAAATTCACTATTGAATTCATTAAGAAAGCACCATACTCACACAAGCAGCCTCCAAAGTGTTGAATTTTGGGCGTTTAGTTACAGGTGCTTTTAGATTCCAAGCCTTGTCAAGTATCCTATACAGAAATTAAAAATTTGTGTCCACAATAGAATTACCATGGAATTGTGCAATGATATCGGTTGCCTTGGATAATTGCATCTTTCTCAACATTGAGGAATACAAGACTAGTATACTTGCTCAAGTCAAGTATTTTGGACCACATAAATTTGTTTAACTTTGGAGAAATTTACTAACAAATGGTATGTTATACAAGATTTGCATGAATTTGTCCCATAAAAAATATGTCGACTTTTGACTGGAAGGTCAGCATATGCAAGTTTATCTGTACTTAATTTTAATGAGAAAGAGTGAAAATCTTTAGGTCTAAATTACCTTCATATACATAATTCTGAAGAAAAAAAAGAAGAGATATAAGAAAGATTATGAAAAACATGTAATTCTCACAGCTTTGTACAAGATTAGGAGTGTTGAAATGATTTCATTTTTACATCCTTACCTCTTTTTTAGCCTATTTAGAATGCCTTGTACATCAACATAAGCCACAGAATTTGTCTCCGATAAAACAGACCTATAGGTGTAATAAAAATTTCAAAATTTGAAGCCATGTCTACCCTGATAATAAGTTGATTTGAATACAAAGAGTCCAGTGCATGCTCTTGATATTTTCTGTTGTTCATCCAAATGAATACACAATAGTTTTTCCCTTGTCACTGAGTTTGAAAAGAAAACGGTGATGGGCATAGCACAGGTGGCATGCAAACAAAGAAGCCAATGATTTTTACACTCACTTTGTATTTCACTTTAATGAAATTTCAAATATTCAAATTCTGGTATACTACCAAGCATCCCAGAGTATAAGCCAACTGAGAAGGGAGTGCACATGTGACTTTTGTATTTGTGATTGTTTGAAGTACATGTACTATTATTTTGAAGGTTTATTTGCACTTGATTTTGAAGTAAGAGATGATGATTTTTTTTGGGGGGGAGGGGGGCAAGAGGTTGGGATGAAGCTTGTAGAAGATTTCCAGAGGGGCATTGTCCTGTATTGTTCATTGTCGATTATACATGTACGCGTATTGATGTAAAAGCATTATGACGTCACCGACATTTGCACAATACGCTGCCAAAGTAATCGGTGATGCCGGATTAAAGTCTTGGAATTTGGAACTAAATATACTGGCTTGGACTTGATTATTAAGTGTATGTGTTGGTGACATAGTGCCAAGTAATTCATACGAACACATAACAGGCATTTGTTATAGATTTAATAATAGAGAAGCTCTAAATTGATTCACAATAAGCATGGTTGATAAATAAAAATATTTTGTTTGTGTAACATGTTTTAAAATACAATAATCAATAATTCAAAACATTTTAAAAACAATTTGAAACCCTTAAAAAAAAACTTTATATGGATTATAACAATCCTGACAGAAGTTTCAGTAATGATGGTTTTACATTTTAACATTAAAAAGGAGCCAAAGCATATCTCACAGCATTGGTGGAATAATGAAATGTCATATGATTATTTTAAAAGAAAAGATGTGTGTATGACAATTAATCACAATCCTAAGACATAAGTGAACCTTAAAAGAATATAACAATAATAATAAAAGCTAAATTTATAAAGCGCTTTCTGCCTGAGGATACAAAACGCTGCTATTATTAACCCGGCTTTAGCTTGAGCTATCATCACCGGCGCTCAGTGCATGCAAGGAAGTACTCCTGCCGGGTACCCATTCACCTCACCTGGGTTGAATGCAGCACAGTGTGGATAAATTTCTTGCTGAAGGAAAACACGCCATGGCTAGGATTCGAACCCATGACCCTCTATTTCAAAGGCTAGAGTCAGAACCACTAGACCACAACGCACCCACCATATACAGATTTCACAAGCACAATGACTTTAATTCAAGTGTTGGTGCCTGTTCCCAATACTCACACGATGGCACTATCGATTGTTTGAACAAGCAATGCCTGAGATGATTTACTAATGGGTTTCCAACGTGAGAAGGTTCTTGCAGATACTGTTCGTTCCTTGAACATATCACCTGATTGCAAAACAAATTCATCAAAAATAAGATTAATGTTGATAACAACAATTACGATAATAAAAACATTCTCTTTTCATAATAATGAAATGGTACCAACTTGTTACACTTTCACTTGTGAGGGTGCAAGCTTTATCACACCTTCATCATAGGTGGCGAAGTCGCTGGTGCAACACGTACAACATAAATTGCTTTTTTTTTAAAAGGTAAAAACCTCATGGCAACAATAAATTGAATGTGAAGAGTAATTTCTAATAATTCCTGGCTGCAAGACTGTATGTTGTTTTGATCCATTGTGACTCTCATTCTATGTACTGAGCTAAATTTCATATATCTGATCACATGATAATCTCACGGTGATGAATTCACAGCTGGGATTTGCGTTTTGGGATGAGGTTTTTAATAGTGTTATGGGACTCACCTTCTTTTAGCACTTTCTTCTTTTTGGGTTTAGAAATCTATTAAATGGAAAACATAATAAAACAACGCAAATAAAATCTTGAATGTATATGCATCGTTCATAAACAAAATTAAACACTTATAGAGTATTCATTTACATTTAAAAATATAATAGTGAATCATTCCTGTTGAATCTTGAACATGATTGTTAAGACTAGTTCACAGTTCCATCTTGTGCATGATCATCAGAAGGTCATTTGAACTAAAATGGCATGATGGTTTAATATTCAATGAGATAAGCACCCACTTTGATGTCTTGATTATTCAATATTACATCCACTGGAAAGCAACAATGTGTACATACATATAAGTTACTGGTTGGCCAAGCACATGTACATTGTAATGGCACCAAACCAATGCATTCAATGCCTTCATCAAATGTTCATTGATGTGCTATTCTAGTTCTGCATCCAGCTATGAAATGCATATTTACATAATATCTTGCTTTGAAATTTGAAATGGAAGGGTCATTTCAACAATCTTGCCCATGAGGTAACTACGAACTGGTCTACTACATGTATTAACTGATATGAACGATTTGTTCCAGCATACTACACAACTGTTGCTAATCTTCATTGCTCAAAGTGACAATCTTAACATAATCATATCTTCCTCAAAATCTGAAGAATACACGTAAAGTCATCGAACCTGGCAAAACAATATTTGGTGTTTACAAGATCAGTGTTGCATTAGAATGCAACTCGTAGCTTGAAAACCGAATGCTGATTAACAAAAAATGATACCAATTTTTAGGAAAGTGTCAAGTGATATCTGTCCCAGCACAAGCACCCACTTTAAGTTTGTTGTTCAGGCTGGTGTAAAAATTGGTCAAACACCAAATAAAACACTGTCAACACATAACTTGAAATCACTCATTGTCACCAAGTTTCCCTTTTTGCATTTCAGCGTTTTTGAAACCATATTTTGGTAGAGCTTGAAGAGATACCTCCCTAACCCAAATTTGGTGGTAAACGGTCCATGGGGTCTTGAGATATGACCTCATGAATACATTGATTTCAATGGGGCTAATATCTAAGACCCCCATAGACAGATTCCCACCTTCTTCTGTGTTGAATTCCTCTGTTTACCTGAGAACTGCAAGCGCAAGCCTTAATTGCAGTACACCAATGTGGAGGTATTTCATCATGCTCTACAAAAATATGGTTTCAAAAACGTTGAAATGCAAAAAAAAGTTTGTGACGTAATCATTTTTGTACTCTATAGCACACTATGTTTATACCTGACTAAGACTTGCAGCTGTTTTAACAATGGGGCTGTCACTGCGGATACTGGAGCTTGAAATCTTCCGTTGCTTGGATTTCTTCTTGCTTGTAGTTGACGTTCTCACTGACATGTTGACTGCTTTATCTCTCAGATATTAAGAAAATAAAACCCTCTAGCCTAGGAAATTTTCATCAATAGAAAGAGTAAAGAGAAGCAATTTTAGAAAGTTCCATGAAAATTGGTTAAAAACTAAGGAAAATAATTTGGAAAAACTAAATTCAATATCCATGACAATCCCAATTTCGGAAATGTTAACATTTTTAAAAATATTTTTTTAGTTTCTCCTCCTAGGCCTACACAGCCATGGGATTTTAAATTGAGTCGTTAAATAGAAAGGTGAATTTGTGACATTTGCTTGTAGGATGGGGGGTCGGGTGTCCGGACACTTTACAATTTTGAAGCTTTCTTTTTGTCTTTAGATTACACTGTTCTCTATAATATTTTCTGACATTTTGTACTAAAAATTGATGAAACTTTGCTTGTATTTTTTTCCAAATTAATTTCTAAAATTGATCGTCCGGACACACAACCTGTCCGGACACACAACAACTGGGTACCGGTAGGCGCACTTGTTCACTGCTACCACCCTGCCTGTGGGGAATCTAGAGGTAGGACTATGGTATGCCAATGTTGTACAGAGCACACACTTTAAAAAAATCATTAAAATATCACTTTTGTGACCAAAATTACTAATTTCCATACAGTTGAAATTTTTCATTAGTAATTGGGAATAAAAATGTTTTCATTCACCAGAGCGCTCAAAAACTTGAATTTTGGGCATATATTTGTGTACGCCCTCTATTGGTGGAAAGTAATATGGCAAGAAAATTTTCATTTTTTGATCTCTATTTTTAATTAAGAAAAAATGATTTAAAGAATCAAATTTAAATAAAAGCCAAGTTGTATGAATAATAGATGTAATGGAAACTGTCAGTGTAAAAAATCAAGCATTTATCCCAAAGAAAAAGAGAAAATAAGCCAAACATTGCCACCCTTATTTTGCCACACATGGAGATATAACTGAGAACAAGGTTATATTATAACCTTGTTCATTGAATGAGTGGGTAGGCGGTACTAGTTCGATAGTCGTGACAAACATATTAAATTTTCCACTAAATTCCAGCTTAGCCTTTGCTGGAGAAAATACTTACCGTATTCTTTATACCCCCTTGTCTTGGAATTTGATGCTTGTAATGTTCCACGTAAAAAAAACAGTGAATTGACTCTTCGATTTTAAAAACCGAGGCGATGAAAGTGGGACTACGATAACGACAGTGGACTTGAGACTGATACACTGGGCACGAATCTGGCCGGGCACGAATCTGGCCGGAGCCGGAGGAGCTAGCTAGCTAGAGCTCGAGACCGGAAGAGGCGCTCGATCTCGAGAAGAGTAATAATGTCAATAATGTCAATCAAAGTCAAGACTCTTTGGATTCTACAGGTCCCTGCACTCATTGTTTCAAAATGAAAAAAGAAAAAGATCGATTGAGAGAAGACCTCAAAGTTCAGAGATCACTTACTAGCCTGACCATGAGCGAAAATGAGAGTCTTCACAGGCAGATGGGGGAGTCTACCAGAGAAATCAAGCAGTTACAAGATCTGCGTTTTAATGATCAGAATCTACTTAAACAGAAAGATCACTACATTCATAAATTAGAGAAGGCTGTAAAAGATCGGGATGATACAGTGTATGACTTACAACTTCAACTCGACTTCATATATGCACAGTGCCTTCAACAAGGAGTTGATCTTATGATGAATGAGAATCCTCCCCTGCAACATACCTCAAAGTCAACTTCTAGAGTCAGAAATGAGCCTAAAGGTCAGATGAAAAGGAGAACATCTACATGTAATACTAGAGATAGAATACCCATCAGGAACTCATTTTCTCCATTGATTGATGAATGCTTCTTATCTGACGATACCAGCTCAGACAAGGCTTCTAACTATGATACTAGTATTCAGGCTCAACCTCCCTTCAGTGTGAAAAAGAAACACCCAGAATTCATCAGAAGGAAACCAAACCATCCATATGTCAGCAAAGGAATAAATAATAATAACAGGAAGAGTCAAAACACCAAGTTTCATTCAAATGAAAGAAGGCAAAGTGCAGTCAACTATAATGATCAATGGCCAGCACAAACAAGTTATGTAACATCAAAAACCCAACAGGATACAGCAAGAGAGATAAACGATATGCAGGCACAGTTTGTATCTTATGCAGACAAGGTTAAAGATGGTCAAGAGCAGAGTAACTCTCGTCATGATACCAATGATTCAGATCTACCTCAGAGAAAGAAAAATAGAAACAGCCACTACCACACCTCTAGGCCCCTCAGCCCAATATCTCTTCAAGAATGCCTTGAATTACAACAGCCCAGGAAACAACAGGATAACAGCATCACGAAAGATAGATCATTAGTCACTCAAGAACTGAATCAGGAGGCCTCCAACCTAACACCTTCACCAAAGCAACAGGATTTTCGGCAGGGCCGAGCCTCAACCGCCGACCACAAAACTCTAATGGAGAACACTTACCAGGCAGTGATGTATACAATAAATCTTCTAGCACTACCCCTATCCACTACAGACCCTGTCATTCGCCAAGCACTGAGAGCCCAACACCAACAAATACTACACTTAACCTCCACAAGTCTCCACTTACTAGAAAACAACAAGGAAAACAACTAAGAATGGGAACCTTCAACTGCAGGGGGGCACAGTCTAACAATGCTTTCATATCACGTCTATTAGAAGAATTGGATATCCTATTAATTCAAGAACACTGGCTTTACCATTGGGACCTTAATGAGCTTGCTAATATCAATGATAACTTCCAAGTCTTTAGTATATCACAGCAAAATAACTCATCGTTACCACTACCAAGAAGGAGAGCAAAGGGTGGAGTAGCTACATTCATCAGAACATCAAGCTCTTGGAAAGCAACAAAAATAGAATCTCAATCACAAAGATTAATTATTACAGATCTACTCCATGAGCCATCAAACTCGCATTTAATTATCTGCAATGGATACTTTCCGTGTGATGTTGATGCCAATAGTATTTCTGAGTATCATCATATGCTCTCTACCATATCCCACATCGAAACAACTCATAAAGAGGCCTTGATTATACTTGGTGGAGATCTGAATGCTGATCTGACAAATGCATCGTGCAAGAAACCTACAAAACGTATTCTAAAGGAATTTCTGATTAGTGAGAACATGATTAACTTGTCATCTCTCCAAAATAAAAAGGAGCTGTACACCTTCCAATCAGATGATGGTTTACGACATTCATACATTGATGACTTTATAATACCTGCAAAACTAGAAAACTGCTTCTCTGACCTTCTTATTGAGCATGATGATCCTCTAAACACCTCTGACCACACACCGGTTAAAGTGACATTTTCACTACCACTTTTAGCCAATTATCAAGTAGATCATGATATACCTGATCGCATTACTGGAGGATCTGGAAAGTTTATACTTCGTCCTAAGATATTTTGGCATCAGTGCAGTGCAGACCAGCGGCACCATCTCTATACTCTTCCTATGGAACAAATATCAAAGAAACTTTTCTTTAATCTTCCTACAATGTGTTTGGATCCGACTAAAATTGACTTGTTGCTTGATCAACTTAGCAAAGAAATGCTGAAGGTATCACTAACTCTACCACACTCGAAGGGCCGTCAGAAAAGAAAAAGGAAAGGGAAAAGAGAGTGGACAAAAAAGGTAGAGGCATGTTATAAACAATCTCAACATTATTGGCGTCTCTGGAGGGCCAGCGGGAAACCAAAAGACAAGGACCCTCTCTGGATCAAGCATATATACACCAAACGTCTTTTTAGAAGTAGCATCAGGCAAGCGCGGAGGATGTGTCACAATAATCTCCTTTCAGAAATTGAGGATGCTAAAGGTAGCAATGACAAACTCTTCTATAGGCTTGTCAAACGCACCAAAGGATCTCGGTCCACCGACACACTGTCTTATAGGGGTACAACGTATGAAGGAGAGGCAGTTTTAGATGGCTTCAACACATATTTCTCAGATCTTGCTAAACCGGATTATATAAATGCCTCTTCTCCGCCTGAAATAGATGAAGCCTTCCCCACTCGCCCGTTCCAGGACAATCTGAATCAACCACTTCAACCCTCTACTTCAAAAGATCTAGATGAAGCTATTAACTCTCTCAAGAAACAAAAAGCTGCAGGACCTGATAATATATCTCCTGAGCATCTTATATATCTTGGCCCAATAGCTCGGAAATTACTCCTCGCCCTCTTCAATCGATGTATATCCCTAAAGTATATTCCTGAACCTTTGAAGTCCGGCCTTATAGTCCCAGTTCACAAAGGAAAAGGAAAAGATGTTAAAGATCCTTCTAACTACCGAGGCATAACAGTTTCTTCAACAATTGGTAAAGTTTTGGAAATGCTCATCAAATCTCAACTAGAAATTCCACTTGCAATAAATGATGTCCCAGACCAGTTACAATTTGGATTCCAGAAAGGCAAATCTTGCCTCCTTACTGCATCCTCACTGGAATTAATAATCCAACTGAACTCTGCCAAGAAATGCACAACATATCTTGCTCTTCTTGATGCACAGAAAGCATTTGACATCGTTTGGCATAAAGGCCTATTTTCTAAGCTTCAAAACCTAGGCCTCCATGAATCTCTGTTATCTACACTGGAAGAATTCTACAATGGTAGTACCAGTAGAGTCATGTGGGAAGGAAAAGTCAGCTCTCCTTTTCAAATCCTTCAAGGTGTAAAACAGGGAAGTGTGCTCTCTCCCACCTTATATACAGTCTTCATCGATGGCCTGATCAAATCACTAAGGAATGCTTGTCTAGGATGCTCTATTAACGGTTGCTACATGGGAGTGATAGTACTAGCAGATGACGTTGCTCTTATCAGTACATGCCCTCGTGAACTCCAATCAATGCTGGACCTCACCTTCAATTATTCCTGTGCCTGGAGATATAAAATTAATCCACAAAAAAGTGCCGTAGTAGTAATAAACAAAAAAACATCAACCAGTGTAAGCTCAATCGAGTGGAAAATGGGAGGAATGACGATCAAGGAAAGCAGAGAGCACCCACACCTTGGCATAATAAAAAGCAATTGTAATATTGATCACACCAATGACATCATATCAAAGGGATATAACACCTTCTTCTCGCTTACTGGAACAAAGCAAGGAACTCTACGCCTGCTGCCACCAATATGTACTCATCTTTGGAAAATGTTCTGCATACCAAGAATGCTATATGGGATTCAGATTATCCAACTTACCAACTACATGCTGTCCCGTCTGAACAAGGCTCAATCTTTTCTTTTTAAAAGAGTGCTTGGTTTGCCAAGGAGTGCGGCTGACGAAATTGTTTATTTATTGCTAGATATCCTTCCAATGGATAAGCGAATCGACTATGAAATTCTTCTCTTACTTGGGCAATATGCAAGCCTTTCAGACGAGCGCACTGAAAGAAGAATCCTATTGAATGGTATAGCAAACAATACACCATTGGTAAGACGCTGGATAAAAATTCTCAATAGTTATGAGCTTCCAAGTCTCACTAACATCCTTAGAGAGCGCATTCCATATAAAGTATGGAAGAAGCTAGCAATGGGAAAAATTTATAAACAACACTATGCAGCCCTTGAAATTGCAGTTGCTAAAAAATCTTCTCTAAGTCTATGGTCGGGCATGACCCAACGTAATAAAAAGAATTATTACCCAAAGCAAGTCTCCAGCCCTCTCTTGAGGGAAGCTATATCCATCAGAGCTCAATTATCCTGCAGTACATACCCAACGAATAGAAGATTATTCTCTCTGAATCAAAGTACCACAACGTCCTGCAAGTTCTGCCACTCCGAAGTGGAAAGCGTTGTACATTTTGTTGGAGAATGCCCAGCGTTTAGCACACACAGGAAAACACTTCTACACTTAATAAAAGAAGACGAGGAACTGCAGTATTTTTCTGTGTATTTCAATGATCAAGAACCTCAACAATTTACCGCTTCCGTCCTGTTTCTACCTGACGTCGAATTAGCAGATTCCTCCAGAAACGACCTTAACCTACTTGTCTTAAATTTCTTGCATAAGATTCACCTCTCTCGATCTACCTTACTCTCACGTCAAAATATGTAACGCTACCATTAATGCAGTATCAAACTGCGGATCTCCGATACAGCGGAGGAAGGATACAGAAGAAGAAGGTACTAGTATACGATCATAGAGTTATTAACTCTAGCTCTATGTATACGATAAAGAGCGAGCTGCATGCATGTGTGCACGTGAGGCTTGTGCAGTGAGCTAGCTAGCTAGCTGCGACGATCGTCGTGAGCGAGAAATTAACCGTACCGGTACGGTACCGTACTATTATTTGCAAACACATGCTGTAGAACAAAATGCTAATGCCAATTTTGTCGGGATCTTGAAATACTTTGAGCTTTAAAGCCTTTGAGTTTTTTAGGGTCTAGTCTCTGCATATCGTCGTACCGTAGGTAAATATTTTATGATTTGATTAATTAATTAATTTTATCATAACCTTGTTCATCGAATGAGTGGATTAATCTAATCCCCTCATTCAATGAACAAGGTTATGAATGATATAACCTTGTTCTCAGTTACATCACCATGTGTGGCAAAATAAGGGTGGCAATGTTTGGCTTATTTTTTATTTTTCTATGGGACAAATGCTTGATTTTCTTACACTGTCAGTTTCCAATATAGCTATTCATCATATAACTGGACTCTTATGTTAATTTGATTCTTTAAATTATTTTTTCTTAATTAAAAAAAGAGATTGAAAAATGAAAATTTTCTTGCCATATAACTTTCCGCCAATAGAGGGCGTACACAAAAATATTCCCAAAAATTCAAGTTTTTGAGCGCTCTGGTGAATACAAAAATTATTCCTAAGTTATTAATGAAAAATAAATTGCAACTGTATGGAATTTAGTAATTTTGGTCACGTAAGTGATATTTTAATGATTTTTTTTTAAAGTGTGTGCTATGTACAGAATTGCCATTGGCATACCATAGTCCTACCTGTAGATTCACTACAGGCAGGATGGTAGTGAACATGGTAAACAAGTAGTGGATTAATCTGACTCTTTATGAAAAGCTTAAAGATAAATTCCAGTTCTGGTAACGATCTCAAAATGACTTTTTACAGAAACCAATATAATGACCACCCAAGTGTCTGTATGAATAAAAAATATGTGCCCAAGGATTGTGGAAGAAATTGTGTAATTGCTGAGACATACGCAAAATAAGCGCGGATTCGGTCACTTTCGTCGGGTCTTTATTTGAGAAATACCGTACACTGTCCCACGTGTGCCTATCTGTGTTGGCGATCTTCAGTGTGATCATATTTCAGCTTAGATTTTATGATTTCACAAAGTTCATTTTATGTAACTGTACCAGATCTAGATCCACGATGATATAGTCATACTTAACCCACTCATTCAATGAACAAGGTTATGATATAATCTTGTTCTCAGTTACATCTCCATGTGTGGCAAAATAATGGTGGCATTGTTTGGCTTAATTTCTCTTTTTATATGAGACAAATGCTTGATTTTCCTACACTGTCATTTTTCATAAACAGCTATTCATTATTTTTTATATAACTTGCCTCTTATGTAAATTCAATTCTTTAAATTATTTTTTTCTTAATTAAATATAGAGATTGAAAAATGAAAATTTTCTTGCCATATTACTTTCCACCAATAGTGGGCATACACAAAAATATGTCCAAAATTCAAGTTTTTAAGCGCTCTGGTGAATACAAAAATTATTCCCAAGTTACTAATGAAAAATAAATTGCAACTGTATGGAAATCGGTCATTTTGGTCACAAAAGTGATATTTCAATGATTTTTCAAAGTGTGTGCTACTACAGCATTGGCATACCATAGTCCTACCTGTAGATTCCCCACAGGCAGGATGGTTGCAGTGAACAAGTGACTTAACCTTGGTTTTATTGACTTTCTCAGAATCTCACGAAATTTTACTTTTACTGCAACTGCTATCATTTAGCTTTAAAATCACTCAGGCCAGGGATTCTGAACATTATTTGAAATATTTGCATGCATTGTCTTTTCTCCACTCAGAATACCGGTAGGATGGGGGTCGGGTGTTCGACACTTTATATTTTTGAAGCCTTCTTTTCGTCTTTGGATTACGCTAAAAATATGAATTCAATACTTGTATCATCTTCTATTTTGTTTTCTATAATATTTCCGGACATTTTGTACTAATAATTGATAAAACTTCCCTTGTAAATTTTTCCAAATGACTTTCTAAAATTGATCGTCCGGACACACAACAACTGGGTCTACATATTATGAGTATGGTGAGACTACCACATATCGACCACCTCTTTTTAAACCGACCACCTTGCGCGCGTTAAAATGATTGCGTATTACAAACAATACGCGCGGGAGAGTAGGTGCAGTGTCCATGCATAGAAACGGTAAGAATCGATTTTACGAGAAAAAAAGAAGCAACAAAATGTAAAAATTTAGTAGAACTAATCAAAATTGCATTGACCAGAATCAAAGTTCCAAACCCCGCTTTAAAAACCAAGAAATCTGATAGGAAACGACTTGAGAACAAATATCCGTCGTCAATCGTCAAATCATGTGCTGGAGCTTGCAGTAGTAGTAGTGAGACGATCATTTAGCATGTTGACATCATAGAACTGATTTGGAAGAGTAAAATTATTTCGCCCTAGGGTCATTCCATGCCAATTCACCCAATGAAAGTGCAATTTTGCACCCGACCCTCTCGGAATTCGTTGTAAATTGGTACACATAAAATTCACCATGGCCCACGCACGAAACAAAAAAAATTAGTCAAATCGGTTTGTCAGTTCTCGCGCTACAGCCCGCCCATTTCTCCTTGTTTTGACAAAAATGGGCGTGACCTTCAACTTTCAATGGCCATTGCGTCGTAACGTGTTAAGTCCAGAAGAATTTCATGTTAGGGGGCGCTAGTGAGCACGCGAAGTGGCGAAACACTTAGTACTCCCTATAAGGGGAAGTTTTCCCCCTCCCATGCAATGCATGGAAGCTCTAACGTTTTCTTTGAATTGTTCCTTGTCTGCTCCCGCTCCTCTTTCAGTGTACATTCTCTGCCTGTTATCGGGGGGGGGGGGCCAAATAATTCCCAGTAACTAAATTTAGAATCAGTGGCGTTGCTAAGATTTCATTTTGGGGAAGGTGGTGAGCACACGATAAAAAATTGTGCGAAACACTTACTGCGCACACGTAACGGCTCTAGGGAGGGGATGTTACCGCTACTTACAGTATAAACTTATGTTGCCTAATTTCACTGACACTACTTAATCATTAAATCCGTTAACAGGCAGAGAACGTAAGAAGAGCAAGAGCGGGCAAGGAACAATTAAAAAAAAGCGTCGGAGCTTCCGTGCTTCACGCGGGAAGGGAAAAACTCCCCTTATAATATGGAGCGCCTTTCGCGCTCATTATTAAGTTTTTTGCACACTTCGCGTGGTCACTACCGCCCCCTAAAATGAAATCCTAGCAAAGCCACTGATACTTACCGGGAAATTTTTTGCTCCCCCCCCTTATAAGAGGCAGAGGACGTACATGTATTAAGATGAGTGAGAGCAGATAAGGAATTTAAAGGAACATTGCACCTTCCGTAATTCTCAAAGGAGGGGGGGTACACTCCCCTCCCTGCACACCCTGCCCTGGGTTTGCGCTTCCCGTACTCACTACTGCCCCTAAACTGAAATCCTAGTTATGCCACTGATTCTAGATGGAATTAATGGGAAATATTTGACTCCACCCCTCCCCCCTCTGATAACAGGCACCTGTTATGCTGCTGCAACGAGGCGCCTTAAACCACTCGACCACTGCACCGGATGAAGGGGGGATAAAGTCGGTCTCGCGGGCTGTTACCGTTTCGAGTGTTCGCGAATTTATTAATGATCTCTTGATCTCGTATGACTCATCATCTTAAAGTCACAAGCATGAGCCATGATTCGGAACACGTTATTAAAATGTTTTGAGGAGCTACCATTTTCAAATCAATTTATTACCATCTTGAGAAATGAACTTTTGATATCCAAGAAGAAATATAAAAGAAGCATTTTCCGACCAAGTTGCAAAGAATTGAGGTTGAAGAGAAGATGTCTATCATCATAAACGATTGTAAGAGAGTAGCGCAGTGATCGCGGACTCGTTCTAGTAATACGGCCTTTAAAAGTTCAAGGCAGCATCCGCTATCACCACAAGGTTGAAGAGAAGATGTCAATAATCGTAAACACCGTCAGAGATAATACCTCGTCTTTCTCCCTGATTAATGCGACCTCTTAATAGCTAGCACCTCAAAACAATCTTGAAACATGTAATTTGATCTATGCCGATTTTTTAATTTTTTTCCTTCAAGGGGCATGATCGAAGATCGGCAGGTGATCGCCGATTGTGGTAAAATCAGATAAAATCGGGAGCCGATTTTAAAATCAGTTACAGCTTTACTCTCTCCAATATGGGAGACAATCTCCTATATTGGGAGACTTGCTTTGCAAAAGATCAAAAGAAACAACATTAACAAAAGCGTTTTGTGTGTGGATGACAACAAAAATCCTTATCAAAACAAAAGTAGACAATGAATTTTTGAAGTAGATGGTGAAAAGGGGTGATTTTTCATGAGGAATCTGCTTATTTGCTGCCAAGCTAACCCTTTTGCAGCAAATGAAAACACAGGAAATTGGTCTCCCAAACTGGAGACTCTGAAATTGGATACCCAAATTCTTTACATATTGGAGATAATCTCTCTCATGGGAGACAGTCTCCCATATTGGCAGTGCACCTCTACTTTTGGGAGAAGCGCTTGGGTAATGTACAATGGCACACGAGAGGGCATGCATCCTAGTGAAAACCAAAAATCAACCACACTAATTTTTACGGCCAAGACTTCCACGATTGCGTAAAGGTCAATTCATTTAGATCTATGAAATCCCAAAATGGATTTCTACATCACGACGCATGCAATATTAATATTGTCATGACAGACATCCCAACCTGACAAGTAACAACATTCAATTCAACAAAACTATCTCTTGTGAAGCATTTTACCTTGGCTGTCCAGACTTTTGGTTTTGTGCGACTTTTTTAAGTAAGAGAAATTTACCCCAATAGTTATTGTTTACCCTTTTAATACCATCAATTTTTCCAGATTAGAAAATGAGGCCACAGAAAGAAGAGATTATTTGCTGATACAATTCAGGTCTTAGATCACATCCACCATTTTTTCTTAAAAGGAATTTGTGTTCTTACATGACCCCATATTTCACTTCCCCATATTTTTGATGCCATGTTCCCTAAAAATCAATTTTATCATAACTACCTCACGAGACACTCTGACGAACTTCACATTCCACTTTACAGAACTTTACTGGCCAAAAATACATTCCTATTCAACGGTCCTAAATTCTAGAACTCACTTGCTAATACTGTTTAAAGACAGTGTCTCCTTAAATTCATTCAAACGTAAACTCAAACTTATCCTGCTTAATTCCTATAATTCTTCGCAACGAAACAAACACTTCATTATCTTGATTATAATCCTTACATTTTTAGCTCATCCGGCCCGAAGGGCAAGATGAGCTTATGCTGTTGCGTCCGTCGTCTGTCGTCGGTCCACAATTTCAAAATGCTACTACTTCGCCATTTCAAGTCCGATTTCAATTCTGTTTGCTTTATATGATAGCACTAGGTAGGGCATTCAAAACTTCTACACAGAATTTTGAAATTCATTAAATAAGCTAATTTATGCACATTTTTAAAAATTCACAAAAAATGCTACTTCTTCTTTATTTGTTGACCGATTTTGATTTTTTTTGCTTCCATCTGGTAGAGGTTCATGAGGTTTACCAAACTTCTACACAGAATTTAGAAATTTTGACCAGAACAATTTTTATGCTAAATTTATGCAAAATTATTTATCATATTTTAAAAATTCACACAAAATGCTTCTTCTGTATTTGTTGAATGTTGACCGATTTTGAATTTTTTGCTTCCATCTGGTAGAGCTTCATGAGGTTCACCAATGTTCTACACAGAATTTTGAAATTTTGTCCAGATCAATTTTTATGCTAATTTATTTGAAATTAAGTTATTCATATTTTGAAAATTTCACATAAAATGCTTTTTCTTCTTTAATTGTTGACCGATTTTCACTCTTCTATCTTGTAGAACTTTATGAGGTTCACCAAACTTCTACGCAGATTTTTGAAATTTTCAGTAGAAAATTACTTCTGCTAATTTATGCGAAATTTATTCAGAAATCACAGAAAATGCCTCTTCTTCTTTATTTGTCGACAGATTATGATATTTTTTCTTCCATCCGGTAGAACTTCATGAGGCCCACCCAACTTCTACACAGAATTTTGAAAATTTTTAGTAGAAAATTATTTGTGCTAATTTATGCAAAATGTATTCATAAATCACAAAAAATTCCTCTTCTTTATTTGTAGACAGATTTTGATTTTTTTTCTTCCATCTGGTAGAGCTGCATGAGGTTCACCAAACTTAAAAAACAAAATTTTGAAATTTTGTCTGGAAAATTATTTATTCTAAATTATACAAAATTTATTCATAAATCACAAAAAATGTTTTTTCTTCTTCATTTGTTGATCAGTTTCACTTTTGTTTGCTTTATATGATAGCTCGAGGTGGTGATACAAAGTTTAAACACAGAATTTTCAAACTCATTGAAACTGCTATTTATTCATATATTTTCAAAACTCACAAAAATGACTTACTTATTTGTTGATTGATTTTGGTCATTTTTGTTCCATCTGAGAGCTACATAAGGTTCTTCAAGGTTCTACACAGAGTTAAGAAACTTTGACTAGATAATAATTAATACTTAATTCATATGAAATTTATTCATAGATCACAAAAAATGCTTCTATGTCATTTCTTCATCAATTTCAATTCTATATCCACAATTTATGTCACTTATATAATTCACTACAGTGTCAACTGGGCTGAAATTTAAATTGTGTTAAATTGTGTTGCGAGATGCCGGATGAGCTCCACGTCATTGATGTGCTAGTTTTTTATAGAGCAAATGTTTTATTTCATGCATAAATTTGCATAATTAATTCATTGAATTAAAAATCTGAATTTGTCAAAAAATTAACCATATAGCCTTGTAGATCTTATCGCACACTACCACTGTGCAAAGTTTTGCAGTGCTCATGCAATCGAAGACCAAGATCTCAGGGGGGCGGAATCCATCCCCCCCCCCTGACTGTGAGAGGGGTCCAAATAACCTGGCTCTTTTAGGGTTAATCTGTATCATCTTTATATTTCACTTTATTCCCCAGGTCAGTTTCTCAGCCGCCATGGCGATAAGTCTGACTGTACGTAGAGTCTGCTTGGAAACTGCAAGACTGCTTCCCAGGGTGGAATCCAGGAATCTCCACCACACCCAGTCCCAGGCCAGACTTGTTCCATCAGGTATTCACCATCATCCTCTGTGTCCTTCTGCCTTCCACAGTGGTGCCATCTGCGTACTAAGACCAGGAAACAGTGCCTCCAAAAGCTTTCACATTTGCCAAAGAAACATCTTCACAAAGTGGTTGCGGACATCCAGTTCTTCATCCAGCTCGTCCAAGAACACCAAAGACAATGAAACTGCTTCCACAGATTTGGACAGCAAGGAGGAGGACTCTATCATACCAAAGACTGATGAAGAGGGCAAACCCCTGAGTAATTGGAAGCGAATGAAGATCATGATGAAAGCCTACGGTTATGTAATCATCCCTGTACATTGGGTGATAGCACCAATATGGTTTGGAGCTTTCTACTACACTATCAAAATGTAAGTCATGTGTAGACATAGAAGGATGTACAAGGGGCAGTCTCCATTTGATATGGAATTGCCCCAACAAAATTTCAATCCAGATGGGTGTTTACTTTACATTACTTTACCAAAAAGTTTTTTGTAAATTAATGATTTAACATGGAAGTGGAACATGTTCTTAGGTGCCAAGCCAGCTTCAAGGGGATATATCATTAGCACAAGCATGGGTCATTCGGTTGCGTGTAAAGTCATTTGTACTGTAATAATAATAATAATAATCCGCTTTTATATAGCGCTTAATCCATCGGAACGACGTTTCTAAGTGCTTTACAGATATATTATTACCCCGGTCATCGGATTCAATCAGTCATTCCCGCACACAATGTGTGCACATCCTCCACTCCCTGGGGAGTATTGTAACTCACCAACTGTTTACGAAACACCCACCTGATCTTTGAAGATACCAGGGAGCCGTTTCATAAAGCTGTTTGCAAGTTAAGAGCGACTTTAAGAACGAATGGTGAACCTTGCTTACGCGCTAAATAATCACCAACGAACATTAATGGTGAATATTATGTACTGCAAGAAAGGATCACCAGTCGTTCTTTAAGTCGCTCTTAACTTATGAACAGCTTTATGAAACACCCACCTGGGATAAAATTTCTCACAAATTGACAGAATGTATTTGTTATCAAGACATATTCAGCATTGGCAGCAAAAAATAATGATCTGCAATCTTGTGGCCTAAATGAACACAAGGCCATCAATTGAATGGCCTTCACTTTGTGCAAACTTTTTAAGTTTTCTACTTGCGCTGTAATGTGATAATATGCCTTTTTATAAAGTGGCCTTTCCATAAAAATATCAAAATTTAAGGCCTGAAAACAGATTCAATATAGTGTCTATTTTGCTTGAATGTGCCAAATCATCCCAAAATCGACTCATGATTTCAGCTGAATTTCAGTCTATTTCTGATAACAAATCTTCAATACTGTGTCCTGTATGCAATGTTTGATCATCTTTTGTATTTTAACTTTTATTCATGCTTCTACTGCAAGAATTTAAATAAAATATTCATGATTATTATTAAATTAGTAATTAGAAAAAAATATCCAGAATCATCATTTCAATATATTATACAGAATTGTATATCTCATTTCTCTCCATCAATCTTTGTACTATTATTTGCTTATATAAAATGCATAACACATTTTATTGAAATCTTGTTTTTGCAGGGGTGTTGACATCGGTCCATTCCTTACAAAAATTGGAGTCAGCGATCACCACGTTGAAACTCTACGCAACTCCAAAGCGAGCACTGCCCTCATGGCCTATGCATTGTACAAGATTTTCACACCTTTACGTTACACCGTCACTCTCGGCGCCACCGAGGTCACCATTCGCAAGCTTAGGAAGTTGGGATACATGAAGCCAACGCCACCGAAGGAAAAGACATATCGAGACTCATTCAAGGAGACAGTGGGGGAGATGAAAGATAAGATCTCAGACATGAGGGAATCTAAGAATTCTTGAGCTCCTTGCTCTTCGGGTCCCTATCTCTGAATAGTGTTGCTGCTTGTAACCTGCATGTTGCTACGTGTGATTATGTGAAAACACAATGTGATGAAGAGCAGTGGATGATGCTGTCTTTCGGTAACTTAAATCAAAAATTCATCAAGACTCAATATTCTTCCAAATGTTCATTCAAATGATTAATTCAGATTATATCTGAAAAATTATGATTACAATTGCATGCAGTACTGTTATGTTTGGCTCTTGAGCCTCCAACTTGAAATTTATATGCCTTGAAAGACCCTTCATATTATCTGAGATTTCATAGCCCGAGGGGGGGGGAACATCCCTGAACTTGTTTTTTATTTTTAAGATAATCTGTTCTGCACTGTCAATTTTTTTTCATAAACTTCAGCATTAAATTTGCCATGAAATAGCACCTGCCATCATCCAAGCACCAGCAAGAGAGTAACAGAGTAAATGCAGTCTATATATATATATATTTATATATACAGTGCGTCCCAGAAAAAAGGAAACTGGGATTCCCATGTCTTTTTTCTTCAAAGGCAAATAAATTGTTATAAGATATTTCATTTACATAATCATATAATTAAATTATTCCTCTTTATTTTGATACCTAACATGAGACGAACACTTCACGCATTAATGAGCAAGACGAGTTTGAAATTTTAATGTCAAAACCAAGTTGCGCAGAAAAGATTGGTTCAAGATACGACGACCGTGCCTATTCGACGATTGGCTCATTAGCATTTCTTTTGTATTCTTTGTTAAGATTCTCTCACTGATCCCTAGAATGAGAGTGGATTCGGATTCACGCATGAATTTCTGTGCAAATTGTTTCTGATATGCCTCAATATTTACTGTTTGTAATCTGCCATGCGTGAACAATTTGCTTAGCTGTTGGTTTCAAATTCGAGATGAGATCCTACTCTTGGCCATGAGTATAAAATTGATAGTAAAAACATATGTAATAATTGTGAAATCGATCTCTGAAAGTGGGTTTCCTTTTTTGTGGGATGCACTGTATTATCATCATTAAGATGTGATTTTAGAATTTAATTAGACTGTAGAACTATAAGATTTATAGATCAGGGGATGTTTTACAAAGATTGGAGTTGCACTTTGATTGCAGTTACATACAGTATATAACCAAGGAGGTTTTACTTTAGCCTCCTTGATATAATGCATCACTGCATTGTCCAGATCAAGTTCATCTCTCTCTGTCTATATATATATATAAATTTACATTTTGGAAAAATTGTCTTAAAATCTTAAAATAAATTCTATTATACGAATTCAATATATTTTAATGAATTTCTTGAGAGATATGCATAAAATGCATGAACATATGAAGTACTTCTCTATTTTTTTGCATTGAAACTGCAACTTACATGTATGGTGTGTGACATTTCTTACAAGCAGGTGTGAATTGAACAGATGCTCATCCTACCCCCTCATATTAAAGACCCAGACCAGACCAAAAGTGAAAATATATAACAATGGAAAGCTCATTAACTACTAAATACAATGTAAGCTTTATGCATTTCACTACTTACAAGCCATATTTTGCTAAAGAATAGCTCCAATTATCAGGCTTTGAAAATAAGCCTTATTTTGCTTTTCATTTGCCTCGACACATCATGTTGTGCTAGAAGCATTGTGATTCCATGGGTTTGTGAAAAGAAAACTGGGTGATTTTCCCGGGGGGGGGGGGACAGTCGAATGTATTGCTGTACACATGTGTGGCCAAATGATTTCTAAACACCCCCTAAACAAGTTTTTTCTCTTTGTTCTGGAGAACAATTTATGATTTTGATTAGAAATAATATAATTTGTATATTTTGAATTATATAGACCCAAGGTCCAAAGCACTATGTCATCATTGGCTTTTCTTAATGATCAATCATTTAATGTATTTCTGCATTAAGTATTTTTATGTAAACTTAGTTATGTAAAGCAGTGAGTAGGGATAGTAGGGATAAACAATATGAAAATATTGATATTTTAAATTGGAACTTCCATCATTAGATAATATTGTATGTACATATCTTCATTGTCACAAATATCTCAGCCTTATAAATTCTTAAACAATGAACATGTATCAACTTTTCAGCATACTACTGCTGTGCTAGCCTATACCACATATGTAAAATTTGTAGCCCTAAAAGTAAATCTGTAAGGATGTTCTTAAGGAAAACTTTTGCGATCAACTTCAAATAACAATTGCAACTACTGGGCAAGTTTAACTGTAAAAAACCTACTGATTCTTTCTGTTGTGGCAGAATTTGACCAACAATATATCACACTTTTGTAATCAATTTATGATTTTCAATCAGTATTTGACTTGCAATTGAATACAAATCTGTTGCGCCTAAGATTATTTATTGCAATATGAGTAATTTATAATTTTTACTGTCCTTTATAGACAATCTTTTTTTTTTGCAAGGATGAGTAGAAGTCCTCCGTTGCATATCATAAATCACACCAAGTGTGCAAAAAAATTATACTGTAATGTGTGGGGTTTCATAACTGTCTGTTGTATTAGAATACCAGGGGGCCATTTCATAAAGCTGTTAGAAAGTTAAGAGCAACTTTAAGAACGACTGGTGAACCTTCCTTATGTGCCAAACCATTGTCAATGAATATACCATTTATCACAAGAAAGGATCACCAGTCATTCTTAAAATCGCTCTTAACTTACTAACAGCTTTGTGAAACACTCACTTGGGTCCCGTAACACAAAGGTTAGCAATTGATCATAGAACTTTTTATACGATTGATTCCATTGAATACAATGTACAATCAATCATACAATCAAACGTGAAAATCAAGCGTACGATCAATCGCTAACCTTTGTGTTAGGAGACTCAGGACTCCGAAACAAAAAGGTTTGCGGGGGTTTGCGATGTCTGCTTCATACAGGGAGTTCTTGTGAAATTTTGATAATAATGATCAGAAGATTATTATTGATGATTATCTGTATAATGGTGATGAGATGATTGATTATGATGGTGATGACAATGATGATGGTGATGATAGTGATGATGATTATGATGGTGATGGTAGTGATGAGTAGATGGTGATAATGATGCATGATTATAGGATTATTCAATGATGATGATGATGGTGGTTGTGCTGGTGGTGATGATGATGACCATTGACATTATTGATTATGATGATGTGATATGCATGGTGTCATGGTGATGATGATGATGATGATGATTGATGATGATGATTGATGATTGATGATGATGATGATGTTGATGATGATGATGATTGATGATGGTGATGATGACGACGATATGGTGATGATGAACAAGGTCCACGCGTGTGACCCAGTACAGCGCCGTGCGCTCCGGATCTGGATCGATACACAGCTCAGGCAGCGCAAGGGATCGGATCGACGGTACGACGCTAGCCGCTGAGTTGATAGCGCATTCAAACTGCCACTCCCATCATGGATACGGACGCTGCCAGAGATTCGAACCATGCTGAACCCGGGGCTGAGCCTGAGGAATCGGAATCACTCCAAGACATATCTGAGCTAATCAAAGATGGGAAAAATGCAAAAACGATTATGTGTGAAAGATGCAACAGTAAAATTTTATTACCAGGAGTGGCTGAAGTAGCGACGAAAGAGGTATGTTTTAGTCCCATTCGTGTCATTTTGTGTAGTGCATAGTGTCCCACGATCAAGTAATAAAGTACGGTGAGACTACCACATATCGACCACCTCTTTTGAAACCGACCACCTTGCGCGCGTTAAAATTATTGCGTATTACAAACGATACGCGCGGGAGAGTAGGCGCAGTGTCCATAGAAACGGTAAAAATCGATTTCACGAGAAAAAAAGAAGCAACAAAAAGTAGAAATGTAGTAGAATTAATCAAAATTGTATTGACTAAACGCAATCCCCGCTGAAAAACCAAGAAATCCGATAGGAAACGGCTTTAGAACAAATATCCGTCGTCAATCGTCGAATCATGCGCCGGAGCTCGCAGTGGAAGTAGTGAGGCGATCATTTAGCATGTTGACGTCATGTAATTGATTTGAAAGAGTAAAAATATTACGCCACCGCGACATGCGACAAGAATCGACCGTAAACTTATATCGCTGGTGGTCGGTTTCAAAAGACGGCTGCAAATGAGCAAATGTAAAATCGTCGCATTCCTTGTTCGTCGATATATACGCGAATTGAATCGGAGTCGTCGAGCAAAACATGGAAATATGATCTGCTCAATTTTCTGCACAAATGAGACGAAAACTGGGTAAAATTGGTGAATATTTTCGCAGATATGATGCTTAGAAGATTAGGTGGTCGATAAGGGGTAGTTCCAACCATACTATTTAGATCTAGAAAGTCATTTGGAAAAATTTGCAAGCGAAGTTTCATCAATTTTTAGTACAAAATTTTAGGAAATATTATAGAGAACAAAATAGAAGATGATTACAAGTATTGAATTCATATTTTTAGTGTAGGCCTAATCCAAAGACAAAAAAAGAAGGCTTAATAAAGGGGAAGTTCACCCTGAAGAAAACTTTCTTGTAAAAATAGCAGAAAAAATAGTAAAAAATATTGGTGAAGGTTTGAGGAAAATCCGTTAAAGAGTAAGAAAGTTATTAGAGTTCAAAGTTTTGGATTTGTGACGTCATAAACGAGCAGCTGTGTTATATGTAGGTAATACCCATATAAAATGCATAAATTTCAAATTTTGTATGGTTCCTGATGACTTAATTTTGTTTTCTTTTCATGATCGGGTGTGAAACAATTAGTCTATTGATATACAAAAGTTACAGTGAAAACCATTTTCAATTTTCTGAGAAAATGACATTTCATTGATTTTTTACCATTCGCTACGTAGGAATGCTGCTCGCATATGACGTCACAAATCAAATCATTGAAATTCTAATAACTTTTTAATTATTTGATGAATTTTTCTCAAACCTTCGGCAATATTTTTCATTAATTTTTCTGCTATTTTTACAATAAACTTTTTGTCAGGGTGAACTTCCCCTTTAAAAAAAAAACTATACAAGTATCGACCACCTATTTTGAAACCGACCACCCCGGGGAGACAGTCAAATATATTGCTGTACACACGCACGTGACCAAGGAATTTCCAAACACCCCATAAAAGAGTTTTTCTCTGTGTGCAAAATAACCCCCTAAACAAGTTTTTCACTGGCTTTATTTAAACATTTTCGCCCATAATTAACTAGTTGTCGGGGGGGGGGGGGGGAACATACCCTAAACACATTTGACTAGTCTTGAAAAAAATCTTTGGGGGAAGAAACATACCCTAAATGCGTTTGACCCTGTGAATGACCATTGACCAGTCTTTCAAAACCACCCTTTTTCTTGAAAATCTGTGTTTTTTTATACCCTTATTAATGAGTCCATGGGTGGACCGCATCCAAAACTGAAAAAACACCCCTTTAAATGCATTTTCTTGGTCATGCGTGTGTACATCAATATATTTGACTGGCCCCCGGGCCAACCACCTTGCATGCGTTAAAATTACATATTACAAACGATACGCGCGAGAGAGTAGGCGTAGAAACGGTAAGAATTGATTTTACGAGAAAATAAGTAACAAAAAGTAAAAATTTAGTAGAATTAATCAAAATTGTATTGACCAGACCCAAACCCCGCTGAAAAACCAAGAAATCCGATAGGAAACGGCTTTAGAACAAATATCTGTCGTCAATCGTCGAATCATTTGCTGGAGCGCACAGTGGAAGTAGTGAGACGATCATTTAACATGTTGACATCATAGAACTGATTTGGAAGAGTAAAAATATTTCGCCACCGCGACAAGAATCGGCCATAAACTTAGTGTATCGAGGGTGGTCGGTTTCAAAAGTCGTATTCGTTTTTCGTCGATATATGTGCGGATTGAATCAGAGTCGCCGAGCGAAACAGAATCTGATCTGCTCAATTTTATGCACAAATGAGACGAAAACTGTGTAAAATTGATGAATATTTTTGCAGATACGATGCTTAGAAGATTAGGTGGTCGATAAGGGATAGTTCCGACCATACCGGTATTTCTAGATCTAGTATGACTATGGTCTATGTGACAAAAAATGAAAATCAAGCTCTTCAAGCTACACTGACTTCTTCCTTCAATCCTGAAGATTCTTGCAGTATTGTAGAACCGGGGACCGGCAGGTGCAATACACCGGGTGAACACCCTACTCTTTGACGAGCGTTGTTGACGAATAGTCGTGATACTGATAGTGTATTGGTTTTAACATGCATAGGTTGTGACTCTCCTATACACGGGACCAACATTTGCATCCTTTCTAATGGATGGAGTATTTTCCAACTGCGTTCACACCTGCACTGAATACAGTGGTGAGGCACGCCAACACACAATGCTATAGCATCACACTTTTTTTTTTTGACGCGTTTAGGCATGAGCGGGACTCGAACCCCTCACGCATCACGTTCTAATGGACTGAGCTACACTGCCTCCTTCTACTACACCGCCTCCTACTACACCTACCCGAACCATAAAAACTGGCTCTCAAAAACTAGTGACAAACTGCATGTGTCACTTTTTGGTAAAAAAAACGCAACAAGTCGTTAAAAAAAAGACATTGAGCGTACTCTACAGTGACTAAACATACCATCGGACACAGACTCGCTCCTTGCCGCCTTGTAAACGTCTCAAAATCGTTGGTTCGAAGCCGGTTTGCAGTTCCTCACATATTAATTCACTGCCAAATCAAAAATGGCAAACGCGAATTGCACTTCGGTGACTACCGCGGGGGGGGGGTCATGATCATGATGTTGCCACCCTCTATATTGACAAAATTGTATTAATAGCATTCCTGGTTGTAAGAGAAATGTTTCGATTAAATGATGTGGTGTATAGTCATTGGTAACAAATTTGCTTCACAAAGTATAATATGCCTATGTGTAGCAGTCACGACAAAGGGGGATAAAATGGCACACCAGAAGAATTATTCCCTGCACTGGCAGGGGAAAAGGGATTTCCCCACCTTCCCCTTTTTGTCATGAATGTAACCTTATCTTTCCTTTTTTCCTTATTTTTCTCTTTGGATAGATTTTCCTGCCACACATGAAGAAAAAGTCGGAGCAAGAGAATGCCACGGAGGGGGAGACGCTGAGTAAGCATTGGGTGGTTTCGGACATGTTCACCTTTGAGAATGTTGGTTTCACAAACACTGTTGGCACGGCCAAGTATCTTCTTTGTGCCGACTGTGAGGTTGGACCCCTCGGATGGCATGATGTAACTGACAAAACAAAGTTCTTTGTGGCCTTGGATCGGGTGCTGCACCAATGAGATCCTGACCGGAGAATCTGTGTACCGTGCGGCAGGGGTCATTGCATGCCTTATATCAACATCTAGGAGGTCACAAAACTATGCTTTTGTAATTCAGAAGCAGTGCATTAAATCTGAGTGCAATTCTACAGACCAATTGATGTAATATCTCATGTTGCTTTAAACTTTTAAACTGTTTAACCCGGGGCTTTTAACTCGCTGGCTACAGGAACCGGGTTGCACCTGCACGAAGTGTATGGGAATAAAAGAAGTCAGTAGTAGTCAATCGGTCAATTCTATATCAGTGATGCCAATCATGCCAATCTTATTCACTATAACTTATCAGTCATTTTTAGGATGATTTTTTTTTAACTTCCTTCCAGGGAGCTTCAAATTAATTCCAGCATTTAGCAATGACTGTAATTTTAATTGTTTGTAGATGTATTTTGATTACAATTAAACACAACTCATAAATATAGGCCAATTGTCAAGTATTGAAAGGAATACACGTATGCAGCAGTCAGGCCAGCAGTGTTTGAATACTTGTGGTTGCTCTAATCATCATTCAACCATATTGTGGAAATGGTGTACTAAATTTGACATTGTATTAAGTTGGCTTGAGGACTATAATATGAAATAGTGTTTTTATATTGCACAGCTTATTCTGCAGCTGAAATACTGTAAGCATAATGAAGTGGACTAAGTGGACTGAAGTTACATGATATTAAATTTATTGCACAAATTACACTTCATGTACATGTATATGACACCCATCACATAATGAGGGTGATGTGGAAGTAGTGGAGGCAACATGTAGCAGCTATAGCTTATTTCAGACAGTTCCTACTATTTACTAGACGTCAACAGGCAAATTTTTGAAAAGCAAGGAAGTGTATTATATACATCAATTAGGAAAAAATGAATTGGTATCATGTATCAACATTTTTAGAGAAAAAAAGTTTATTTTGATTTGGATGGGCTTTGATTTTGATTGTATCGAGTAAGATTTCTGATCTCCAAGCTATTATTCAAACTAGTAATAGCTGTGATGTTGCTGATATTATTTTGTGAGGAACATTTTTGTCACTGAAACAATTGGCATCCATTTGAAGATTGTGTTTCAAATTTTGTTATAAATGCTTACCATCTTCATCATAATCAAAATTGAAATGACAGTCATTTACAAGTGTATATCATTAGAAGCGTAACATTTAGCATATCTAGACTAGACCAAAAGCGGACTCTGTTTTATTGGTTGTTCTGCTGAACTATGTTGGCTCCACTCACCAATTACAGAGACCAAAGTTCTAACTCGATCTGTACAGGGACTCAATGGCCGTATGTTTATGTATTAAGTTTGGATAAACCAGGGAAGTGAAGTTGCACGACAGCCGAACTTAGTCACTGTTTTTTGTCCTTTTAAATTTATTTTTCAGGCCAAAACTGAATAATAATAATCTTTAGTTTGGTCCAGTTCTTTTCATACATTTTTATGAAATAAAGACAAAATCAATGAGCCCCATTGGAGGGATTTTGCATTTTAACCCCCTAATGGCGGCTGCGCGATCACAAGCCATCTGTGTATAAGGAGAAATTTACAAAAAATTAAAAATGTTTAAAAACTTCTCGAAGCAGGCGGCTGCTAGCTGTCTAATCTAGACAAGAAGAACAATAAAAATTGAGAGGCTTTGTGCAATCATTTGCTTTTTTCTATGAACATTTACACAAAAGATGGATTTTATTTATTTGTCCATCATCTACCCTGTGGTTGTTGGATTTGTGAGAAATGTACTTTCTTCTAATTTCTGAACATTCCTGATTTCTTGTCAATGTACTGTATTTTTTTATTCATTCATTGAGTAGACATTTGGTATCAGTGAAATTGTTTTTCTTCAGTGTCCTGCTAACATCATTAAACAATGATAAAAGATTCCTGTTTTATCCATAAGACAATATGCATACAATTTTCTTATAAAACTTTAATAAAGAACCGTTATTATTCAATCATGAAGCCATAATTAGGATCATTTTGTAAGGACTGCTTTTCATTGTTCTCATCATGATTGTGTGGAACTTCTTGTTTGCAACATAATACAGACACACAGGTGACAAACAGGACCTTGCAGCTCAGATTTTTTTTTTTTTAATCCAATCAATATTAACCAAATCCTGGGCAAAATTCAACTGAGAAAAAGTAAATAAAATGTATTGTTTGAATCCGGTCTAAAAAACTACCTTGATTTGGGAATATTTTTACTTTTGGAAATTGACCTCTATGCTGACTTACTTTACTTAAATGCAAATCTTTTAGACACATGTGATTAGTTTAATTTTATTCTTTGGATTTAAAGGTAAAAACATGAAGTTGCATCAAATAAATATTTTATGAGAAATTCTTTAAAATAAAGGTTAATTGTCACCATATTATCATAGATCTATTTTAGATCTATTATATTAATGTGAACTTAACTTTGTGACATCATGAAATCTTAGCTGAAACCGATACCTATGAAGATCACATAAAATCATGACATGATTATTTTTTTATCATTTCTCAGCAATTGCTCATTCTCTGTTAGAGCTATTTGGCATATATTTTATTGTAATTTATTTATGATTATATAGTTGCAAATACTTAGGTGGCCATTTTATTGGTTTCTGTTTGAACTCATTTGAGATTGTTACCACTACTGGCATTTATGTTTAAGGCACATATTCATAAATTGTAGCTGGTGATAAATTTAGAAATGTATATTATTCTGCAGAGCAGAGACTGGGCCTGTATTCTAAAGTCCAGTTTAATTTAGACCATGGTCAAACTTTGTGCTAAAAATATGGGCAGCTCAAAATGTCAAGATTTGGTTTACTTTGGATAATGTGTACTATGTTTATTCCTTATGCATTAATGATGAAGAAAACTATTTTCTTTGTTATTCCCAGACAGTTGAGAATGTAATCTGAGTGTAAAATGAGCCGTTGATTCAAACTTGTGTTGTTACTTGTTAGAGATTGTGTCACAATTAGCTATCCATAGTTAATCCACAACCCTTGACCAGAGTTTACAATATGGGCCTGGGAGTGTAGTTCAGAAACAATATTTAAAAAAATCAGTCATCTTCAAATATATTATATATTTGTGTAATACTTTTTAATGATTGATTATAATATTAATTAACTTTGATGTTGCAATTCAACTTTATCCAGCTGTGCCTATTTTGGTAAAACCATTCAGGGTGTTTAAAAAAAAAAGAAACCCAAGTTTCATGACTTATAGTGAGAACAAACCATCATCAAATTGATAACTTAAAATTTATCACTCAAAAGAAGGACTTAGCAGATTTCCATTTTTTTTTCAAAGGTATATTTATTAGGCTTCTAAGACTTTTTTGTCATTGAACACTACTGTCACTCAATTCTTTTGTTATTCAAGAAGATATGAAAGTTGGTTTTCCTTTTTTTTTGATAACCCAGTACACTTGTGATTTACTTGTTCATTTAAAGATGTACAGTTGTATAACATACTGTAATGTTGCTGGGAATTTCACAATATTCCTGATGAAATTAGTCTTGTAGTGTAAATGTGATGAACTTTTCTGTAAAAAAAAATTGTTGGTGCCAACAACAGAAATATTTGTAAATATTAATGCAACATTCAGTCTAATGGTAGTTTATTTTCCATTTAAATGTCAAGCAAAGGGCATAGTAGAGAGAGATGGGGAGTGGAGAACAGAATATCTCGGAGATTTGGTAACTTGGGGGGGGGTCAATGAAATGGGACATCAAAAAAGAACAGAGAGAGGGAGCATCCACACAGAGATTATTACCAACTCAGAAAGTGGTTTAACCACTACAGTAACCATGGTAACAACATTAAATTAATTTCAACTGATAAATTCCACTATAATATTTCAATTATCAATGATTATTATCATTATCAAAAAAGTATTACACTAAACATAACTTCCATAGTTCTAATTACACTCCTGTCACAAGTGGATTGGCAATCCAAGGGGAGTACATGTAGGACAAGGAGCCCCCCCCCCCCCTAGAAAATAAAAGGGAGAGGGCAGAAAAGGAAGGGAAAAGGCATGGCATGATAGGAGAGATAAAAAGAGAAGGGTAAGGGGGATGAGAAAGGAAAAGGATTATTACAAGAGAAAACGAGAGAAAGAAAAGTATGGGAACGTCAAGAGAAAGAAGGGATAGGAAGAGGGAACAGAAAAGGTAGGATTTAAGAGAATCAAAAGAAAGGAAAGAAAAGGTGAAAAAATGCAAATGAATGGAAAGGGAGAGGGGAAATAAAGAGAATCAAATGCGTTACCAATAGGGAGCTGCTTTAGTCCCTCTGTACCTTTTCACCTTCCTATCTATCAGTTTGGTGCAAGATGAGGTAAAGACTATAAAGGCTGCAAGATTCTTTTCCTTTCTCCCTCTCTTTTTTTAAATTTATTTTACTTTTGTTTATATCTATACTGGAAAGGAGAACCAGCATAAAGACAAGGCTCTTTCATCCCCGAACATCTCAATTTTTTCAATAATTTTTTGCCTTTTTTACTTAATGCCAGAGGGGGCAAAGGGTCATTTCAGCCTGGCCTCGATTCTTCCTTTTCATTTTCCCTTCTACTTCTTTCTCTTGCTTTCTTTCCTCCCATTCCGATTTCTCCCTTCTTTTCACTATCTCTTTCATTTATTCCTCCCCCCCCCTTCTCTCTCTAATTTCACATATAGAAATTTTGCTACAAAATCCCACTCCTTTTCTCAACACCGTTTTTACTGCCTCGGCCATAAGATCTGTCCGTTTCTTGCCAGAAAGTGAAAGTATACATTTGGGCATGGAAATAGTGTAGAATTGTACAGAAGACTTAACTGCCAAAAAAAGATGAGATGAGAAGACAAGTTGTTAAAACTGTATTATTAGTCTAACCTGTCTGATTATGATACAGAAGCTCATTTATTTATTGACCACAGGCCTACTATTTTTATCACTGATATTTTTAAAACGATTCTAAACTTCAAAGTTATAATGCATAAACTTAAATTTTCATTTCAATGATATATGTTAATGTCGGTTAAGTTTTATTCAAATTTATTGATATTAGGCTGAACCTGCCCTTAAACAAATTTTTTTCTTCACATTTTAAAGAGTCGAATTAAAGAGAGAGGGGGTGGGATGGAGAAAAACATGTCATTTCCATGTTTTCAAAGTGCACCTGTAAAGATTGGTTTCTGTGAAATGATTCTTGATATTAGTGCATTACAAAAATGGTGTAATATTCCCCTAATTATAACTTGAATACACGTAGGCCTGTTTACTAGGTGTTCCAATTGTGTTGATTTTCAAATGATGGACAGTCATATTGAAAATGAAATTTGTAATTTATTCTGTTTAGTACAACATTTAGTTGGCTTTTCATTGTACTTTGCCGCTATGTTCGCTAATCCCCTTTTCTCTTAACAGATCTTATAAATCAAAACACAATACAGAGTATTTATTATAAATCACAAGTATTTTATTTAGTTAGTAGTACATCATGGCAAGGAAATCTTGCTGTAATCTTTACATCTATCAAAGTTACAGAAAAAAATGAGTGACCAAAGTAACAGAATTACTTCTCAGGAATTCAAATTGAATCACAATGTTAGTACTCTGCACACATACTAAATACAATTCAACCAAATTTATTTCATAATTTGAATAAAATTTTTAGAAGGCCATTTTTTAAACATTTTTTTGCTTTTAGTCAACCAGTTTCACAAATATATTCTCTCTGTCAAAGATTTAGAGGATTTTCCGCAATTTTAACAATACTATGTATAACTATAGCAATAGTAGAGTGTGTGCTTAAAGCAGTAATGTACTTCTTTATTAGGCTACATGTTACTTGATATTCAATACACACAAATACAGCACTCCAAATTTGATACGTTGCAATAACTTACAAAGAAATTACTTTGTTCTAGGTTTCTGATGCGTTCGTTCTACATAAATATACACCATAGTTGTATAAAACAAAACTACATGTACATACATTACAAACACTGCGCACTGCAAGTTTTGTTCAAACAATTACTACCTTTATTTGTTGTTCATAAATTCACTTTTAATCTTCATGAAAGAATATTCTTAATGATAAAATAAAAAAGACAGTCATGTTCTTTTTGAGCTGAGCTAATGATGAAATACTTAACATACGGATGTACATATTTACTTGGGTTTAAACGTACAGTGCTGTAGATTTGAAGCAAACCTGGCTAGGTCAAATGTCATTAGCTTTGGTTCGAAGGAGGGTTAGATTACAATGTGACGTCAAATATCCCCCTAACCCCAGGAATATGAGACAGATGAACAGACAAGTATAATGAAGTACAATAAGCACATGCATATGTAGCAACCATGTGAAGCTTGGTACACTACTGATGATAAATACATATTAAAAGTATATTGCATGAAAAAAAAGAAAATAGAATTAGGAATGCATGATTTAAAGAAAATAGAATTAGGAATGCATGATTTATTTTCATTGGCTGAAACTAGAAATATGAGATAGGAACATATAGGAATAATTTTAAGAAGTGAATATGCTTGAATATATATGTATGTATATGAAAAATTAGATATTTGATAGGTATGCATAGATATTTAGGCAGAAGTGGTCAAAAATATACATGGGCTGCCAAAAGGAAACAGAATATATCACAGGCGAGTTTTATTGAAAAATAAGCACACACACAACAAACATTTCAAGACAGTCAAAAAAGAAATATATATTAAAACTTTGCAATAATTGGTAACAATTTGTATCACACAGCCAGGCAATTCAATATGAAAATGCTATCAATAAATGATATGATTTGAAGTAAATATAAATTTGTTATCATTGTTCAAGACAATTTGTTCAAGGTGATTACTTTTTAGACAAAGGCGACAAAATGGATTTGAATAATTGTGCATAGGATTTAGAAATCCATTCAAAAAATGATTTCAACTAGAGATATAGATTCAGTTTGACATGGTGATGATCCAAACAATGCACTACATAGGAGCACACAGGAATACATCTTAAAACCAACAGGAAAAAATATATGTGGATAGAAATACTACATAATGACAGGAATGTCTAAGCATTAAAAAATTGATGAGTCTATTTACAAAAATTGGCGACATGATTAAATAGATATATATGTTCATGTAGAGGACTATTAGATAACAAGGAATAGGAATGTGCATGTAATTTTTATATGAATATTGATATAAAACTTGCGATAAAAAAGTGGGTTGAGCTAGACGTTTGTGCATTGGGCAGCATTTTGGTAGATTTTTTTTTCTTTTCATGAGGTATATCTAACAGAAATGATTAGTTGGGGTTTGTCAGTTAAGCAAAATAATTTTCATAATAAATACTCTTTTTGTCTAAATATTTTTCTCAAGTGGGAGAAGAAACAAGCAAAACAACTTGAACATGGATCTGTTACAACTATATAATCTAAACCCTGTAACATACACATTTGTGTTTAATCACAAAGCCGATGATTGCATCGATTAATAAAATGTATAATTATATGATCAACCCCCCAAAAATAACCCTATGATTAATCACTAAGCATTGTTATGGGGCCCCGATATTATGAGCCACTACTGAGCAAAACATAATTTATCTATACAATGCATCCAAGAAAGAAGCAAATGATATTTTCAGGGTTTTTTTAGCATAAGGATAATAATATATATTTGACAAGGTTAAATATTTTCTTGTCTCTATTTTGATACCTCATATATTCATGATATAAAAGATTCACACAGAGCAAGAAGTGTGTCAATGTTCAAATCAAGATGTGCAGAAAAATTCCCAAGATCTTGCATTAGAAAATGACTGCACTAAACATTTTTAATGCCATGTTTATCATTCTTTCTTTAAATCTCTGAATGAAAGTGAACTCACAATCCCAAATGCATTTATTACAGATTACCTTCAGATTTTATTGGTTGTAACTGCCATGTGGAAATGATTAACTCAGCATTTTAATCTTTCAAAAAAAAAACTTAATTTCTGAAAAATCAAATCCCTTTTTTCTACTTGGATGCACCATATAGCAGGTTCATGAAAATGCAAGCTGCTTCAGCTACATATATATACATTCCACACTGCTCATATGCAAAAGCTGATTATATATATAGTATATTCATGAAAATGTCTGCTCATAAAATGTGTGTTAATGGATATGCTTCAGCAATTTCCACATGAAACTGCATGCAAACTCGAAGTAGGCAAAGTTGTTCATGAATATGCACACTTAGGACTATGCTACAGTTGTATACATATGAAGCTATGTCCAACCTACTGATATATAAGACATGATTTGAAATATATACACAAGAATGACGGGGACAACGTAAAAATGTATTTTGTTCATATCATCTGGTGGAACCAGGGGGCATATGCTTTCAGAAAGAACTATCGAACTACTGGCTCAAAATAGATGATATCATAAATTATACACTACTATGATAATACATATTTACATCAAATATAGAAAGCAGGGTATGCATATGAGGGCAGAGTGATACAAATGAGAAGAAACATGCACTTGGAAGTTCTTAGATAGAAAAAAAAGGGTCTAATTGCACAAAAAATTTACTATAGTAGTTACCACGAGAATATGGCTCTGAAAGCTATCAAATTCAAGGTTCTCAAGGTAAGTTACCTTGGTAGTTTACTTCTATGCAATAAAACCCAAGAGCTTCCAAGGAGCATAAGATTCATGTATGAAAATATGATAAAACATGTAAATGTAAATAGTATGATATAAAGATGACCAACGTAAGCATGAGAACATTCTCAGAATGGCACTCGACCTTTGTATCATGACCTCAAGAATGGTTACTCAGAATTATTTCAATGGGGAGGGGTAGATGAATTAAAGTACCGCTTTAATGAACAACTTTGTATTCAAACAAATTTTTTTTTCGAAAGTTGCAATTGGGAGAGACGGCACAAAAGATAACATGCCGAATGAGGCCATGACATCTCAAAGGTCAAAGTTCAAGGCATGAGATGAGAATGAATACATTGAAGAAGATGATGAGGTATGTGACAGGGATCTACTTGATGTCACAGAGCAAAGCCACCCCCCTAAGAATCCAGTGATCTGGGTTCTGGGTTGTCTTCAACTCCACAGCAGCGATGTACGTAAGATCCGTCCTAACCGGCTTCTTATAGATGGGACACTCGTACATGCGGGGATCGCGACCCATCGTGCTGTTGATGGCATATATGTGGATGACCGGGAGAGGCTCGAAGAGGACTTTCGGTTTCGGCTCGATGAGGCGACAACCGCGTCGATCCCAGCTGGCCCCTTCAAGGAACAGGCCATAGACGTAGACGCCCTCCTGCGGCGGTTGGCTGATGTCGTCTTTCAGAAATCGGGTGACATCATTGTGAAGGACCACACTATCCAACGCCCAGCCCTTATGTGCTCTTGTTACCTCCTACAACATGAAATGATTGAATGATAGAGGATGGCAGTGTCAAATATAAGTCATGCTATTAATCTTAGAACATTTACTGTACTATAGAAAACTAATTATTTTATATTTACAAGATGTATTTTTTTCTTTCAACACACAGGTGTATTATTCTTATTGCAACTGTTCAACGGCAATTCAATCTAACTTATTCACACAAGCACTTCAATGTATATTTCCCAATACAATGACTTGCACACCACTCCTTATGCTTTGAGTGTATTTCTTCTTCCCTCAGCTTTGCTGTGTTAGGTTTATATAACTCTATGTGTAAGCTACATCCAGATAAAATTTTCACCAATCACTTGGTATTGGACACATTACAATAAAAAAATTAATCTTCTCACTGTTGCTGTACAATAAAAAAAATAATCTTCTCACTGTTGCTGATATAATTTGACCAAGTTACAGCCTCAGACATGCAGATTTCTATTTCACTGCAGAGATCCCTAAAGCCTGGTTCACACTATGCGATCCGTTGCAATTTTTCAAGAAATCGCATTTTGCATTAAATATAAAAGTTCTAAGAAGTAAAATCATTTTATATAAAGTTTGGCATGATGTTAGGAATACTGAAATCATATTTTTAGTTTGCGGCAAGACCTGTGGTCTGAGTAAAGTCTCAGCCGATGATGACGTCATTAAGATTTGGAATTGAATTTGTTTTTATTCATTCAGAGAGGCTCGAACTGGACTGAATTTCAATATCAGTAGTCCTACTGCTATTTTGAACTCTGATCCATAAGGTTTGTTGGAATGTACATATCAAATGTCACTACAATATCTTTGAAATTTCTGATCGCAATAAATCACATTGTGTGCGCAGGGCTTTAGGGTAGCATTCCCTGGGCCTTACCTGTCTCATAGCAGTCAAGAAACCCTGAGGGTTGAAGAATCCTGTCATCCAGAAGGTGTTGGGCCTTCCGTCAAAGCACCAAGAATGGAACTGCTTGTTCCTGTCCAGAAGCTCTGTAAACCAGAAACCAAGGGTGGACGACGCCCAAGAGATCTTGCTCCACGTGACCGGTATACGCCCGTCGTACATGCTATCCAGCGCGTCACGTAGGTTCTCGTTCATGATGATGGTGCCATCGATGGCGAGCTTCAGATCGGTCAGGGTCATGCGAACAAGCGAGATGACACGCTGCATGCGATCAATCTCCTGCCTCAGGAAGATGTTCATTGGCATCAGGGCTCCCATCTTCTGAAGACGGTCACGCACCTCAAAGGATATGTAGTCGTCTGGGAGTTTATCAAGCATGTCGTCAGCCATGCGGGTGACGGTGACCTCACGGGTCTCTCCTCCTCCACCACCACTGTCCTTTGGTTGGATGCTGAGGATGGTACCCAACACAGTCTTAGCAGTGTTGCTCTGATATCTAAGTAACAAGTGTGTAAGAATACAATAACATTGAATACAGGTATAATTAATGCTTTTGATGTACATTCAATATGGTGGATTCACAAATTAATAAAAGCCCAACAGACAGAACAAGAAAAGAATAAAGCATCTTAAACTAAAAATTGCAATAGATCATCTTCCCATATAAATTTCTATCAGAGGGATTACACACTTCACAGACATGTAGACAATTATGCTTTGACTTGAGCTGGCTACTAACTGTTATAAGTGTCCACTTCCACAAGAAGTTGAACAGCATGGACAGGAGTGGATCTACACACGCAATATGAAAATCAACCCAAAGATTATAAACACATCACATGCACAAGTGTGTTTACATGAATGTCCATAATCATCGCGAACAGGATGAAACTTACGTGATATCAGCATTAGGATGAAGTCCAAAGGCTTCTGGAGTATCAGCAAGAGGTAAGCTATTGATGTACTCAATATACTGAGCGCAATTGCTGCACTTGGGGATGGCATAGCCCTTGTAGAATGCAAAGGTCGGACTGAACATGGCCTCGCTAAACCACACTTTGGCAAAGGTATTGAGAAGCCGTTTGTCGTAGTCGTCAGTCACGCGACCCCCGTACTGGATCTCACCGATCATGTAGCGTACCGTCGACCAGGACACACCCTTCTTGATGTCCATGTCGTCCAAATGATTCTGATCATGAGAAAATGATGACAAAATTTTGATAACTCAATAATCTTTTGCCAAGTGTGAAATGAAGGAAAATGATAACCCAATCAACTTTGAAATGCATATCTGCAAACATTGTTTAACAGGAATTGCAAGTATTGAATGTTCATATTCATCTTTTAAAAATGGAATGTAATGATCACTAAGAATTCAAGAAGACATAACACAATACAATTTTGGCTATGCAGCCTGGCAATAATCAACATATCCTAAATGCCTGCAGTTTTGACAAGATAAGGCCTGTAACTTTCTTTAAAAAAGTTACGTCATGCAAGCCAAGGGCACAGTAATGTACAAGTATAGACTGTAATATGGCAAAATATAGACAAACTTCAACCATTAAACCCTCTTACCTGCATGAACTGGACAGTGGAGCTGAAATCGGCCGCATTGAACTCGTAGGGGATGTTCCACCCAAGGGGGCCAAATTTGCGCCTCTCCTGCACTGTGGTGTGGAGGAAAGCCGTACCATAGAGCATGGGCTTCCACTGGGGCATGTTGGAGACGTCCAATTGGTCTTGTGTGATACCGGCATAGGTACGCTTCAACCCGGCTTTGATACCCTGAGGAGGCTCATTGGTGAACTTGATGCACATCTGGTGGTGACAAGTGATAAAATATAGATGTTAAATCAGAAAGATGTTCATCACTGAAAATAAGGGACTGAGGGTAAATAAGGGTAAATAAGGCTTCTTTTATCAACAAATGACATCTCTAAGTACTTTAACAGCTTATATTATTATCTCGGTCATTGGATTCTGGCTTGCCCACCTACAATGTATGCAATCTCCACTCCCTGAGTATTCTTGTAATAATAATAATACAATATGCAACTCATAGAGTGCACATCGACTCTGCATAGTGATCAGTGTGTCAATTGTTATTATTTCCCTGACTGTTATCTCGACACACAAGCGTTTAAGGAAACGACTATTTAACTATTTCCGCCAAGTACCAATTTAAAATGGAACATTGAAGTCTGGTGGTTCTGACTCTTGCCTTTGAAACAGAAGGTCATGAATTCAAATCCCAGCTATTGCGTACCCTCCTTCAGAAAATAATGGTTCCACATTGAGCTGCACTCAACCCAGGTGAGACGAATGGGTACCAAGCAGAATTAATCCCTTTAATACACCAAGTGCCTTCTAGCAGCTGGAGTTAAAGCTAGGATAATATACACGTATACATTGCCACTGAATAGGCAACTAGATAATCAGCACCACGAAAATGCAAATATCAATATCACTACACCTGGGTGGAGTGCGGCAGATTATGGATGAATGAACAAACCTGTAGAAGACTGATTGGGAAGCTCTTGTGAACCTCTGTGGTCATCCAGAGTCTGAAATCTTCATGGATGGTCTCCGTCTCTACAATGGTATCCATCAGCTCATCAAGGAAATCTAGAGACAAATGGCAGTTCTGCAGCAACACCCATCCACCCTGACCAAAACAAAACATCAATGTGAAGAGAATTTATCAGTCAATCGCAATGTTGGAAATGTATTAGGGCTGGAATGTTTCGGGGTATGGGAATATCAGGGTTTTTATTCAGCAATATGTGAAATAAATAGGTAATACAGAAATGATTTGTATAAAATGAGCTATATTATAAGCAGGAAACAATAGAAATTTGTAGGTTTTTAGTTATTACATATGACAGAAAAATGTTCTGATGATGATGATAAGTTAACCTTGATAATCAAAGGGAAGTTTTCACTGAACAATCAGATTATTCAGTTCTGAAATCTTGAAGATACATGTATTACAACTGTCTGTCAGAGAATATAAAGAAGGATTTGCAAACAGGTAACTTCGCATATAATATATTGGCAAATATATCTGATTGAGTTAAAAGGCTTGTGTTTAAAATGTATTACCTTTTTATCAAATTACGAATGTATGATTATGTGATATATTTTTCTTAACTAATATTTCAATTTATTTTTTTTGTATTATTATGATTATGTAATGCCTCTGTACCTTTGTAAACTCATCGCAATTCGACTTTGTCGAATTGATGTTTTTTATCAATAAACCATTTATCTATCTATCTTGTTTTGCATAATCTGGTCTAAAATATCGCCTCAATTTTGGTGCATATCCGACTAATGGCAGGTTGATATTACGTAATGGCATCACATGCAGTTGTTAATAACTGCAGTTCTGCCAACTTTAAGGGCATACTCACATTAGCCATGAACTGTTGCAGGAGTCTCCTGGCATGGACTTCCTGCCCCTGTCCCATGGAGATGGCACGACAGTCAAACTTCCTCTTCTTGGCCAGACCTTCAATCATGTTGGTTGGGTCTGATCCCATGGATAGGAAGCAGATGAGTGGGTTCCTTGGGTCAGATTCATCAAAGGTTCCCTCCAAGTCAAGGATGACACCCTCGGAGTACCGCTCTCCCATGGAGTCAGCTAAAGGGTAGGACAATAATATCAAGGAAAACAAGATTAATATCAATAGTGCTTCAAATGACAATATATTGCAATGTTTTGGAAATTTGCAATCCCTCCAAGTCAAGGATGACACCCTCGGAGTACCGCTCTCCCATGGAGTCAGCTAAAGGGTAGGACAATAATATCAAGGAAAACAAGATTAATATCAATAGTGCTTCAAATGACAATATATTGCAATGTTTTGGAAATTTGCAATCCTTTACCAATCTGCTTCTTGCAGCAAAGTGCACATACCTATTTGCTACAGCTACAATAGATAAATCAAATGTAAATTGCAACAGTATATTTGCACTTGATTGCAAATATTTTCTTGCAGCACCCCCTCAATCTCACATATCCAAACATCCTTCACTGACTTACCGATATACTTTCTGGCCTGAGCCAACGTCCTGTCCGGACACCAGGACCTGATGAGCAGCAGTTTCCTGAAGACATCCAAAGACTGGTGGTACCCGTCAGGTATTGCCTCCTCCTCAGGAGCCTCCTTGTCAAACCAGTGCTTCCACTGCTTCTCGTTGCGGCTGACCTGGTTGATGACCTCTGTGAAGTGTTTGAGTTTGCTGAGCTCCACCAGGTTGAGCCAGGTGATGTCTAGGATCCACTTGGAAGGCTTGGGTGGACAGGCATTGAGGTCCAAGGTAGCACCACCTAGTACAGACAAACAAAACCAGGATATATGTATACTAGCATTCAAAGATAATAAGGGCTTTCAAATGACAAATTGTGTAGCTGGGAGCGTTACACAAGCTGACCATAGGTATCCCACAATTTGACCACATTACTAGAGCATATTCTTGTGCAAAATGACACTTTAACCAAATTTTTCATGGTGTTTTAACAAAAAGGGAAACAATTCCCCATAACTTTAATAAAGATTTGAAAATTTGCATGAAAATGCTTTTTAATAGCAATAATTTCAGTCTAATAAGATCATATTCCATTTTAAGAAGATGGGAATTAAAAGATTGAGCCTCTTCCATCCAGAAGTCTCCATTATCACCACTATCGAAAGGGTCTATTTTGTAAGTTTACATTAGCACTTACAAAAGCATTTTAAAAAGAAGTTATGTTTTGTAAGTATAAACTACCATCATTTTCAATAGGGTTTGTTTTGGAGGTCTACATCATCACTTTTTTCAATGTCAGTTCTGTAGCATACATTATAACTGTTTTCCATAGTGTCTGCTTTGTAATTCTACATTATCACTGTTTTCAAAATGGTCTGTATACCACTGTTTCAATAGGGTCTGTTATGTAAGTCTAAACAAGTTTTCAAAAGGGTCTGTTTAGTTAGTCTACACAACCAATTTTCAATAAGGTCTGTTTTTTGTAAGCTTACACAACCCATTTTCAGAAGGGTCTGCTTATGAAGTCTACACTACCACTGACCTTTGATGAGGGTCATGAACTCTTCATGTTTGACCTTTCCACCCTGGAGGTCAATCTTGAGTGTGAGTAGAAGTGTGAACATGAACTTATCATCTTCATAGAGACCTCTGGCAGCGTACTTGAAGACAGCAAACGTCATGTAGTCAATGATGTTATTGATACGCTTACTCGTGATGGGACTCTTCGTAGAGCTGATAAAGACAAAATCAATGTTTTGAGTTTAATAGAGAGAATGTTGTTCTGTCCATATAATTTATTAGCATTTATAAAGAAACTAGCTTGGTCAGGAGCTAAGGCAATTTCCTGGGAGGTTGCGTAATATGAAATGCACAGATCTGCTAGCAATTCATATGCATTTCAGGTAGTAGGCAAATAATAACTGTAAACTTATTCACTTAAAAACAAGTTCCTGTTTATATTCAAAGCTTAACGATTGGTTTGCAGACTCATTTTACAATTAATGACATTGATCGTAATGTGCAAGGTATCATGCAAATCAAGTTTAGAATCAATCGCTAAGCTTTGTGTAGCTGGCCACAGGCAGGTGTGTAAAACAATGAGATGTGCTGTCTAGAGTCCCCCATAACAATCAATTATATCTTGTATGTTACAGGTTATTGCTCTTTTTGTAGTGGTTCTGACTCTCGCCTTGTAATCAGAGGGTCATGTGTTCAAATCCCATTATCCTTTGGAAAGGCATCAATCCACATTTTGCCACTCTCCACCCAGGTGCTAAATAGGTACCTGGTAGGATGTGAAAATCATTGCAGCTTTTCCAGCATTGTGCGTGCCTCAATGGCGACCAACTAGAATACTACATAGGGAGTGGAGGATGTGCAATTGTGCACAGGAATGACTCATTTTACCCAATTACCAGGGTAATTACAGATCAGTAAGCGCTCAGATATGTACGTTCTATGACTTTAGAGCCTTGTAAATAATCAGTGCCGGCCATACGGAAATGCTGTTAGCCTCACAGAGCACTAACAGTAAGCCCAGTCACATCTTGTGAAGTCAAAATAGTTATTTCAATGTGTAGGGGAAGGCGGGGTAAGTTGAGCATAGGGGCAAGTTGAGCCACCAGCCCCAGGCCAATAATGAATGAGTCAGACATTGTAGTGGAGTCATGTATTGATGACCCATAGCATAACCCCTAACCCACCACATTGTTTTCCACTTTGAAACAAAAAGTAGTTTTTTAGAGGGAAAAGTATGAATTTCAGCCAAAAAAGTAAAAAAGAGTGTGAAATAGATAAGTGCTTTATACACACACGTCTTTGAATATAGTAAAGACATGATAACAACATTGTTAGTCCAGGTATGGATCTTCATTCTTATTATAGTCTTTTATATGATGGATGCATAATAAATGTGTGGATACAAAATTATCGCACTAAGTTCGGACTGGGGTAAGTTGAGCCAAACAGCATGGGGCAAGTTGAGCCATGGTAATTCTTATGGTAATGTATCTTAAAAAACAAACAAACCATAAAAATCGATTGAAATGCAGGCTGAAAGGAGCAAATTTACATGACTGCTCTTTTCCTTTTAAAGGACGTTAGTATTTATAGAGAATTAGCAAGTGAAAAGACTTTAAACAAAAAAAATTGACATGCTGGTTCTCCCCCCATACATTTTGTACGTAGTTTTTGTGGCTCAACTTACCCCAGACGGTGGCACAACTTACCCCATATATGGGGCAAGTTGAGCCATTTGACATCGGTGTTTTCAAAGGTCACGATGACTTTCAGTGTGGGGGTAGAAAGTTATATGTAGGTGAAAAACATTTCCCAAGAATCAAATTTAAAGGCAAGGTACTTATTTCTACAATAGTACTAGTCATATCAATTCTAACATGCAAAATGCAAAAAGTGTCACAACTTACCCCGCCTTCCCCTATGTAATGTAATGCATTGATGTAACATTAGGCATCAATCCCACATTACCGGTTGTAACAGGGCCTTTGCTAGTGCATTGTTAGCGCTAATAACATTTCTGTGCAGTCGGTACAGTACTACAGATTATTATCATATTTATGAAATATTCTTACTTGGCCATGGAGAGATCAAAGATTCCAAGGAACTGTTTGAGAGATGTCTGGTACATGACATTCACCATACTCATCTCAGTGATCAAGAAGTATAGGATGCTTCCTCGAGTGGCAACTAGACAGAGAGAGAGAGAGAGAGATAAAGATGTATTTCTCATATTAAAAAACATTGGATATCATAACAGAGGTCTTTTAAAGACAATCCTGAATATCACACAGGAAAATTAAACAAACAGTTTTAGCAGATTTTTTTTTTAGATATATGTGATATCCTGTATGAACATATTTTTGTAATCTAAACCATAACTAGCATCTATTTTCTAAGTTTCAGAATAGAAACTAAAAAAGATCACCACAGGGTAATAAATACCTGGTCTGAATTCTTCCCTAGCCAGGTTAATCTTGACCTCAGTATCAGCAGCGATCTGCAGCTTCTGACTGACCTCCTCGGCAGTCGTCTTGGTGACCTGAAGCACAGTGATAAGCGACTCATCATCAACGAGGGAGCCCTGCGTGCTGGTCAGACGGTAGAGCAGGTTATCTTCAAGTTCTTTCATCTTGCGTTTGTTGGCAGTGACGTCTTCGACAAGTTTTGTACGCTCAGCTTCTAGCTCCTGGAGATGACAAGTGGGCAGAAAAGAGATTTTTATCAAGAATCTACGGGAGCCACAAGTTTTCAAAAGAATTTGAAGTCTATCAAAGAGAGGGTGCCAAAATCAAGCAAATGCAGGAATAAAATTGAGATTCTATGTGGATTAGTATGCTGCAAAGGGGTCTGATAAAATCCCCATCAACCATTAACATTCAAAATAAAGAAAATTTCATGACAAACCTAGGAAATAAACTCATACATTGAAATAGTTGTCTCTAGGTAAAGGAGATATCTAGGCTTAAATATCAGTTTTGAAATGTTAATGAACAGACAAAATGGCCACCTTTCATAACTGCAAGAACTTTTTTTGTTCATGGTTGGATATTTTTAATTGCGGTTCCTACACCTGTCAAAGGTCTGATCCTCAATGCATTTCAATAACATTAAATGCCCAATAGGATACATATACATCACGACTCAAGAATCTCAAGTACTCAGGAATCAAAAAGCAAATCCAAAGGGAGCCCTATGGGGCCACTCACACTCTTTTCTGTCAGGATAACTCTGCCCAGGAGCTGATCTTCAAGGCCTTTCATGGTGACAGTGAAGTCAATGATGGAAGTCTTGGCACTGATCTCAGGTGTGTAGGCTGGGTTAGGGAGCTTAGTGGTGACGTAGAGACGGAAGCCATCCATTACGTCCACCTCCTTGTCTCCAACTTTCACCTAGAGGAATACCAGAACAAAATTAGTGAAGAAATCATATCTTTTCAATATGCAGATAACTGAAATGCATGACAAGACAAGTGGAATGCCACTGGCAGTCTCGCCTGCATTATTGAATTAAATATAGAATTAGTGCTGAATACAACTATAAAGATGAATGAATTTTTAAAAATAGAAAAAACTTTATCTGACCTTTGACAATGGCATGGCCCACCAAGTTTGATTATTATCCAATTCATTGATGAAAAGTTTTTGGTCATAAGAAAATTTTGCAGCTGTAGTTTAATATTCGCAAAAGATAATGAATGAATGCCATTCTGGATCCCTCATGCCTTCGCCTCTGGTGGGCGAGACACAGATATTTACCAAACAACATATGGGTCCAAGGAGGATTTTAGGCCCTCTATCCTTTGATCTACAGCCCATTTGCTTGTCCACTAAACAGTGAAACGTCACACGATCAAAGAGAACTGCCTCAGAGAAACACATCACTACTGACCTTGAATGTGCTGCCACTCTTGATGTAATTCTTCTCTAAGACATTGTCCAAGGCAGGATCCAGCTCTTCACCAACATCTTCTATCAACAGAGGGCGTCCCAGAGACAAACAATCCTCCAGATGGGTCCTGAAGTACTTGTGGTTCAGGGAAGTCACCTATTCAAAGGAAATACAAAGATAACATGATTATCCCCACTCTTGATAGAAGCTTGTTATATTTCTTAAATACACACAAAGTGGGTTTTCCATTTTCAATGATCAATCACAATACCTTAAACTGCTAAATTTGGCAAGGTTCCTAACACATCAACATTCTAGTCTTGTAAGATAGGCCCACATGAATATAACAGACCAATTGACTACTCAATACATTCATACTGCCATAATTGTGTTACCACGAAGCAAAAACCCTTTTCCTCTCAAAAAAATTTTAGTGTCTCTATGCAAATAACAATTATAGACTAACATATTCTCTGTATCATCAATAGTTATCTGAGAAAGTACAATTCAAGTCAATCAAAAACCCCACACAGTGTTGGTCAGCACACTTCCCATTTAAGACTGGTTCTTTACCTGCATTTCATTAGCAGCTTCTCTGTTCTTGATCCAGATCTTACCCTGACCTTGAGGGTCTATGAGAAGGGGGAAACGGGATGCCTTGGTGACGATGATACCATTCTGAATGGACAGCTCATCACTGGGAAGACCTTGCAAATTCCACTCTGCAATCTGAAGAAGAAAAGAAATTTTAGGAGAACTTGAAGAGATTGTTTAACTTCAATCAGGATTTAACAATCTTACAACTAAATTGGTAAGAAGATGATTACTACAGTGGACACTGATGTTAACACTGTACACTGTTGAGGGAAAATATCACTTTTTTTACTTACTGTGAAGCATGGAATAATGCTTCTGAAAAATAATTTTCATGGTTAAGCATTTACCCTTTATCAATGAAACAAACGTTGGCAATGACTGAAGATTCAGTGAAAATATAGAGCCTTAAAAACTTACTGTTGTGTTATCAACCAACATCTCAATTAGATTGAGGTTTGCTGTGAAGGGGATCCTCCGAGTCTTCATTTCCTTTTGCCAGTCCTTGAGTAGCTTGCTACGGAACTCCTGGTTGAAAGGTCCAGAGTAGGATAGGAACCCAGTGGCCATCAGAACATCACCAACCAATCTGTCAAGAATCAAGTGGTTACACTTTATGAATGACTGGGCCAGTATTCAATTCAATAATTATGCCAGAATTCTAAGTATTTTACTTAGTATTGTGCTTAAGTGCAATAACTAATCACATTATTTTTATTCAATTGTCTTTTGGGGGGCAAAGAATTTTCTTAAATCTAGGTCAGCCCCTACCCCTTAAGTGTATTGCAGAAAAGGGGAAATCAATAGAATAGAACTTAAAAAGTACAAAACCCTGCATTTTGAGAGTGACTTTTGAAAGGAAGTCATTCATAACACAACTATCACAGTAAAAAGGACGTGCATTTTGCCACTGAAATTGATATGCAAATAGTAGCGCAATACTTGAATATGCACGTGGGTGAAATCAGCACTGGGCATGCATGTAACAATGAAAACAACATTTAAACAACAACAGCTAAACACCAAACAGGTAATACAGGCTCATATTACCTGTTTGATCTTTGACCTCATATCATTTGACCTTTGGACCCCTAGATGACCTTTGACCCATCATCCTCATGGACACACATGTGGTATTAATCAAGGTTCATATGTACCAAGTGTCAACATAATTGATGCAGAAATAAAGAAATGATGGCAAGTTGAACAAAAACTTTGACATTTTTGTCACAGGCCAACAGGAAAGTGATTAAGTCTCCGCCAAATTTTGTGTAGGTGAGACAAAAACATTACTAAAAGTATGGAAAAACTGTTGTAAGTTCCTAAACTTGTACAAAATAATTGGATAAAAGCACATTTCTCATGGAATACTTGCATTTATTTCAAATGAATATTTGGACAGAATGAGGACATGATTGAACAAATGGTACCGAAAATGGTATCACCAAAAATCATCAACTTGATTGATTTGCAAAGAAAGATTTATAAATGAAGTCACCAGATCAAAGTGGTCGCTCTAGCTAACTTTGAGGTAAATCAGCTGAAACCAGCTTCAGTTTGCATTGTGTCAATGTCAGAACAACGCCATACCATGGTATGAAAAGCGAGCAAACACTGGCTATACTGGTAACAAGCCCGGTATGTGTAGGGCAGACTTTTGGAGCAAGCTGGAGCAGAAAACAAGCCTGATAATCTCTGTTTAGACTGATTCATCGGACCAATTTGGTTCTGATGAAGACACCCCTCATGTGTAACTCTTACGAACTCTAACCTGCCAATCTGAGCCTTGAATTCCTTATTTGCCTGTGTCCATCTTTCCTTCTCTCCTCCTAGACCACTGATCAGGGTAGAGGCAGCCTCCATCTTCCTTCGACAGTTCTCCGCATCATCAAGAAGATCCTACAACAAAAGCAAAAATATATTTTTTTGAGAATAACATTACCCTGCACTTGCTGATGATTTGTTAATTTAGGCCATTGGAGGATCTCTTCATAAGATATGGAAAAGCAAATACAGTTTTGAGAATTACATAATACCCTAGATTTGCTTACCATTGAATATTTGTTGAACAAGACCAATTCCTAAACTGTTCATAAGTTATACAAAAGCAAAACAAGTGGAATGCCTCTGGCCGTCTCACCTGCATCACACGATTCAACATAGCAGCAGTGCTGACTTTGAAAACTACTATAACTCACACAAGATGTTCAGTGATACTTGGTTACTCTTATTTCCACGTATTATGAATTAGACCAATACACTTACAGAGATAGGATGGTAATTCAACAAATACCCCCAATGCGGCCAAAGTTCATTGATCTCACATGACCTTTGACCTTGATCATGTGACCTGAAACTTGCACAGGATATTCAGTGATACTTGATTACTCTTATGTCCAAGTTTCAAAAAGTCAGATCAATAAACTTGCAAAGTTATGATGGTAATTCAACAGATACCCCCATTATGGCCAAAGTTCATTGACCTTTGACCTTGGTCATGTGACCTAAAATGCGCGCAGGATGTTCAGTGATACTTGATTACTCTTATGTCCAAGTTTTATGAACTAGACCAACATACTTCCAAAGTTATGATGGTAATTCAACAAATACCCCCAATTCGGCCAAAGTTCATTGACCCTAAATGACCTTTGACCTTGATCATGTGACCTGAAACTTGCACAGGATGTTAAGTGATACTTGATTACTATTATGGCCAAGTTTCATGAATCAGATCCAAAAACTTTTAAAGTTTTGATTGTAATTCAACAGATACCCCCAAATCAGCCAAAGTTCATTGACACTAAATGGCCTTTGACCTTGGTCATGTGACGTGAAACTCATGCAGGATGTTTGGTGATACTTGATTAACCTTATGTCCAAGTTTAATGAACTAGGTCCATATATTTTCTAAGTTATGATGACATTTCAAAAACTTGCCCTCAGGTTAAGATTTTGATGTTGATTCCCCCAACATGGTCTAAGTTCATTGACCCTAAATGACCTTAGACCTTGGTCATGTGACATGAAACTCTAATAGGATGTTCAGTAATACTTGATTAACCTTATGGCCAAGTTTCATGAACTAGGTCCATATACTTTCTAAAGTTATGATGTCATTTCAAAAACTTAACCTTAGGTTAAGATTTGATGTTGACGCCGCTACCGCCGTCGCTGTCGGAAAAGCGGCGCCTATAGTCTCACTCTGCTATGCAGGTGAGACAAATAGTATTTAGAATATTACCCAAGATTTGCTGACCACTTATAATTGTGAACTAAGCCTTATCACAAACTGTCCACAAGTTACACACGAGCAAATCTAGTTTTGAGAATAAAATTACCCTGCAATTCCTGATGACCACCTTGTATTTGTTGAACTAGGCCATTTCAAAAGCTGTCCATAAGTCTCATGTACATACAAGCAAAAAATAGTTTTGAAAATAACTTTTCCCAAGATTTGCTGACTGCCTTATATTTCTTGAACCAGTCCATTTCAACTAACTACTTTTAACAACAGTTCAGAAGCTCTTGTGCTGAACGAGATAGCCTGAATGCATCCTACTTCAATACAGAGCTGCCAATGTGACCAAGAACATTTCAGTATTTTTAAAGCTGAAAATCAGTATTTTGGCAAGGAAATCAGTATTTTCAAGAAATGCCATAGGACAACACATAAAACTGAAACTTGAGAAATCAGTATTTTGCATGAAACCATCAGTATTCTTCTCATTTTTCAGTACTAAATACTGAAAGTCCGTACTACTTGGCAGCTCTGTCAATAGTAACAATTTTTTTTGTCTACATCATCATGTATTTCAGCCAGCATTTTCTCTCTAACAAAGGTATATTGACTCTTGCGCCAAGATAACACTCCCTCCTTCCACTTCTTTCTGTCTTGAGTATCATCCTTATTCATGTTACTGCTTTCCTACATCACTCATCTACAAAACCACATTTACCATGGGAATAAAATAAATCAAACAATCCTAGTTCTTAGCATCCTATCTGAAGGGCTTACTTGTTTCTTTTTCATGGCAGCATCGTACTCTGCTTGGGCTTCATCCAGCTCGGCTTGCTTAGCATCTAGCTGAGCCTGGGCTTTGGCCAGGTCATTGTTGGCTAAAGTAAGCCTCTGCTCCTGAACAGCTAAATTGGCCTGTTGGCGAGAATGAACAACAAATATGTAAACCAAATGATTAGAATTGCAATGAAATGTTGAGAAAATCGGGAAGAATTTATTCCTTTTTTGTTATATTTCAATTAGACATTAATTCAGAATATTTTAGTTGAAAATTCCGTCTGTACAGGCCTTGATAGGAATGCAACAGCTTGATCAATGAAACATTATTTAGATAAAGCAAGTCTATTCTATTAAATTCAAGATACATCTCTCACAAAGTCATGACAGCTAAGAAAATAATGTCTTCTACTTTTAAAGATAAATACCAGTTGTTATTAATCATCTTAAATGACCACCCAAGTGTTTATATAGATAGATAGAAAATACGTTCCAAATGGACCTGGGGGAAATTGTGTAATTGCTGAGAAATGACCAAAATAAACATGACACTCCAGTCAGATGTTTGGTCTTTTTTCCAAACAATAATAACACACTGCCCCATACATGCTTTCATGTGTTTGTGATCTTCGGTGTTATCAGTTTTGAGCAACAATTTCATGATTTCACAAAGTTAAGTTGACACTGAGATACCATATCTAGACCTACAAGGAAATGGTGACAATATACCTTGATTTTTATGACTTTCACAGGAAGTAATTGTTTGCTATAATTGCATTCATTTGTCTTTTAAGACTTTTCTCTTGATCATCTTCATTGTATATTAATTGATTTACCTTGAGGGGCAGTACTTCCTTGTTGATCCCAAAGAAGAATGCCATAGCCTTGGACCAAGAGCACAGACCAGCTACATCTCCACACACCTACAATGAGAATAATAAATACAGGGTATAGAATAGCAAAGTGTGACATCATCAAATTCCTTATCGTTCATTTAAGCACTTTCACGACCATATTTCGTTGCAGAATAATGAAAAAGCTCATCATACCAAATTTGACATGAATTTAATTCTGGTAGCCCAAGGTACAGCTGAATAAAAATGTACTAGGTCCTATTTCAATCAATGCAGATTGGCCTGGTTCATAATACCTTTGAAGCAGCGCATTTGTGACTCATTTTATTGGGTATAAGTTGGTATTCATACAGCCACATTTTGGGCCCTCATGGACTGATTCCCAACAAATTTGAATAAGGGTGCTTTTCATCATGATCTGTCACTATACATGGTTTTAAAGATGCTGAAATGGCCCAAAGAGTATTGCGACATCACCACTTCAGTACTCTATTCGACAATAAAGGGCGGCATATACAATCAAACCTTCATGGGTAATGATATTCATATCGATCACTTTCCTCAACATTCATTAAATCCTGAACAACCCAACAGAATAAAAACAATCAGTGTTTTTAGAATACTTCAAGTAGATTTTCTCATGTATAGCTTTATTTCAATTATTCTAATGTTTACATTAAAGACAGCACAACAAAGCAACTTCTGTATCAAATCTGCAATGCCGTAATGAAAAGACGGATAGTGCCTTCAATGCGATACTCCTGTTAAAAGAAAAAGCAAATTCTTCTGACAAATTGCCTTAATGTGGTGATCCCATTCAAACCCTGGAGCTTGTATTTTTTAAAGACCGGGGACTTTTTAACAGATCTGCAACAAATCTTCATAATCATAGATTTGTGATAATCTTACCTTTTTAGCTGTCTCTAATGTGAAATCTTCCATCCTGAGGTATGGTTCTAGGAGCTCCACTGTCTCTTCATTAATGGTGTCCTTCTGGAAGTTCAACAGACCCTGAAGAAACCCTGAACCTCCCATCAGCTACAGGAGTTAAAAAGATCAATTCTTGATGAGTGCTAAGAATCTCCAAATCAAATGTTTGCCCAGCATTAACCAAGGTGAAATGAGCCATTTCAGGATGAGTGTAATATGCTACCAGGATTTGAGAGTCCAAAACTCTCGGGTGATACTGTTCTCTGTTCAGTTTGGCAGACCTTGAAAAATGCTGTTAACTCTATCAGCTCTGAATTGTGATACAGAGAGGCAATGTCTTTTTACTTACGATAGAAAGAAATATCCGTAGATCTCTTGCATTGTGGTCCAAATCAAAGGGTTTTATAAAATCATGGAGTTCTGTCATACATTTTAAAGTAAAATGACATGTTATGTCTACTGGCAAGTGACAGCCGACTATTCAATACATGTATATTGATAAGCACAAGCACAGGAAAAAGAGAAATGGTTCCAGGAACTAACCTTGAGGGACTCTCCCCACGACGGTGTTGGGCTTTCCCTCTCAGGGTCAGGAATGACTTGACTTATCCTTCTCTGGAAAAGCAGCAGCACGCAGTCCATGATGCGCATGATGAGATGGGGAGGCTTGCCAAGCTTACGCACCGTGGCAATGTGAGCCGGTTTGATGGTGTTGAGAGCTTTCTCGGCTTCCTCCAGGGCTGGTTTGGCAGCCTCGAGCTTGGACTCAGCGGAGGCTTTGTCAATCTTTTCAGGAAAGAAGAAAAAAGGGAGCAATAATTGTTTGTCCAATCGCCTTTAAGAAATTATTTAAAGGATAACATTTATGTATACAAATAATTTTTTTGACTCTCTGCATCAACCTGGGGCCTCTCATGAAGAGTTGTAACTATTACAGCATTGTCATTATGGCAAGTACCACAGTACCAGGGCTCAGTAGCCAATCTAAATCAAGGTTTCTATGGAAGTTATAATGATGGCAAATTTTCAACATTTTAAAGTCTTTATGAAATGCGCCCCTGCAATGTCCTGAGCAAGATGAGCAGTGTTTCGGAGACAGAGAATGAAAAGAGAACTCACATTGATTTCATCTACAATGGCTTGAGCTTTATCCTTGACCTTCTGAACCTGTGACTTGACCTTCTCGGCTGCCTGAGCTTTTACTGCAACAGCAGCAAGAACCTGAAAAACAAAGGTTAGAAGTTAGCAATAGAAAGTTACACAAATGCTTGAGAAGCCAACTGATCCAATGGCACATCAGTAATGCTAAAACTCATCAACCAGTAAGTCAAAATCAGTCATTTCATGTGCAATATTATTTTAAAAAATACCAAGCATCTCCCATGTGCATGCATGAGCCCAGAAGGAAAATGTGGATAAATGTTCTTCTGCAGCCAAAACAAAGTTTCTTCACAGTACACTTAAAGGATTCATAGGAAGGTTGGCTGACATCTCTCATTAACTAACTACACGTGAGGCTTATGAGCATATTCCAATGTCTGCAGTTTACAAGTTATAAATAGAACTTTGTTAAATCTCCCAAACTCACTTAAAATTACAAAGTACATACACATTAATCTGCTCTTAAGACACACTCATTCAAAATGTATATTTATTAAACAAAGTGAGCTGGAATAGACTATTTTATGCTTATGCATTAAAGGATAAATGCATGCAATGTGGTCACCTGCAAAAAACCACTTACTTCTTCTGCAGTCTTGGAGGCCACTGCCAGATCCTTCTCTTTGACAGCCAACTCCACACTGAGCTCTGCCACCGAGGCGGATGCTTCAACCAGCTTGTCCAACCCTGTAGTCATACGCCTCGAGAGTTCATTGATCTCTTCATACTTGGCAGAGTAGATGTTCTTGTAGCCTTCGATGAAGGACAGGTAGGACTTGGGCGTCACGTGAGTTGCACGTCGGAATCTAGATGGGGGAAATCGATAGACATTTCAGAGATCATATAATGGTAAGCTGGATTTGTATATTTCTCTTTGCTAGAGGATACCAAGCGCAACTATTATTACCCCGGCTTCTGCTCTATATTAGGAGAACTTGGTGCATTACTTTAATGAATCCTACTAAGTACCCATTTACCTCAAGTGAGCCGAGTGCAGCACAATGTGGATCAATATCTTGCTGAAGGAAACTACACCATAGCTGGGATTCAATGATTTTTTAAATATTGTTATGAGAAAAACAAAATTTCAAAATGTGAAATCTTGAACTCACCTCTCAAAGTAATCCACACATGACTCGGCCACACCATCTTGGAAGGTACCCATAGCCTGCTCTACCTGTCTCTTGACATCATCAGTGCAGACAATGTCAAAGACCTTCAGGAAGTGGTGGGACACGGCAATGAGGGCGTCCTTCGGCCATCGGCTGAACCAATCCATGGTACATCCTGAGATGAGCCCAGGGAACTTCAGGGCACGGTTCCGGAACTTCTCCCCCACCTAGCGACATGAAGCGCAAATAATAGTGTACAATACCAGACTCTCCAACATTTAATTGCGAGGCAGCGGAGCAACCAACGATGAGGGACATGAGCGACTTGGGGGGTGGGACACCCCTCTCCCCAGTAGGGAGCTTTTGTATTTTAGTTGCTACAATCTGATGCATACCAGTGTTATGATTTGCTCATCCAGAATACAGAAATGGATAATTGAATATATCAAAATAAAATAATAATATTAATGATTGACACACTAATATATGCACCAAAATCCATACTCAACAAACCTCCAAATTAACATTACAGTGAAAAAGTATTTTCTGGGCATTTTCATACTTTTCAGGGCTCTTTTGAGCATTGCTGGGGAAAATTCGCCCCAAGCCCCTATGTATTTTTTTCCCTGAAGGGGGTGGGGGTCAGGCGAATACTTACAGGTGAGAAGCAAAGGACTGTGTGTAGATTCTGCCTAGACCTTGTGATGAAGTAGTCATAGAGGTTCTCTCCTGTTGGTGGTCTCCTGGGGTACTCCCTCTTCATGATCGGGATCAGCTCCTGTTGGATTTCATCAATCTCATCACGGGCAAACAGGTTGGACACCTAGGATGAAAGACAATAAACAGTTACAAATCATACACCCATATTTTGAGATCAGGGGGGTGTTTCACAAAGATTTAAGTATGACTTAGAGTCGCACTTAAGTGTCTAGTTGCGCGTAGTATAAAAGGCATGACAGCATTGGTCAGATCATGCCAAGAGGACGCGCACTACTGCGTATTGATCAGTAAGATTGCGCGTTGCATATCATGCATGCGTCGACATTTATGTGCGACCTAAGTCATTCTTAAATTTTTGTGAAACATCCCCCAGGTATAATTTAAACTCTGGTCTAAAGTGTCTTTTAACTACGGATGGCTAATTGTGACACAAGTCTCTAAGAGTAGAGGTTGAATTCATCAGCTTCTTTGACACTCCAGTTATTTACAACTGTGTGGAATAACAACTAAAATAGTTCATGCATGAATAAAGAACTCAATGAACATAAAAAGTGTACAATGTAAAAAAATATATACATTGTTTGACTTCCCATAATTTTATGTATAATATATTAACATTATCCACTCTCCATCCATGTGGAGTAAATTGGTACCTGGTAGGGAGGAATTCCTTGAATGCTTAATGCTTTGGGGTAGCAGTGCTAAAGCCGGGGTAATAGTATGCAGCGCTTAGCAACATTGTATTAAGTGGAGTATAAATGTTGCCTATCATTATTATTAATATTATTATCGATATTACATTAGGAATGACAGAAAAATGCTTTGTCACAAAAGGGCAACTCACCTCTCCGGATGATAAGACATTGTTGAGATACTCCAAGAAGCTTTCATCTTTGATTTCATTATCTGTGAAGATAAACGTGATACCCTTTCCTTGCTGTCCTGCTACACGGTACAGTGTCTTCAAATCTTCCATCAGATTAGATGTGTTGTATGATCTGCGGGGGTGTATGATCGATATTTGCAATTGATTGCAACTCTCTGTATAAGACTTGCCATTGACTTACAATTACACTTAATCATACAATTGATCGTATCTAATATATTACAGGGCTCTGACAGTGTATGATTGATATCTCCATTTGGTTGTAAATTTCTGTTTATGATTTATGATACATATATGGTCAAGCATAATATTATTTTACGAGGAGTTGTGATAGATTTAAATTAAACTCAAAACTTTGTGAAACCCCTCCTCCTTTAAATTTCTCATTCAATATGCCATATGCAGTCTGCTTTGTGGATACTTTAAAGTTTCTTGCAGAATTTGGTGCGGTATATATATAACAAGTAACTCGCATGTGCCACTATCAACAGGTTGTAGGCAAAGACAGTAAAAGATTCAGCAGCTTCTGACTTTTGTCTGCTTTGGATGAAAAGATCTGACTGATCATGCTGTTGCAACATGGACTTGGAGAGTATTTCATTTCTTAATTACCTATGGAAAAAACAATCTTTCTTCACTATCCTCAATAACATTAAGCAAACTTTGAACTTTCATGTCTGAACTGAAAAAAAAAGCCTTGATGTTATCATAGAAGTAGAGTATCTCACCTTGTCAGAGTGATCTGGAAACTCTTGTAACCAGCAATGAAAGATGCCAAGCGAGTCAAGCTCTGTTTACCAGAGCCTCCGACACCAACCAGCAAGGCATTACCACGTGGGGTGCTGATAATACGTGATATCTACGATCAAACAAAGAGAATGACAAGTATTTTAATTCACTGATTGGGAAGAAAATTCTTCTTAAAAGCAATATGCAATCAATATTTGTCCCAGCCTATTCCGGCTTATTTTAGTTGTGTATTATTTGATTACTGATTATTTCAGCTATTTCAGTTTCAAATTTATCATCAAACCATCAAACTACTTGACACTTTAAACATTGGAGTTGCTGCTAACGGCATGGTACTTGAAAATGCACAGGCAAACTGATGCGCTGCAGCCAATGGATCAACAAGACAAGACGACAATACCTTCACAAGATGTATCATAGCATCCTTGAAGAAGACCAAGTCCATCCCGGCCCCACGGATCTGCTCGTTGTACTGAGACATGAACATCTGCAGTCTCTCTTCCAGTTCCGGGAAAGACGGAATGGGCTCGTATATCTTGGGCATGTCAAAGTCGGCATCGTCAGGCTCATCCCCTGTTGCTTCCGGAGCATCCCTGTGGATTGGGAGAAGAGGGTCCTTGATTAGTAGAGGTGGGAGGCCATGAAGAAAAAAGACCACCGTGATATCAGAGAAACACCTATTCAACCACACATGTCGTCTACATCAAAACATTCTTTTCTTCATAATCTAACTAAACCAGCAGCAATGCCACAAGCTTCCTTGTTGCTTAAGTAGTTGCTGAATCTTGCAGCATTTAGAAAAAAGAAGAATTACTCATTCAAGTAAAATAATTTTCTAATTTCACTTTTTGAAGACCAAATTATTTCTTAGTCATTTAGAGAGAATATACTCTGTTGCCTTTTGTTGGTTTGGGGGTGGCTAATCACATATCAAAATAAAGTTCATTATATCAAAATGATGTTTATCATAATAATAAAATGACGTTAACCAACCTGAGAAAGTCCACAAAGAAACGATCCTCTTGGCACACAGCAGCCATCACATCTCCCAGCTCTTCCTGGATGACACGGCCGATGGTCTTATTGAACCACTCGCAGTCTTGAGGGTTGGTGAAGCGATCTGAGATGACCCGAAGGCACTCGTGCTTCCAGAGGGAGAGTAGAATCTCAGGTTTGGTCACCACCTCATTCAGGGTGTTGATCATTCCTTGCCAGATGCGAGACAGATCACGAAGGTTGAATATGTAGTGGAATTTGGCAGGCGTTGGTAACATCTTGATCTGAAGGAACCAATGTGATTAATGGGATTTGAAGGATTAGTGGGATTCTTGGGATTAATGGGATTTATAGGACAAATGGCATTGTCAGGATTAATGGGATTTAAATGAACGGGTGGAACTCTGAATGTACAGAGCTCTAATGTCCAGAGCTGGGTCCCATTTCTAATAAAGACTTGCTATAATAATAAATGCACAATTTCAATAGCCAATCAGAATGAAGGATTTCAATAGCTTTTAACTGTTATCTACACAATGTTCCTTTCAAGTTGATTTTGAAAAGCTGTCAATGTACAATCATACCTGTGTAATAAGGCTACTCAAGGGAACAGAAATATTTGCCACTGTCAACAGGTGGCCTTTCTTACCAGGTTATACAACATATATTCCTCTCAATTGGGCAACAAGTTTTATGGTCACTAAAGACAGGTTCTTACTATAGTCAGATTTGACTGTACTCACATTTTTTATTTGGGAGGGGGGTGGTAATTCTAGTCAGAGGAGAAAACTATTGAGGTAACTATGCATATGTACAACATTTTGAAGCATGAGCTGCGGTCAACAAGCATTACTCAGCCAAAAAAATACATGGCAGCTAAGAGAGTGATTCTCTTCCTAAACGTCTGAAATAATCCTTGTAATTTGCAGGAGAGCCTCATCAATTGCTGTCACTGAATTTGAAATTAGATCAGATTTTTTAAAATAGATTTTCGCAAATATTATCCATAGGCTTCATAGTAGGAGTCTTAATGCTTAGAAAATGTTCATGTACACAGTGAGCCTTAAAATATTGTAAACTAATATCTATAAAAGTGCTTTGTTCTGCTTTGAAATGAAAAATAAAGTTTCTCTTTTACAATGTAATTGATGAAGATGATGAACAACATTTGCATGGCCCATTTTTCTGTAAAAAGCATCCGAAGGTGAAAGCTCCCACAATATGTCACATATTATTCACAGTGGCTGGTAAAATATAGGTCTTCACTACACTGCTGAAATATTGTGAGGAGAGAGCTTGCTTACCTTGGTCAGCTGCCAGATACGTCTGGTGATAGGAACCAGAGCTTTGGCTAGCTCTCGTACATCAGCATGGAAACCCCTGGCTTCACAGTAATGACCAGTTCCAATGACGCCTAGAATTAAGAGGGATACAAACATCGGTTGATTTTAAGTTCGATGTTATGCAATGGTAGCATGAATCAGAAAGTTCAAATCACTGAATAAGGGCTTATAAAAAAATACCACTTTCAATACATGTAACTCAGTGCCTGGTGAAAATCTCGATTTTTCTTGTTCGAAAAGAAATATGAAATAAACTACTCTGAAAATTCATTTTGCCCTATGGGCCGGGCAACCACTGTGCAGCATCAGATTGACGTTGCTCTATCCCTTAAATCACTGAACGCCAAACAGGATAGCAGCAATAAACATCTTTTAATGTCTTATTGCTCTGACGCGGCGAGGGCTTGAACTCCCTCCCAGTCATTAGACGGCTCCTCTACCAACTGAGGTCAAACACCGGCAGTGATCTTACTTCCAATACAAGCCTCATTTCAAGTTGAGAAAATGAGAGTGATCTGCATGCTAGAACCACTTTCCCCTCCAATAACACGAGGGTTATCCTTACCAAAGATTTTATCGATGGAGGAGTTGGATGGCAGCGTGCAGTTGAAGATGGAGAACTGCCTCTTGAGACGCTGTGGAATGTCGTTGCGACCTCCTCCAGGTTGGATCATGGCTGCCATCATCTGGATGTCTGCTATGATGGTAAAGTCTCCTGGTTTCTCCAGATTGTAGAATCCGCTAAATTCCATCATCTGACGGACAATCTCATTGGTGATCTAGTGGGAGTAAGGAATATAGAGGGTAGTACAATGGGTACTTTGGAATAAGCAACTAGATAAACTGATTTATACATGCTATAATATTGGGATTGTAATTGGCGGACATACATTCAGGGAATGTTTCATAGAGTCATTCAAAATTACACTTGACTTTATGAAACACTGGTATTTGAACTGACAAAAACGTAAGCCCATGTTTTATAAAAATATGATATTTCCATTAAAATAATTCAAATAGACATGAAAATAAAATGTGCAATAAAAATGAAATGTAGAGACTGGGAGAAATTATTTGAAGTCAGTTTTAACTTAAACTCTTGTCTACAGTTGTGCCGTCGTCGCCGCCATCGGAAAAGCGGCACTTACAGTCTTGCTCTGATATGCAGGCGAGACAAAAACTCACCTGATCACCCCATTCATTGATGATTGGCATGTTGATGTCATCAACAAATACAGTCATTCTCTTTCCAGCTGGAGGTCCATAGGTGTTACCTACTCGCTTGTCAACATAGCTCTCGATTGTTCTCTGTATAACACACAGATTACAAAAAAGGAATCATTTTGGCCATCAAACATATAGAACTACAAGAGAGAAGTCGTATTAGAATGTTTAAAAGAGAGAATTACAAGAAAGAAGTCAACTTAAACTACTTGATAGTTAGATTTACAAGAAAGATTCAAAACGTCTCAGAAAATGATTCATGCAAGATCTTAATGATTCAATTTTATTCTTCTTTCTTTTTTTTTCTTTGTTGCATACTTTCCCTTAAACTCTATGTTTAAATGAGAGGGTTTAAGAGTCAAATGAATAAACCTGCCCAACTTTCCATAAGCATATCCAATATGCTTACACTGTTCTCTGATGTATCATATTATTGCCCTCATTTCAATTCAATTCATTTGTGTAACCATCGAGCACTCAAAAAAAATGCAATCATACTGACAACAAAATTTTTTACAAAATACAATGATGGCAAAGAGAAAAATTACTCAATCATTTTAATTCAAAATGAAGTTTCTTATAACAAACCTGGAACATCATAGGTGTTGTGGCTGAAGAGAAGTTGAAGCTCTTGGCCATGTGTACTTCAGGGTTATACTTATCCATGTTACCCTTGATCATCACAGTCTTTGCTGTACCCTGCTCACCGATCAACAGCACAGCCTATAGGAGAGACAAGGGAGCAGCAAAATCATACAATAGCACTTATGCATATGACATCACAATCTTATAGTGCCCTCCTTAAGAGGATATAGGAATGTGCGTAAACCAAGTTGTCAGTTGTCAAAACATTTTTGTTTCCTTTACAATTATAGGCTAATATATTCTCTTTATTATTGATAGATTGCTAAAAAGGTGTATTTTTAGACTAGCCATTCACAACACACTGTCAATGAGAGAACATAAGTAGTATTATTCAATTCACTCCCCCTTACATACCTTAGATTGTTTTCCAATGGTTTGTATCAAGAAGTCAGTCCTGACATTGTCCACGTTGGGCACCAAGATGGATCCATACTCTGGTGTAGAGTCTGATGGATAGACCCAATCCTCTACTCTCTTATCCCAATGAGACCAGTTACCTAGAAGAAACAGAATACAGAAAGACTTTTTTTAATTACAAATCATCAATATACACATCTGAGGAGTTTTCAAAAGGACTTGCCAGACATTCCCTCCGACATTTACCATTATAGCATCTGTGCCTTTCGGTCAATCAAAATGAAGGAAAGTTGTTACATCCAACAACTTGTGAGAAAACATATGTTGATGAAACACAGATCTAATTGCTGTTTGCTTTCTTTATGACAGGGGAGAAAAACTGTAATATCAGAATGACAATCATGGATATTTTATTCGACATAATTTTGTTTGGGTTTGACAGTTACCATAGGATCTGTACTTCTCAACCAATCAAAATCAAGAGAGGTAGTCAAATCTGACAATTTGTCAGACAACAGATGTTAATGAAATGCTCTCCATAAGAGCGAAGAAGTATGGACAAACATGAAAGAAGCTATCAAACTTAGCATGTGACTTATAATTTCTAAGAAAATAACTACAATTCCTAATTCATTATCACATTCGATCTTGGTCCATTTTCACAATAACAACAAAAAAAGCAGTGTACTTTTGGAACAAATTTTGAAAACCAGAAAGAAATACTCAATGGATAGGGTGCTAGAAGTGGATAGTGTTAGAAATTAAACAAAAACATTTCAATGACGAATCCTTAGCAATATAAATCATAATCCTACCTTCACCGTCAACATAATAATCAAACATTGTGTGGTCTGAGGAAGGCGGGATGTCTGGGAGGTTGAGCTTGATGTCCTCGTTGCCCCGGATGAACTGCTCCATCTTGGAGCGATCCTCAAGCTCAAGGAGCGCCCCAATGCTCCACATGACGCAGAAGATGTAGATTTTCTCCAGGTGTTCAGGAGAAAGTCCCTGGTCCTTGTCCTCCTTGTTTGGGATGAGACCTTTCAGAAGATTGATGGCCTATGTTGGGGCAAATTTCAAGGAACATATTAGAAAGCTTGGTGATACAGTAAATGGAAATTTGAAAGGGATTTTTTTTTTTTCATTCAGGATCTAAAAATATTCTTTCCTCTCGCAGCCCCTATTTAAATCACACTTGAAAGTCTTCGGGTCAGACAGGCTTCACTCAAGATATTTAAGCATCTCGGTTGCTTAATTGCTGCGATGTTGATGACAACATGTCCCTAAAACTGTCGGCCATGGAGGGAATATAATCACTTTTTTTACTTATTTGAAAGCATGTAAAGAAGCTTATGAAATAAAATTTGTATGGGTTCCTCTGTGCACTCTTCAATCAATATTGAATACAGAAGTCTACAGGGATAGTAATGATATAAACAGGATTCCAAGCATTGAAGAAAAAAAAATCCCTGCCCTGCCCTTTTGGTCTTTTAATGTACACAATCATAGATAGAGGTCTTATTCAGGTCATGCACTACAGATACTTTTACTGTGGTCAAAGAAGCTACACAAAAAAAATCACAGCCAGTTTATGTTGTTATGATATGCTCCAAAAGTTTGACTGACTAATTTTTATTTTTTGTCCAATAAAAGTTTCCCTGACTTTTCCATGACTGGAAAAGAGTAAAATTCTTCCCCCAATTTCCCTAATGGGCTGGAACCTCTGATCCACATGTCTTGATATAACTTACCTGTGTAATGACCATGCATTCTAGGACATTCATCTTGAAAACAAGATTCTGAACAGCATACTGCAAAATGGCTGCAAAGGATCGGTCAAAGAGATTCCGTAGTGTCTCTGCTTCAGATAGGTTCCTGCTCATCAACCAACCCTGGGTGAAGAATAAAAGTAAATCAAACTTTCTTTAATAAACATCATAGAATTTAGTAGTGTTCCTTTCGGTGGCTACAGTTTGCTTCTGTCATCTGATGTTTATTTTTAAATGAAAATTCTTCACAGTTAACAAAAATCATTGTCACTGAGCATGTATAATAAAGAAAATTTTAAAAACCCTCATAAAAATGTGGAAGTCCCTACTTCATAAATCTCTCACCTCTACAATAGGTTTCCAATCCAGAGCAGAGCTACTCATGTAGACCATACCGTTACGGGACACAGTGGCAGGAGAGGCATTGTCAATGTTATGAGGCTCAAAGACAATCTTGCAGTTAGGTGCCATTGGGATACGATCACCGTTGGCCAATGTCAAGGTCTTGTTGTCATCTAGCACGCTGTTGAGATTCTCGATCCAGATAGCATCCACAGGACCATCCAGAACGATCCAGACATGTTCACCTGAAGAGGGTTATTAAATATTCATTCAATTTCCCCTATTAATTAATGCAACTTTTTCATATGAAAATTACCAAAGAAAATTCAATAAAAAGAGCAAGCTAAACAATGAACAAAATTGTATTTTCTATGACATATTGATTAACATTTTGCAATATTTTCGCTGTGATAAAATTTTTGACCACGCTACTTGCTGACTTTTTACTTTCAAGTCACATGCATCTTTTGAAACCAAATATACGACACCCAGTTATGTATGATTGTTTTGACTTTTGCTGGTCTCAACAGATTTATTTTATGCTGTTTGTGATCTCAACAAGTCGCCGATAAAGTTCAATGAAAAAAAACAATGAAAAACGAAAGGTTAAAATAACTAGGAAATACAAAAGAAATTGCAAAAACAAAACAAGAAATTGATCTGATATCGCCATCTTTTCATTTGCACATTTGCACAGAACATCACAAAGAGTTTCTATGCCAAAAATTAGAACATTTAGAGCTTTATCTAGGGAGTTAAATGAAAAAGTATGATTTTGCATACTAATTATGCATATATTAGTATAATCAATTAATAGCAATTTTCATGAAATAAATTACCTTTAGATCAAATGACCATATGAACTAATTACTATGCCATTTCGGAACCTAAATATCACAGATTACAATCTTTTAAAGTCTTGTCAGATGCTTTTAGATATTCATAACTTTAATTTTCCTATTTTTTAGAGACAAATATTATTGCCTCTAAGAGAAATGTATCAATGTTTGGAAGGAAAATGGGTGAATGACTATTGTGATCTCAAGTTATATTGTACTTCAACTGAATTTAGAAGTCTTGTTAGTCAAAAGAAAATAAGTACCCTTCTTAGCTCGTAGGGTGCGCCTCCACAGGGTTGAGAAGATCCCATCAGTCCAGTCATTGGTGGCAACATCCAGCCTGCCAAACATCTGTGGTGCAGTAATGGCCTTTGGGTTCATTCTCATCTCTTTGTGTGGCTCTCCGCAGTCTGTCATCGCTTTCATCAGGTTATGGATGCAGCAGGTCTTACCGGCCCCGCTGGGTCCTAGGGCCATCATGCCGTGACGGACCCGCTGGGTCTCGAAGAGCTGGATCAGCTTCAGAGTCCAGGGAGGATGGTTGACCAGGCCGGCTTCCTCCACTCTCATCCCGATGGCAGCCTCGAGCTCAGGATAGCCGGCCTTGTCCAGGACAATGCCAGGGAAGAGATCGTTGATCAGAGACAAGAACAATGGCTCATCCTCATCAACCTATTGAATATCAAGACAATAAAAAATCGTAACTAACTTGATGCTTTACACTGGGGAAAATAAATGCAAAAAAAAATATCTATTCCTCTTCCAACTCTATCAAGATTGCAGGTTCCTTTTCTAAAGATATATCAAAGAAAAGGAGAAAGACACATCTCTTCCCTTTGAGATGAATTTCAATTGTGTCATGAGTTTGAATTATAGAAGGAACTGCCTCAGAGCAATTGGAAAATGAAAATACACTGCAAAAAATGATAATTGAAAGATTTAGGAATCACCTTAACTATAAGCCTACAGAGAGTTGAATGCAGCTAAAAATGCATCACGCAAATGTTTCAGCTTGAAAATGACAGTCTTTTTTATTTTTCGATCATAGATTGAATCTAAGGGCACCTATGGTGAACCTTTTAAAAATAAAGTTTTCCCTCAATAACAAAAAAAAAATTAAAGGCTCAACATAATTGTTTCACCTTACCACAAAAATTGAGATTGATCTAACTTTCCCTGTTGGCAATATGTGTTCAGAAGGGCTACTCTTCAATACTAAAAGGTAAACAGCTTTTTCTACTTCAAAATTTCTCTTCTTTTTGCTCCTCAAATTGGCAATAAACAAAATTTCTTATTCACTTTCACTATATTATTGATTTGAAATTAGATTTTCTGAAAATTTTTCATTCTAGCATTAGTGTCTCCTTTCAGTGGTACTGTACATTTATGGTTCAAGTTTACCAATTTACAATAAAATAAAATAGACTTATGATAAGATACTGACCAGTTTAGATAGGTTCATATCCCTGAGGACTCTCATAACGATGGTATTCTCACTGTCATCTGGGTTTGCTCTCTTAGCTGCTCCAAGGGTACGCAGAACAGACAGGATGTTACGCAGACCAAAATCATAGTGAACCTAGTCAAGACAAATATGGAAATAATTACGTACATTGCTAGATCATTTTCAGCTTTCAGAATGAAGTTTACACTCCTCGTTTTAAGGAGCAGGGCCCCAAATAACAAAGATTTACAATTGCTTTGATCAATCGCAACTTCGGAAATCAGTATCGGAAGTATCTAGAATGCGTGTCAGTTCAAAATGTGTTCTTACTGTGATGAATACTCTTGCATGCATCATTTCATTGAAAATCTATGTGCTCTCCTTGCTTCCAAAGGAGCATTGTGTTAATTTCTTGTATGAAGAATTATGACATTGACTGACTTCCAGAATTGTGATTGATTGGATTACTCACAACTCTTTGTAAGACTGGGCCCAGATCAGCAACCCATTGCAAAATCTGCAACCAATTCCAAGACATATAAGATTGACTTTGGGAATCCAACTAGATTTGTAATTGATCGAACCTTTCTGGCAATGCCCCATTTGAGTACAAGATCAGCTCACACCTGAAGATGGACATTCAATGTTGATCTTTTCTCCTGTTCTACAACTCCACTCACCAACTCAAGCCAGCCTCCTCTCATCTCCAGAACCATCCAAGCCTCTAATTTTCTCTGAGTCCTTCTAAGGACTATACTCGTCTCAAAAGAGAATTCTCTACCTTCCAACCTTCCACTTTCTTGCCTCTCCATTCCACTTCTACCTCTATCTACTTTTCTTTTTGTCCTTCTAGGAATCAACACACAGTGTCCCATAAAGCTCTTATGTAATTGATCAATACCACCATGCAAACATCACAAGATTATCTTACCTGTTTAGTAAGCTGCTCCTCACAGAGCTTGTAGAGCGTATAGAACTTGCGGGCCAGGATGATATTATCCATGAAACCACAACTAGCAAGCTTGACACGAATGATGATCTGACGATCAGGAACCATCATGGCCACTGTCCTAAAGTTGATCTTCAGGTTCTCAGGAAGCTCCTGACGACCGGCATAACCAGGGTTCTGTCAATACCATGATAGATTGGTGTTGAGTTTTTTTAATAATAATACATAACATTTATAAGGTGCTTACTACTGGTGTTTCTAACAGCACAGTGTTCTAGTTATGGTTTATACTTGGGATACCATGAAAGAAAGCATGGCTGCTTGTAAGCAAGCAACCAAAGGACAGAGGGCTTAAGATGTTCTTCGAGGACAGAGGGACCTGGTGATGAGGGTAAACACCTTACCAAAGGGCACTAATGCATCAAGTGGGAATCAAACTCAGGTCACTGGAACCCCTGCTCCACTGATCTATCATGACTACAATAACAACATGAATGGACAATGGCATAAAATAATCAATCCTCTACTATGTCCAGACCCACGACCTTATGATTACAAGGCAAGAGTCAGAATCGCTACAGAACTTACCATTGTAAGGAAGAGACCAAACTCTGGATTGAGATCAACGTTGTCACCGTCGGTGAAGATGAACTGCTTTTTCCTCTCTTTCTTGGCGGTGAGAACGATGGCAATCTGCTGGGCAGCAACGGACAGCACAGGGAGATCAATACGGTTGAACTCGTCAAAGCAACCCCAGCTACCTGACTGAGCCAATCCTATGAAAGAAAATAAACTCAGAAATCAATCTAAATGACTATCAAGCATTATTTGTCATGTGAAATTTGACACCTATCAGGGTGTTAACTCATCAACAGATAAACCCTATCACCCTGAGTACAATGGATATTTGTGACCAACAATGGATATTATGTATCTGATTCTCCTCTTTGATTCATCAGGTAAAAGCTATTATCTCACTAGCTCTGCTCCGATTTATAGCCCAAACAAGCAATAAAATGTCTGTGATTCAATTCGATGGGGCAGTTCCTTTGGCTGAGCCACAGGGATGTAGCAATATTTGCTTCTAGTTGCTTCTCGCATAGCTTGGTATCATCAAATTGTAATCTACTTTCCATGAAAGCACAATACAGATTGACAGATATCAGACACTTTGTCTTTCTTGGATGATTGTTCATCATGGAGTAAATCCATTGAGGAAATCTTAAATCAGCCGATCCCCTTTGGCCTTTCCCTCAGTCAAAGCTTTGAAACTTAATATAACAGTGATTTCACAATGATTTTTTTTAGCTATAGTGTTCCCCAAGTACAGGTTACATAATTATAACACTAATTTTTTCTCCTAAACATTGTTCTTTCAATAGTCAAACTGCGGACCCTCCACAAGGAGCCTGTTTTACAAAGAATTACAAGTATTGTAAATTTGTTGTTATTGCAACTTCCATGGAAAGCTTGATAGTGACTGGCTGCTGAGCCATGTTACCATGGTAGTTACAATAATGGCAAAACTACTGTAGTGGTAACTCTTTATGAAATGTGCCCAAGGAGGGGTATACATCTATCTCAATTTATATACTACTTCAACATTTCATTCTATCCAGTTATCGGTTCATTTGTTTGTTTGCCAAATGTTCACTGGTGGCCTTTATACCTAACATATTGTGCTTCTTTTTAGATCACACTGCACGTATCTTTTGTACTCAACCAACCTTTGTAGATACGGCCAAGTCCTCTGTAGTCCATCTGATCCGAGCAGTTGAAAACCACCACATATTTTCCAAGGGATCTTCCCATATCCTTGGTCGTCTCCGTCTTCCCTGTTCCAGCTGGACCAGCCGGTGCTCCACCCATGCTCATCCCAAGAGCTTGGGAAAGGGTGATGTAACACCTTTGAGAGGAGGTTGAAGGCAGTCGAAACTTTTAATCAGCATTTGTACAAAGTCAAAATCAACATAAGTGTTCCCATTTTAGAATAGTGGCAAAACCCTAGCGTAGTGGTCGACTTCCACACCCCCGATCAGTTACATTACAAGGTGAGACATTTAGGTCACAGAGGTCGCAGTCTCCCATGCACAGGTGATACCAAATAAATAATGTATATAAGAATAACATTGTACTATATTTAAAGTGATACTTAGACCCATAGACCATGAGAGCATAGCAAACTTGGCAAAGTAGGCTATTATTATTTATCATTATTATAACTGCATCACTTTGATAAATATCTTAGTATTAATACAGGCGACCTGGGGGCCATTTCATGAAAGTTGTATGCAGTGAAAAGTTGTCTTTCTCTGACAGTTACCATAGCAACAGTCAGAGGCCATGCCTTTCAGCCAATAAAAACCAAGGATTTCACTGAAATAGTCAGCACTGACAATTTAGTCAGTACTGACAACTTTCATGAAACACTACCCGATACCTGAATTTCGCTGACAATTAGTGATTCAAATGAAAAATACCTGACAATTACAAATACTTTTTTTAAAGGGAATTTTGACCCATTTCGCACCCTTACTATGCAGTTTCTCACGCCTTCTGCCTGTGTAGGGGGAGAACAAACAAGTTATTCAAAATGTTTCTGCCAAAGTGATAGTGTACCTGTCAGTCAGAGGGGTAATGACCAGACGTTCCGTGCATCCCAAGAACTCATTCTGATAGATAAAATCAACATCGGTGATGGAGACAATCATCTTGTCATTGTCCTCATTGAAATAGAATCGACACTGCTTCAGCCACTCAAAGTCCGAAGTGGATTTGATATGCATACGAACCTGGTGTGAGTAAAGGTTACAATGAGCATTACATGAAATATTCCAAGCTATTACTCATTTACCCCTGGCAGGAATAAAATGTTTATTTTATCAGCATTCAGTCGCAATCGTCCAAGAGAACAGTAAAGCATCATAAGAAATCACTCTAAACAAATCTTTTGTTGAAAAATGTGTGAATGCCAGAGTTCTCTGAGATAATGTATGTCTCCTATAGTCACTTTGCATGGTTCCCATAATTTCAAGAAAAAAAAATACCCTGATTTTTTCCCCTGATGAAATCACAAAATTCTGTGATAATCATTTCACATTATTTCCACATTCATAAGTTTTCTACGTTGTTGCAGCGAACTGTTTGCTGTATAAAACACTGTAATTTAAAACTAATTAGTACTATTACAAAGGCATGTAATGGCCTCCCAATACAGCTACTTGTACTGCAGTCAAAGAGGCTATACTTAATAATCACCCTAGCCAGTCATCCAATGGATTGTTATTTTGATATACAACAAAATAAAACAGAATCTGACTGACTACTTTCAATTTTTTGGACAATCAAATATAATTCCCTGATTGGCTGGAAACCCTGTTCTAAAAAGGGTGTTTTCTCCTTTTTCACAAAGAGATGAAATAGCTAATAGAACAGGAAGGCATTAAGTAGGGTGGAGACAGCGTTTCATTGATCGTAAATCTTGGTAAAAGATGGCACCCGAGGAGAAGAGACTCACCAAATCATCAAAGATATCCCTCTGATGTACGTGGATGGTGATGAGGGTTTCGAACTTCCGCCTCTCCACCTTGGTCAGGTTACGTGTCGTCTGGGCAATGAGAAGGTTCAGAAGTTCCAGGAATCCGTTGTTGGTCTGCTGCATGACCTTGCGATCATACTTGGCATTGTTGAGGGCTTCAGTGGCATCCCTTGTCCAAATCATCTGGATTCCCAGGAGGCCAATCTACAGACAGAACAAGAAGAGTAAAAAAAAATCATCATCCACAATCTTTCATGATTACATCAGGGTCTCCAGCATTTCAAGAAAACTAAACTCCCTGAATTTTCACTGATGAAGGCTCAAATTCAGACTGCTCTAATTGCTAAGGAATCTAAAGGATTCATCTTAAAACCTTTTTTTACTTTGATACAATGACCACAAAAATGCCTCTACAACCCTGATTTGAAATAAAAGAATAAATTCGCTTAATTCAGAGTTATTTCATTTGAAGACTTTCAATGATTAGTGTCAATAAAAGAGGAATGTATCAAGGAAAACACTTTGCCACAGTTTTTCAGATGTCATGAGAGAATTTCATTAAAAAATATGTGCTTTTCACTGACAATTTTGCTGTGAGCCAATCAGGTGGCAGGATTTCAGCAGCTCATAACACAGAATCAGTGAAAATCACTGTTTAATTCATGAACTGCTCTCCATGTCTCACCTGTGCTTGGTATGTGTTGAGGAACTCAATGATCTCCAGACTGGAATCCTGTATGGCCATTGCAGCGGTTCTGATGACACCATGAAGAGATCTCTGGGCAACCACCATCAACTGCATTAGCCACAGTTCAACGTTACCTGAGGCCATCACTGCCTTGTCAAGCTGTAGATCAAGGACAGAACATGAAGGTGAAATAATCAGTCAGTTACAGTTATCACAGGAGACAATTTGAAGCAATCATTGTAAATCTATGGGGGTGTTACAAGAGACTTGCCAATCAATTGCAAGCCACAATTCACCATTACCTGATGAAGCCATTACTGCGTTGTCTAGCTGTAGAACAAGGACAGAACATGACGGTGGAATACTTGATTGGGTAATAAATAGTACAATGACTGTTATCCTGAGGGGTATTGAAGCAATCTTCATAAATCTATGGGGTGTTACACAAAACTTGCTAATCAATAGCAAGTCAAAACTCATCCTTCCCACAAAGCAAACTTACATCAATGGATTCTCCTTCCGAAGACTGCACAGCCAAGATTCTATCATAATCTTTCTCATGGAACCTGACTGTCTTGGTGTTGTCAAAGATACTGAGAAGATGTGCTTGGATGGTGTGAGAATCGGATGCCTGGCCAAGGATCTCAAGCAGGGCGGGGTCTGACACAAAGAAGAATCGCGGGAACAAGAGACGCTTCTTCTCCAAATATCTGTAAAAATGTAAAGTATGAAAACATTACAGCACATCATCATCAAAATGAAAGCTAGATATGCAAGTAGACTTATTTAATGAACCTAATTCCCCCTGAGGTTTAAACTTTTTCCTGTCAAAACATGTTTCATGATAGCAATGTGTTAAACAGACATATAAGAGATTATCATCAACATCATTATCATCCCCATCCTTATCATCATCACCACCATGAACATATTCATCACCACCATCACCACCACCACCATCACCACCACCACCATCACCATCACCACCATCACCACCACCACCACCATCAACACCACCACCACCACTAACAGCACCATCTCCACCATCCTTACCCTGTAAGTGACTTCTGACAGAGTTCTAGCTGTTCAAGTAGATGAGGTAGAAGCTGTCCCATGGTCTCATCACCCACACAGCATTGGACTACATTGGTGTTCTCATGGGCTCTTGTCATGATCTTCACCCAAGACTTGTCAATATTACTAAACCTCTTTGCTTCCTGAAAGACAAATAATATTAAATAATCAGAACTAATATTTCCATAAACTACCCCCTCTTTTCTTAAAAACCTAACAAACATATGTACGCATTTGATATATCAACTCACGTAGTACTAAACTTTTTTAAGGTGCTGTCACATTGTTCCATGCAAGCCTTGCGGGTGAGTTGTGGGTGATTGCCCGCAATTCATCCGCAACAAAGTTCTGAACATTTTCTAAACTTTTACGCATGCAAATCAGACTTGCGTGCCCTCCTGCGGGCAACTGCGTGCGAGATACTCTCAATGAATGAATCAACAATGGTACGCCAGGCTTTGCGATCTGACATGGGAGTTGGTAAATCATGTAAAAGTCAAACAACATATATGTGGATCGAAACAAACCTTGGGCAGTTGCTTGGCGATGTCACCACCGACAAAGACAGCTTCCAGATAGACCCAGAGGTTCTGGACCTGCATCCACTGTTCAATTATCTCACTGGTGTTTGAGAGGTTCTGCACCCATTGCTGAATGTTCTTTTTGAATGGAGCATTGTACCTAGGGGCCGCAACGGGTGAAAAATATTGCACATCAGAATTTTATATGAAATGAAATCATATCATCTCATCTCTCAGAAAAAAATTAAGTAATAAGTCATGATCATTGAAACATTGCAATTTACACTTCAATGATCACAGAAAGGTATAAAAATGTGCATTATTACAATTAATCCTTCATGCATGACTGACAGCCAGCTTAGAAGTTTTTTGACTTCCAGCATAGTTCATCCACTCATATAACAGGGTTGTTAATATACTATAATTTGTGTCCAGAGGGATACAACGATACAAGTTCTGCACTTTCACTTTGCACATGCAAATTTGTAAATTGGAATTTCTTTACTAATCTAAATGTATAATGCAACACCTCTTATAATGTATACAAATCATTTTCGTATGGTATAATGACGTTTATTCTGTTTTGTTTATTCATATAAGTGTGTTTGTTGATTATTTGAAAATGGAAACAAAGAGAAACTGAAACTGATAGTCTGACACCTTCAATTTACCTGTTACTCATCAGAGAACCAAGCACCATCAAGCTATCCTCCATCAGACCGATGATCTCCGTCGTGTTATCACCCCGGAGGAGCAGCTCTCCGCGATTCTTAAAGTTTCCGAAGGTAAGGTCCCTGGCGCTCCATTCGGCCACGGTGGCCTTCAGCTTGGCTTCAATATCCTTCTCCTTCACGGCCGAGATACAGATATCCTGTGGGTTTGGAAGATGGTATGGTTAGTACATACTGGACCAGGTTACACAAAGAACTTACAATTGATCATAGGACTGATTTTCATGATTGATTTCACTGATCCATTATGTGCTATCAATTGTACAAATCAACTGTATGATCAATCACTGAGCTTTGAATAACAGGGCCCAGGGGCCCGTTGAAGAAAGAGCTGCAATCAATCGCAGCTCTAAAAATCATGCACAACTTGATTTTCAACCAATGAACAGGGCGCATTTGGGACTTGGGATTTATTTTTTTTACTTGCGTTTAAACGCAACTCTTTCTGCAACGGACCCCAGGACTCAAATGACAGAAGTGTAGGGGTACTTTGTTCAAATCATCACTTGGTCTAATAATCACTTAGTATACTTTTTGTCATCAAATAATTCATCTAGTCATTTTGACAAAGTGGGGTTACACGAGTGGTTATTACACAAAAAGGGTACAGCTCAATAGGAAATTAAACTAAATGGTACATGGGCTCCATGGCAGCTTGACCAAATGGTTAATAGACAAACTGGTTGTAGATGAACTAGTTGTTCCCAGCATATCCAGAAAACAAAATTCCCTATTATTTACCTGATGAAGTATCAAAATTCCACAATAATTATTTCAGCTCATTTCCAGTTCCTCATGTTTTCAATGTAGTTGCAGTGAACTCTTTGCAGTATAAAACAATGTAATGTAATTTTTTTTTTTTCGATTTTGGGGCTGGTCTCAATTCCTTAACTTTTCCCTGATTTGAGACATTTTAATCAACTTCCCTGACTGGAAAGAAAATAGAATAATTATCCCTGATATCCCTGATGAGCTGAAAATCCTGAGATTAGTGGCAATTTACCTCAATATCTTCCTTGCTCTGTAGCAGTGGTGCCTCCATGATGTTCCTGAGGCAGAAGGACTCGCTCTCCACTTCAAAGACATGACCAGTAGTATCAGCCATGCGCTGCCAGTGGCGAGGCTTCATTGCCTTGTTCGTCATCAGCTCCAGGAGTGGACATGTCTCGTTGAAATCGTCAATGGTTTTCTTGAGATCGTTAAAGGCGGGCCACTCCTTCAGTGCACGTGGCAGCTTGCGGCATCTTTTGGGGGAGGGTTTTATTTCTTTAGTGTTATTTCATATTTTTAAGTATTTGGCTAATTCTGTGTTTTCATTAATCATATTTTCCAAATTTGGTGTATGTGTATCACTGTTTTTACTTCTCTCTCTCTCTCTCTCTCTCTCTCTCTCTCTCTTAAGTCACATGTGATTTGAGCATAAATTTAAAAAGTGATAAGGTGCTTAACAAAACATATTCATTATCAATATTAATTATTACAATGCACTTTCTATTTCTTTCAAGTTGAAGATTCATATGTGATTTTTTTTTCAATATAACTTCAAATAAAATTCTATCAGTCTGAACAATCTATTTTACCAGTGCACTTTATATCAAAGAAAATCATTATTTTTAAATCTCTTTAAAGGAGTTTCAATAAATTGAGTCACTCAAGACCAAACCAAATAACTAATTTCTCCACAGATGTCATGCCTAGATTATAGAAAGATATATACTTCTAAACCATCAACAATTTATCAAATTATCTAAACATGCAAATTTCTACTATTTACTCTTGGATCAAACCATTATAGTTAGCAAACAGCACATTTTGTTAAAAACCAATCACCAATGTGTGATATTGCATGAGAAGTGGTGCGAGTGACAGAAAATTGAGTTTGTAAAATTGTGAATACCTTCATTTTAATGTACTTGAATTGAAATTCATAACAAGATAATTTGTAAAATTTTTCTGTCTTGCAATCATTGCATTTTCATCTAAAATGTTTCCTATGAGGGTGGCGAGTGTAAAGAGTTGAAGTGTGACAAACAATGTGAAATGGTCCAAGTATATGTCTATAATGTTGAATTGGGATGTAATATTTGAATAAGAGCATGGAAGGGGTAAAGGGTGAGGTGGGGGAATGACTAGACATATGAGAAATACTTATTATTCAAATGACCTTTGCAACAGGGTGTTGCAAGGTGTGCCAATAGAGGAATTTTACACCTTTACCAAGTCAAATAATGGCAAGAACTGTTTACTGCAAAGGGATAGAAAATTAGTGTAATAGAACTAAGCCTGAGGATGTTGTTTCCTCGTTTCACCAGCAATACTGGGTAATGGACAACACCTATTAGTGAGGAGAATTGAAAATGGCGTCAAAGCCCCCATAAAAATGACGCTTCAGAGTCACTGATTATTGTGCGTATGCATGTGAGTATGCAATGATCTACTTCTGAGGGCATTTTCTTGCATTTTACCCAATCGAGGACATCCTAAAACCCGGGCCATCCCGGTCTAGATAGCCATGCCAATTAATTCTTCATCTCAACTGTATCATACAGTAAACCCATGATCTGTAAAAAGTTCCTTTTCTACCAATTAAACTCAAGTTTTGAGTGTAGGGTAGTAGGAAGCGTCCCCAGTTAGTGAACTATCCTCACATATATCCCAAATTAGCTTTTGTTTTTGCACTCAATATTCAAATAGGGCATATGAGATTATTACATTTTAATGTTGTTATAAAAGAATAAAGAAAAGAAGTGTTAGGAGTACCCCTTCAAGAAACAAACAAAAAACAACTTTCTTGATCAGGGAAAATATAGGTGATAAATTTTTTTTGCCCGCCCCCGCCCCCCCCCCCCCATTAGTGAAAGCTGGATTCGCCCCTGTGTGTACATGTATATGTGTGACAAGATGATGTTGACAATGTAAATCATGTCTTGACAGTGATCAACAAACAAGTTAGTACAGGATTTCTCCCACAATCCAAACCCACCACCAATTAGTGCAACAGGGCAAACCAACGTGCATGAAGGAAGTGGATGTTAGAGGGATCTTTGGTGCAAAGACCACAAAGTGACTCCTAAAAGTCTGTCCTGTCTTCAAGCTATTGAGGTAGAAGAATTTTCAAGCATACAACAAGAACAGCATGAAAACACAGTCTGTTGTCACTTGAATGAGTTGTAACAGACCACGATTTCTAGCATGGCTCCTTTGCCTAAAAATTACTCCTCCCTCAATATTTTCAGGCAGACAGAATCACTTTGAGTCTTTGCACTCATGAAGGGTGAAAACAGGTCAACCTTGTCAAATTAAAAAAAAAACAAATTAGATGAAACCTGTGGAGTGAGAAAATGTTAGATTAGAAACTCAAAAGCCTGTATTCTGAAGACCAGTTTTACCTAGATCATGGTCTATCTCTGCTAAATTATTGGAAAAACAAAACTGCCAAAAGTTTGTTTTCATGGTTTTTTTTTACTCATGTTTACTCTATTTCCTCATGGTATAATGAAGAATATGATTTTGGTTATATTATTTCCAGATAGTTATGAATAATTTGTGTGTCAAATGAGCTGATAAATTCAACTTGTACTGTTACAGAATTGTATCAAAGTTGGTTTTCAATAATTAAACCATAACTTAAGACCAGGGATTCAATGAAACCAGAATTCAGAATAAGAACCAAAGTATCAACTAAAATGACAACAACAACAAATCACCCCAAAAGTGAAATGCATGATTTTAGTGATTACTGATTTACTCTAGTGCTAATTACTCCCATCTGAATTCCATACAGATAATTGTTAAGGGTATCATGATACTAGGGTGTGTGATAGAATTAAATCAAAATTGTAAATCAATTGTGCCTTATAAAAAGGAAATATTATCAAAGACTGGTTTGATAAATGTTGATGAACAGATCATGCATCTTCAAAACCAAAAGAACACCTATAACAAAGACAAACCATTTTAGGATGGAAATATCCTTTCAAAAACCCAAACATCTAGATTAGAAATCAATCAATTAAAGTGCAAAAATGTTAATATCAATTGCAAACATGCATCACCTGACACAGCACTCAGACTTACCTGTTCTGAAACTCAATGAGCTCGTTGTTGATCTTCTCAATGTCAACATCGAGCCAGAGGATGTCATAGTAGCCGTTGACGCGGTCGATGACATCGTTGTACAACCCGTAGAGCTTCTGCAGGAGGTTAAGCTCCTTGCGAATCACCAGGAGCTCAGGATAGTCCGTCACAGGGAGACCAAAGAGCTCCTCGCCACCAGTGTAGGTGATGTACTTGCGGTAGAGATTGTCAAAGTGGTTCTGGTAGATCAGGAGACGGTCGCTTGCTTCCTTGGGAGGCAGACCTGTAACCATGGGGCCATTCTGGAAAAGAACGAGAATAGGAGTAGCAAAAGCAATGAATAAGATGAGGCCAAAGTCATCGATTCTAGAACACTAGATTCTATCCATTATGATCAGATACAGGAAACATTTTTCCCCCTTTCATCTCACATCTAATGAAAAAGCTTATCAACATCATTGATACCAAAGTATGTTTAAAAAAAACACACAAATGAAAAAGCTTATCAACATCATTGATACCAAAGTATGTTTAAAAAAATAACACAAATGAAAAAGCTTATCAACATCATTGATACCAAAGTATGTTTAAAAAAAAACACAAATATTTCTTTATAATTACAAAAAGAGCTCACATCTCGGTAGGAGCCATAGAAGTCGTTGCAATCCACAATGAATGTCTGGACATTCTCTAGTAACTCTCCACGGAAGTTTGGTTGGATGGAGAGCAGACGATGGGAGACTTCTGTGGCTTGGGAGCTGAGTTTGGCCCAGCTGTAACGCAGGGTGTCCACACGCTCTACGTCCTCCTTGGCTACCAGCAGCTCGTACTTGTTCAGCAAGGCGTAGGATTCCTGAGATGAAATGCACAGAAAGTATCATGATCACTATTTAATCCACATAACTCATAACAATCTATAAAAAAATATAGTAATACAAAATTCCAGATCTATTCTGCAATGAAGACACAGAACCCCCACACCATGTAATTTTCAGCAATTCAATGAAATACATCTAAACAACTTTTTCATATGTCCAACCCCTCTTTTCTTCATTGTTAATTCACAAGTATTGTCATTGATTTTCACCAACTTATTTTCTCTTAGCCAATCAAAGTAAGGACTGAAAATCACAAAAGAAACTTTCCATGAACTACTCCTTTCTCAATTCAAATCAAAGTTTAGGGACCTATCCATGAGATCAAAACAACTATATATAATTATGTACAAGAGCACAGTGAAGATTCCAAGATTAGTTTAGAACTTCTCAATTCTTGATTTACAGGGTGTCCCCTCATCTTCAAAAGCAGCATAAAAGAACTACAAATCTATAGGGCCATTTAAACCTCTCCTGAATACCCTACCTCAATAGGTCCAATGGCCATGTCAATACGGATCTCATTCTCCCTCACATCCTTGAGCGCCTTCATGGCCAGACGGATATCATCCAAGTCCTTGATAGGACGGTTGAGTTTCTTAGTGGTGTCATCAATGAACTCTATGATACCTTCCATCATGGTGCGGTACTTCTCATTGCAGGCCTTGCCGTAGGCCACACACCACGCCTTGGTCTCAGTGGTCAGTGAGATCTTTAGTTTCTCTGGCAATATTAGAACAAAGTTAGGTGGTGAACCTTAGTAGGTGATTTGTGGTATTGCCATTGGTGGAGCATGGATTAGTGTTAAGTTATTCTTGTTGAGGATGGTGTTGATACAACTCCGAACCTAGCTTAGACACTTTTAAACACCTACTTTAAACACCTAAACTGTAAGTTCATATAACCCATTGAATCACATGGCATGAATATGAAGACCAAATAAAGCAATTAGAAAAACAAACATATAGTATGCACATACTTGAAAAGATATATCAACAATCTATGTCCATGCCAGAATCAGTGACATGTTTCCGCAAAAAAAAATCATTTCTGATACATGCAAAAAGAAAAAGTAGCAGAAAATGCAATGAAAAGAAGTTGTGAAATAGCTTCCTGCCATACCAACAATGTTGAGACAAATCATGGACCTGGGCTTTTCTTCTAAAAAACATTGAGTAGAACTATCACTTCAAGTACTGGATGGCATTTCGTAAACTGTTTGTAACAGCATGACATTAGTATGACAGGTTCTTAAGCTAAATTAGAAACACTACATTGTACGTTGTTGGACCTTTTTTTTTGTCAATCAAATTTTGATAAATATCATACTTTGCATTTAAATATTTATTGAAAACAAGAATTTCAACCTTTCAAATAGGTTACCGGTGTGTTGGTACAGTCAGTAGAGCATCTGTCTCACAACTGGGAGGCTGGTAGTTCAAACCCCAGCCGAATCAGATAAAAAGACATTAGAAGTTTGAAGTTGCTGCGAGCCTGTTTGGCGGTAAACGGTAAGGGATAGAGCAACATCGAACTGTGCTGCACAGTGGCTGCTGGGCACATGATCAATTGGGCAAAATTTTCAAAATATTTCTGTTACAAATTTCTATTTCGAACAATAAAATATGGATTTCATTTGAATTTTAACTAATGCCTGAAAATGATTAAGAATCTGATTAAAAACCCAAGAATAGGTCATCAGTAGTGAGTAAAGTCATGTTGAAGTTAAATACAGCTTTACAAAACACCATCCAAGAGTACTAACTCTACAATCAGCTAATGGGTACCTGTATAGAGTGCAATGGCACCAACATTGTAGAACTCTGGCTCAGCCAAGATGGCGTCCTCCAGCTCCCTATAGTGGACAATGGTCGACTGGAAGTCACTCAGTTTCGGCTGCTGATTGAGGAATTCCTGGACAGTTTCATCCCGTTCCTTCTGCCAGATAGGATGGTAGCGTGCAAACTGCTCCAGGGCAGTAGTCACTTCCTACAGCGGACAAGTATAAGACATTTACTGATGATACTCGGCAATTCCATAAAATGATGAACCTTTTTTGTACATCCGACCTCATTTTCCCCCACTTATACTTCACTCTATGAATGCCATGATGAATTGAGAGAATTAGAACCTTTCATACATGTATGAACTACAACACAGATAAGTTTTTCAGAAATGTCAAACCTATAGGAGGTTGAATGCACATATCTTATGGAAGTGCCCTCATATGACAGTTGGTTCTTGTCCAGTTCAGAGAATCTAAAGCTTTTGTGCTTCATTAAGGCCCTATTACATCGTTCCATGCTATCCTTGCGTGTGACTTGTGGATGACTATTTTGCTAACCAAAAGTGGCCAATATTGACAGTATTTTATCACATATCTCATACATAATTGCCCACAGGAGCGCATGCAAGTCTGATTTGCCTGCAGAAAAGTTTCGAACAAGCTGAACAAGCTTATGATCGTCCTTGTGGGTGATTGCCTGCAAATAATTGCCTGCAAAGGATTGCAAAGATCAATGTTACAGAGCCTTTAGCAATCAGGTATAAAATCACCCACCACCACCAACTCAAAATTGATGACACTAACCTTCTTGGTGGACATGACGCATGTGGAAAGGAGTGAGACTAGTTTGGCAATCTCTTTGTTCTCACTGACATTCTTGAAGTAGTTCTTGACCTGTACCTGGGGTACCAGGTTCACTGAAGCTAGCTCATCCGAACGACCTGAAAGCAGAAACGGCACAGTGGTCTGACCATGAGAGCACCTTTACAGTTTTTAACATTTTGCCCGCTTTGTTTGAATAGAGTAGCATACAGCAGACTGCCAACTTGACTCAAGTAAAATTTCATTCACTAAACACACACACACACAGTGCATTGTACAAACACACATACACAATAATGATGTGTGCATCACATTGTTCAGTACACACACAAAGATTTTCTTCACAATAACGAAATAAAAAATTACTGTGGGTTGAATAAGCATAGTCCATTTAAAATCCCTCTTGAGTTTGCACCATTATATCAAATGTGGCAAAGGAGGGATGTCCATAGTGGGCAATAAGTTAAATTAGTTCAGTCTTGTTTTGCAGCTGTGCAATTCTATAAAATATTTTTTTTTTACTTCCTTTTGTTTATGTCCAACCCCCAATTTTTGTCCATTCTTACGGCACTTCATGAACTCGTCATCCCATGATAATTTGAAAGCATTACAACCTTGCATATGAATAAGAAAACTTAGACAAATCATTTCAAGAAAGTCCCTAGGAGGTCAGCCCAGTCAGGGGAGTGTTTCATGAAAGGAAGAATCAGAAGTTTTATCAGTTACCATAGCATCACTGCTTCTCAGCCAATCAAAATCACGAAAAGTTGTCAGGGGCCCGTTGCAGAAAGAGTTGCGTTTAAACGCAAGTCAAAAAATCAATCGCAAGTCCGAAATGCGCGCTGTTGATTGGTTGAAAATGAAGTTGCGCGTGATTTTTTATAGATGCGTTTGATTGCAACTCTTTCTGCAACGGGCCCCAGATCTGACAATTTGTCAGACAACAGTATTGATGAAACAGTCCCAAGATTTGAATACTTTATAGAATTGGCCAGCTCTGATTGTATATGATTGACTTAAATAATTTATACAGTGATAGAAAAATATCTAAGTGAAAACTCAATTTTGTGAGATTAATGATATTTGATAGCCTCGTTCAAGTATCAAACATAACTCATTTTCAAGTAAGTTTTCATTGATTTTAGCCTCTTGGGACATTTTGTGAAAACAGTGATAATATATTTTCAACCTTCCAATCAAAATGGGAAAGATGGAAGACGTCTTTACCTTTCTTGGTAGATGTGATATCACTCCTAGAGCTTTCAGAAGCAGCCATACTGGAGATACTGCTGCGACGAGCTGAGTCAGGCAATGCTGCAGCACGCATATCAGCTTCCTGTTTAGCCTTCCATTCAACAATATACAAAAAAGATGATCACAATTAGAGGAAAAGCTGATGATTCTATTCATGATAAATCCAGCTGATTGTGACATCATATCATAACAATTTTTACAAAAAAATTACCTTTAAACTTATGTTTTGCCCCCAGTAATCTGATTGTTCAGATTCAAAATCATTTCAATTTCAATGCATACAGGAAAGAAATATGATACAAAATCATTACACACACATGTATAATTATATAAAACTATAAATGAGAATTAAACTATAAACAAATTCATGTATATTCATTAAATTTATGTATAGAAAATCATGTACCATACATGCTATGTTACTTTATGTTCATCATGCCTCTAAATGTCCTTCATCATTAATAAATACAGTTATCCTCATTTCATATTACCTGTCCTGTACATACCTTGGATTTTCGTTCCTTGTTCCACTGTGCAACACCTTTTGCCACTCCTAGAACTAGCTGTGCTGCTTTGTTGACAGTCTGTTGTACCTCATCGAGGGTGGGCTGCATGATTATGTTTGGGATAGCCAGAGCAACAGCGCAGCGGAAGAAAGGACTCTCCTTGCGCTTGTTTTCCCCTTGCTCCACTGCAAAAGTGATTTGAAAGTCGAGATTTTATGCAACACTCAATAAATTCATGAAATACTGGCTTTGGTAACTGCATGGACCTACACCTATAAGCACTTGGTACTGATCTCTTCCAACAGGAGTAACACTAATACGTTATTAATCTGCACTCATGCTGACATGCTGAACGGCAATGCACTTTTCCACATAATTAACACCAAAACCTAACATCCACTAAGCACTCACCAGTGATATGCACCTTCCCACAGAATTAATACCAACACTTGACATCCACTATAAAGCACTTAGCAGCAATATGGGTATAACTGAGTGCTGAACAACACATGCACTTTTATTCAGTATCACCACCAACAGCTGCTGCAACACCCTCTAAGCACTTACCAGTGATATAACTGAGTGCTGAGCTGGAGGTGATCCTCTTCCTGACGGCATCCATGGTGAAGCGGGTGACCTTGAGAAGGGCATCAAGGTTCCGATGGTTGAAGTGGGCTAGGAGCTCCTGGGCAGATTCTTCAAGATGCTCCCTCTTTTCCCGGCGTTTCTTGGCTGCCGTCATGGCTGCGGCAGACTGAGAGCGGGACGCAATGCTTCCCGGACTGCGGGCGCGGCTACGGATGCTCATGCGGGAAGGAGTGGGGCTGGAGCGCTTCTTTTCCCCATCTGGATAAAAGTTGACAGATATTGTTAATTATCATTTGATTTGCCTGTGCAGTAGCAGAGCGTATTGTACACTGTGCCAAAATCTGACAATTTGGCATAGCTTGCCAAAAAAAGTGCTTGTTACCTTTTTGAGGAATAAATTCCTACTGGGTACCTCACCTGGATAGAGTGTGGCAAATGTAGATAAACCCCTTGCCAAAGGACGTAAGTGCCAAAGCAAGAATCATTAGATTGTATAAAATGCAATGTAATTTTAGGCATTATTGGAAGTTATTAACAAAGGGAGAGTTTCATTTTCTAATATTCCTTTCTGAAAGAAAGACAACAGAAAGAAAATAGTGAGATACTTACTTTCATCTTCAATTTCCTTCTCCCTCTCCTCATCCTCTTCCTCCTCTTCTTCCTCTTCAACGTCTGGCTCTGCAAGGAGCATGTTGATGAGCTCATTAGCGGCCTCCTCCACCTGGATACTCTTCACCTGGAGCGTGGTGGCTCCCTTATTACATAACTCCTGCAGGAGATAAATGGGAGAGATGGAGAAAGGAAGTCAACTTTCAAAAAGATATTGAACTTTTTTTTTCACTTTTCAACAATGGATAACAGTAGTAATACCTAGGCTTTATTGGGGGCTGTTGCAAAAAGAGTTGCAACCAAATGCAATCCTGCTCACATCAACTACAACTTGATTTTCAACCACTCATTTAGGACTTGCACTCAAACACAACTCCCTTTGATTTGAGGAGGAGCACTGACTCAAAAAGAGCTGCATATATATTTTTTAATAGAAGTCAGGATGATCCTACCTGTGTTCTCTTTAGGAACTGATCCGTTGTCCAGGACTCATCTTCAGGAAGCTCACAAAGCTGGGTCTCACTCATCTCCTTCAAGACTGCATTGATGCGGAACTGGCACAGATCCGAGGCTCGGTCCATCAACAGTTCCAGATCACCTGGAGGATAATGGAAAGTCAATCATTTAGCAGCATGGAAACATGTAAGCTAATATTTCTTGCTGACGGAAAACACGCCATGGCTGTGAATCGAACCCACGTCCCTCAGATTGAAAGACGAGAGTCATAACAACTATACCACAAAGCCCCCACCATATAATACCTCTGGGGTGCATTCCAGGGGCACATCATGAAAGTTGTCAGCACTGACTAAATTGTCAGAGCTGACAATATCAGTGAAATCCTTGATTCTGATTGGATAAGAAGAAAAAGCCTCTGACTGCTACTATGGTAATGTCAGAGGGAGGTCACTTTCATGAGACAATCCCTGGTGAAGGACTTGTAAGATGTTTTATCCAACAAAGTCTCTTTCATCCAACATATCTGACAATATGCCAGACTGAAATGATAATGAAATACTTGCCCAGTATGCCATTGATTTGAAATCATAGTGATTGTGAATTTGTTATAAACTCTCTTTGTCAAATGATATGTCACATCTGCAAATTGAAAAGACTGCAGGAACCTATTCCGAGGATCTTCAAACCAAATTTTCAGAATCCTTGCCAATGGATGAGCAGGTACAAATGATTTCAAAATAATCAAAAAGAAGAACATTGCCCACTTTTCTACACAACCATATGGGCAAACTTTCCCAATAATAGGGACACAGGGTCAATAGGAGTGAAAACTATTTGTTTTCTTTCCCCAAAGTAGGGAATGCCCGTATCAAATAAGGACAGATGGCAAGTATGACAGTGTAACTTACCCAGAGCTGCATAGACATCATCTACAAACTGGTCTATGTTCATACTGGTCCATGTCAGGGCAGTAAGTCCAGGATCTAGTATTCTATTAAGCTTGTCAGTGTGGGATTCCATCAAGGGCTCAAAGGCTGGCTGGATCTTGCTGCAAACTCGCTTGTTCTCCTCAAGAAGAAGCTGGAAACAAATAAGTATATGAAAATAAATAAGTATGAGATTAATGGACATGAAAATTTGACTGATAAAGCTGGGAAGTGTTTCAAAACTAGTAGTGTGACTTCCAAATCATGCAGAAGTGCTGACTCACACATGATATTTAATGTGCAATGTCATTTACTAATAGGCAGCAGGCTACCAGGCTGCCAGGCCAAAGCCGGGGTAATAATATCCAAGTCCTTTGGAAGTGCTTAGAACATTATATCATAATGTGAATTGTTTATTATCATAATTATAATTACCTTGAGTTTGTTGTAGTTCTCCTTGAAGAGGCTCTGTTTCTGGTAGATGGCCCTGGCTGCGATGGGCACCTCCAAGCCAAGACGGTACATACATTCCGTCTCCTTGATGAGGGTGAGGATCTGAGGGTCAAAGTTCACATACAGCTCCTGGGTCTCTGGATGACGTACCAGGAGGGAAGAGTGAAGGCCGCTCTTGACAGCTTCAACCTGGGTAAAGATTGAATGGAAGATAGATTCAATTCAACTTTATTACACAAGCCAAATAGGCTATTAAAAATACATATGAATACAAATACACATTTCAATGTTATGTAGACAATTGCATACATAGCATGTATGGGTAAGAAAACATTAAATGAAATGATAGAAAAGAAATCAAGAATACGACTAGATTATCAGCCTTTAAAGGATGAATCAACAGCTGTTTGGATGTGCTGGGTTATCTTTTCACTCTCCCAACAGAAAAGACATGGAATGTTGGCTGTCCATACTTTAAAGGTACATGTATAGCACAGCTTTTAAAACCATCAACAATTGCAATCATACTGATTGATCCAGTTACGCTAACCAAAAATAATATACAAATATATTGGGCTTTGAGAAAGTATAGTGGGAATTACTTGTCCAAGGTTTGTCTGGTAATTACTATTTTCCCCCGAGGGAAATATAATTACATTGCCAGCTAGAAGAAAACTATGCATGTGTTTTCCTATTGAAATTATATTTTGTCACATGATCACGAATTGACCAATCGTTCATCTAGAATATCATGAATATTCATAAAAGGGATATAATAAATACTACTACTAATAATAATAATATCCAAGTTTTATAGCACTTAATGCATCAGAATGACGTCTTTTAAAGCTCTACATAAATATCATCACCCTTATCCCAGTCATCGAGTATGGATCCAGGCACAGATAAACTTAGAATGTACCAAAGATTATATTCATGGTCAATTCTGGCAAGCAGAGAGAAAAAAATGCAGAATATTCATTTTAAAAAAACATGATTGGATATTAGACATCATAGACATTATAACAGGATCCTATATAACTATGCTGTTTCTCGATGTAACTAATACAAACATTTAGTCAGAAACAAGAAGGATTTAAATCAAGTTCTATTCACCTGTCTGTACCAGGCACGCTGGTAAAGAACTTCAAACTCCATGAGCACCTTAGCCAACTTATTGTAATTCTTGATGATACGCCTTGCCTCGTTCCCATTCAACAACTGAGGGCGTTGTTGGAATGCATCCATGGGCTCTTGGATACGACGGAACATCTGGCGCGCCCAGGTGATCTTGCCCGAGATGGGTGGCAGGTCGCGGCCGATGGGAGGGTCGTTCTTGTTGCGCTGGTAGTTCTTGGAGGTGTTCTCGATCTCGCGGCCAAAGCGCTGTAGGATCTGGGCATACTTCTCATGGATACCGAGGTTTGGCACATCGACTCTGCAAAGAGAGAAAATATGTTTTCCTAGAACAGGATCATATAGCACAAAATTTAGCAATCGATCATATGATGATATCTACAACTGATTGTACATTATAATTAATGAAGTCAATTACAAAATATGTTCTTTTATCAAGCTCTAAAATTTGTGTTACAGGTCCAAGGACAAGATGATCTTGATGTTAGAAAAAGATATCACAGATGACTATTGCAACATTTTAGCTGCAACTATAACCTACAAGAAGGAAAAAAAGTGTAGATTTTTTCCATGCGTCCTGTCAATGACCTATGATAGAGAGAAATGTGCATCAAAATCAAATGGGTGGGATTGAAAAGGATGAGATGAGGAGGGTCAGATAGATGTGCAGGGTATCATCATGTGAGAGAAAGAGAAACTAAGACCTTCTGCAGTCCATGGGCCTGGTAAGGATAGGAGAGGTGGTGAGAGAGTGAGAGACGGCTGAGATGGTATGGTCATGTGGCTACAAGAAAAGAGATCCACTGCATACCCTCAGATAATACTAAATTTCTCAGTTGCTAAGAAAAATCCACCTGGAAGACCTCACAAGACATGGGGTGATACCATCAAAGAAGATAGAAAAAGAATAATATTACCCACATTGACCCAAATGGCAGGACAGTATGGAGGCGTGCCATCAAGGAAATGAAATGTCCAACCTCACAAAGTGGGAAAAATAGACTCTCAATGTGATGATGATAGTGATTGCAAGAAGTGATCCCTACACAACAATTTCACAGATAACATAAACAGTTCTTTTCAAAAGGATTTTAAAAAAATCAACACAATAAGGCTTTTTAAAATGAACATGTGTGGGTCTGTGCAAACTAGGAAAGAATGAAAATTGCCAAAGGCTTGCCTCACATGGCAGCAGAGTATTTGCCCTCATTTTGTAAGGGGAGGGTTCCTTTCTTCACAATAAGCATGTTAAATTGCTGGTAGCCAGCATTTCTAGAGAGATGAGATAAAGATACTTCTAAATTCATTACAGATATTTTTTTTTACTTTTTTAATGACACAAAAGGTAAAAATATAGTGTAACCAAAAGCTTCCTATCAAAAATGTAATGCATGTACAAACGTAATGAATAGTGCAAACAATCAAACTTGAATTTGATATGAATTCATGAGTGCAAAATAATACAGAAGAAGATTTGAAGAAAAGTCACATCTCATGACTGAAATTCTACAATCTAATGGATATTGGGGACCAATATTGCCCAACATTGATGCTGCCAGTCTTGCTTTCAACATTGCACTAATCCCAGTCCCACATACTGAATTTAATGTGTTTCCTATAAAACCACCTTGTTTCACTGCACTAGCAAACCCAAGAAACCAGAGTCAGGATCCACTCAGATATGACATGAAAAACTGATAGTATCTAAGATGTCACAAAGTTAGAAAATGCAATGCGAATGCTTATCTTATAAACAAAGAGGTCAGTGGTTCCTAGTGGGGCTAAAGCAAGGGTAATATATAGCCTGCTTTGTATTGGAAACTACATAAATCTTGCTTTACAAAAAACAGTATATTATTATTAAGCATGACAATTAGTGCATGCTATATCCTAGACAACAGTGTTTTTGGTCTAAGATTATGAAGTGGGTTTTTTTTTAAACATATACTGCAGGCTCAGGTTGTTATTTTTAATTATGCTAATTTTATTTATGTATCATTGTATTAATATTGTATTTTTCATTATCATATTTATACCTGTTAATGTTACTACTGTAATATAGAACGGAAAAGAATGAAATTGAATTGAAAATTAAATTGAAAATGAAAATTGAATAAAAGTTTTCCTTTCAACAGTTTTTCATGCCATACCAAACACTCTCTGAGTAGAAGAATCCAATATTTATCCATTCCAAGCAACAATCAAGACATTGGCACACTTCTCCTTACCTTGGGAATCTTCTTTGGTCATCATATTCCAATATTAGTAAATATCTTATAAAAAATGTTCAAAAAGGGAATTTTATAACATTATTCTAAAAATTGACATTGCTTGATAACTGCTTTAAGAGATAATAATAATAATAATAATAATAATAAAGGTATATTTACCCAGGGTAGCCACTTCAGTTCCGAAAACTGTTCTCCCAGCGGGCCCTGCTATTATTACCCGGCTAAGCTAGGCTACCTTCTCGGTGCACACAGCTTTTTGAGGAATTACTTCCTGCCGGTACCCATTTACCTCACCTGGGTCGAGTGCAGCACAATGTGGATAAATTTCTTGCTGAAGGAAATTACGCCATGGCTGGGATGCCATGAGGCCACCCATAACACTTTTGAAAAGTTACATATGACTTTATGTGAGACTGGAACATGTTCTTAATATAGGGGGTAAATCAGCTACATAAGCATAGTAAGGATATATATCAATTAGCACAAGAAAGGGTCACCAGTCGTGCATAAAGTCACTTGCAAGTTACAAACAGCTTCATGGAAAAAACTCTGCTGATGTATTTTTATTTTCTATAAAATTGTTTTTCTTCTTTTAATTAAGAGAGCAAATTGATTAAATACGAATCATTTATTAGTGTTGAGTAAGTAGAGTTTAGGTAAATACTGTACATGTACCAAACGATGGATAGAATATAAAAGCGTTTGTTAACCTACAGGAGGACTATTTCACAAAGCGCAAAGAGAGATCAAAGTTGCAATTAAATTCCCAAGTAGCAAACACCTAACACATCACAATGATCAGATAATGATCAGGGCCATTGCAGAATTTGTTGCAATCAAACGCAACTTCATTTTCAAAAGCGCCCATTTATCTGAAGGGGAGCCACTGCATAATCATTTACATTCTGTGCTTGGGCATAAAGCCTGACTTAACGTCAAACTAAACTTTTAAGGAAACACACCCAAGGTCTTTAAAAGAAACCATGAGAATGTCAATACTTAGCCAGAAAAGAAAACTAGATATCAATGTAGTAAGGTTTACCTCTTTTCACAAATAAAGCAATGAAAGGCAAACAAACCTTATTCATCATTCATTATCATCCCACTCACTAGTTTAGATAAGTAATATCCTGAACATATTCAACAGCATATTTGTTCATGCCACCTTAAAATTCCTAAAAATCTATATATCATACTACCTTTCAAACTTGCGTAGAGTCATGAGTGCCCTGGGTACATTGTAGATCTTGTCCAACATATTATCCATGAAATTCTTGACCGATACCTGTAGGAGGAAAAAAAGGAACTTAAATTAGTTTTGATCACATGCCTAGTAACACACACACCTTCAAAATTGATTTTGAATTTGATTACACTGCTGACATTGAACAACCAATTGCAAAATCAATCAAAGTCATGAAGCCCAAATCAAATGATATTTGCTTGTAAATTTAGGTTTTTATTCAAAATTAAATCAAACAGAAACTGGTCTTCCTCTGGCAAGGGAAATCTATTTTCATTATTCTTATTGTTTTCAGTAGCCATGGTATCTGTATGTTCCGTGGCTCACTTTAATGTCAAAATTTAACAAATCTGTAGTACTCAAAGCAAATTCATGGGCTAAAGAATGCCAACACAGACAAGTACATGTGGGACAGTGTATTATTATCATCGCTTGGAAATAGACCCAACAACAACAAGAAATGCCATGCTAATTTAATTCCCTTAGCAATTTATGCATTTTCTACCAGTCATTTGGCACATATCTTTCATTCATACATAGAAACACTCGGATTGTCATTTTATAGGAATCTGTTCAAACACATTTTGAGATTGTCAACACAACTGGCATTTACACTGCATGTCTTATTCAGTACATCATTGTAAGGAAAAGCCAACATGAAGGGTCTTACCAGGAGGTCATTGACAGATCTCTTAAAATCAGAATAGTCTGAATCAAACTCTGCTTTCCTCTGGTCTAATGGATCATAAGGTTTTTTCTTCATGGACGTGTACACCACGGTGAATCGGTTGGCCAGGGAATCCATACCTGAAATGAAAAATAAGTTATAAAACTCACAAAACTGGTCTACTTCTGGATGCAGGAGGCACATATTAGTACCATGGCTTTAGTAGTGTCATTTGTTGCATACAATTTATGGATATCATTCAAACCTGCCAACACTGACGGCAAAGAAATAGGGACATTTCTGAAGAAATTTATAGTAATAGGAACATTTCCCATTCAAGACTACAGACAATTTTCTTTTCCCCCAAATAGATAAAGTCCTATTTCATAGGAACACTTGGCATAGATGGATATTGTAAGGTTCTTTTCTAGTATTTTCATGAAATTTTTTAGCACTTCAGGGATGCTATTAGATGAAGTCCCTGAGTAAATTCCCAATGCACTCACCTTCAATACGAGAATCAGCTAGATGGGAGTAACGTTCGATGATATCAAACATATCAATGATCTTGACCAGGCGGCGCTCAAAGGTGTCAAACTTGCCAAAGATGTACATCTCAGAGAACTCAAACTGGCGCTCCTTGGGCATGCTCTCCAGTTTCTGCTTGGTCTTCTGGAAACAGGCTTGGTACTCGTGATTCAAGGTGATACAGTTCTTGAGCTTGGGGATCAGCTCTTCTCGCGGTTGCTCCCAGATGGTTGCTGTGCCTGCGTCGGTGATGTACGACTTGCAAGATGTGATCATCTGATTGGTAACCTGTGGGGATTAGCAGATGGAGAAAATGTGGTGATGATCAACAGAGAGGTCCTATGATATCATTTAATGAGTGACTGTCCTTTCAAACAGCCGTTTGATGGGTCCAATCGTAAAAAAATTGCAATGAAAAGCAATAGTAGAGGTGCCGTGGCCGAGTGGTCAAAGGCGCCTGGCTATACATGGAAAGTCCGGGGTTCGATCCCCGCCGTGGCACCTACGCCCGTGGGCAAGTCATTTAATCTACAATGCTCTTTTATCCTGCTTTCAAATAAAGGGAAATGCTACATGCATTATTAGTAACTAGGTGTGCACTTGTTTTTATAAAAAAAAATAAAAAAATAGTGCTGGTCAATATTTGATTTCAATGACACTCGATTATCGGCTGAAAAATATTGTCATAACACGATGTATCGCCAGCTCTGAAACTTCATTATATGTGCTCATTATGAGCTGCAATTCCACGAGATCAGGGAAGGGGGATATGAAAGTAAGGATTTCATCAATGCATGTACATAAAGAGCGGGCATTTGGGTATCAACTTACAAAGTCCTGAGTTGGTTTAAAGCAATACAGATTCCTGCTTTTTTGGTCAATAAATAGTGACTAACTTTTCATAATCAGAAATATTTTGGTCACATTGAGTCACCGTGATATATAAACATAATCTAGAAACCCACATCAAATTTCTATCAATTTTTTTTCAGTATCCCTGAATTTTGATAATATTCAAATATTGCCCAGCACTAAAACACAAGTTAACTATAATTCAATGAAATTAGAGCATTTGGACTGCGCTTGACTTTTTGAGTTGTTTTTAAATGCAACTCCTTCTACATTGGGTCAATATATTTAAATCTTGACAACTTTCAATTAGTTAACCGTTTTTATACCATATTTTGGTTGAGCATGATGAAATACCTCCATAACCCAAAGTCGGTGGGAATTGGTCCATGGGGCCCAAAGATTTGACCTCATGAATACTAGTACATAATTAGCCCCATTGAAATCAATGTATTGATGTAGTTCATAACAACAATACACTGACTTCCATGATGCTAATTATGTATTCATAAGGTCATACCTTGGGGCCCCATGGACCAATTCCCACCAAATTTGGGTTGTAGATGTTTTTCATCATGCCCGGCAGAGGTAAGGTATAAAACACACTGAAATTCAACAAAAGAAATTGTGATGTCATCACTTCTTCAGTACTATACTGTAATCACTATTGTATACTACGCTGTTCCCATGAGGCCGAAAGATATTACAATGAATCAAATTAGGTACAACCTTGTTATCTTCAAACTAAAAACTGCAAATGTAAGGTTATAAATGCCTTCTGAAAAGACATGCAGTTACTGATGAAGACTGGCTAATTGAAAGTGGCAAGTCATTCCAGTATTTTGAAGCCAACATGGTTAATGTTCTATCACTGGCACAGTTACTGAATATGTGTCAGATATATCGATTCAAACATACAATCTTTTCCAAATATATCATGACAGACAAGAGTGTATAATCTTGAAAGCAAACCTTGACAAACAGTGATGTCATTCTCTCTGATGTGTTGTAGTATCTGGAGATACTATGAATCATACGAATGGCATTGATTAAACCAGGAATCGTCTCTACCATACCAACCTGTCAAAAAAAGAATACATCAAATATATCAAATCTTCAGGAAAAAAATCTAAGCATCATATCATATTATGGTTGATGTAGATAAGAATGATTTTGAATATTCTGTTTGATTTGATTATCAAGTAATTTGTTAATCAACAGCTGTTCATCATATTGGTAATTTTGTAGTTCTTTCAGCTACATTTGTAAATACAGTTGGTTCTTAGTCATATATTTCTAATTATTCTGTAGCGAGGAAAAACCAAATTTATGTGTAACCACTGAAGACCTATTTTTAGATCATATCTTAGCAAACTCTGTGCATTAAACAGCACAGAGAGGTGGGAAAATTTGTTCGAAGTAATAATGTCTGACGTTACTTCACAATAATGAAAGAAATATGGCTTGCTAAATTGGTTTAGTTTGTTGGAACACACAACTGTGGGTATACTACACAAAACAAATATCACTTTATTCATTGAAGCTTCAGGCTCCATGTCTGTGTACTTACTGGGTCGCTGTTATACAAGGGGTCACAAAACTTCTCAAGGGTATAGAGAAACTTGACATTATCCTTGGCTTCATTGGCAGCATCTGTGATACGACGATCAAGCTCCATCCATTTTTGCTGAAGAGAGTAAAAAAAAATGACATGCATGACATCACAGATCTTGGTCGCATTGCCAATGGGAGGATCTACATGTCATTAGCAATCCCAATATTCAAATGCTCATCATTTTCCTATTGTTTGACCAATCTTCCTCAAACTTTCATTGATCTCATGCTTTGATTTTTCTACTTTTACATAAGGTGAATTGCTCTCCTTTAAAGGGAGTTTAGTTCACTTAATACAATAATAGGCATTTGCATCGTGCCATCTATCTTAGATTAACTATTATTATTACCTGTGTTCTAGCCCGAGTTGGCCGTTTCTAGCACTCAGTGCATTCTGCATTCACAGAATTAATCCTGCCAGGTACCCATTCAACCCACCAGGGTTGAGGGCAGCACAATGTGGGTAAATTTCTAGCTGAAGGAAACATGCCATGGCTGGGATTTAGACCCATGACCCACTGATAGAAAGAAGAGAGTTGGAACCACAAGACTACAAGTGCACATAGTCCACCTACCTTGAGAGTTCTTGACTTGGCAGCTTGTAAGACACCCAGGACAGCCTTGACCTCAAGACCTTTGATCTGCTCTAGGAGATAGTTGAAACGAGACATGCGCTTCTTCCAATGATCCAGCTCGGCCCGTGGACCAATGTTGTCTGCCTCCTTCCTCATTTGTTCGCTTTCTGCTAGCACCTATTTGTGACAATTGAATATTACAGAAATTTACTAGTATCAGCACTGTAAATTCCTATCAGGTTTTTGCAAAAGACATATGAAAGCTAATATGTAGGGACAGTGATTTTCCATTTACAAGTGAATAAAACTAAAATTCCATTTGGTTCTTATATTTTTCATGTAAAAATTCATGGAATTCACCTTTGCAAAATGGAATTCAGATTTTTGCTGTGTACATTTTCAGTGACAAAATAGAATTTCCATTTTTAGATCAAGTTGAAACAGAAATGCAGATTTTCAGAAACGGAAAAGACCATTTTTTAAAATGGAAAATCACTGTCTCTAAATACAATAAAGGTAATATGGAAGCATCTTGAGCACTATAAAAATGTGCAATATCATCATCTTCTTCATTATCATACCGTATATGGGCAATTATTTCTCTGTTAACAAGAGCAATACCAACCTGTTCAATTTGTTTGATCCATCCAGCCATGATCTCTTCCACCTTCTCTAGGTCGTGGGTGCTGTTGGCCACAGCGATGTAATCAGAAGCCTTGGTGAGCTTGGAGACGTCGTAGGTCTCACACTTCTTGAGATCCATGCGCTCTCCCAACGAGTCCTTGGCTCCGCCCAGGATGGAGACGAAAGCCTCAAGGCTAAGCAAGAAATCCTGACGTGCCTGCAAGTCATTACAAAGAGGTTGGAAATTCACATTTGGGGTACATTTCATGAGTCAAAATTGATGAAACACGAACAAATCTACTAAAAATTTGCTGATTTTCATTTTGTAACAATGATTTTGTTGCTTTCATTGCATTGCCAAGTTAATGTGTGCAATGATTAGATAAAGTTAAACAGCAACTATTCAGGGACGGCACCACATACTTATATCAGGAATGGCATCTTTCTATTCACTAGATTTTTTTCTCTTTAGAACCACACTCCAATTCTAATTGATATTACTAGTATTCGGGATAATGAGAAACTAGCTCTATGGCCCGTATTATGAAGTCAGGTTTAACTTAGACCATGGCTAACTGTACTCGAATTATGGGAAGCCAAATGTGTTGAAATTTTATTGACATTGTCATGGTTACTCTGCTCTTTCCCATTTCTATAATGGTGAAGACAATTATATTCTTTATCATTCCTAGACATTGAACAATAATTTGAATGTCGAATTGGTTGATAAATTGAACCTCTACTGTTCAATTTTTATGTCACAATGGGCTATCGAAAGTTAAACCACAACTTTAGACCACAGTTTACTTTCAACCCGATGCCACAATAGAGGCCTATGGGTTAGGTGACCACAGCAGCTCTGATATGACCCACCTGTTGGTTGGCAGGGGTACCTAGCTGCCCCCATCCGTTGGTGTTGGTACGGAGGAATGGTATGATGATTTCAGCCAGGTACTTCTCAACAGCATTCAGTAAACCAACACCATTGGTATCCAGAGAAGTGAAAATCAGCTCCTAAATAGGAAAAATATAGTCAGTTATTATCATACTTTAATCAATTTATTTATCTATCTATGTACATGTGCATATGTATTATCTACTCATTTAATAATTTATCTAATTATTCATTTATTTACTACTGATTTATTAATTCATTCATTCATTTATTAATTCATTCATTAATTTATCAAGTTATTGAATTATTCATATACATGTATATTAATCATTCATTTATTTACTCATTCAATCTATCAATTAACTATTCATTTAGTTATTGTTATACAGGGTAGCTACATCCGTGGTCTCACCAATTTCAAACAATTTTTAAATAACTACTTTATGTAGGACATAAAAGAATTGATGCATACTTTATGAATGGTTTCTTCGCTGACCGGTTTGGTAGTATTGGCCCTGAGGAAGAACACACAGACTCCATTAAGAGGCATGTCAGTACCATCAGTTACATACACCCTAGGTTTATTGTTCTTTGCCTTTGTTCCTTGCGGACCTAGTCTCATTGGCTCACCTGCATGGAAACATTCAAGAAATATGCATGGTTTAGAGTGATTCAAATCTTGATGAATACTCAAGTCCCACACTACAGTACATGATCTGACAATGATGCAATTTTTTTTATAAATCAAATTTTGCATTAAATTCAAAATTTCCAGGAAGTAAAATAATTTCATTTGAAGTTCAGCAAATTGCCAAGAAAAAAAATCTCAATTCCGCTTTGCTGCAGGCCTTGTGATCAGGGGTTTGGAGTTTGAGGTTTACTCAAGCATGAACTGTGCACACTGTAAAATATCAGTAAACTTCTAAAGCAGTCAGGAAAAAATGGTCTCAGAGAAACTCCTGTATCTCATCTTCTATAAAACTTTACAACTTCAAATTTTAACAGTATGATGAAGCAAAATAACTCATATAAGCTAATTTTCTCATTCTTACTTTTTGAAGACAAAATTATTATTATGGCTCTTTACAGAGAACCTTCCCAGGTGAATTATTGTTGGTATGGGGGTGGAAGGCCACGATAAAAACTTAATCAAAGAAAAATCTAGCATTATACTCTATCAAATATCCATCTCACATTCAAATCAATTATACACCCACACTCCTAAAAGTGAAAGAACTCGTGTAAATATGTAGTCAAGAGAAAAATAATACAGACAGAAATTTCAGTAAATGAAAGTTAATGCCAACACCTGCAAAAATACATTTATTGATTGCTAACGGTTGTCATCAAAGAATATTTTCCAGATTGTCACAAACATGAGCATTTTATTGAATAAAAATCATTGTCAATAACAGGAGCTGTGCATGTCAACACCTGCAGTCACATATTGATATAAAATGGTATTTATGAATTATTGATTTTATTCATCCATCATTGTAATTTCTTGTACTCACCCGCACTATCCTGCATCCAAGCATGTTTTCCATCTGAAAAAAAAAACAAAAAAACATAATGGCATTTTGATAATAATGATGCCTCTTTTTTACTGACCATTTTTTTGTGCATATTAAAAACTTTTAACTGATCATTTTTTTTTATAAATATCGTCCTAAGGTCCTAACTGCATGTATTTGGGTATATAAAAACATAAAATAACTTTAGAAGAATGTCATTGACAAAGTAGAGGAATACATGTATATCAAGGTAAAAAACACAAAGGATGGAGAAAAATCATCATAATTATCAAAATACAAACAATCCAGTACATACATTAATGTACATGCACCTGCTATCCAGCATTTGTTATCTTTCTTATCTGTGGTGTCTGACTGACTTTACAAAAGCGTGTAAAAACTTGTCATAACATGCAGGCAGAAGACACAGAAATTCAATGATTCTCTCCTCCATTTTCTATATTGCCCTGAAAATCTACCATATTGCCTATTGGTGTGGCCTTTTTTTCTTCAGTTCTGTATGAAGTTTTTGTCCCGGCCAAACATTGTTGATTAAAATATGGACTTGCTATTAAAAAAAATCTTTTGTTGAATCCCTGAATCATTACAAAAGTTCATACATGTACAAATGAAATGTACAATGTACCCTCAGTCCAAAAAATTGATAATGAACAACAACAAAATCTGGGGCTACTTTTTTTTTTAGCTCACCTGGCCAAAATTTGCTACACTCTATTACATATCAAACTGAACCTACAAGTATGGAAATTTCAGGGGCTCTATTTAAGTTTTCCATGGCTCTTTCTGGTATTTCAGGAGAAAATTTGCTCCAAACCTCCTATCACATATTAACCACTTAATAATGAGACTTGAAGCAAAGGAAGATGAAAAATCCTTCAAGCAACAATTTTCTTCCTCCAATCAATTCAATGCATTCACAATCTATACGACAGGTGGTTTTGCATTCATCAGACGATCCATTTTCCTCTTTTTGGTTTTATGGCATGTTAATGTAAAGTGGTAGACAGGATTGCACAATTATTCATGTCTTAAAAGAATGTGCATCACCACATAACAGCAGCCCTGCTGCAGCTGCCTTGGAAATAAATTACCAATATGTCGATTGACAACCTTGAGACTACATTTTTTTCTTTAATCGCATTCCACTCACATCCATGTACATGGTATTTTATAATAATAATAATCATAATAATAATGAATGTGTTCAGTTTGTTTATTGCACATAACACTTGCTAATTATGTCCCTAGATGTGCGTTATATAAAAAACAGAATTAAGTAACCAACAGAATGTTTCCCACCTGTCTTCAGTATAGCATTCAACAGTATTTTTCAATAAATATGATCACGCCTTATCTACATCTTTGTAGAGCGGTTAATACAAATTTCTAAACACTGCATACCTGGAAAGTTCACCCCAACAAAAAGTTGATTTGAATAAAAGGAGAAAATCAAACAAGCATATTTGCCAAAATATCATGTCATAGAAATTGGATATAAGAAAGTTATGACATTTCTAAGTTTCTCTTAATTTCACAAAACAGTTATTTTCATATCCTGTGTGAACTGGTTTTAACATTACCCTTTATTTCCCAAGGATTTTATCTCATTAAAATGTGAAACAAAATTTGATTCATCCCTGAACATCAAGAAATGTCATTGCTGTAGCATTATTAATCAAGGTAAATCTGCAAATATATTTTATGAAATAATATATACAATAACATAACAAAAGAGTAAGTGTATGATATAATTGTACATCAATTTGTTGTAAATACATAACTGCTTTGTTTAAAATAAATGAACTTATGATAACTTCCTTAAAATATTACATTCAATTTTGATGAAGTTTTCAACATTAGTCTAGTTTGATTGATCTCTTTTTATTCAAATGACATTTTATTGAAGCAGACTTGCCTTCATATTCCCTTCCACTCTTTAAGCTTCACCAATTATATCATTCTTAACAACAACTTTTGCAAGAGAGCCCAAAGAATTCATGATTATGGGAACTTGAACACTATGGCAATTATTATCATCATCATTGATAAATTTGTTTTTTTTTTTAACTGCATTTTGGTCATTGTACATAAAGAACATGTATCTTCATACAATTCACTGGAACAAGATACAACAGGCAGGCATTCGATATTCTTTCTTTTTTAATGTAGTTCAGTCATCTCTTCAAACATCTTCTTAACCTTTGTGAATGGTGTATACTTATATGCCGGATTTTATGAGAATAACTAACAAAAACAAATTCCAATTGATATTAGGTAGCAATGACATGGATATCAGCAAAATATGTGTTATAGGAATAAGTTATATGTACATAGAGAGACTGAGGATGCTTGAAAGAAAAGGATAATATTATGTTTATATATTTGTATAGGTATGGGTGTATTATGTTTAGGTATATCTGTGTATATTTATGCAGTGATACATGTATGTATCTCGCATCTAACATGTTATCCAAGATTGATATTTTTTTCTCTTTGCTTGTTTTTGTTTCGTTTTGAATCCCTACATTATGCTTCTGTTATATTTTTTTTTTCGTATGTTTCTTTGTTTTTGATGGTGATCGTTCAATGTCAGGATTTTATATCAATAAACTTTTGAATTGAATTGAATTATAAGTTCATCTCCGGGGGGGGGGGGGGGTAGGACATTACTGAACTAGAAAGACACTGGTATTGACATCCCCTTCCCTCTCTACATCTGCTCAATGTGGTATAATATGCAATTCATGATAAGAGTGAAGTGGTTTATTTTGAAACTGTACTCACTTTCCCCAGAATCGGGCTCTTGATAGAAGAACATGAGATGTGTACTGACACCAGTCTCAGAATCAAAGAATTTGTTCATCTTCTCAATCTATGTAATACAAAAAGGAATACAGATATAAACCAAAATGAGATTTTATCATTTTAAGGTGAGGAATAGGAATACAGAACAAATGAAAATACACATGTAGGAAAGATAATCAATTACACTCAAAACCATCAAAAGAAGTTCCCTCAGTCTGCGAAATATAGACACTTTATTATTAAATACAGGGAATATTGTATAGATCTGCCAGTTTCAGACTTTCATTATGTTGTCAGCATACATGTAGTCTCACAGTGAGGCACTTTACCATACAGTACCGGACACACATAACTTCCTATGTTTATACTAGTAACCATAGCAACTTACATTATTGCCTTCTAATATGGCATCCTCCACATCGCCTCTCTCCAGATGGAGGGAATCCGCCACGGCTTCCATGATAAATTCATGACGAGCGTCCAGTTGAGCCCTCTTTGCTTCACGCTCCTCTTTCAGTTTTTGCTGCAATATTCATTGAAAAAAAGAGAAATGAATACCATGTTATTATAAACATGAATTATCTTATAAGAGTTCATCTATTTACAATGTACTCAATTTATAAAAATCAACCCTCAAAAGCACCAATTTGAAATAAAAACATGGTGCTGATAGTAAATTCCTTACATTGTTATTCATTTTCAAAAATAGTTTTTTTTATGTTATTGTCAATTTCTAAACCAATTTACCTGTGTGCTTTGAAAACATAAAATTTGCATAAATTCTGAATCCTCAACATGAAATGTCAAAATATACAAATGTACAAATACATTCATATTCAAGGAAATAATTAAAAGTTGTACATATTTCAAAGGTACAAACATGTACATTTACCAAAGTCTACATAAAGTATGCTTAAGTAACACCAAAACAAATGTGTCTTGTTAAAGTTGAAGTTCACAATAACAAAAAGTTTGTAGTAAAATAAGCTGAAAAAAATAATGAAAAATATTGGTGAAGGCTTGAGGAAAATCAATAAAAGATTAAGAAATTTATTATAATTTAAGTATTTTATTTGTGATGTTATACAAGCAGCTGCCCTACATTATGTGAGTGCATAACTTTCAATTTTTTAATGGTTCATGACGACACATTTTGTTCTTTCAGAAATGGGTGTGAAATATTTTGTCTATTGAAAATAATACTAAAGCGGGCCTGACTAAAGGTACATTAAAGTTAAAACCCATTTTCAATTTTTGCAAAACTGACATTTCATTGATTTTGAAAATTAATTGTGATGTGAAACTGCTTGCAAGTGATGTCAAATAAATAAATAAATAAAATTCTAATAACTTTTTAAATCTTTGATGTATTCCTCAATCCTTCACCAATATTTATCCCTTTTTGTTTCTATTTTCAAGGCAAAGTATTGTCTGTTTATGAAATAAATGAATAAAAATAATTTTTATGATAAACCAATCAAAAAAGTACTTCAAAAATATATGACTGGTTATATCATAAAATATTTATCGATGACTGGTCGTCACAGGACATACTGACTGGTTGGGCAAAATTAGTTGCTTTGTTTGGTAAAGTCATATTGCTAAAAAATGCTAAGATGAATAGTTGGGCAAGATAATAGTAACAAACAATAAATGCTTAGTCGTGTTATCTGTATCTGTATGCACTCAACCAATTGTTTAAATCAGATCCATTTCTTATCAGATTTAGAAGTAAATTGTACATGTAACTGTTGAAATAAGCTTTCCAGTGAGGTGTGTTTCAAAGAATGGGATAAAGTAGGTCTTGAAATCATAACAGTGTGAGTTAAATCATATATTATACTGTGCGGAATAGAATCCACGGTTCCATATTAACCACCTGGTATTTTTTTCAATTCAATTCATATATATATAATATTCCAATTAAAAACATACAAATACACAAAAATAGTGGTACCAGTTGGAACATAAACAACACAAACTGACAGATTATCTAAAATAACCACAAGACATAAAATTAGAAAGAGTAAATTTGAATAAAAGCAGAAACAAAGCACTAGGACAGGAGAAATAGAAAGAAAAGTTTCCTGTTAACATAAATTAATTCAGCATTAATCAGGTAAGCAACTGATTTTGAAATAGCCATTGTACTTTTTTACTGTAAAGTAAAAGGTTGTTAAAAATTTTAGAGACATAATCTTATACATTTTTATTTCTAAAGTACATTTTTGTATCACCAATTTACATTATCTCATGCCTTAAATTTACAACAAAGACGATATGAATAATTTATGATTCAATAACAAACTATAGTTCTAATTGAATATTTCTGCTTTAACTTAAGTAAATTAATTGCTTACTCACAAATCCATGTGATCAAGAATTGCATTTAATTACTGATGGTAATGGTGATAGTTACGTACACTGTCATCATGTACAAGTAAACAAGAGTCGGCAGACTTCATTTTATAAAATTCCAACAGACTTACGATACCTTTGTTTTTCCAAGAAAGTGTCTAAATGCTTCTTCAGCATGACTATCCATCATATACAAGATAAATTACATCAGAATAGTTCCAAAATATAATCTCTTCTCGAATCAGAAATATATTCTAAATTGATAAATCCAAGTAATATTCCTCAGGGTATAATTCATATTTCCCTATATACATGTACGGTACGGCTAGATGAATGAGAGTGTAATTTCCTGTATATGGTACAAGAACTGATCAGAGTGAAATGCATCATAAAAACAAAACCCATTTCTCTCGGGTAAAACCAATTTCCTTCGCAACAGAGGGGGGAGAAGCTACATGTGTAAGAACAATGTCTATGAGATGCAGCAATATCACAATGATGATCATTTTAAATTATTTTGATAAAATAATTGTACTAAATTTAAACATAACTTCAGCATCTGTCATTTTATTTTGAGCAAGACAAGAGATTCCATAAAGCTTCAAACATGTTGCATTTTATAGTCATATCTGCAATATTATAAAGATACCCACCGTAAAATGCACAGACCCATCATAAGTAATTCATGCGCTAGGCAGTGTAAATTAATATCGTAAATTGCATTTTTTCAGAGCCCTCAAATTGTCAATACTGAAAAGGTACTCCATGCACGAACGACCTTACTTTGCATTGATACCAATGCTGCACAGTTAATATCAATAATGGACCCATTGTGTTTGCTCTGGCATGCTTTAGTGACTGGGTGTGTTGCCTAGCACCAACAAGCTTTAAGCTTTAATATAAACTAAGGCTCATGAGGTTGATGTGGTAACAAAGGCTATACAGTAAGCTACCCTTGATAAAATCAAGGCATCAACTTGTTTTGAGTAATTGATATATTCCAATTTTTCAAAAAATTTTATGTTTGTATACTCAATATGGTCTAGCCATATACATGTACATAGTAAACCTATGAATGAGGCTGTCCTCACTACGTTTTTAAAAATAGTTTACTGGAAACCAGTCTAACACGTAGTGAGAACGGTCGAAGCGGTCTTGGAAGCGATCTTCCAAACCAGTTGTGAAAACCACCTCACGATGCAGTTTTCACGATCGCTTTGCCCCATTAAACTAGTTTTAGCGTAAGTGAGGACACAACCGTTCTTCGGGAAGCGATCTTCGCACATTTTGAGCGTGCTACTCCATAAGACAGGAGTAGAATGCCTATGCTGTGGTGACACGTTTCACGTGTCACCACACTGAGAACATTTCCATAGCAACAAGAGCGCTTTACATCAAGTGATTTAGAAAACCACTTTCATGTGATCAAATGGGAACGCTAGCAAAGCGATCTTCCAAACTGGTTTCCTGAATCGGTTTCCAGTAAACTGGTTTTAGAAAGCGTAATGAGAACGGCCTCAATGAGTTGGGGTTCAATATCAATCTACTTTCCTAACCAAATTAACAAACTCGAACTCATTATCCAACAAGAATATGCACCCTCAGGTTTAAATTACACATCTTCAAGTGAAAAGTAAAGCAGAGTCTGATGAAGCAATGATCCAAAAGACCAAAACCTACGCTAAGTACTGGTAATGCTTTACTTTTAATGTTTACTTGAAATACTGTTACTCAGCAATCCATTTCCCGAAATATGTTTCACTGGGTGAACTCCCATTAAACTAAATCAAGGCGATCATTGCAGCTTCAAACACACATCGTCCGCCATATGATGCAATTAAGATCCATTCAAACTCACATCATTGAAATTATTAAATTCTACCTCATCTATATCAATTGTAAGTGTATGTCTTATGATATTTTTAGCAAATTTGTAAATGATTACCAGCTGCCCATCCGGCATTCTCTGACTCCCATAACGGCTTTCTGACTTAGGGAAACAAAATCACAAGTGTTATGTACTGGGATTTTTTCAGGCATTAAGGAGATGGTCCGGGCTGAAAGTATTTATAGCTTGATAAATAGAGTAGAATTCACTGAGCAAAATGCCGAAAATTTCATCAAAATCAGATAACAAATAACAAAGTTATTGAAATTTAAAATTTAGTAATATTTTGTAAAAAGAGTCATCATGGATATTAATAAAGTGGGCTGATGATGTCACATCTCCACTTGTTCTTTTGTATTTTATTATATGAAATTAAGTTTATTCTAATTTTTTCCTCCAAGAACTAGAACAATTGGATTGACAACTGATTTAGTGCATTAGATATTTATTGCTGCAACATATTTCATTATAAGGGAGACATATTATTCACACAAGTATGAAATGACGAAAATATGATTTTATGTAATAACATAAGAAAACGGAAAGTGGAGATGTGACATCATCAGTCCACCTAATGAATATTCAGACAATTGTTTTCACAAAATATTGCTTATAACTTTAAACTTCAATAACTTTATTATTTGTTATCCGATTTTGATGAAATTTTCGACATTTTGCTCAGTGAATTCTACTCTATGTATTAAGATGTAAATATTTTAAGCCCGGACCATCCCCTTAAATTGGAGCAAAGAAAATTATATATCTGGTACCATGGCTCTTCTTAATTTCATGATTTCCAAATCTTCTGTTTTCAAACCTTGTTTTCATTGGCATCCTCAAGCAAAACAGACATTAGTTGCTATTGACATGCTATGTGATGCACAAATTAAAAGATATTTGATTACCTCATCAGCAAGCACTCCACAGATCTTGTTGATAAAGAATAGAAAGCACAATGACTCTACAAGAGCTTAAATAAATAAAAACTCCACCAGTTTGAGATTAAATGTTAACCTCCTTCGGTTGTCAGTACAGAACTACAGATTGTCTGTCCTGCAATTCAATTCTTTTCTTTCAGTGATGTCTTTGTGTTTAAGGGTATTGTTAAAAGGCTTAGGAGATACTTGAAAAATCAAGCTTCAAACAAATATTCACCAAAAATGAGATGTACATATGTACATGTAAATGTAATATACATTGTACTAGAGAATACATGTAGATTTTGTAGCAGTGAACGGTGGCAATACTTTGCATTGTGAATGTACATGTACAACTAGAACAAGTGAAAGTTGAATTGTTCATGAGCCTGCTTTAATTTAAAGAAGTGAATCAGATTTTCATAAAAAATATAAAAAAATAATACAATCACTAGAATTAATACCAATAATAATAATATGAATAATAAAGGACGTGGTGGAGTGTCTTGCAGATAATTTTTTTAATAATGAACATTAATATTATAAACAATTAAAAATCATTCATATACGTAGGTCAAATATTTTTCATATTTACATGACATAAAATTCATGTCAAGGGTTAACTGTTATATCATCAAAGGTCATGTAGAGGTCATGACTGCATACATGTATGCACGAGTCAAAAATTTTAGAATGCTCAAAATCTTTTTTTGACTGGAGTACTGTACATTTCAGGTCATTGTAAGCATTTCAAAAATTTCCAAACTTTATTATAGGCTAGCTCCTCAGAATGTCTGTTGACCCCTTATTTTTATTTCATATTCAGATAGAGTATTTTTTATTTGACTCTTACTGTGTAAATATTAGTCAATTTTTGCCCAATTTTCGATATATTGTAGCTGAGGTCATAGGCCTACTCTTTCTGAATTATTGCCTCAATTGGTAAGGCGTCAGACTTATGTGTACATCTCAAGAGGTCATAGGTGCACTAGTTCAGGACTTCAGGTCATAAGCATTTCAAAAATTTCTGAACTTTATTATAGCTCCTCAGTCCAAGGGTGATTTTTTTTCTTTTCACCTTTTTGCACATGATCTTTTATGACCATTACAAGGTATAAAATGAAAATATTGCACAACAAAAGAGATTAAAAAACCTTTTTTCATAAAACATGTATCATACTTGTATACACAAACTTTTCACATAACTTTCTCATTTCTCATTTTCCCCGAGTATTCAACACATTCGTTTCGCAATAAAAGTTCAGTTTTCATCATGATGATCATATTAATCTGGATAAACATGGTGATCATAAATTATGATCATGAGAATCAGAGACAGATCACCTAATTCATCCTCATGACAAATTAAAATTCCTTTCCTTTTCTCATATATGTCTAAAAAGCAACAATTTTAAATATTCAAAAAGTATTTTTGAAGTCCATTCAATCAGAAAGTTGGTTTGAATTTAATGATTGAAGAAAAAATCAAACAAAAATGACACTAAAATGTTATAAAATATTAATTTTGAAGGCATTTTCATTTTTTTTCCTTAATTTTTACAAAACAGTGAGATGACAAACAGGCACATACATGTACAAGTAGGCCTACTTATATTATTATGCAAGTGAGGGAGTCGGCATGATGTCACACACTTTCTGTTACATCTAAGATTTGTTCCCTTTTTTTCTATTTCATAAGAGGGCCTCTACTGACGCACAATATCTTGGAATAGAAAATGAATATTTCATGTACTGAAATTGGTGTGCACTGTGATGTATTGGTTTTTTGTTCTCTCCTTTGCATACCACATTAGTATTTTAAAGTGGTACAAGTACTAGTAATACATGTATGCATAAGTTTATGAGTACATGTAGCTCAGTAGAATAATATAAGTAGAGATACAAATGTACATGTAGAATAGGCAAAACTAAGCTTAAGTTTGAAATACTGCTTAAAATATCTGTATCTAATTTTTTCTAATTTCTTTTTAAATGTTGGGTGCCTTTGCCCCTTAACCTACAGTAAATGGGGAGGTCCATCCTAACAAAAAGTCTTTTTAATACAAAGTATCAAACAAGCACTATGATAAAATATAATCACAATGGGATGTAAATAAAACAAGTTGTGACATTTTCAAATTTATCTTATGTTTCTCAATGCAGTTTAAATTAGGAAAATTGCACACAAAATGGCAAACTACACATGTACTAAAGTTAGCGATCAAAAGATCTGCCTGTGGCAGCTCACCCATTTTTTTGCATGTTTTTGGTCGCTAACTTCAGTCCATATCAAAATTACTTGGGATTCGCCGCAATTTTGATATGGACTTAAATCAAGCGAACAAAAGGGTAAGCTGCCGCAGCCACAGGCAGATCTTTTGATCACTAACTTTAACAGTTAGAATTTGCGCATGCGCCTATCGGTACCAGTTTGCCATTTTGAATGGGAGAGAACGGACACTATTTATCCTTTTTTTCAGGGTCAAGCTCCTGAATTACTACTTATTGATGATAGGGAGTCTGTGAACAAACATCAATAGCATTGAGGTGGGTGCATGATTTCATTTTTTAGTAATTTCGGGGTGTTTTAAGGTATTAATGTGGTACCCCTGCCTCAAGAAAATCCAATCGTATAGTCAAGCTCTGGGCACCCAGGCACTCATCTGGATAACCCTTCATGTAGTACAGACAACAACACACTATATGTACAAATAAATCTAGTAGTCGTACAATGGGTGATTTAATCAAGTTCAGTGTTGACCTTTTGCACAATTTTTACACCATTATAAAACCAAACATAAAATGAAGATGGTCCCAAAAAGTCACTCACTGGTTGTTGTTATGTCAATAATGTGATCTTGATCAGTTTTACAAACTCTGAATAAGTTTTGGAGCGGGAAGCAATCCAAATTTCAACACCAACACCAAGGCCAACACCAGGGGGCATATTCTGAAAATTGTCTCAAGAGAAATATTCTTGTATCTTCAGAGTTAAAATAAAATCTGTATTCTGAAAATTCTTGTATCTTTTCTTGTAAATTTTTTTGAAACTTTCGCTGAGCGCATATGATGTCAGAGCTAGAATTATGCGTAAATTAAAAACGGCGCATAAATATTTATGTGCGCAAGATAACATATCGAGATAACAGGCATTCTGAAAACTCTCTTACTTTTGCGTTCTGTTAACTTCCTTGGAAAATACAAGAAAATTTACAAGAGGTAGGGGGCTATTGTAACTTAATGTTGCATGCGATATTTGTCCGTCTGCAAAATTCTTGCTGCATCCCGCAAGAACATCATGTTCTACAAAAGGAGACACTCCAAAGACATTATAACAACGGATTGGTAGACTTTTCAGCAATTAAAAACCTGTATTCGAGATGATGAATCTTTCCAGAGAAAACACATGTCTTTGACTTTGAGAAGAGCCACAAGTAATTTTAGCACAGAAGCGCACAAGCATAAGCGTCGGGGGCGCGATGAAGTTACGCCTCATATCAACAATGGCTCAAATTATTTTTCAGAAGAGACGCTTCTATTGGTTGACCTAAGCATATAAAGAATTTATTCTGATTGATTTATGATAAAAAATTGGGCATGTCACTGTCAGAGATAAAATAGGGCACGTCCTTACAGAGATAAGACACTTTTCAGAATTTGAGACAATTTTAGCGAGCTGTTATCTTACTGAGTTGCAAGAAAAGTTACAAGAATATTTAAGACAATTTTCAGAATACCACCCAGACTTTAAATTGCCCGATGTCCTGCGAGTCAAGAGAAACACCTTTTATTGTTGAACCCAATATTTTTTTTACCCGACTTCACAATTGAATATCTAAAAAACATTTGCAGAACTTGAACACTTAAAATATGTTCATATTCTGGTCAGGTTAACTCTTGAGCACCACCAACTCAATTGTATCATAAGCCAAGGACACGGACAATGCAAGGTCTGTATTTCTTGGACTAGGGAGAATTGAGAATAAAGTCTTTATTACATGTACAGTACCGTATATGAAATTTCTGTAACTTTTACTTTTAGGCCCTACATGTAAGTAATTTTTTTATTTATTTTTTAGGACTTGAGGATTATTTTAATGTATTTTTATGACAAATTAGTCAGTAATTTTTATTATTTTTTAGGACTCTAGGATTATTTTTATGACAAATTAGTCAGGACTCAAGTCAAGACAAGAGCTTTAATTTTAAACTTTGTTGTCCTACCCAAAAAGGACTGAAGAAAAAAATAATTGACTAGGCCTAATTGACTTAAGCTTAATTATGTTAAATGTTTGATGTGATATTAATTTCCGAATGGTAAATGAATGATGACTACCGTACGGTACATGTATCTTGACCATGACCCAATATCAAACTGACAATGACAGTAGATAAAAATGTGAACATCATCACATGTCATGGGCATGTTGACAAAAATTTGTTGCTCGCACCGTCGCAGCAGCTCAAATCCTTACCTGCTTCTCTTTCAGGTTCTCCCCGGGGGCCAAGGCGGCCAAACGCGTCTTGTTCTTTGGATCAGCACTGCCCGGTCCATGTCTTTTCGAACTTGGTTTTATCCGATTTGCCGTCGTTTTACTTGGTTCTGTATCAGCCATGACTGCTATCTAAAGAATGTTATCCTGTCAAGAACGACACTCTCTCCAAAATGTTCAATATTTATCCTTCACATGCATTACAAAGTTTACAGAAAACAATTTAGGAAGACGTTAAAAGAATTTATCGCGTAACTTCTGCGCCATGTTGAAATCGATTGTGTACAATCTCCAACGAGACCGAAATTTGCATAATAAAAAGTAAATAGACTCGTCGATTGAATCAATAGGTAAAAGTTGATACATTTAAAAACACATCATTAATGTAGTAATTATAATAAAATCAATTTTGATTTTTACCTGACTTTCAATAATATCAATAATCTTCAAATAATCCAAATAAATGGATTAAAGTGAAAAATATAAGGGAATTAATTTATCTAAAAATTGTATTACCCTATTTTAAAGTGAATTCGTCCAAACTCACGTATTGACGTTATCACTTCAATGCTGTTTATTGATTGATTGACCAAAAGTTTTTTAAGATCGGGGCGGCGACAGTAAAAAGTTGCTTGTTAAGCCCAAGGTCTCAAGAAGAAGCCTGTAATAATCGCTTTGGGTATGAATATAGTGAGAAAAATATATGTACTTCACAACAAAGAATGACATCCGTTCGTTATTCTTTTTTTCCTCTCTCAGGCTCACAGTTTGGCATATAAATGCTTCTTGCATTCCCCGCAATACGGTATCTTAATTCTCTATTTTCTTCGATGGTCATGTTTACGTTTTTGTTCACGGTTTTAGAAAATAGCAGGGAATTCAGCCCCCCCCCCCCCCGTTTCGCGGCCCCTGTAATACTCACCCACTCAAGATTCTTTATATTGGTCAATTTACACATACAAAAAAATTGGTTAATTTCCAAACACTAATGGCTTTAACAATAATGAATACACAAAGATGAAAAGTACGATATATCACAACAATATTTGAAAACTATACATGAACAAAAAAATATGAACTTTCTGCAGGGGTGGCGATCCTGGGGGGGTGGGGGAGGGGGCAAAGTCGAGTACCCCAAGACGCTTTCTTCAAAATGGCCGCCTACGAATACTTTGGACGAAATTGTCCAGCATTTTGAAGCACTGAAAGAGTGCCGGGGCGCAAGAAAAATGTCCCCCCCCCCCCGCCACGAACGTGTACTGTGTTTTTTTTTACATGAGGAGAATCCGTTTAAGGTGGTACCAAGTGCCCTTTCACGTATAAACTAAGTGAAAAATATTACCCCGCCAAAAATGCCCCCTCTCGAACGTGTTCTGCCCTTTTCACCTGAGAATGACTCGTTTTATGTGTAAGCTAACTTGTGCCATTTCTCGTATCAGTGCAAATCTTTAACAAAAATACCCCCTCACAGACACGTTCTGTGCATGGACGTGGAAAGCGGGTGTGCTGGGGGCCTGGGGGTTCTGAAACACCCCAAGATATTTCCAGGGGGGTGTGCTGCGTGTATTATTTTCAATAGGCAGCACCCCTGGAATTCTGGTTGGTACGTGTGTCACATAAGAGAAATGTATGGAAAATGATCAACATCTTGTGTTCAAACCCTTTTTATTGGCTTTTCAAATTTCAGGGCGCCAAAACGACCTTCATTTTGTAGTGAAGCCTTTTTTTACTTCTCAGATTTACATAGACGGACCCAGAGGGCCCAAGAGGCGCGGAATTCCCTATTGGCGAAGCAAAAAAAAGGGGGAGGAATTAAAAAGAAAAAGAAGCATTTTTATTGGTGAGTAATGTATACCTCAATAATTTCCTCTATAATAATAAGCAATTCTACAACAAACTTCTTAAAATCCCCTTTTCGTGACATCACGATTTGCGCTCTCATTAATTTGTTAAAAATACGTGATTAACCCATGCGTCCTATTCATAATTACAAATGTACTTAAAATATCCAGTTTTCAGGAATTAATATAAAAAAATGTCGGGCTGTAATAAAATAAATATAAAAAAAAATAATATTTTCACGAATTTCTAATAATTAAATTGTCCTTTTTTTCAGAATGGAATATCTCGCACTTAGGAAGAGGAATAGAAGAAATTCATCATATTCATATGATGACAAAATGTCCTTAGAATGTCCAGGTCCTAGGTCAATATAAAATATCAGCTTGCTCTTCGCGCTCACATCATTTATCAAAAGCGATCCATAATATCCACTTCATAGTTTTCCTAAACATTGCTTGAATTAGTGCTTAAATTGACCCTTTTTCAGATAGGAATATCAAATATTTTCAGCTTGCGCTTCGCGATCACATTATTGATTTTCATGCAGATACTAGATATAGATCTTAAACACACGCATGCATTTTTATTGAGATACACAGCTTATTCTTTAGTTAAAACATGTTTAATTTATCCAGTTTCAGACTAAAATTTCCTGCTCGCGCTTCGCGCTCAAATTATTGATTTAGGATACCCAATTACCCATTCTTTTCATGATTTACAAAATATGAATAGAGTGACCCGTTTTTAGGTCTAAATCTCTTTTTTTTTTGCTCACGCTTCGCACTCGCATTGTTTAGTTTATATGTTCATCATGCCCATGATTACAAAATATACTTAGAATTTCCATCTTTTAGGTTGGAATTTTAAAAAAATATCAGCTCGCGCTTCGCGTTCACAATATTTGATTATTGAATATGTATCGCTCTATATGGCTAACTACAAACAGTCTTCAACAGGTCCCTTTTCGATCAGTTATATAATCATTTTGTTCAGGATAACAAACATTGCCCAGAATGTTCGATTTCCAGGACAAGATACATAAAATTTCTGAAAAAGTAGCTAGCGCTTCGCGCTCGCACTATTTAAATATGGCTTATGAGATTATTATGTTTTATAAGAATCAAGCAAAGAAGTGACTGTTACAAAGAAACAAACAAAAATCATCTTTGAGTGGCCGATGAGGAAAATATGGGTGATTTTTTTCGCCCCCGCCCCCCTTATTTGCGAAAGCTGGATCCACCCCTGAATTTAGGCCTTCTTCAGCACCCCCAGCCAAAAAATCGTTCCAAGGAACCACGTTCTGTGCCCCTTTCACCTGAGAAGGACCCGTTTAATGTTTTAACGAGTGCCCCTTTGGGGAACCGCCCCCACCCCACCTAAAATTTAGGGGGGGGGGGACACGTCCCCCGCTTCCGCCGCCTATGTCTGCATGGCATCTGTATCTTATATGTAAATGTATATATAAACATATTAATAATAAACTTAGAATTGTTATGCATTGTGGATAAATTAGCCCAAATTAGATTTTCCACAATGTCCTTAGTTTTCATAATGAAAACAAGTTGTTGAATCATTTGCAAAGGGTATTGCATTTCGTTTACAAAGGTGTTAAGAAAAATTATATTTTCTTCCTTTTCACCCGACAATGCTGACTGTGTGGGCATTTTCATTATTTTTTTTTTTTTTGGGGGGGGGTTCTTTTCAATTATATTACAAGTCCCAAGGGCGGATCCAGGATTTTTCAAGGGGGGGCATTTTGTAGAGGAAAATTTTGACAACCTAAAAAAAAATCTTCACTACAAAATTGAGGTCAATTGTTGAAGGAAAAAATTGACAAGCCAAAAAAAAAGGCCCCAAAATTGCCTATGCACGACACATTCCACTAAAAATATTATTTGTTTTTGTGCTCTCAAAAGTAGATCCGCCACTGACATGTCCCTTTCAAAACATATCTTTAACTTTATTCAATTTTATGGGCGATCCTCTGTATGTCATGCATGGCTCATTTGGAAGCTAGGGGTGGTTCCATAGCATCGACTGCCTATTCCTTAAATTGCATGCTCTTTATAAAAATTCAATTGATTCACTTACTGAAGAATGTATAGCAGAGAAAATGTACCCGCAGACGATCATGGTTATGCTTTCGAATTCATAAATTTGCATGCTGTTTTTCTAAATTCTAGGACTTGTTTGATAATCATTTTTCGCGAAAATACATTCAAGTGACAAATAATTAAATACAATGAAAAATAACCGAGGCGATCATGGCTATCGCGAAATTAAATGGTCATAGCATGAAATTAATTGATTTAAATGTGAAATTTAGCGGGAAAACCATATTCTATTTCAGTTGATGTATTTTCCATGACGGAATTTCCTGTTGCCATTGCAACCATCCCGTCTAATCAGTGAATTGCCGATTTGTCTACTGCCAACTCGTCCACATCACATTGCATTTGAGTAAATCCGTTCCGAGCAGGGAGGGGGGGGGGGTGAAAGCTATGCATTGACCTCAACATTCAAAATTTTGGGAATATATACCGCCACACGGGGTGTATAACATGATACTACCACCTTTCAGTTAAAGGCCTATAACGATTTTTTTCGATGTTTATATAGGTGTTGGATTGATTTGTTGTGATGTAAAGAAATGAATTACAGTTAATAACAAGATGCGAGCGAGTGAAGATGACGAGCAGATTTTCAGTAATCGGGGAAAAAGGTGTTCAAAAACATCTTTCAAGTGGTGTGTAAGTATAGGTCACGGGCTATGTATACGTATGTGTATGTTCATTACTATCTTTTTGCAGGTTTATCACAATTTTTTCTATGGCTATATTGTAATGGATCTGTTGGGATATAAAGTCGTGAATTACAGTAAATATCAAAATGCGAGCGAGCGAATTTTCAATTGTCAGAAATTCAGAATGATGACCAAAATCATGAAAAACGTCTTTCAAGAGGTGTGTAATTATGGGAGAAATGCAGCGAGTGAGTGTAGTGAGCGAGCCTTGAAATAGTCGCTTCAGTCGTTTGAAATGATGTGTATACATTACAGAGGATGATAAAGGTAAATTATCAATGAATTAAACTTTAGAAGAAAAGGAGAATGAAATAGAGCAAATAAGTATTTAAACAGTCCATATTTTATTCATTGAAAACTCATTTGCTCATTGGCTAAAGGTAAAATAAGAATGAAAAATAGGGATCATGATTATCGGGATTACTGGTGTTTATATATGAACTATATCATATAAACTACATAAAGCGTGGAAATAGCACAAGGATGCACATTAAAAGAAAAAAAAATGCATTAAGGAAAGCTTTTGAATAATCCTTAAGAATATCGGGAGATGATGCAACATTAATATTTTTGAAAAAAAATCGTATTTGAAATATCTATTAGATTGTTCAAGAATAAATGTGATTTAAAATCTCCTATGATATATGGATGAAGTTATAAAGTTCAGGAATATTGCTGTTTTCACTTGCCTCAGTGTTTCATTAACTGCATTGATGTGATCAATATGTCATCAGTAACATATCGTACACAACTTAAAGTTTAGTGTATGGCTATATTTTTTGCCCCCTCCCCATTTCCACAAGCGAGAATTTTTGCATTTTTAGAATGAAAATTTTGGCAAATGTAAGCACATTGACTACGTTATTTAAAATTTGAATTATGTATCTTGTTTTCACCGTAAAAGACCACAATGTGATATGGTGATTCCCATTTCCAAACAGTGAGAGGGACCCGTACCCCCTGGGATTTCTGCCCATTCATTCTGTGGCCCTTTTTGACCACCTGTCATCTTTCCTTTCCTAGGTGTCCTGCCCATCTCAAATTTACTTCTTTAATCTTTTCCATGATATCATTGGTTTATGTTTGTCTTCGAATGTCTGTGTTTCTTACTTCCTCGCATCAATGTAATCCTATACCACAATTACTGAGGCAACAGCGACATTGATTGACAATACATTTTGCAGCTTTATACTAGCTATCTCATATCCCATGTTTGAGATCCAGAGGCGGCGGAAGGGAGTTGATAACCCTTTTTGCTTGTCCAAAAATTTGGTGATCCCTCCCTGAAATCCATCATGCGTCCCCCCCTAAAATTATAGGTTGATAACCCCTTTTTTTTGGCTTGTCAAAATTTTGGTGGTCCCCCCTGAAATTTTTTGCTTCCGCCGCCAATGTTGAGATCTTCTTCCATTCCCCCTATTTTTTTTAGTTTTGATTGAGCAGAATAACAATTGTATGGATATTTAGAAAATAAAAATAAAAAATATGAGAGTATATGCATCTTATCACAAAAAAAAATAAATTAAATTGTTATTAATTTTGAAGATACTGATTAGGAATACAGTTTGAATGTGACCCTGGTATATTGTATGGCACATTTGTTAAATGGTTAATAATTTATGAAACTTGCCTTCCGTTGAAAAATCAAAAGCAATCTAGTTTAATAAATATCTGTGATAAGAGTATAAAAAAAGAAAAAAAAAATCAGAATCATCCTTAACGTTTTAAATATTTTATGAATAATTTTTTAAATGAAATAAAAAAAGAAATACCTTTTTTCTAACTTTCAAAGTATTTAAGGGAAAACCAATGAAACATGGAAACTAATTATTCATTATATCATCAAAAGACACTCTAAAAGTCGTGCTAAAAATATTCAAACTTAAAATTAAATACAAACTTATTCAGTATTCTGATATATTTGAAGCTTATGATAATAATCATTTTGTAAATTTTGGTCAAAATCTTGCCAATATTATCAACTGAAATGGTTCTAAATATTGATTTGATTGTACTGCAACGGGCCCCAGGGGCCCGTTGCAGAAAGAGTTGCAATCAAACGCAACTCTAAAAATCATGCGTAACTTGATTTTCAACCAATCAACAGCGCGCATTTTTGACTTGCGGTTGATTTTTTGTCTTGCGTTTAAACGCAACTCTTTCTGCAACGGGCCCAATTTTAGACAAACTTCTGTTTTACTGTACTAGTGCAATCATATTCAAATTAATGGAAAATTATATTTTGAAAGCAAATAATTTTGTCTTAATCTAAAAATTTACATCTTTCATGTCTTGTAGTTTCTGCCCTCCCCCCAAAAATCAAATCTTGCATTCTCAATCATTTTCTCAGTTATGCTACATACTTTCTATTTATTTTTTTGTTACCAACATATTCTTATTTTACTTAATGACACTTCTGACTGTTCATCTGGCTCATATTCCTGGGTTAGGGGGATATTTGTAGTTACATTGTATCTAATCCTCCTTCGGGACAAAGTTAATGACAACGGACTAAGCTAGGTTTGCTTCAAATCTACGGTACTGTATATTTTCATACCTCTGAACTAAGTGGTGTAATGAGCTAAAAATTTTGAGGAGGCCAGACATAAAGGGCAAGGTATCTGACCAGCTGTGAGCGAGTGATAATTTGGACTTTTTAAATACACCCCCCCACTTTGTAATAGATTTTGACATGATTTTTCAGGAAATGAGACCATATTTCACCCTTATCCCTTTCCTTTTCTTGATTGTGGACATTTTGGATGGTCCACGCCCCATCTTTATGATGTGTATAATATGCCGGTGTCTCAAATGAATAAATAAGGTACTAAATGTTCACATTTATTTTGTTCTTTGTAACATATTGCTGTACACTATGGCCCGTATTCTGAAGTCGGGTTTAATTTAAACTCAGGTTTAAAGTTGTGGTTTAAGTATGGAAAGCCAAAAGTATCAACATTTTTATTAAGTTGTATGTTTCTTATGTTTACTGTGCTCTTTCCTGATTCATCGATGGTGAAGGCAATCATTTATTTATACTTCCTACACAATTATAAATGATTTGAGAGCCGAATGAGCTGAAGTATGATGTCTCTATTGTTAGTGATTATGTAACAATTGGCTGTCCATACTTAAACCACAACTTTAAACCCGAGTTTAAGTTAAACCCGACTTCAGAATACGGGCCTATGTATATAGTTTGAGTCTCGTTTTTTCATCTTTATCTGTTTGTACTGGGCTGATATATCTTTGTGGTTATTTTCATGCATATTTTACATTAAAAAATTACCTCAAAACATTTCTGTTCAATTCTTTCTAATTTCTTTTAATTTTAATTTCCTAAAAAGCGCATTGAGCACTCTACAGAGTTGATTTGGCACGATATAAGTCTTAATTATTATTATTATTGTATTTTTACAGAGGGCCCCAATACGTGCAATAAATAAATAAATAAATAAATCACGTGATATAGCAAGTCATTCGTCATCAGTTCATGACCCCCCCCCCCAAAAAAAAAATGGCGGTAGTGTTTGTACATTTTATTTGTAATGAAGACATCAAAAGCTGTTAAAAAGTAATCTCTGTAGGCTATTACTATGTATTAGACCTGGAGTAATGTATTTGTGTGAATTGAAAATCAGTAACATGCATCCAAAGGAAGTATACTACTGGTTTAAACACACCATTTACTGCTATCATCTAGACAGAAATTATTCATGAAATGGGTCGACCCTTACGAAGCAGTATGACCTTATGCAGATGTTTATTTATGTAATATTTAGTATATTTCAAGTACAAACATTGTGATTCAATTTATGTTCCTTGAGATGTAATGGTTAAAACTTTGATCACTGGTGTTTCTGTATCTTTGATGGATGTAAGATTATATCAAGATATAATTATCATGATTTCACGATGTACTAGTAACTTAATAAAATACTTGTGATTTATGCTTACTACTCTGTATCGTGTTTCAATTTAGATGAAGGACAGGGAGAGATATGATTAGCAAACATAGACAAAGTACAATAAAAACTAACTGAATGCTGTACTAAACAGAATAAATTACAAATTTTATTTTCAACACGGCTGTCACATCATTTGAAAATCAACACAATTAGAACACTTAGTAAATCCATCTGTTAAGGAAATTATAATCCGAAAAAATATGCATACCAATTTCACAATGTATTTAAATCAAGATGCAATTGACAGAAACTTATCTGTACAAGTACATTTTGATATGGATATGGGATGTAAAATGAACTAGCTTGCTTATCTTAAGAGTAGCCAAGTCTCCAGGGGGAGGAGGGTGTTTCACAAAGATGGAAGTATGAATTAGAGTCGCACTAAAATGCCCAATTGCATAGGGTATAAAAGGCATGCCCGCATTGGTCAGAACATGCCAAGAGGACTCGCACTACTGCGTATTGATCAATAAGATATATGCATCAACATTTAAGTGCAACTATACGTCATACTTAAATCTTTGTGAAACACCCCCCAGGTATATGAAATCCTTTACTCATACAATGTGAGCGAACCTCTAAAATCAACAATACATTCCTATGAGCAAAGGTTCAATGATTGCCATGTCATCGTATCAACGAGAAGCGTACTGCATGCACCTTTAACCAGTTCATCTCATTGGCTTTGCATAGGAACCAACAGGCTCCGGTAGGCAATGGGCTAAAAGTGTATATGGGCCTGTTACAAAGTAGTTACCCATCTGTAAATTAGGATATTGTTATTTTGTCTTCTCCACTTTGTAAACATATCATGTGATAAAGGAGCGTTAATTGTACAAGCCGCACATCAAAGAAATTGCATCTCATGACATAAGGAAGGCAAGCACTGCTGACTACTTTTGAGGAATTGCTGCAAAGCTTCCTCTGTATAATTAGACTAGAAAAATGAAGGGAGTTGCCACAGCAAAGGAAACCGAAAATGATTCTGTGCGGAGAGTTGAATAGAAGGTTCAAAGTTGTCCAATCAAATGGTGAAGTACACAGCAATACAAACCACTCATTCATCACTTTGCATAACAGCAGAATAAAACCAAGTATGTAAGACAGATGATAAAACAATAAATGATTTCAATTTAAAACAAAAAAAAATGCTGGAAAAGTCATTACTCCCCCTTCCCTTTCCCAATAATAGTTCAGAAATTTCTTGGTATGAGCAAATATTTTCTATCACGCATTTCACTCATTTTGGATTAAATCTCATTGGATGAAGTGTTACTGGACAAGACAAGTTCACTTTTATCTATTTCTACATGTACATGTTACTGTTTCAATTCAAATGACAACATAGACCAGGACACTGCAAACCGTCCCATGAACAAACATTCAGCTAAAAGCAGGTTTGTATAAAAATAGAACACAACAATACAAAATACAAATCCTTGCAGAAGTTCATTAGCTTTTTAAATAATTTCTTAAAATTGCAGATGAATATTTACAAAAGGTTATTTGATTTAACTTTCAATTTATCTAGTCAGCCTCTCCAAGGTCCCGTATCATAAAATTTGTTATCATTGAATTGGATCTCTCTTAGCAGACTACTGGCAAACAAGTATAGTACAACAAAATCTCATAAATTAGCTCTGAGTTTTGAATGCTACAGCTTTTGGGCTTTTTGACAGCAAAATAGATTTTTCTCCTCACATTTTGTATTTAGAAGTTAGAGTCAAAGAGTTTTAATATCAATACTCGCATTATATTTCCATAAAGGTTTCAAGTCTCACAACTACAAATACATGAAATTATTAACCTACAACTTAAATCCAGTAAAATTGATTTATATCTCATTCAAAAATGCATTCTTTGGAAGAAATAGTTTGATGAAGTTGGTTAGAATTAAATTTTGAATTGCGTATTTCAAACCTTGCCACTTGAGGTTACTTGGCCTTACCGAGTCCCCTTACATAATGATAAAACAGGACTTAAGTACAGATTAAAAAACAAGATTAAAAACGCTACAGTAACTCCAATTACCTGGATTAATCTAACTTCAGCTTCTGATCTACCTTGGCAGATCTCTTGGTTTGCACATTATTTTGAATAATGAATGAAATTGATTCTTTTTTTGAAAGACAAAAACTAGGGATGTGGGAAGGCAAAATTTGAATACATGTAGACTGAAATATATTTGCTGCAGTCCTAAAATTGTAGACATGTGCAGGCAGCTAGTATTCTACTCTCTAAAATTTTTCAAGCAGGGGATAAAAATGACACACAACTCCCTTAGAATGAAATGTGCATTATCTTGATCAAGTTGGGGGGGGGGGGGAGGCATAAAAAGTAAACAAAAATTATATTCTAAGGCTTCTAAAAAATACCTTACTTTTCATTGTTCACTTTGAGGGAGGGAGGGGCATTATCACTCTTAAATTTGACACTTAAATACCATACAAAAAGGGATTCTAAATGTAAAAAAATTTAATGGTCCAAGATTAAAAAAAGAATCCAATTATAAATATCTATCAAATAAAATGATGTACATGGATAATCAAGCTTAATTTTAAATAGGAGAGCATTCCCCCCCCCCCCCCCGATCTAAACCCAAGTCTGAGAAGGATTAAAAGAATCATCTTCTAGCTACATATGGCATTCTAACACTGAATAGATCATATCAATGTAATGGAAATAACATCAAAGCACATGTATACATGAATTAGTAGGCAAAGAGTGAGTTGTTACAACACAGAAAAGGGCAACATAAGATCATATATGCACAACAACAAAACTTGCAAAAGGCAGGTGTCAAGGAGAAAAAAGCTGCCAAGAACATGAAGTTTGAAAAAATTTGAAGACAATATGAAAAACAAAATATGTGAGAAATCTTCTCAATGTCAAAGGATGTTAGAATGATAAATAATCCATTACTGACCTTCAATTGTGCAAAAATCTAGTACCAAAATGTAAATGAAGCATTTCTATTAGAATTGCATATATCATTTCCCTCAGGAAGAACTTCATTAAATGATTAATATTGTTTTGAATAATAAATATTTTTTTTATTCCTTGTTCAAAAAATTCTAAATATAAAACTTAAAAATTCTTTACAATATACAAAACAAATCTATACTATGTAAATAAATTACTCTATGAAAATTTCCGACTTTTTTCAACACAATAAATTAAAAATACAGAACATAATAGAAAGTAAAAGTATCTATCTCACTTAAAAAATCCCAACAATACAGTTATGTACATGTCTGATATTGATACTGTACCTATAAACATGCATAATACTGAGCTATACACTTTCAAACTAAGTTGAGAATAAGAATCCATTCGGGCGAATGAAAATGATGATTTGTAGACTGATGCTAAGTTTGAACTACAGCATATTTAATAATACCATGACCACTTAAGTAGTGCATGCTATCACAACATATAAATGTACAGGAGGTATTCACAAAGATGAAGTGTGACTAAAGGACGTTCCCAAGTTATGTTTTTGCACATCCCCATCTGCGCATATTTTACGGCATGCGCATTGACGTTTCAATAAGTGAACAGGTGAGTAAATCAGCTACAGGTATCAGCTGATTCTTACCAGTCATCGGCACTCAATGTTCAGCAAATCTTGATGTGTTATTTCACGAAGCTAAATAGCTGAAAATAATCTATGGACAAAATTGTCGCCTTTCACACTTTCTTTTCAAAACTGAAGGTGCTGCTACTCTTTAACGGGCAAACGAATAGCAATACGAGTGGATTCTATATCTTAGTATATAATTCTGAAGTATAATGCAAAATTTTGTGAAATTTAGATGGATTTTGACTGAATGATAGATGTATAAACTCAACGTTGTGATCTTGTGGGGTAAAAAATGCAAAATTATTTTTATTGCATATTTCTCTAGACCTTTCAAATGGGTGAACTTAAAAGCTTGATAGCAAAAAACAAGCATATGAACCCATGTTAAATTTTACATATTTGGAATATTTAGGTGCTAAAGTAACTCAGTGCAAAATTTGGTGACATTTCATTTTAACTGTGGAACGTCCTTAAAAGCAAAGTTGGTGCATTATACACATGTCACACATCACTGCATTGGTCAGATTATGCTCATCAATGAGAAAGACAATAAAATATGTGCATTACTTACTAATAAATGACTTTATATCACATTTATCTCCTGGTAAAACCTTCCCAGGTCAGATGAATGTTGCAGAAAGTTTATTTTGCTATGTAGCAAACTCTCTCCTTAAATATTTATTTCATCTAAAAATGATGTCTAATATAAAGGTAGCATTTCCTATGTAAATGATTTCAGAGACAACCTTTAACAATAATTCAATTTTTACCGAAAAGAAAAATAATTTTCTTGCAGATTATTGTAGCTCTGCATAAATTTGAGTGTAACTGACGTCATATATAAATGCTCATAAAAATCAGTATATCGATCTATTATATATTGGTCAAAAGAATTTAATCATATCAACTTCAAGTACTATATCAACAGGCCAAAATATATCTCTCAGCTAATATTTTTTTCTTCAATATAAAAGACTGAATTATATACAGAGCTTTATACGTCAATCAAAAAAACAGCATTGCATATCACAATCAATTTCAGTTAGTATGAATGTAAGCTGAGGAAATCACTGACGTAAATAAACTTCAACTATTTTATTTAAAAAAAAAGAAGACTTGATTCGAAACGTTCTGTGCTTGGCAAAAGAGCTTTAAATTCTGATAGTGAAACCAGGGATAAAGTCTATTCCACAGACTAGTAGACAAATTATGACTAGGATGGTATATAAAATATGAACCCAAGACTGGCATCCCCTTGTGAGAGACTATCTACAGGTCAATATAAAGACTATGGTTCACAGAATGATCTTGAGGAAACAGGTGCTTTGAAATCAATGAAATTCTGATAGAATTGCTTTACCTGATAACCATAATCCATATCTCTATTTCATTTTCATAGTTTATAAAAAACATGCAGTTGCTCAGATGAGTTTTCATCTAACAAAGATTGGATTCTAACTACTAGTATAGCTCAAGAGAATAAAAATCATAGAGATTTTACCACTTACAAACCAGTCACCAGTCATGCATACTTACAAACGACTTTAATATATCTTCTTCACATGATTATATTTAGTTCAGTTGTGTTCTGCAGCTGCTGTGGCTTGTGCAGGGGACCATAACACAAAGCTTAGCAATCTTATTTTTTTTAACGATTGAATGCATTGAATACAATGTATACAATTAATCGTGAAAAATTATGCATACAATTAATCGCTCACCTTTGTGTTACCGGACCCAGGAAAATATTTCTTACCCTCCAGTTTTCACAGGACTTTTAATTGGAATATGGAATAATCTGAAATTAAGACCATTTTGCCATACACACAAGGCGATTTTACAAGAATCAAGACCAATGCAAGAACGGACCGCTATAAGAAGCACCACAAAATGGGAAAGATTCAATCCAAAAATAATGTCCACCAAACGTGACAAAAATCCAACTGCAACACACACTTCATGAAATACACAGGAATATTCCATCCTCATTTATAATCAAACATCTTTGTTACTCAAATAATTTCTTATTTGGACCTCACTTATTAATTGATTTATTCAATACATATCTATATATTAAAAGGATAAAAACTCACACAACTGTCCCCTTTGTTTAAAATACTTGTTGCAATATATTTCTTTAAATGTTTAATACAAACAATTTCTGTAAATACGTTAATAACATAATTTAAGAAAAAAATTAAGGTGGTTTTCATAAATATTTATCATCTTTTAAAGATACAAGTATACAAGGGTTTATAAAATCTAGATAAATTTGTTGCATACCACAAAACTGTAAACTATTTCCCTGTACTAATTAAAGTATTAATTTAAGTATCAGTGGCATGGCATAGTTTATGGAGCAACATTTAATTTTCAAGGGGAAACATTTTATTATAGAAAAAAGAGACATGCCTATAACAAAAGAAAAGATGGTAATAAATAGGACAGTATTATATTAACTCTGAATGATGATTCAAATGCAAAAAGCCCTATAAAGCCAGTGACACTAAGCACATTAAGACACACCATGTAGGTATCTTTGGCATATATAAAGAATCGGATGGATCGCGACCTTTGGTATGTGCGACCTCTGACCTTAGATGACCTTGATGTGATCAAGAGTAGATAGTGATGACCTCTCGTCCACCACCTCTGACCATGAGCACTCGATCCAAACCTTCTGTTAGTACCTCAAGGTATTCCATATCTGTAGGAGGATTGTAGTCAAGGAAACTTGGAGATTTACAACAAACTCATTAAGTTATACTAATTATTCAATTTCTTTTTCTCTATCTTAGAGTCTATCTTATCTATTTATTCATCCATTTAGCCATCAATTATTAATTCATAAGCAGTTGAAAACAAAATAAACATTGTCTTTCTATTCACTGGAAAGTGTTTCATTATTACTCGTATTTTGGCATTTGTTCTGAAAAATGTGATATATGTATTGGTGTAGCATGTTCTGTTCTAAAAGTAGAATCCAACATGAAATCAAGATTACACATGTTTACCGAGAGCACTACGGTTTTGAGCATTTCAGTGAGTATGAAAGAGGACAGATGATGCTCTCCCTATTGATCTACATCATCTCCTTGGACCTATAATAGTGTTCAAACATTTAGGATTAAGCTAAAAACTTACTTCTTTAACTCATTTTATTTATGTTACTTGAAATGTTGTTTGCCCCCCTCCCCCCTTCACTTGTGTGTCTTGAGCATCTCTTATGAGATGGATATGGTGCCTAACAAACTGCATATATTATTATTATTATCATAAACACAGAGCTTAAAAATGAATCACATGGTTGATTTGTATGCATGCTTGCACATAAGTATCAAAGTAATAAAATTGGTTCTATGATCAAACACTACACTTTGTGTTAAGCCAGACACACATGAAATGATCCAATACATTGTGATTTTTAAACAAATCGCATATTACATTGAATGTGAAAGTTAAAAATGTTTTTATTCGAAGTTAAGCATAATACTGGGAATGCTAAAATCAGAATACCACTTTGTCGTAGGCCTTACGGTAAGAGCAAATTCCACATCAGTTTCAAGCATCAGAGCCAATGATGATGTCATTACGATTTGGAAATGTGAAATTTATATTATTCCTAAAGGGAGGTTTAAAGTAGACTGGAATTTTGATCTAATATTCATACCACCATTTGATTGTTAAGATTTTGTAGGTGGAATGTTTATTTCAGAAATGATATCAAAATTTCTTCAAAAGTCGGATCACAATGGATTGTGTTGTGTGTGTGTGGCTTTACAGGGCCCTGTTGTTGTTCACTGAATGTTATGTAAATGTATCTTTTTAATTATTCATCTGAAGGATACAATTCTGTTCTGCATAAGCATGCTTTGGAGGACCTGGAAGATTTAGAATGACAAGATGGGCATCATGGGATTTCTCCACAATCTTCTCATTCAGACGAACAGCTGTGTGCATGCGTCTCACATTTCCTAGTGACCTACAGAAAAGATACATAAAAAAATATATATAGTAAACTGGATGGAAGTTTGAATGGATAATTTCTTAATTTCTTATGTTTGAGGGATGTAACTATTGTCAGATGAATAAAGAAGAAGGAGATTAATGTATTTATTATCAAAGTATCTATGACTGAATAGTGCCTTTCATGAAATGGTTCTACACTACTGAATTTTATCAGCTGGCAATGCTACTATCTACAACTTTTGTACATTGGAATCAAATTATTGTTTTTAGATGGACTTTTCATGGCTACATTCTAACACTACATAATAATTGCTTTTGTCATATACTGTAAAGGGGAGGGGGGTAATTACTGCTTCAAATCATATTGTAAATAGGGCCCAATTACCATGTATAAGTACAGGCCAATCATGTTATTACACAGTGCCATTTTACATCCAGATTGTGTTAGTCTGGGTATATACTCACATTTACAAATTACCCCTTTCTTGTTGTGTGCACTAATTGTAGCCAGAGTGACAGTTTCTTCTTTCCTTTTTTTTTCTTTACATTTCTTATTTTATCTTATTGTTCAACTTTGTTTGATTCTATTTTTATGTGATCTTCGAAAATTATATTTCACTATTCGCTATCGTATGTAACGTCACTTGGGTTGTAAAGGAAGACCTTCGGGTTACAGTTATTTTTTGTTTTTTTTCCTGGCTTAAATGTGATTCTCCTTGTCCTATTGTTTGTATATGTTGTTTATGCATGTATATTGGATTATGCCAAATAAAATAATAAGTGATAATTATGACATGAGAATCATTATGTTATACCATGAGTCATGATATCATAATGGAATCACAAATTATGTTCAAGCAAATTTTTAAGAATAGAAGCATATAATGTGAGTTTCTTCACATAATATGATTTTTTTTCATCAAGCCAGGACATCACCGATAATTCTGCTTAGCTTTTTAGCGCAATATACTTAAAATATGAAAATTATTGAGATAAATGAAACCAAATATATTTACGGTTGCAGGTGCATGTTCTTGAACTCATGTTGTTTCTTCTTCTCCGTTGCTGCTGACCCATTGGCCCCATTAGATTTGGGGTGGGACGGGGATTCATCGGTGGGCGTGTCTTCAAGTTTAACCAGAGGGGTGTCGACGGCTTCTTGATCATCTTCTTCCTCTTCACCTTCTTCCGTTACTATAGCGATATCGAAGGGGGATTCTGTGGTGTTAAGGTCGAAGGACACTGTCTTATCACTAGATCTCTTGCGTTTGGGAGAGGAGTAGCCACTCGTTGTGGAGTGGTGGTGGTCGAAGATGGCTTGGGCCTGGTCAAAAGAATGAAGTCATAACACATGATCAATAATAATCTTCTTAATTTCCTCCATTAAGGGGCAACAATCATTAATCTTTCTATTCATTACACACTTTGAAAAATTTGATATAAAATGAATTAATATTAAAGATACTTTAATTTTGTTGTTGTTGCAAGCTTGTGTTATAACAAAATGATTTTTTCATTTTTTTGTTTTCATGGCATTGCCAATTCGGAGTATATGATTTAGTCAAGTTAAACTGCTTTTTATCAGGAATGGCACCACAAATCAAACCCCATGGCCCATATTCTGAAACTCAGGTTTAAAGTTGTGGTTTAAGTATGGGAAGCCAAAAGTATCAAAATTTTTATAAAGTTGTATATTTCTTATGTTTACTGTGCTCTTTCCTGATTCATCAATGGTGAAGACAATCATTTATTTATACTTCCTAGACAATTATGAATGATTTGAGAGCCAAAATGAGCTGAAGTATGATATCTCTACTGTTAGTGATTTATGTAACAATTGGCTTTCCATACTTAAACCACAGCTTTAAACCTGAGTTTAAGTTAAACCTGCTATCAGAATACGGGCCTATGTGTGATTTCTCTCAGTCAGAATGAAGAGATGTACTCCAAAACTGTCTCAGACACACTGCCTCTACAGGCTCAGCAAGTGTAAATAATAATGGTATTTATCATCATTATTTTCATGAGCACCAAGACCTGAATAAATACCTAGTGTCAAACTGAAATTCTGATAGCGATAAAAACAATTGACCTATTGTGTACTGAAACACTGAATAGCTACGGGAATCACAGAATTCAGCATTTGACTGTAAACTGTACAAACATACCTCCATTCTACTCTCCTTCTTGGACAGTTTCATCTGTTTAAGCATCTCATTCCTCTGTTCCATCCTGAGTGTGCGTTCATACGTGTAGGCTGAAATATCACAGTCGTGCTGTGCAAGACATAGATAGAACATTTTGTTAGAAATCTGACATCATAAACATATATATGTCTACTAGCATTTTGAGATGAATTAGCTCAATCAATTATTCTTAACAGTAGGATGCTACTTTTCCTTTCTAATTTTGAGTGTTTTCATAGGGAATTTGACACTATTCAGATTTCACTGTGAGTAGGAAATTAATGACCAGCAATCATTTGTAATGCCACTGGAGATTGCCTTTGGTAATGTCATTATCTCACTTTCTCTGGCCCGACAGTTGCCCAAGGCTTGGCCAGACATCTTCTCGCTGGTACACCCGAGTTTGCTTTATACTTAAAAAGATGTCTCCATTACAGGTATTTCCAATATTTTTCACAAAGTCTGTGGTCAGCAAGAAATAATTTACTCCCAATGAAAACTAAAATTAACACGACTTTGAAGTTTTGACAACTTTGCACACTTCTTTCATACAGTCTCGTTAAATAAATGCTAACAATGATCTTAAGAGTCTCTGTGAAGCTTAGTAATCTATGTTGATTGGTACATTATGTTGTAGAAGTATCAGATATCGCTTTGTAGGAATGACACATATCAATGACAGAAGCACTCACCAATTCAACTACTTCAATCTCAGCCTCGATTCTAAGATGATACAAGAAAGTCGTAAGATCTTTCTTGATTTGTACACTGTTATCTTCCAATTCTGTAGCGTAAAAAAAAAGAAGATACATGATGAATTACTTCAAAATTATATCTTTGTCTTATAGCATTCAAGAAGGTGCAAACTCATGATTAAATCCAAGTGTAAAATATCACAGACCCTAACACAAACCTTAGAAAGAGTAGCTAGAGTATGTTATAGTATATTATACAACTCCCAAGAATGTTCTGTTATCTGATTGGTCCAAATCGAATCACATGATATTCAGCGAATTGCACTATGGCATCCAAAATGCACTATCCTGCACTCTTGACGTCATACCAAATGCACTAGAATTATCTAGAATTCAGATCAAATATAGCATTTGGGGCAACTCAGTAACATGGGGGAGGGACGGTTGTATAAAACAAACAATGCACGCATTCTTGTGCATAGAGGACTTAAATAATGAACTCAGTGCTTGACTCGCCAAATGGATATATCGCACTCGGTCCTGCAGACTTCGTGCGGTATATCCATTGGCTCTTCTCGCACATCGTGCATGCACATGCTTACGTGCATTATTTGTATATTACACAATTACTGTTTAATGTGCAGCTGTATACCTTTTTTCCATCTTGTAATGCCTAATTTCTTTCCCTTTATTCCATTTTCTCTCACTATTCCTTTCTTCACTGTGCTGAATTTCTATTTCTCATTTACTCTCAATCAGACCCTTTTTTCCTTGCACGGTTGTCTACCATCCTCTCTCATATGAATTATAATAATTTTTTTCATTTCACTTGTTCTTCAGTCTCTGTCTTCAGAGTGTACTAATTTTGCTAGTTTCTTTCTTTGTTGTATTGCAAACACATGTTTATTTACATTTTCTTTCAAAGGTTCATGCGTGTATGTGTAAGTATTGCCAGTGGAGGGCAAATTATACATTCAAAATATGGATTAATGAAATAAATCTGAATATAATGCAAGAATGTAACTTGTAACAAATTTAATTAAGTCTGCAAATGATCTTGAATGGCTACTTCGTACATAAAACTGTGCCTTCAGGCTAAAATCAGAGAAGTAATACTTACGTGCTACTGTGAACACCCTCATGCGGCAGTTCTTCCAAACTTTGTGTTGGCGGAGAAGGAAAGGGAGCAACATAAGCATACCACCATCATCTGGTAAGCAGGGGAAAGTCAAGGTTATTTACAAAATTAAAACACAAAGGGCGGTACTCTGATAGCGGTAGTTTTCCTACACCTGGGTGTGTATGGATTGCCAGTTGTCAACTTATTCACCAATCAATACTATTCTCATCCTGCTGCGAAAATGGTCAAGGTGTGAAATTGAAAGAATAGTAAAATAAATTAGAAGGAACATCATAAAGCCCAGCATTCCTTAGAAGTGTAGTTTAAAATTCTAGTTTAGAACTAGGGTTAAATCATGGTTTCATTATCAGAACCCTACCAAAACAGTCTTATTAGGAAGTCACTCACCCATCAGGTGGTATAGGGTGCAATATCAATAATATTGTGAGTTTTGGCAAATAAAGTGTAGCCAGTTAGATGTTTGGAATTATATCTGCCAAACTTTTGAGACTAGAAATAAGTAGGAATCTTTAGTGAAGTTGCTTATTTTATTGACTTTTTGTTGATGAAAATCATGCATTTCTGGAGGTAAAAAATAATACTCCATCTTCAAAAAGTATGAATAGTTGGCAGGTATGGAATGGATACATAATGTATTCCCTTTGTTCAATGGCAAAATGTTGTAAAGACAACTATTTATCATTTGCAAATGCAATTCGAATGGCTGACAGTGAGCTAGTTCTGGAAATTGTTTATTTGTTGAGTCTTTATAAGGCACGATCCTGAAAGATCTTTTATACAGTTAAATCACAAGCATACTATCCCAATGCTCAGATTAGTCTTTTAACATTTTGCCAGCTTCAACACATTGCCTTAGTTTATTAATAGTTCATCAAACAGTTTTCAATTTTTTTTATAGTCTCTCAAGGATACGGACAATCCACCAGACATCTATGCATCCTGCATCAAGTTTCTCATTGTTGGCTGGGAACAACTGACAATTCTTCACCACTAATAGGGCATTGTGACTGGCAGACACAACTCGAACAGTATCTAGATTAATGCAGTGAAAGCAAAAGAAGATGAAACAATTAATATTGAACAGAGTGAGGACAATAGTATCTTTTATACAGTCAACTTTTTCATAGAGATGTATACAGTTCTAAAATCAATTGGCATTGCATTTATATGCATTCTCCATCCAGGTGTTTCCTCACACACTTGGGTGTCTGATCATGGTAGCTAAAGCTGGGGTAATAATAACATTTTGGAATTGAAGTAGCTACTCTTATTAAATATGATGTGATTATTATGATATAAAAATACAAGCTTATTATCATTATCATAACAATAATAACAGTAATATGTCCATTTATATTGCGCTATTATTATGTGTATATACTCAACCGGCTTTCATACGTGGTATCATAGTATTACTCCGGCAGTAGCTGAGCCGCCAACTTGGTGCTAAAGCGTCGAGGAATAAATCCTACGTACCGCGTACGCATTCACCTCACCTGGGTGGAGTGCAGCACAATGACAATGAAAATAATTCTTACATTAGAATTCAACATAGATGTCATACTAAACCCCTCAAAAAAAAGTTTGGAAATCTGAGTTTGGTCATTAAATTTGATGTCATTCAAACGATCATTTAACTCTCTTTAAAATGATACCATGCTTGTTATGATCATGCCATCACGAAAAGAGCAGGATTCATAAGTGTTGGATGAGGTCGGAATTGAAAAGCTGCAAAACGAGCAGAAATAGTCATGAAGGGTCATTACAGAACGAACATGCTTCTTTTTGTCTGTGTCAAAAGAGATGAAAATCCATTCGAATCAAGCCCCTGCTTCTTCATTTTTTATGTTTTGTTGTGGTTTATGTAGTGATGGTTTTGTGAGATAATATGGTTTGAGTCGAGGTTTGAAATACCCATGCATGTTTGCTTGTTTCTTATGTGTTTGCTTGTGCAGAGGTGTGTTTGATTGCATATTAATGTTGTTAAGGTGCATGAAAACAAAAGAAATCGCTGAGAAACTCACTCATCATCACAGAAAAAAGAACAGTGACATTCAATATTGTGTCATTTTGCAACTTTTGAATTTAGACCTTGCTCCACATTTCAAGGCACTGCACCTCCATGTGAACCATAATCATATCATGTAGGTTATCATATTAAAGAGAATGATCTATTCATTGATATTGATTACACATTGATATTTACTAAAACCGAGGAGGGATTATCGATCAAAGTCAGATTTCCAAACTTTTTTTGAGGAGTTGATTTGTTGCTCTGGTATTTACAAATTAATTTCGGAAAGAAACCCAACTGGACACAATCAAATTATTTTTGTTATGTGTTTGAAAGAAAGAAAGATATTCATGAGGTGGTGCTCTATAAAGCTGCTGGTTGATTTTTGCTTTAAAATCAGATTCACACTTCTGCCTATCTGTAACACTAATTTCTCTTTTTTCTTCCCAAAACTTTTTACTTGGGTTTAATAGTTTCCCTTTAAAAGGTTACCTAAGAACACCTTCCAAGATCTCTCATCGGTGTTATGTCTCCATCCATACGGCCATCCCATCACAACTGTGTTATGCTTCAGACCACCTAAACCACACATCTGAACACTGTCACCAGAAAAAAGAAGAAGATACATGTATTATAGGTAAATGGTTATCAGGGGCCCGTAAGAAGATTCACAACTATTGTTAATTTGCCATTATTTATTGCAACTTCCATGGAAAGCTTGATAGTCAATGGCTGCTGAGCCATGTTACCATGGTAGCTACAATTAATGTACGTCTTATGTAACAGGTCCTAGAGGTTATTCAATTAGGTTTTATTAAAAAAAAATACTCATCAAAAAGTCCGAGGACTAACAATGTGAGTTTACATTTTAAAAAATACATAACAAAGAAATAAATACATAACATGCAGTGACCATTAAAGAAGAAAAAACATTATGTTAAAACTTAATTTAGTCAATTCCATCTAAATAAAGAGTTGGGTAGAAGAAATAGAGAAAAATCAAACAGGCCTAACACTAGAAATATAAACATCACAGAAAAATGCAACATTTTCTGACGATTTAAGGATTTCACAGTAATGTATGTGCACATCATGATCTGCGCATATTTTATGTTATGCACATTGATGTCAACATGGGTGAGATGATTAATCAGCTATACATGTAGGATATTTCAGCTGATTTTTCCCATGATCTGCATTCTAAATGCAGATCCCATGTGTTCTTTTATGAAGCTAATTATATAGCTGAAAATAATACATGGACCCAGTTTTGAATACCTCTACAATATCAGAATACTTTCCTCTGCAGTGCTGCAAAGTATTACAAATATGGCCTCGAGTTTGAATTGATGTGGTTTGGAATATTTCCATACATAGATACAAGGCTTTGTGGTGGATTTTTGGTGTTAAAAAGAAAACTTATTTGCTCCAACAGAATTGCTGATAGTTTGAACACAAGTACATGAACCCTTATTTTAAAGAACCGTATTCATTCCTCTACAACCTGGCAATTTTTGGTGAAACTGACATGGGCTTTGAAAATGGGTTTTGCAATATTTTTAGAAACATGTATGTTTTTGTCATCATTCACATCATTTTTTTTAGAATGGAAGGTGTTGCTAGCCTTAAAAGAACAAGAATAGCAATACAAATGCATTCTCCATAAAGTTTTCAAGTTTGAACTATACTGTAAAATCTGATGAAATTTTCATGGTGTTTGACTGAGTAGTGATCTTGTGAGATTTAAAAATTACCCAATTTGTTTGAATGTGCAATTCTCTAGAATTGTCGAGAACTTGAACTTTGAAGTTCGATAGCCAAAAATCAAGCAATTGAACCCACACTATTATATTTTTTTTTGCATATTTGGAGTATTTAGGTGCTTAATTAAATCTGTACAAAATTTGGTGAAAATGACATGGTTTCATTTTTAACTGTGGGACGTCTTCAACTACTGAATCGAGATGAAAAACCGGAATATCAGTATTCAAGCAAAAGCAAAATGAGATGGAAAGAGTAACAAGTGGAATGCCTCTGGCCGTCTCACCTGCATCACGCGGTTCAATATAGCAGCAGTGCTTACTTTGAATACTACTCTAACTCGCACAAGATGTTCAGTGATACATGGTTACTCTTATGTCCACTTTTTATGAACTAGACCAATAAACTTACAGAGATATGATGGTCATTCAACAAAAAACCCCAAAATGGCCAAAGTTCATTGACCTTACATGACCTTCGACCTTGATCATGTGACCTGAAACTCGAACAGGATATTCAGTGATACTTGATTACTCTTATGTACAAGTTTCATGAATCAGATCCATAAACTTTCAAAGTTATGATGGTAATTCAACAGATACACCCAATTCGGCCAAAGTTCATTGACCTTTGACCTTGGTCATGTGACCTGAAACGCGCACAGGATGTTCAGTGATACTTGATTACTCTAATGTCCAAGTTTAATGAACTAGACCAATAAACTTTCAAAGTTATGATGGTAATTCAACACATACCCCCGATTCGGCCAAAGTTCATTGACCCTAAATGACCTTTGACCTTAATCATGAGACCTGAAACTTGCACAAAATTTTCAGTGATGCTTGATTACTATTGTGTCCAAGTTTCATGAATCAGATCCATAAACATTCAAAGTTATGACGGGAATTCAACAGATATCCCCAATTCGGCCAAAGTTCATTGACCCTAAATGACCTTTGACCTTGGTCATGTGACATGAAACTCATGTAGGATGTTCAGTAATACTTGATCAACCTAATGTCCAAGTTTCATGAACTAGGTCCATATATTTTCTAAGTTATGATGACATTTCAAAAACTTAACCTCAGGTTAAGATTTCGATGTTGATTCCTCCAACATGGTCTAAGTTCATTGACCCTAAATGACCTTTGACCTTGGTCATGTGACATGAAACTGTAATAGGATGTTCAGTAATACTTGATTAACCTTATGGCCTAGTTTTATTAACTAGGTCCATATACTTTCTAAGTTATGACGTCATTTCAAAAACTTAACCTCAGGTTAAGATTTGATGTTGACGCCGCCGCCGCCGTCGGAAAAGCGGCGCCTATAGTCTCACTTTGCTTCGCAGGTGAGACAAAAACAGTGAGGGGAGGAGAAAAATAAACGAAACCAAACATTTGGAATACTTACCATGCAGAAAGTCCTTCAGTCGCATTGTTAGTAACCACAACAGTACAGAAGCCTTTCATTTTTTCTTCATCCATCATCTTCTTCAGTTCCTGTAGAAAATCGTGAAAAAGGGTTCATCAATATCCTCTCTTTCAAGGGCTCAGTAATTTTTCCCATGTTTTTTTTTACAATATTAATTTTCTGATATCACATAAACTTTTGTATCACCTTTTAAAAAATGAGGTTTAGAATTTAACAGTTAATTGACATTATGAACAATGAATAAAAATGAGTAATAGGATTGCATTAAAATCAATACAGGGTCCTCCTATTCATTCAACTTTTTTTGACCAGCTTTAATAAGCCCAGCACATACCTTAACAGCCATTTGTGACAGCAGTATAACGATCAGCTATGACTTTACATGTACTTGGTAATTAATAAAGTTTAGATAGTTCAGTAGTTTTAATAGTTGATTGCATATTTCAGTATTATATTATCATCTCATAATTACATACATCTATATAAGGTATTCAGTATTTCAGTTCCAAAATCAATCACAAACTGGTTAAAAGGGACGTGGTGGACTTCTCGTTTTTTTTTTTACTGATACATGTAATCAACACTACAAGGTTCTGTGTCATAAAAGTTGTCATCAAAAGAAAACACCAAATATCAGTACAAATTCGCTATCAGCAAATCATAACTTAGTTTTATAACAAGTGGAATGCCTCTGGCCGTCTCACCTGCATCACGCGGTTCAATATAGCAGCAGTGCTGACTTTGAATACTACTCTAACTCGCACAAGATGTTCAGTGATACATGGTTACTCTTATGTCCACTTTTTATGAACTAGACCAATAAACTTACAGAGATATGATGGTTATTCAACAAAAAACCCCAACATGGCCAAAGTTCATTGACCTTACATGACGTTTGACCTTGATCATGTGACCTGAAACTCGAACAGGATGTTCAGTGATACTTGATTACTCTTATGTACAAGTTTCATGAATCAGATCCATAAACTTTCAAAGTTAGGATGGTAATTCAACAGATACACCCAATTCGGCCAAAGTTCATTGACCATTGACCTTTGAACTTGGTCATGTGACCTGAAATGCACACAGGATGTTCAGTGATACTTGATTACTCTAATGTCCAAGTTTAATGAACTAGACCAATAAACTTTCAAAGTTATGATGGTAATTCAACAGATACCCCCGATTCGGCCAAAGTTCATTGACCCTAAATGACCTTTGACCTTAATCATGAGACCTGAAACTTGCACAAAATGTTCAGTGATGCTTGATTACTATTATGTCCAAGTTTCATGAATCAGATCCATAAACTTTCAAAGTTATGATGGGAATTCAACAGATATCCCCAATTCGGCCAAAGTTCATTGACCTAAATGACCTTTGACCTTGGTCATGTGACGTGAAACTCATGCAGGATGTTCAGTGATACTTGATTAACCTTATGTATAAGTTTCATGAACTAGGTCCATATATTTTCTAAGTTATGATGACATTTCAAAAACTTAACCTCAGGTTAAGATTTCGATGTTGATTCCTCCAACATGGTCTAAGTTCATTGACCCTAAATGACCTTTGACCTTGGTCATGTGACATGAAACTCTAATAGGATGTTCAGTAATACTTGATTAAACTTATGGCCAAGTTTTATTAACTAGGTCCATATACTTTCTAAGTTATGACGTCATTTCAAAAACTTAACCTCAGGTTAAAAATTTGATGTTGACGCCGCCGTCGCCGTCGGAAAAGCGGCGCCTATAGTCTCACTTTGCTTCGCAGGTGAGACAAAAACTGAAAGTTGAATAAACTTGTCATCAATAGCAAATACCAAAAACAAATTCACCCTCAGAAAATCACAAACAAGTTATATGAAAACGAGCCCAAAACCAGCTTTACATATTATGTCTGTGGAAGCAAATACTGAAAACTGTTTTTTAAAATTTGTTTTGCATCATGCAAACAAAATTTCATTTAATTTGGAAGTGCATTGGTGAAGCAATATGTCATAGGACATTAAAGGTCAAGTCCACCTCAGAAAAATGTTGATTTGAATCAATAGAGAAAAATCAGACAAGCAGAATGCTGAAAATTTTATCAAAATCGGATGTAAAATAAGAAAGTTATGACATTTCAAAGTTTCGCTTATTTTTAACAAAATAGTTGTATGAACGAGCCAGTTCCATCCAAATGAGAGAGTCGATGATGTCACTCACTCACTATTTCTTTTGTTTTTTTATTGTTTGAATTATAAAATATTTTAATTTTTACTAATTTGACAATTAAGACCTCCTTGCCTGAAGCACAAAATGTTAAAATAACGGAATTCCACATGTTTAGGGAGGAATGAAACTTCATTTTACATGACAATGACGAGAAAATCAAAATATTTCATATTTCATATAATAAAATACAAAAGAAATAGTGAGTGAGTGATGTCATCAACTCTCTCATTTGGATGTAACTGGCTCATTCATATAACTATTTTGTTGAAAATAAGCGAAAGTTTAAAATGCCATAACTTTCTTATTTTACATTCGATTTTGATGAAATTTTCAGTTTTGTGCTTGTTGAATTTTTCTCTTTTTATTAAAATCAAGTTTTTGTTGGGGTGGACTTGTCCTTTAATAACAAAACATGATGATTGCTTGTGTAATATTATGTGCAGTAAAATTACTAAAATATCCATCTTTCAGATTAATTAGCAAGACAAATTTTCATTTGCATGGAGAAGAGCACCCCCCCAAAAAAAGTCAAGTTATGAAGTACATGAGAAAAATTGTATGTTTGATTACACAGAGGTTCTTTTTCATCATCGAACAAAATATTTACAATTGATTTCATGGCAAAAATATACAATTAATTATCAAAATTAAATGATCAGTCACTCGGCTTTGTGTTACAGGACATCAAAGATGATATGAAAAGAGAACACAGTGATGTCTTGAGAAAAAATGTGAACAAGAATTTTTTTTCTTTACTTTTACTTACATATAATATAAACTATTCACACTTTTCTAATATGCTGTTTCATGGTATAAACTCCCTTCCCGAGTTCAGGCTAAAGTTAAATTGAATTTAACACTTGCTGTCTTGTTCCTTTTACTGTATCATATATTAATGCATTTTACATTACATGAAAGAAAACTCTCCCCTTTCAAGAAGGAATGGAAAAATTACCAAACACATGATTAATTTGATTTAAAAATCTATTAAGAATCTACAATTTGTTTAAACAGGAACACATCAAATCTGAATTTTAGTTTTGCATTCAATCTCAAAACAATGTTGAGCAAGGTGAATATTATAACATCAAAAAAACACACAAACCAAAATTAGTAAAAAAGTCATGAAATGAAAGTGTTTCCTTACACATTATACTACACAAATAATACATCAATCAAATAGAACAGAATTTGTAGGAATAATAAATATTCAAATGTAACACATTAGATATTTAGCAAAATACAAGAAATATCAATGTATTTTTTTTCATATGAAGGGGACAGGGTATAAACCATAATTTTAGAAACCCTGGTATCTACACTCACAAAGGATGACATTCAAAGTAATAAGTATCACTAGGTAAAAACGTATGTTAAAAAAAAAACTTATATAAAAAAATTGCAGAAAGAATTTCAGCATTTCACATTTTTTAAAATTTATGATCAGCACTCTACATGTCAGCATTCATTACATTAATTTGATTGTTTCTATCATGAATACATAATGAGGTAATTGGTTTTCTCAAATGAAATTGCCTAAATGTCTATTGAACAAATTTCAAACTGCGTAGTTGTATGTATTTTGGTTCTTAAAAGCAGAAATTCACCCATGAATATCATTACACTCCAAGAACGAATCTCAGAAAAAAAAGAGACCATAAGAAGTTTCAGTGAATAATATTAATACATGTATCAAACAAAAGTGAAATGAATGATGATGAATAAGATATTGCAATGAATCATTTTGAATAATTAGATTGTATTTGAAAAGCTTAGTTTTGCTAGTGAGCTATGATTGTGATATATTATACATACAAATGAATGCCATTAAAATGTTTTCTGTCAAAAAGGGCAGAAGCAATAGAAAATGGTAGAATATTTTTCCAGCATGGACAATGCAATTTTGAAATTAGAGGGATGATCCAGTAACAGTTAAATGAATTTCAAGAATTTGTTGAACAATCAAATTTTAGAATATTGATTTTAGCTGCTGGTAAATCAACCTCAGATGGATAAAACATGGATACAAAGGTAAAATTAGGATTAATGTCTTGAACACATGCAATAACATGAAAAAAATTAAATATTGATGCAAGTTATGTTAGTAGTGGCTCTATGTGAGCAATGAATGGATTTGGTATGCCTTTTCATTGAAACTGCATGACAACAGATTTCAATCAACTTTCATCAATCATTTTTTATTCAAAAATGAATAATAATTAGATTGACTTAAGGTTGACAGAATTTTGGGCTGCACAATATCATATACTGCAAATGAAGTATCCAGTTCAACTTTAAAATGATGATGAATAATATCCTCTCTCTCTTTGATACTCTTCTTTCTACCTGTTCTTCCACTTATCTCCCCCCCCACTACTTGGAAAATCATGGGGAAAAAATGGGCAGTTGGCCCTCTGCCCCTCTATGAAAATGACATAGTGCATCATTGGAAAACCAAACATCATTATTCCTTAGTCCGCAGTTCATTATTCCGCAGTATTTCAATATTATTGGATATTGTAAAGCCCAATAAGTTTTGCAGACATGCATTTTCAGTGTGATGAAGGAAACTAATCACCGGTAGAGAGTTAATGCATCAGGTAATAGCATGGATGTTAAACTAAAACTAAAGGTTTTTTTTCCCAACACACAAGTAAAATCTGTTCAACAAAAAACTTATCATGCAAATGAAATCTTGGATGATGGTAATTGTTAAAGTGAATAGAATTTGAACTTTGTTGAGCCAAAAGTGAAGAATGAAATCAGACCTCACCTCCCTGGCGGCTTGTGCTTCTCCGTACCCCATCTGATTCATGTCAGATTTGTGGGTGTGAGGTTGTTTTGGAAAGGAGACATGGTATTCAATACACATATTTATATAATCTCAACTGTTCTTAAAGAAATTCAACTTGGTATTTCACTTGTAAAATATAGAAGAACTCAAATAAAAGTGAATCAATACAAATTACACAAGTAAAATGGAATGAAATACTTTTCAAATATTTTTGTGATTAAGAAAATAACATCATCCAACTCAATAAAAAGACAGTTGATCATGAAATAAATGTTTATCTGGAGAAGAAATTGAATATTTTACATTATGAATTTCTTTTCAACATGATAAAAAAATCCATTATTTAGCAACAGTTATGTAGTTATTTGCATCAATCTAAATTAGGGAAGAAGGGATTTTGCAGGAAAATCTGAAACAACTAACAATTTCTATCAGATAGGACATATAAAATATTTTACATATATGCAAGTTAAAATTACAGAATCAAGTTGGAGGTAGACGGATTTGGAAGCAAGGGGTTTCAATATAAACTTAAGGAAGGTTGAATTATAAACAAATGAGAAACGGAAGAGTTATCTATCTAAATGTATACTAAAGTAGTTCCCATGCATGGTAATTCATGTTAGTAGTATCTTACTGGATGCACAGTGCATAGACAAGAAAACAAATCTCCAAGTCATATACATGTGAGTAGTGAGTAATTGTGAGAAAACCAACCCAACATGGCAGCAAGCAATATTATAGTCTTTAAGCTGCTGGTACATGATTATTATTATTAGAATACTTTGTCATCCTTCATGATCCTTGTTGTCTGCAACAAAAAGTGTTTCTTTGCATGGGTGTTGTAGATCACCTCAACTGCACTCTGCCCAATGTTCAACATTGTATAACTAAAATTCCTCATTCAGACTATAATGCGACAAATCTCAGCACCATTTTTCATAGTGTTCAAACATGAATGAAACCTTCCCTCACTAATGACAAAACATTTGAATGATCAAGTAAAAAAACACCCCTAAATGTCCAGTTTTTATTATGATGTAAGTAGTTATCAGCAAAGAGCAAGCTTATATTTGTATGAGCTAACTTGTTTTAATTTGCACTATTTAATACATTGGTACCTAGTTCTTGTGATCTTGCAACAAATGAAGTTGCTGGCCTCTGCAACACTTTTGGGGATTTTCATTTCATTTTCAAACTTTGCCGTGCCATATCAGAATGGGCCTTGAATTTTCACTTGTATGCTGTATGGCATATTGTAAAATTAAAATTAATCTACGGTCTTCATATGAAACAAATTAACCCACTAAGATTTGAAAATTCATAGTTTCTTCAAAAGAGAAATGTTAACAGGTATATGAGCACAAGAATGATTTTCAAAATATACCACTTGCATGTAAAAAATCACAAGATCACGTTGCATTTAATTCAGCTTCAACACTGAAACTGTTGCCTATAATACCATTAATGGTACACTTACTGTTATATGGTATGACAATCTGCTTATGAAGACAATTCAAGCATGACCCTTTGGAACATACATGTACAGAACAAATATTTCATTAATAAATTCCTTCAGCTTAGGATGCCAAAATATTTATGCAACAGCGTACTGTGTAAGTCAAAGCTGGACATGACATCAAGCTCGATAGCGTCGGCTTTAATTAAGGCATTTGCAGATGTTTCCACAACCATGATATATAATTTTTAGTCCTAAACAAGTACAGCTTTGTATGAGACAGGAATCTTACCTGCTGGGCGGCTTGGGATTCGCCATACTTGGTGCGGAAATCTCCTTCCAAAACAGAACCAACTAGTGTTAAACCCTTGCCTGAGAAAGGGGAGGGGGAAGCAAAAGGCTCATTAAAAAAAATAAATCATTGTTGGGTTTAAGATGTCTGACCAGTTTTTAACTCGAGCACACATCATATAAGATGTTGTTTGTTTCAACTTTATTTTATGACAGAATATTCATTTTTTTTAAAAATTTCTTTAAGCCTTTCCAATTTTTTTTTATTGATTCAATAATGTCACCGATTATATTTGTCCATCATTCAAAATTTCTTATCTTACCAAACTGTATTAGCCACTACATCACATTTCATAAACCAACTCTTGAAAAAATCAGCCTCATCAAGTGCCCTCTCTGGCAATTATATCATTTCTCTCTGTCCTATGAACACAAATTTACATCTTTGGTTATTGTATTTCAGGAAGCCCTAATGAACACAGTATCCTGAAAAATTATTTCAAACCAAAATAAAAAAAAAGCATTTTTCTTTATAATGCAACAGACAAAATACTACTATCTAAAATATATCACATTTCAGATGATAAGTTTCACACAACATGCATCTGTGATCTATCGCCATATTTGTCAATGAATTTGAACTTCAAAAATAAATTAGCTTTACAATTAGCAATACTTTACACACACTTTTAGAATTTCTCTTACGTAAAAAGTTTGTTTCCTTTTAACCTTAAATACCATCAATGGAATTTCTGGATGAGAATGTGAATGAAAACCAGGGAATATCCAAAAAGGAAATGATGCATATGGAATCTCAATCAGTTTGTAGCAATGACATACCGATGTCTATTTAATCTCCCATTTATTCTTATCTTATTATCAGAACCCAACTGTCTACTTGTGAGTAAAGATTTACAGGAGCTATGTTCAGATGGTACTACTGCACCTAAAAATACCAAATCAAATAATTAAGTTAAACAAGAAACTTATAAAACACAACTAAGTTCTTCAAATTTACTTCATATCCAAAGTGTATAAACACAAATGACTCTGTTTACGATTTTCAGGTTAAGGATGAGATTTGATTTACCTTGAAACAAGTTTAGTTTATTAAAATGTTATATTTGATTTCTTTGCTTTTGTCTACAATGCGAGCTCAAATGACAGAAAGATCAAGTGACTAGACTTGTTGTAAACTATTCTTCTAAAATGCAATCACAAAAGGCTGGTCATATAAACAAATTCTTTAGGTTGCAATTACCTGTAAATACACCACAGGTGACACTTGTGACAACCATAAGGTTACCCCCATTTTCAAACTATAGAGTTTAGTAAATATAAACTTTTTGACTTTGACAGATTCTTGTGTAAACATATCTTATTCATATACTAGTGACTTTAAAAATAAACTATTCTACTTTGACAGCCTCTCATGCGAACATATCCTATCTGTAATAAAGATGTGCTATTAGAGATAAACATTGCAACATGGGATATAGCAATGGTAACTACTTCCTGCAAGATATTGTCAGTCAAAACAAGAGTTGAAGGTCACCCAGTGGGCCTGTCACTGCAATCAGTAAATCGCTTTTAAGCAATTCAGGACATGTGAGTTAATCTTGTGATAATGCCAGAAAGATAACTATTCACTAAGTCATCAAATGAAAGCTGTGTATTTTACTGTTTCATATCTGATTACTTAAAAAAAAACCCTCTCTATTCAGCAAGAAATTCTTTAAAGGACAAGTCCACCCAAATAAAAAGTTGGTTTGAATAAAAGGAGAAAAATCCAACAAACACATCACTGAAAATTTCATCAAAATCGGTTGTAAAATAAGAAAGTTATGACATTTTAAAGTTTTGCTTAATTTCACAAAACAGTTATATGCACATCCTGGATGGTATGCAAATGAGCAGACAGATGATGTCACCTACTCACTATTTCTTTTGTATTTTATTACATGTATATGAAATATGAAAAATTCTGATTTTCTCCTCATCGTCATGTGGAACAAACTTTTAATCCTCCCTGAACATGTGCAATTATGAAATATCAAAAGGTGAAGCAAATGGCTATCTGGCAAATATATCTAGTCCTTTAAGAACTTACATACATCACAAGTGGAATGCCTCTGGCCGTCTCACCTGCATCACGCGATTCAACATAGCAGCAGTGCTGACTTTGAAAACTACTATAACTTGCACAAGATGTTCAGTGATACTTGGTTACTCTTATTTCCACCTTTTATGAACTAGACCAATACACTTACAGAGATAGGATGGTAATTCAACAAATGCCCCCAATGTGGCCAAAGTTCATTGACCTCACATGACCTTCAACCTTGATCATGTGACCTGAAACTTGCACAGGATATTCAGTGATACTTGATTACTCTTATGTCCAAGTTTCAAATGTCAGATCAATAAAATTGCAAAGTTATGATGGTAATTCAACAAATACCCCCATTATGGCCAAAGTTCATTGACCTTTGACCTTGGTCATGTGACCTAAACTGCGCACAGGATGTTCAGTGATACTTGATTACTATTATGTCCAAGCTTCATGAATCAGATCCAAAACCTTTTAAAGTTTTGATTGTAATTCAATAGATACCCCCAAATCGGCCAAAGTTCATCAAACTTGCAAAGTTATGATGGTAATTCAACAAATACCCCCATTATGGCCAAAGTTCATTGACCTTTGACCTCGGTCATGTGACCTAAAATGCGCACAGGATGTTCAGTGATACTTGATTACTATTATGTCCAAGTTTTATGAACTAGACCAACATACTTTCAAAGTTATGATGGTAATTCAACAAATACCCCCAATTCGGCCAAAGTTTATTGACCCTAAATGACCTTTGACCTTGATCATGTGACCTGAAACTTGCACAGGATGTTGAGTGATACCTGATTACTATTATGTCCAAGTTTCATGAATCAGATCCAAAACCTTTTAAAGTTTTGATTGTAATTCAATAGATACCCCCAAATCGGCCAAAGTTCATTGACCCTAAATGACCTTTGACCTTGGTCATGTGACGTGAAACTCATGCAGGATGTTTGGTAATACTTGATCAACCTTATGTCCAAGTTTAATGACCTAGGTCCATATATTTCCTAAGTTATGATGACATTTCAAAAACTTAACCCCAGGTTAAGATTTTGATGTTGATTCCCCCAACATGGTCTAAGTTCATTGACCCTAAATGACCTTTGACCTTGGTCATGTGACATGAAACTCTGATAGGATGTTCAGTAATACTTGATTAACCTTATGGCCAAGTTTCATGAACTAGGTCCATATACTTCCTAAGTTATGATGTTATTTCAAAAACTTAACCTCAGGTTAAGATTTGATGTTGACGCCGCCGCCGGAAAAGCGGCGCCTATAGTCTCACTCTGCTATGCAGGTGAGACAAAAATGATGACTTGGCTAAATTTGTAATAAAATTGGTATCTAAAGCATTTGGCAGACTATTGAGTGTGAAAGAAATAACCCTATTATTTTCATAATTACTAAAAGTGGAGACAACCTTATATATTTCTATCTATCAAGCCATGATTTCTCTGGAGTCCATACCTGCTTTAAGTTGACTGGCAAAGGTGAGAAGTCTGCGATGTTTAGGAACAAGGTCATTGTTCAGCTTGCATAGAACCAAAATCTGAGGACTATACAACAAAAATAATGAAAACAAAATGCGAGTGAATTAATCATGACAATGGTGGTGATGAAAACAACAATACCTACTACTACCATTTTTTAAAAAAAATACACCGCGGCTGTAGATAAACCGCACCCCCAATTCTGGACTCTTGAAAAAAAATTTTTAGGAAAATTAATTTCAGCTAGAAATACCCTGTGTCATATTCTATATATATATATATACGTGTATATGAAGCAATATTTTCATATTCTCCATGGAAATAAAGCAATGAAATATAGGAAAAGTGGTTATTTTTGCGTTGCAAAGTGTTTGGGTTCGCCTAAGTATCAATCCTCAAATACAGTGATTTCTTCATTGGAAACATGGAAAGGTAACTTCCAGTTTTGCGCATGTGTGTGGATATGGATTAATGCAAGAATTTTCCATAGGCAATGCAAGGCACGCACAACTACGGTACACCGCCTGACCAAGGCAATCATCACATGCGCAGCAATGTTAACAAAGCAACACAATTATGCATAGCGTATGCAATGGCAGTATTTACCGCCTTCAGATGAGTTCGCCACTGCACAATGTATTATCTGTGTATTAAAAATTTTGTACATTGCTATTGGCACTAAAAAGCGTAGTAATAAAGGTCAAAAGCGTAGTCGTGTAATTTGGTGTGAGAAGCATGAAAATTATGCCTTTTCCTAATAGTTGGCAGCTCTGCATTGGATCATTATATTTCTTCAAAAAGAGCTATGCGACTGAGCAAGACTTAACTAACAAGATACATACCGCCAATTTTTGGTGTGAGGGGGACCTTCCTCAAGCTTAAGTAGACTGTAGCGAGCAGCGGTAAGGGAAAGACCACGCAACCCGTCTCCCCATTCTTTCTCAGCTCTACAAGACAAAAAGCAGGAAGCAGTTTATATATATACCACTGGAACACAAAGTTGTAAAAACACCACAAAAACAGATATATATAGCTTAAAAGTAAGTTCATATCTAAAGAGAATAAATTACAGAAAAAATAATAATAATAAAAGCAAAATTAAACTTGATAAAATTAAATTGGTCAATGCTCCTACACATTGACTAACTTCTTTGTAAAAATATAATTGATCCATCATGTAATGTACGAGAGGGCACACACTAAAGCAAAATTTTCACTGTTCATAAGATATTCCATAAAAGCATGTTGGTTTGAAAGTGGCAATTTTATTTTAGATTTTGATAAAGGCATCAATCCACAAATTGCCACTCTCTACCCAGATGGGTACCTGGTAAGATGCATGAGCCAATGTAGTATCCATAGCAATGGAGGTCAGACACTCTTATACAAAAATATTATTCTACATGTAGTCATGTACATGCTACAGGCCTGACTTGGTTTCTTACCCTTGATACTCGATGTACTTGTAGATGAAAGCAGCCACTGCGATGGCACAAAGGGCATAGTACCAGCTGGAGATGAACATGAGCGCGATGCAGAGGGATAGACCAAAGAAAGACAGGATCCAGTGGTAGAAGCGGAATCGGGGTCTCCAGTTAGGGGTCTTCAGGAGGGTCTGAAGGGCACAGGCCAGGTTGACAAAGGCATAGCACATGAGGAAGAACCTGAAGAATTGAGATAAAAACATAACAAAAAGGATATCAGTACAATTTCAAGGAACCCAATGGAGAAAGATTAACAACAATCTTAACTTAACTCCAAATATCAAATGCAACTTGATTTTCAACCAATAAAAAGTGTATAAAAAGTGTATATTAAGAAAATTGCACTTTCTTTAATTTGCATTCGATGCAACTTTTTCAGGAACAGGCCCAAGCAGTGGTAACATATAGTGTTCCATGACTGTTGACCCAGGGAGAATCGCTACGATAGCACCCACGCCGTACGTTTGTCTGAAGTCTGAAATATTAAACCACACAATGAGCACATAAATCTGAATTGCAAATAGATTAATTTTAATCTTAATTGTGAAAAGATCATCATTATTTAATCTATCATAAGTGAACATACATGGTGATGATTGGAGCAACCAGATCCAGACTTGCGATCAGGATACCAATCTCTGAGATGAGGGCCGTCAGCAGCAGGGCCCATGTAGGTTCTCCCGTTGCAGACCCCCTCCCAAACGGAGACAGGAAAGGGATGATGTTGTCCTTCGCAATGGCCTGGAGGAGACGTGGTGCACCAGTCAAGGATTGGAGCCCCGCCCCAACAGTAGATAGGAAGGCACCAATAAGCACCACCCACACTGTCGGGAAGCATACCTCAGCAGCTATGAGACCTCCACCTATAGCTTGACCATACCTGAGGTAGAACAGATGCGCATACCTTTATCTAAATGTTTTCATAAAATTACATATAAGTGCAGGAAATCTTGTTTGTTAAAGAATTGTCCATGAATTCATTACTGCCTAAACCATTGCTCTTGATTCTAAGGCTAGCAATGTAAACAAGAAAAAATGCAGAAAAAAATTAATTGCATTTGCAATGCTATATGGGTCATCATTCCTTCATGAAGGCTAAAAACTCAAACTAACCAATACACCCACTTAACTGGTAATGAAATGAAAATATAAAGTCGCGAAATGAAAATAAAAAGTCACTATTTGAAAATACACATTGGCAGCATTTTATTAATCAAAATTGCATTCATATTTACTCCTTTTTCATGTTCATATCGAAGTAAGCAATAAGAGGGAACAAGTGGAATGCCTCTGGCCGTCTCACCTGCATCACGCGGTTCAATATAGCAGCAGTGCTCACTTTGAATACTACTCTAACTCGCACAAGATGTTCAGTGATACATGGTTACTCTTATTTCCCTTTTTTATGAACTAGACCAATAAACTTACAGAGATATGATGGTTATTCAACAAAAAACCCCAACATGGCCAAAGTTCATTGACCTTACATGACCTTTGACCTTGATCATGTGACCTGAAACTCGAACAGGATGTTCAGTGATACTTGATTACTCTTATGTACAAGTTTCATGAATCAGATCCATAAACTTTCAAAGTTAGGATGGTAATTCAACAGATACACCCAATTCGGCCAAAGTTCATTGACCTTTGACCTTGGTCATGTGACCTGAAACGCGCACAGGATGTTCAGTGATACTTGATTACTCTAATGTCCAAGTTTAATGAACTAGACCAATAAACTTTCAAAGTTATGATGGTAATTCAACAGATACCCCCGATTCGGCCAAAGTTCATTGACCCAAAATGACCTTTGACCTTAATCATGAGACCTGAAACTTGCACAAAATTTTCAATGATGCTTGATTACTATTATGTCCAAGTTTCATGAATCAGATCCATAAACTTTCGAAGTTATGATGGGAATTCAACAGATATCCCCAATTCGGCCAAAGTTCATTGACCCTAAATGACCTTTGACCTTGGTCATGTGACGTGAAACTCATGCAGGATGTTCAGTGATACTTGATTAACCTTATGTCCAAGTTTCATGAACTAGGTCCATATATTTTCTAAGTTATGATGACATTTCAAAAACTTAACCTCAGGTTAAGATTTCGATGTTGATTCCTCCAACATGGTCTAAGTTCATTGACCCTAAATGACCTTTGACCTTGGTCATGTGACATGAAACTCTAATAGGATGTTCAGTAATACTTGATTAACCTTATGGCCAAGTTTTATTAACTAGGTCCATATCCTTTCTAAGTTATGACATCATTTCAAAAACTTAACCTCAGGTTAAGATTTGATGTTGACGCCGCCGCCGCCGCCGCCGTCGCCGCCGCCGTCGCCGTCGGAAAAGCGGCGCCTATAGTCTCACTTTGCTTCGCAGGTGAGACAAAAATTGTAATAATTGCCAATTTGAATAGTGGAAATTCTCTACCTCTATTGGTTAAATGAACACTTTGCTTGGTGGTATTCTAATGAGAGTCTTTGTGTCAATACCAATTAAAATACCCATCTTATTCATTGGAGAAATTAAAAAAACAAATGTACTATAACTACACGACTACATGTATAATGATGCCCATCGCTAAAGAATGTGCTGTCATTGCTATGCTACAAAATTTCAAAGGAGACAGAGGAGTCATTGATAGCTTGAAATGTAAAGAAATTTATTTTTGAAAACAAATGGGAAAAACCAGAAGAGGAGAACTCACTTGTCGCGCAAGACAGGACCAGCAACAGTTCCAGAGAAGAACAAAACAGATGAAAGATCTAGAAAACGAGGAGGTGGTTAAGGATTGAACACTCTCTTTCTCTTTTATGCAATAACTACCATCAATTTGATCATTTTTGCTCACCCCAATAATCCTTATGATTTTTAATACCATCATTTATCAAAATTGTGTTTCATCATCATGATGGTAATGAATCATGATAATGTATCACTATGTTAATCACCATGACCATGGACCTACTGACCAACATCATCTACTACCTTCATCATTTTTCAAGTACAAGCTGTATGGTGGATGCAGCAGCAGCAACAGTGGCTGTAGTAGTAGTAGGCATAGCGGACCATTTTTAAAACTCTGTTATTTTTGCTTTAAATTATTTTCAGAAGATAGGGTGGAAGAAAAGAAACACAGAGCATTTATTTTTTTCAAATGCAATTTTTCTTTCAAAAGTTATGCGAAAAACAACTCAGTATTTTTTTAAACAAAATCATTGTGTTATAACTGCCCAAACACTTAAGTTGGTAGAAATGTAGACATGCTACAGAGAAATAAGAAGAAATTGGTGTTCAAAATTTTTATTTTTGGGGTAATAAAGCTTGAAAAGCTAAAATTACATATTTATATTCTGGAATAACCCATTTGGTCACTAAGTCAGTTATATCGCAGTCACTCCATTTTGACTACTGCTGCAGCTGCACCAAAAATACTTGAATCGTATATCAAATGAATTGGTATATCTTCAAAATTACTAATCTGATACACACTTTTTCATATCAGAGCAAATTCAGGAGAAAAAATACATTTCTGTACCTCTGAACGTTTTTTTCACGGTCGAGCCACCATCTAGGAAAAATTCGGACATTGAATAATATATTCGAAATATATCCCTGGATAGCTGTTAGTGTTATTTACAGAGTTCTTACGTGTGTCACTGGGAAAAGATGTTAAAAAAGAGCCTTGCACCTCCAATTGGTTTCAAAATTGTGTGATGCGGAGACTAACAGTGCGAATGCACCGTTCAAGCTGCATTAACCATATCGGTAAGGTACATTTCAAGTCATATCTTTTTTTACTTTCTCATGAAAGACAAACATGAAAGCATACATGTCGGGGGAAACATTCCTCTTCCGTAAAAATGGTGATTTTATATCTAAACATTAAAAACATTTAATGAAAAAACATGATTTCACTTCCAATACTCTCACTTACTTCTCAAGAATTGTCAACAAAATATGCACAAGATCACTCGCATGGTTTTAGTCAGCTGAATTTTGAGCAGGCACCAGTGACATGCCTAGTACTAATCAATCACAAACTTCATTTTCAACACCATCATAACCACGTCTTTTCAGCTTTAATTGTAGGTAGACCAAGTGGTAATGAAACCAAGTGATAATGAACCCCAAATGGTCATGAGACCTTCTTGCAATAACACCATGTACCACTTGCAAATAATGAAACACACACCCAAAATATTTCATCCAAACAGCAATATTTCATCATAAAATAACGTAAAGTGTTTTTACACCACACAGGTATATACTATCAAAGGATACAGATCAAGCTGGTTGTTAGGATTGCTCCAATGGTTCCTCTGGGTATTGAATACTGTGCATCCTTGAGGTCACCCGATCGGTTACTACCTGCCATAATACCTGGGGGATGTAACATGAAGAGATACAATCGATATCAACAACTGATTTGTGTACAGATTGCAATAGACTTACAATTGCATCTAATTATAATGATTGTTTTATCTGACGTTTCAGCATACTGATGAATTGGTGGTACCATGTAAAATCCATTACAAAGCAAAATCACAAAGCATGTTTAAAAACAACAAATGCATAATATAAAGACATGATTGATGATGATAAATAGAAGAACTGAAACAAATGCTCCTTCAAAATTTGATCTCCTTTTTAATTTTTCTAAAGATATAGAAATGGCATTGGGGTTGCAATAGATTTCTTGAGGGTATAAAGCAAAATGTGATAAAAAAAATATGGTGGGTGTCTGGTATTTAGGTCTTATTGTACATGTACATATTTTCTATGAGAGCAGTGAGAAGCACAATAAAATACAATGGACTTAAAGGAATGTAGATACTTTAAATCTAACCATGAAACAAGGCATAAGCGATGTTGTCTCGCCCACTTATGAAAATAACCAGAAATATCGCGATTTGCAATGGCACGTAACAGAATTGTATCAAAAGTTTATTGTGAAATACATGTAACTGGGATGGAATAACATTTGTCATAAGAGTCTTGCACGTAAACTTCAACGTTGACCTAAAAATGACCTTTGACTTTGCCATGTGACCTCCAACTGTAGCATAACATGCAGGTCTCCCAAGTACACCTACAACCCAAGTTTGGTTTAAAAGTGACTTACAGTTGCTGAGTTATGTGTCATAAGACAGTCTTGCATGTAAACATGCAAGACTGCTGACCTTTGACAATGACCTTTGACTTTTCCATGTGACCTCCAACTGCAGCATAACATGCAGGTCTCCGACAGAGAAGTGTTATTTATATAATAGACAATAGTATAAAATGTTCATGCTATATCTCTCATTCAGCCTGAAGAGACATATTTAAGTTTTTTATGCCAACCTTCACTTACTTGTAAATTAAATCTATTAATCCATCTGCTCAAGACCACAAATACATGTATATTTAGGTATAGAAACTTAAAACAAATCCATTGAACAAATGCTACAATTAAACAACAGATCGCTTTGCCCAATCAGTTTTCCAATAATTCACCAAGAAAATGGCTAGAAAGTGGATTGTGACAAATCATGACACTTTGGCTGGCACACTTGCTCTCATGAATCAGATGGAGAATTATGTAGCTTCTGAGAGTTATCAGCAAGAATAATTGAGGAATGGTCCACTTACCCGTAACTGAGGGGAAGAAGATGGCTAAGAGGATGGTGAATGATGTTGTGATGTCAGCAACGATCTGATTTGCCTTGCCTTGTTCACCTGGTAACACCTCACCGGCTTCACGATACAGATTCCATGCATTCACTGTGCCATGGCAAAGAATTGCAGAGATTAATACAGTTGATGTAAATTCTTCTCATTCATCCAGTCGTGTTCAATATGAGAAATTAAATCATAGAACTGGAAATCAACTCACCGTTGCGACATTTCGCCAAATATCAATCAGCTTCTTCAAGCACATGTGACAAAATGTCACATGCGTGGGACCAGGCAAATCAAAACATTTCAAGTTGTCTTTCACATGCTGAACATAGTACAGTGTGCACAACAAGGGTATTTTAAGGGCCTCCCCTTGATCAGGATCGTCATTCGCCCAAAGAAGCCTATTGATAATTGGCTCAACGTCGCAACAGTGAGTTGATTTCCAGTTCTCAGATTTAATTTCTCATATTTAGACATTTGATTAGTATGGGGTTGAACATATATAGTGGTGGGTGTGTGTGTGGTGGGGGGGGGGGTCATGATTTCAAAGCCATCCAGTACATGGGTTGGTGATGATAATTCAAAGGAGGAATCCACCTTGAGAATGAAAAAATTATCAGTGGGATTGATTCAAATCTGTCATCTACTTATTGCCGAGTTACTGATTTTTTAATCTGACTTGCCATGGACATGGCGGACTATAAATGCATGTCAAATTAAAAATCAGAGGTACTGAGGTACTTGTTTTTAATTCATCGCGACTGTGCAAGGGACCAGTAATGGCCTGGTGGTAGAGTCGCTGACTGGCAAACAGTAGAAAACGGGTTGGAATCCTGCTGGTTCCAAGATTTGTTCTACTTATTTTCAGATCGAGCAAACGATCCTATTTAGTGGGTGCAAGCCAGAAAATGTATCTACAGTTTATAACTTCCCAGCAAGGCTTTAAAGCCATTCTTTAGTTTTGGTAAATCACCTAAACAGTGCATGATCTATTCCCATTTCATTACAAGGTCATGTTAATGCATTTGCCCCAAAACAGCTATAGTGTGAAGGATATTAGCTAAAAAATATGTTTTATTTGATAAATCTCCAGATTTTACATCAGAATTTAATTTGATTGGGTGCTCTATGAAAATAGAACATCTGCATATTTTGTCTTGTTGATACAAAACTGCATGAAATGGGCTCAAAACTTCAGGATATAACATCTGTCAGTAGCTTTCTAATATCCACTATAGAAAAGTAAGCACTCTAACAGCTATTCTAAATGAATAATGGTCAGGATGATGCTATATTCAAATTCTAATAGGTGAAAAATGTACTCAATGACTATTATGCTTTTGTAATATTGTCATGTTCAATAATACTCAAGTATAATTCACAATTACTGACCCTTTAACAAAGCTTTATAAAGGCTTTAACATACAAATTCTATGTTGAGTGAAATAATGAATACCTCTGAATACATCTGATGTGATTCCTGGTATAGCCTTTTCCCATTTCAGAACTAACTCCGACTCTACGCTGGCACAGTCTGTACCATTAGCATAGGAAGCACACAGTGATTCACCCAACGGTGTTAGAATACGTGTGTTGTTTTCATCTTCACTATACCAACTGCAATTGCTCTCCATGCTGATGTCTCGCTGCATAGCTATATTGCTATTGAGTGCACAGTACCTGTTTGGTGTCAGAGAACAAATGGAAAATTTGTAACTTCATTTTAAAAGCTCAAAGCTCAACACTTGGCTAGATTTAAATAGGAAGTCATAAAATGAGGTTCTTGTATTCTGTTGGTATGCTATTTTATAAATCCATCCTTGACTTAAATATCAAGTGTGGCATAACTTACATTCAGATAAGCTTTCAAGGAACTGCTTTTAGATCAATGCAAGAGGCATTAAGTGTCATGTATCTCGACCTCCAATATAATCAACATAAATTTGGTCAAATGTAATTTGAAACAGTGCTTGACCAGAACTAGACACACTACAATACAAATGAAACCTCAGCATGTACTTACTTAAGATGATGAGGAGTAAAGAAGCCGATATAGATACAGATGATGGTGACAATGACACATCCAAGGAAGAGCAAAGCACATTTGTTGACGTACTTCACCCCAACAAAGACAAGAAGAGATAGGATGATGAGGATGATAGTCCCATAAACCCTCATGTTGTTCAGCAATGCAGGAGAAGCACCACCTCCTTCTGAAGATATATCACCAAACAATGACATCTGAGGGGCAATGTAGATCTAGGATATGGTGGAAAACGAAAGCCTTTTCAGCACTGAATTAACGTTTCTTATGTATAACTCCTGGAGGTATTTCGTGAAGCAGTTCATAGAATCATATAAAATAATCACACACACAAAAAAAACACCATTCATATTACGATATACTACATTCATTGACCCTAAATAACATTTGACCTTGATCATGTGACCTACTTGTCAGTGATACTTGATTACCCCTATGTCCACATTTCATGAACTATATCCATAAACTTTCAAAGATATGATGGCAATTCAACAATTACCCCCAAAATGGCCAAAGTCCATTGAACTTAAATTAAAATGGCCTTTGACCTTGGTCATGTGACCTGAAACTGGCAAGGGTTATTTTAATAGTGATACTTCATTACTCTTTTTTCCAAGTTTTATGAGATAGATCCATAAACTTTCAATGTTGTGATGGTAATTCAACAAATACCCCCAACATGGCCAAAGTTATTGACCCTAAATGACCTCTGACCTTGGTCATGTGACCTGAAACTCGGGCAGGATGTTCTTTAATCTTTCAATACCCTTGCGTTAGGAGTTTTTAATCCTTGATTATTTTCTTCTGGGAACCTATATGTCTACAAGCTTTGCTTTTTAATAGGTTCCTCATATTTCATGTAATTGTATTTCCTTGTTAAATACTACAACTATGTATTTTTTGTCATCATGTTTTCATAATTGTGTTCAAGATGTATGTTTTTGTGGAATGTGAAACAATAAATCAAATCAAATCAAAATCAATGTCCAAGTTTCAAGAACTAGGGCCATATGCTTTTTAAGTTATGACATTTCAAAAACTTAGAGGAAATGAAACCTTTGGCACAAGATAGCTTGTGTGAAAACAGAAAAATCAAAGAAAAAGATCAACGAAAGTTTGAGAAAAATTGAATGAATAATAAAGAAAGTTATGAGCATTTGAAATTTAAATCATTATTGTATGTTTTTATGCTGAATCAGTAATTTTTTTCCTTCAGCTAGTTTGCATTTTTACAATTACTTTGTTTTACACTATGTTAATATTAATGTCTTACACTATAAAGTGCATAGAGAGAGCTTTTTCTACTATGCCCTTAATAAATCAATCTTTATTATTATAATTATTATTCAGTTAGATCTTTATTAGTTTACTGTTGACCATCCCAATGAAAGATGAAAATGTAATCCACTCTTTTACGAGCACATTATCAATTTTGTAGAGTATCATTCTTAATATCAATACTTACCAGTAAGATTTCTATCGCTCCAAGGATGTACATGGCAGAGGCAAATGTTGTTCCTAGATAGAATAGCACCCCCACTGCACCACCAAACTCTGGTCCTAAAGCTCTTGAGATCATGAAATAGGCCCCACCTGCAGGCACTACCCCATTGGTCGCAATGGCACTCATGGAGATTGCAGTAAGCATTGTCTGCAGGAAAATGGAGTGAAAACTGCAGTTGTTTGGAAATACAAATCTAAAGAATGGCTTAATGTAATATCCGTGGGAAGTATTTTTCAAAACACTAAACAAAAGAGACTCTGATGCAATAAGAATGGGCACAATCACTTTCTCTTCCTTGTGATGTATTTTGATTCAGCTTTAAAAATTATTGAGCCAAAACACAAAATGTAGTCATTTTGTCATGACTTTTTTTTAAGGAAAATGTCATTAGATTCGATCAGGTATGCATTCAAGCTCAAAATCCTCTGAAGGTCATTCTAGCCATAATATTGAATTATTAATTTAGCCCATATCCTAGAAATCATTATTTTGTCTCAATTGACACCTACTACTCAGGAATTCCTCTCTGGTAAATATGCAGCCCCAATGGTACATCTTTCGCTAAGAACTCTTTATCATTCAATGCTCTAAGGCCCTTATATTCCAATTCAACATGGTTGTCCATTACTGCCTATATATGGAGTGCCTGTGGAAGGTAAAATGCCTTACCGTAAGACAGGATACAAGAACTATGAAGAAGCACTCCAGACCACCAGCTGTGCCGACCTGCCAGGCAAGACGGATGAAAAGGATAACTCCAAGGATGTTTTGAAGACAAGGCAGGTACACGCCCATCAGGGTGCCCATCTTGGGTGCTTTCTAGAGTTTAGTAGAAGAATGACAATTTAAAGATTATTGTGAAAGAAAAAGTAAATTTTGCATGACATTGACTGAAAATAGTATCTTACTATCTAACACAAAAATTCTGGTACCCCACTCATCATTTCTGGTGACTTTCCAGTAATATAATATTATAATGTAAATGATCAGATGCCAACTGTCACTTTGTATGCTATGCTACGGTCAATCACACTGTCATATGTACACTGTAGTGTGGAAATATCCATACTTAATATCGGAAGAAATGATCATTTGAACATTGCCAATCCTTCCCTTTAAAAAATTAATTATCATTAAACAAATTCAAACTAAACCAAAACACCACAATCAAACAAAAGTAACATTTATGTACTTAAGAATAGCAGGTAATCTGACAAAAATTTTTAGAGCGTTGAGTTTTTATTTAAAACAAGTTGAATGCCTTTGGCAGTCTTGCCTGCATTATGCAATTCAATATACATGTAGTAGCAGTGCTGACTTTAAAGACAGCTATTGAATTATTCAAAAAAGAAAACATACATTGCATAATAAAATACTAAGTCAATAACAGTTCATTGACCCAAAATGACCTTTGACCATGGTCATGTGACATGAAACTCTAATAGGATCTTCAGTAATACTTGATTAACTTTATGGCCAAGTTTCATGAACTAGGTCCATATACTTTCTAAGTTATGATGTCATTTCAAAAACTTAACCTTATGTTAAGATTTGATGTTGACGCCGCCGCCGTCGGAAAAGCGGCGCCTATAGTCTCACTCTGCTATACAGGTGAGACAAAAATGAAACAAAGCACAAAGCTGAAACTAAACAAAAAAATCAGATCTAAAATAATGGTATCTTAAAGGCAACAAAACATATCTTGCATCTGAGCCATAACATTTGTTGCATCATACCAAAATTGTGCAGAGATTTGGAGTGCAATGTCACAATGAACCGAAATTGATATTGCAATGATAAATTAATTTCTTCAACAAAGAGAAGTACATGTAGTGTGAAGGGAAAGGGAATTAGTAAAATGCATATATCATAATACATGTAAGAAAAACACATGTTCCCCTCAATCAACAGGGTATAACTTTCAATGAAAAGCTTTAAGTGTTCCTTCACTTTATATTGTCTGTAAACTACTGTTTAAGAATCTAAATCTTGTGAATTTTGAAAAGTGACAATTTTGTCTTTAATACAATCTCACTCAGACATGACTAGAATGGTCGATCTCATTTTTACACAGAAGTGAAGGAACACTTCAAATGAATCATTTTGCCCAAAATTTATCTCTATACATAACACGCAAATTTTCATTTGTGTCAAGTTTATTTTCTCACAAACACAGCAACATTGTTTATTTCTTTAATCTTATTCCCTGCATACACACGCACATATCTCTTTCTTTCAAAATATAATACAAAAGAGAAATATAAGAGAAACCACACTGCAAACTGAAAGGGTGGGTAGATTTGCTCAAAGTAAATCACATTTGGATAGCATTTGTGTAGGTGTAGGATGGGGTAAAACACTCTACATACCCGCTCACAATGCATCTGTACAGGCCAATGTAAAATGCAATGGATGGAATTAAACATTAAAATTCATGCTCATACATGTATGCTGTAATGGGTGGTTTAAAGTTTTTTATTGACAAATGGTGTTAATGTTTATAGGCTGAGTTTTCAAACTATCCACAGCACCAAACTTGAAAAGAGGCTGTTGCAAAAGTTTTGAGCTCCATATATCATCATAACCTAAGCAGATATTGCAAACCCACCTTTGGGTAGGTTAGTTCAATCCTTCAACATCAACACCATCAACACCAAACTTAAAATCACCCAATGTGTATACACTTTAATAGGAGAAAAAGTGTAAAAGGAATATGAAACCAATATTCTTCTTCAAATGAAAGATACATATAAGCAGGGCAAAAGTTTCTTATTAAAAAAAATATGAAAATTAAACGAGAACTTACCGTTTGAAGTTTAATTGATATTTTATTAGTAATAAGAGGAGGAGATTACGTGTATGAGAGAGCCCGTTACTGCGCATGCGTCAATTTTCGTAGAGTAGAAGGCGACTGTGTATAAATTTTTCGAGAACTGAATTAGCGTTTGAAGTACATGGGAGGGTGAGGAGGGACGTAATCTCCTCCTCTTATTACTAATAAAATATCAATTAAACTTCAAACGGTAAGTTCTCGTTTAATTTTCATATTTTACTACGTAATATCGTAAGAGATTACGTGTATGAGATTTTAAAGCGACACTGTCGCCTTCTAGTAAAACAGGAGTCATATTCATGACACATACCACTTAAGGAATAAAGCAGGACTATCTTGTAGACTACTGGCTTAGGATGGCCTGAGAGAAAGTCCTTCCAGTAACCACTGGTTTATCATAGAAAGTCTTGAAAGTCCTTTCATTTGACCAGCCTGCTTGGCTTAGTATAGCTGATACTGGCAAGTCATTGTTCTTTGCTGCCGACGTTGAAGCCGCTCTAGTAGAGTGGGCCTTGTACTTGACTGTATCAATGCCTGCTGAACTCAGTACATATTTTAACCATCTGGAAATTGTCTGAGCTGAGACCCTTTTGTGTGGCTTCTTAAAACTGATGAACAATCTCTGTTCATTTTTTCTGATTGGTCTAGTCAGCTTCAAGTAGTACTTTAAGTATCTTACAACACAAAGTCTCTTATCTTGGGGATAAGCTTCCAGAGTTACAGATGTATCTAGATTACCTGGTTTCGACTGTTTGAACAGTTCCTCAAAGTGGAAAGAGACTGCGCTGTTAGACAAAATCATTTTGTCCAGTTTCATGAGGTGGAGTGTTTGAACACGTTGCGCAGAGGTCAGCGCAATAATCATACACAGTTTCAGCGTTAACATTTTAAGAGTCAATGAGCTCGCTGGTGAAAGAGAACGTAGGTAATTAAGGACATGGCTGACATCCCAAATCTCTTTATATCTTGCTGTGGGAGGACAAAGATGAAACACACCTCTCATGAAACGCTTGATGAGCGGGTGAGTTCCAACTGAATAAGGGGTGTCCAGTAAATTAAGAAAGGAAGATAGAGCACTTCGTGCACAGTTCAAAACATTATATCCAGCATTGTCCTTGTAATAAAGTTTGCTCAAGAAGTCTAACACAACAGTCACGTCTGCATTCAAATGATCCGAGCTTAATGTTTCACAGAAACTTTTCCACTTCTTCATGTATATTGCATACTGTTTCTTTGTTGACTTGCGCCATGAAGAAATAATAATCTTTACAGTTCCAGGTTTTAGGCCTTTATTTTCAAAGGGTTTGGTGATAACCTGCAACAGACAAGATCAAGGCGAGAATGTAAAGGGTGAGGTTCATTAGTAATAGGTTGTGTAAGTAGTGATTCACTTCTTGAGAGGAACATGGGTTTCCCAATTATCATTTTCTTGAAGAGGGGGAACCATGCTTGAGTGGGCCAATTTGGGACTACTAAAATGCCCGATGCATTATCCTCATTTATTTTTTGGAGGCATTTAGCAACAAGACAAAAGGGTGGAAAAGCATAGAAATCCAGCCCCTTCCAATTGAGGGTGAAAGCATCTACTGCTACAGCTTCTGGGTCAGGCAACCATGAAACATAATTCTCTAACTGTTTGTTGAGTCTAGAAGCAAACAGATCAATTTTGGGCAAACCAAAATGATGCACAATTTGAAGGAATTTATCTCTATTTAGCATCCATTCTGTTCTGTCATTAAAGGATCTTGACATTTTATCAGCTTGGGTATTGAGTTTTCCAGGGAGGTAGGCTGCCGTGACCCAGATATCCCTTTCTCTGCACCACATCCACAAATCTTTTGCGGCCTTATTACACTCATTTGATTTAGTGCCACCCATGGAATTTATATAGGACACTGCTGTGACATTGTCTACACGCACCAATATATGAGTATCGCATAATTCTGAGCACAGAGATTTCAGCCCCAGCAGAGCTGCCCTAGTCTCAAGATAGTTTATTCTATTATTCTGGGCATATAAAAGTTCGATGCTGTTCCATCTGCCACCAGTATTAGATTTTAGATCTGTGGCCCCCCAACCGATACCACTGGCATCGGTACGAATTTCATGTTGTGGTGTGGACCGTCTCAAAGGTGAGAAGGTTAATTGCACATTGTCTATCCACCACCACAATTCTTTCTTGGCTTCTGGTGACAAAGTCATCTTTCTATCAAAATGACCTCTATTCATTTTTAATGAGACAATCTTGTCATTCTCTAGTGCCCTGTAAAATAGTGGACCATATCTTGTGGCAGGTAGAGCAGCAACGATTTTCCCAATAACTTTGGCTACGTGTCTTATGGAAGGATTGGGAGTATGTAGCAATTCAAAGCACAAGCTAATAATGTCTTGGGCCTTTTCCTCTGGCAAGGTCATTATCATTTTCTCTGTGTTGAGAACGAAGCCTAAGAAAGTGATTTCTGTCACCGGAGTGAATACAGACTTTTCTGGATTGATTAAGAAACCAAGTTTTGAGAAACTTTCAACAACAGCCTCTAGGGCTTTCTCATTATCCTGCTTTGAGTCAGCAATAATGAGAAGATCATCTAGGTAGCTCACAACCACATGTCCTTGTTTCCTCAAAACAGCCAACAATGGTTTGAGTAATTTTGTGAACAATCTAGGGGCTGAACATAGCCCGTTTGGCAAAGCTTTGAATTGCCAAAATTGGCCTTGCCAGAGGAATTTTAGGTACTTCCTATGATCTTTATGAATAGGGACTGAATAATAGGCGTCTTGGAGGTCGACTGAAGAAAGAAAAGAATTTTGCGTGATAAGTTGCACCGCAGTATAAATATTTTCCATCTTAAAATGCTGGTAAGGTAGATACTTGTTAAGATCTGATAGGTCTAGAATAAGACGAAGACCACCATTCTTTTTTGGCCTAGAGAAGATATTTGATACATATTCCCCTTTCTCACTTTGACAGGGTTCAATAACATCTTTCTCCTGAAGCTTTTGTATCTCATTTGACAAAGCTTTTTCTTCCTCTCCACTACACTTGAAAGTGAAAGGGGGATAACTTCGTGAAGGTGGTGGTTTCGCAAATTCAATTTTATATCCTTGCGCAGCATTTAGAATGGAAGGATCTGAGGTGATTTCACGCCAATTTTCATGAAATTTTTTCAGTCGGCCTCCAACAGTGGGCCTAAAGGTAGATCTAAGGTAAGCAAATGTGTAATTTCTCACCTCGTCAGGAATTACTTGGTTCTGTGACCTTGTTTGTGGTGTGCACGTGGCACTTGGGCAGGCTGTTTCTGCTTCCTCTGAGGGTTGTCGTGAGGTGGGGACTGTCGGTCCTTCCACCTGGTTCGTTGGTCTAAAAAATGCAGATCTTCACTATCTGGTGGTGGACGAGTTGCAGTGGCTGGTGCTGCACTTCTTTTCCATCCAGCCTTAGCATACTGTGAGTGTGCACCCCGTCCTGAACCCCGACTATAGGGGTGATAGTTATGCTGATGGGATTGGGGTTTGCGATTGGGGCCCTTAATAACCCCTGCAGTAACCTTCTGTTCCTCGTTGAGCTCTCTAACTTGTTTGCTCAAGTTTCCAAACAGCAAGTCAGTGACTGGTGTGGTAGGCTTACAAAGGTGCCTAAAGCGAGGGTTCATGGCAGGTTTTATCAACTCCTTCCTCATGCAATTTATTTCAAAGTTGGCATTGCACAAAAGTGCTAACGCATCTTGCTGGCTTTCAGTAATGTCAGTAGAGGAAAGCATGTGTACAAAGGCATTTAGCCCTCGTGTCAGTGATTTCTGAATTTTTTGAAGTCTCAAGTCATTAGACTTAGAGTAAGTTGGAAGGTTATCCCAGATAGCTGGGTTTACTTTGGGTGCATCCAGTAATCTGCAGTTGTTGGGAGTAGGGTACCTGGTAGCTGTGTCAATAAGCACTTTTTGCTCTAGCTGGTGGCTAAGCAGGTATGTAGTTGACTCCGCTATACCATCATCGACTGGTTCCCCAATGTCTGTAGAAAGGGCAAATTTTGCCGCTATAGGCGGGACAAAAGTTTCATCCGCCAGGCCTGCTCCTCTATCATGATCGACATCAATCTGACCAGACTCTAATTCGTCTGGACTTAAGTCCGGTGAGTCATATAAAATTGGGAGGTCTGGTTGAGCACCGATCCCAGTGGGACCCGTAGGGGTAGGTGCAACGTCAACACGTGGTTGAGATGAGCTTGACTTTGAAGCTGATTCTCGCCCGTGGCGATTAGATCTAGCCCTGACTCCAACGTGGGAATCGTCCACCGGTGGTGGTAGAGCTTGTAGGACTTTAGACATCATGTCCTCAAGTTTATTCATCCTCGAAAGGACCTCGGGAGAGTCTGTGGTATTTGCCGATTTTTGCTTTGCTTTGTTGACGGACCCATTCGAGCGGGCCTGCTTCGGCTTGGTAGACTTCCCGCTCCGCTCCCCCGCAGGGGTAGCAGGCTGCGACGCTGTCTGTCCCCCGCCCGTGGCGGCCTGGGAAGCGGTCGAGGTACCACTCGTGGTGGTTTTGTCATTAGCAGATTTAAGCGAAGATTTTTCCATGATGAAAAGACCTTCTGTCCACAAAAGTGTGTTTGACAGAGGCTACTTCGAAACTAGTTGAATAAACAAAAAAGAAATCGTTGAAAACGATGAGGATTCCGCCGATAAAGGAGGAAATATTCCAAGAAAAAATGGGGCTCAGCAAGCCGCCATTTGCATGCAGTAACGAATTGACGCATGCGCAGTAACGGGCTCTCTCATACACGTAATCTCTTACGATATTACGTAGTAAAATATCAAGCTTCATAAGCATTGTTCCTTTATAAGTACAATAATGTCATGGAAGAAATTGAATAGATTTTAATTGAACAATTCATTCCAACCTCTCTGGTCCAAAGAGCCCATTCAATTTTATTACTGTATGACTTCACACACACAGGTTTGTTTCAAGTCACCCCTAGTAGAGACTCTATTCAAGACTGTACATTGTAAAACCCCAAGAAAAAGACTACACCCCAAATTAATAAACTCAAGAAACAGCAATCCCCCTAAAGCAACTTTTTTTAATGTGCTGGTGTTTGTACATGTATGTGCCACATGGTGAACGAGCAAAAATGGCTTTTATAATAGGTATTTTCTAGTCGCACATGTATGTATTAAAAGTTCAATGGACGCTCCAGGGTTCAGTACAGTGTCATGCACACCCAAAAAATACAACATGATATCGTCATATGAAAAGTTCATTACATACTGTACAATGTAGATAGTGATAGACAGTTTCTTTCTTTCATTCTTTGAAAGACTTGGGTTAGTTGTTTTTTTTTTGTCATGAAACAGAATGATGTACAGTATACAACATCAGTCAACAAACCTGATTATTGCTTGAAAGTACATTAACTACATGTATGATGGATTGCTGTAAGATTTAATATAAATGTCAGTGCCCTTTTACCAATATTGGCACAGTAAAATTAATGATGAAAACTTGGATCTTCGACATATACAAGGGATCGAGATGATAGGATTATCATATGAGTGTCTATTAACATACAGCAGTAGAGAGTCCCAATTATAAAGGCCCTTAAGGGGGGTGATGGTAATACTAAAGAGATGACTTATTGTAAACAGCTTCAAGGGCATACATGTTTTCTAATTAGAGATACCTGTATGATATAAACATGTAAATTGTAATGATGTTCTCTCACCTTGCATGCAAATACACCAAACACAATACAGGTTTTACTAAACACAAAAATAAAAAAATGCAACAGAAAGCATATTATAATGAAAAAATGCATGTAAAGGAATAAAAACAATAAAAATAAAAGAAAAAGAAAGAAAATGGTTCTGATGAGAGATGCCAACTGAATACAAACTACAAATAAAAAATTATAGGAATAAAGGTGAAGATTGAAAATATGTTGACTAAAAGTATGTACAAATATGTACATGTATGTACAATAGGAATTTCCTAATGGCATATCTTGCACGCTTTGGTATTTAAGTGCGACCTAAGTCATACATGTAGGAATAAAGGTGAAGATTTAAAATGTTGATTAAAAGTATGTACAAATAGTATGTACATGTACAATAGACCAGTTCTTAGTTACTTCATGGGCAATTTTGGTCAAATGACCTTTCATTTCTTTCATCATGATAGGCAGATTTCAAAGCAAGATATTACGCAAGCTTGCCTTACATAGCAGGATGAAGAAATTGAATAGACCAGGTGACTAGAATAACACACCAATGAACACTTAATAAAGGTATTTGTTGCATTCCTACTTTGAATGCATATCTTTAGCATGTTGCACAATGTACTTGACAAACTGTGAAATACCAGTCGTTCATGAGCATTGTTGTTTTTTGTTGATGTAAATGAAAACGACAATTCCAAAGAATATATGAATAATCAAGACATCAAAGTTGGTGCTTATCTCATTAGATTTTAAAGCACCATGTCACTTTAGTACAAATGACCTTCTTCTGATCATGCGTAGAATCTTTTGATCATGCGCAGAAAGGAACTACGAACTGGCTTATAGGAAGTTCCTAATGGCATATCTTGCACGCTTTGGTATTTAAGTGCGACCTAAGTCATACATGTAGTTAAATCTTTGTGAAACACCCCCCTGGATACCGGTAGATTACAATCTGAATTAAAACAAAGTAAAAGGCTAAACATGTATGTAGTATCGCAGAATGCAAAATAGACATTGGTAAACATTTTTTTATAGTGTTGAAGACTCAAAAGAAAAGAAGGGGACTTTAACAATGATCGTAACAATGCTATATTTCATGTACAAATGCTCAATATGTAAGAAAACACTTACAATATCACTTCCCTAGCTTTAACACAGCTACCATGACAAAACATATCCACTGTAAGTAATAAAGCAATTTCTTCTTAAAATCTAAAGTCACATCGGTGGAAATGTACATTTAAATCTTGCCTTCCTTGCAATAATGCATTAAAAACATCATTAAAATAAAAAATAGAAGCAAAGAAAGATGAATAGAAAGTTGGAGAAAACAATTGCATTTTCACCTTTATAGCTGTCTTTCTCTTTTCATCTGGTTCCTCTGTATATTCTGGTAAAGTCTTGTAGTTGGCCAGGGAACTGATAAGGGACGACACTTTAGGTCTGTGTTCCATCTCATCCTATACAACCAAATACAAGCAAAGTGACAAGTAACACAGTAAGCAATTTTTTGAATAAAATAAAAGAGAAATCAAGACATTTTTGTTACATTTTACAGTGGTACTTCCAATACCGAATGTGGAGAATCGTTTAATATTTCTACAATTTATTCTCAATTTATCTTTCCAAATTAAATGATAATTACCATGCCTATTTTCACTTGGTTTGTTCCCATTTTCTACAAATTCATAACTTACATACTGTATACTGTCAAAAACTTATTCCAAATGATAATAAGATGGTATCATAAATGCAAAATGATTTGCATATTTTTTCTAATCATCATCTTGTTTCTCACCTCATACAGAGCCAAGTTCCTCTCCTGAATTCCTGATTCCAGAATGGCCACATTATCCGACCTTTCTCCTCCATCGCCTTGGAAATGCAAATAATACAACAACTGGATTAGGATCTTTGAAAGCATTGTGATTTTCATGGAATAAAGACACTTAAATCTTAGTAACTCTCTTATTGCAAACAAGAGTCCTATGAACGTAGAGGCATCTCCCCACACCCACCTTTAATAGCATCAACCCTAGGCCTCGACTAATAAAATTGTCTTCCATTTCTTCTCCAGAATGCAATTTTCTTCTGATTGTGTAGTCTTATCTCTTGAAATTCATACCACAAAACATATTGCAAAGGAACTTGAATTGGTGTACAGGTATGCTTTAAAGTTTCCTGCTTTTCAAATTGATCAAATACATGTAGCAATCACAATCAATGACCAAAATTCACATGACTTTTTTTATTCTGTTAAATACCAAAGGTAAAATCTATCTACATGTAGAGTCAAGAACAGGAGTCTTCAGATTAGAATTGAAAAACAAAATTATATGATACCTATATAAAAGTAAGCAATTTTGAATATGTACTGTATAATTATAATCCAAGTATTATTCATGATAAATAAAATCATGTTAATAAATAGTTTGAAAATGAAATGTTTTTTTTTACCCATTCATTTTCAAATTATTTCAATAGTTATTATCATCTATTTATGAATTATTTATTGTAATCATTTGCACTCTTTTTTTCTTTGGGGGGTATACCTGCTTTGGAAAAGATTGGATAGACCTAAACACATCTCTATTAATTAACTTATCAAAGTATAAGAGTTACATGTAAGTGTGTGTGTATAATGAATGACATGTACACGTGTTGACACATACAGTTCAACGAGTTTGATTGTGTGACAAAATGTTGGAATTTCACAAACACTGATAACTGATTACAATATTAAAAAACATAAAACATAAACACATTTGAGAAAAAGGAATGATTTTCACAGGAACAAATCAAAGAGACACAAAGCATAACTTTTTTAAACTGAGTGATTATAATCAAGGATATTAATAAATAGAGACAGAGGCTGAAAGCAGCTGCAAATTTTCTTAAACTTTTAGTATTAGTTAGAGTTCAAAGGGATTTGACAATGTTAGAGAAGCTTGTACGTCCTACATGTACGTGCAAGGAGCTATGTTAATATGCTGTAATACTAGTAGTAGGTGATATGCTACACTGTACTTGAGTTGAAGCATCCTCCAGGCTGGGAAATTCACACCACTACAAAAAGATGTTTGTCAATTCTTCTTTATGATAATAATAAAATGAAGTTAAACATTCATAGAACTTTATAATAGTGCGTTTCTAGGTGCTTTTGGCATGTTATCATTCTCAAAATATTTCTTGGCATAAAATATACATGTACAATACTATTTATTCAATAAGATTAAGAATCATGAGGTTACTCTTTACACTGTAATCTAAGTATGGAAAATAGATGCCCAGTTGAGGCGGTAGGGAAAAAAGTACTGAAAATTCCACATCTCCTTTACATCACAGTGACACCAGACCTCCCCCTCTGCCATCTAAACACCTTGGTGCAGCCCTTAGCACTGACTATTTTTTGTCCATAATAACATAAAGGGAATTATTTCCTATCAGTCTTAATAATATTCAGCTCTTATACAATGTATAGCACATACCACCTTGTCATCTAAAATGCACTTCCAAATGGAATTTCGATACTATCATTGTGGCTATTATAGCCACCAAGCCTTTTGCAGCACACAAGCATTTAAGGAGATTTAATTCCTTAGATATAGTAGTACCCCATATCAGTATAAAACCATTATTATACATGTACATCCATGTACATATGCATGTGTATATACCTGTATTCACAAGAAACAATAACTTAAAGAAAATTTACAATTCACAAATAAAGTTTACATTATAATTAATGTAAGTCACTAAATACACAGGCCTGAAAAACACTTTGAAAATTTATAGACTTAATTTTTTTTTAAAGGTGAGCCTGTATTGGAATTAAAAACAAAAAATGTCATACTGACCACAGTACAGGTTTGCTGTACTCATTTAGACTGAATTGGTGATAAAAAGGATTAGTTTGTGCATATCCATGGTAATACATTCAGCCATATGGATACGATCATTTGATGCAATTCTCTATATAGTTGTAATGTTGTAAAGTGTAAACTTGAACAGATAGAGGAAAAATGAAAAAAATTGACAAATAATACAGTGACTGTACAGTGTATGCTACAATAAGTCCACCAAAAAGAAAGCAAAAAATATAACAAATAAACAAACACAAAAACAGTAACACTAAGAAAGATATTAAAGAGAATATACCATTATCACACCCCCTAAAAACATTTAAATAAGTATCACAATAAATAAATAGATAAATAAATAAATAAATGAATAAATAAATAAATACATACATAAACAAATAAATAAATCCACTTCAAAACAATTATAATACATATTATTCATGGTGATAATGATAGCAATGATAATAAAAAACATCTCTAAGAAAAAAAAGAAATAAAAACAAAAATAATAAAAAATACAATGAATCCCATAAACTGCCAAATGCACAAAGACAGATAAATGAATAAGCCTAGGCCAAGTATTAAATGTAGTGAAATAATAATATAATGTATTTTTGTATGAAAATATAAAATGATAGTCAAAATGCGTACAAACTACAATGTAACGCTTGCTTTTTCATAGAATTCAACAAATTCTTTGAAAAATTTAATTCCTATATTCCTCAAAAATGTCTTTATTTGGAAATACCATGCTCCGACTGCAAGGTAAATTAACATGTTGATGAATTCGTACACACAATGCTAACAGCTGTTTGACTCAGGGCAATGCTTCAATCTAACAGTGTTAAAACCATTTTACAAGTAAGTGATATTCAAGACTTCAATGAAGAACACATCATGTTCAGTGCATGCACATACAGATGTACACATTTTTATTTAATAAAAAAAATCATGGGATAAACACAATTATCAGCACGTTCTTACATGTATATGATGCTGCTCCATTCGTTTTCTTCTGATTTGATGAAGTTTTCAATGATTTATTTTTATTTTAATTCAAATTCATAGCATATCATTTCAGTCTGAACCACACTATATTTCCACAAAGTTGATTGAAACTGCACAACCAACAATTATGAAAGAACTGAAAGAAGCATACTATTCAGACTATTCATCCAAACATTTTATATTTTCATATTCATTTCTAATTTTTACGCTCCTATGTTTCTTTTTTTTTATCACATGTATATACATGTGTCATGACCAATCACTGAATTGTGACAAAGTGCTAATTCATGTTAAAGGGATGGTCCGGGCTGAAAATTTATATCTTAATACATAGAGTAGAATTCACTGAGCAAAATGCCAAAAATTTCATCAAAATCGGATAACAAATAATAAAGTTATTGAAGTTTAAAGTTTAGCAATATTTTGTGAAAACAGTCATCATGAATATTCATTTGTAGGGCTGATGATGTCACATCTCCACCTCCCGTTTTCTTATTTCATTACATAAAATCATAATTATTTCATTATTTCATACTTGTGTGAATAATACATGTACATGTATGTCTCCCTTATAATGAAATAAGTTGCACCAATCAATATAATGCACTAAATCAGTTGTCAATCCAATTTTTCTAGTTCTTGGAGAAAAAAAATTGAATAAACCTAATTTCATGTAGTAAATTGCAAAAGAACAAGTGGAGATATGACATCATAAGCCCACCTAATGAATATTCATGATGGCTGTTTTCACAAAATATTGCTAAACTTTAAAATTCAATAACTTTGTTATTTTTTATCAAATTTTGATGAAATTTTCAACATTTTGCTAATTGAATTCTACTCTATTTATTAAGCTATACATACTTTCAGCCCAGACCATCCCTTTAAAACTGTATTTCTCAATAATGATTGAAGAGATAGAATAATATAAAATAAATTTGCTTTGGGAATAATCTGGGATTGTTCATTGTACACGTATGTAAAAGCGTATACGCTTTTACATACGTGTACAATGAACAAGAAATGGCAGGGTGAGAAATGTGTACCGGTAATGCAAAATCTGTTATATTTACCTTTTCTTTTAGTGTGTGCATTGTGAATTTGAGAATCGAGCATTGACAATGTATGCCATAAAATTATCATTATCATTATTATTATATATATATATTTTTTTTGGGGGGGGTTGTTTGATTTAATAAGAGACAAACAGAGAGAATGAAGTTGGGTGTTTGAAAGGAAACGGATTGAATTATTGATTCTGTACCTTGTGCCATAACATACCATGTAATAATTACAAAATATAAGTTTTTTTAAAAACATTGTTAAAAACAAATAAAATGGAAATTGTAAATAATAGAGATCTAAACAAAATAGCTGTATGTACATGTAATATTACACAGTCACCTCATACAAAATTCATCAATAAACATTGTTTCAAAAAACAATCCACCAAAGAAACTACATGTATTACTGCATCGTCAAAGAGCAAAGTTTAAAGGGATTCCAAAAACAAAGAAACAAAGTCCTTTTAAATGGCTCAGATAATCTGTTGAGGATGGCCAAGAAAGGTTTGAATAAAATTTGTTTAAAAAAAAAAGAAATACTTTTAGGTTAAGATCACATAACATGCTGGTTATCTTTCAATGTGTTATGATCTTTAAAAGACCCAAACGGCTTCACTTTGCAGAATAACTGAGTATTTTTCAACATAATGATATGAATAATTTTATTTGTAGAATGCCTAAAAACAAGCCCAAATAAGAAAGTTGTTGGAAAATATTTTTTATAAGGTATAGAAGAGAAGGTTGATACGAAGGATAATTCAAAGTGAAAATTCTTCTATGGATTTGTACGATTGTAGCAAAATTTCAATTTCTCCAAGTGGAACAAGATAACGATATCACTTTTTTTTCTTCTGCTCCTACATGTAGATAGGCCTTTATTGCAAAAAATATTAATGACAGAAAAGAAAAATAAATCACACCAATAAAGCTTTAACATACATTTATTATTAAATAATGAACTAAATAAAAAGCAGAAATATAAAAGAAAATCAAGTCTGCATTTATACAAACATGGTACAAGTTCATTAAAATAAAGCTAAAATTTTAACCTTACATTGCAATCTAGAGCCATACGAATCAGAACTAAATTCAAGTACTTAGACAATAACATAAAAATATAAATAAATAAAACCAAAAGATCAAATGTTGTAAATTATATCAATTCATTATTATGCAAAGACAGTAAATGCAACAAACAGAAAGAAAAAAAAAAGATACAATGTGCACATGTCCATTAATATTAAAGAGCATTGTTCTCAGGCAGTCACTGGACAAAAAGTGTTATACTTACCATGTAGCTTGAACCAATTAGCAATGCTATCCGCAACATGCTCTTTGTTACAAAATAGACGTAATTAATGAAAAGGTTGTCAAATATACTCATTCATGTATGTAGTATAATAGTACATTATACTCGCTATCATCAGGGAAACCTTGGAGTTTTAGGCCTTGATGTACAATGTAAAATAAATCTGGAAAAATTGTGTACTTTTATTTGGCATGCAAGTTAATCGTAATGAACTACATGTAGCAAATCAAATGAGTATATCCCAGTTATTAACAGTACCGGTAAATAATAAATCTATGTATTTGAAATAATTCTCTCTATTAACAACATTGCAAGGCAAAGATGCGCAAAGATGCAAAAATATGCCCAATGACTGGCTCTGTACACTTACTTTTAAAAGCAGAAATCTGAATAAAAGGTTCAAAATATGACAGATATTGTACCTATTTGGGAAGACGACTTGTGCTACACTTCCATACATGAACATGTTCTGCACTATAAATTCAATTAACAAAATCAGACACAAATTGTTCCATACACTGTTCTGAAAAAAAAACTATTCCTTCATCATCATCCATGAATTTGAACAATTTATGGATTTAAACAGAAACAGCACCTGGAAGATTCATTACAAAAAATCTTGACTCTGTTTTCTTTTACCATTGATATTCCATCGAATATTCACCTTGTTTTTCGAAATTTTCTTACATGTATGAGAATGTGATCAGAAGCTAAAGAGGGCACATGTAGTCAGTTATGTATTATAGTGGGACATCTCTGTAACATCCACAGGCATCAATGTATTTACAGACATTATAGGTGCTTCACATACTTAAAAAATGGTAACATTTTCTTCTTCTTTTTTTTTTTGGGGGGGGGGAAACAAGCCTCTTTGATAAACTGATGAATGTTCACATAAATGTTCACTGTGCAGTGTAAAAGAGAAAGCAACAAAGCTGCTGATGAAATGAATTCATTCATATTTGAAATTAACTCCCAAGGCAATTCTAATCAAGATTTGCCAAATTAAAATGTCCTTGGCCAAGCAAGGTAATGCTAAGCGATTGATTGCAAAACTACATTCCGAGATTGATTGCAAATTTGCACTTATCCTACATATTGACTGCATGATCGATAGTAAGCCTTGTGTTACTTGGCTTTAGTCGGTGCAAGACCATTTGAATCATGTTATGTCGAAAAAAGGCCTGAACATAATGTGCATCTGACTCATTAAGCTATTTAAATTGAGCATTGTCGGCTAGATTTTCTATGTTTAGTAAACTATTCGTATTAAAAATACCAAGAACATATTGAGTCACAATCAAAACTTTAATTGTATGCAGTTCAAAAAAATAAGAGAAAGTCAGTCTAAAAATATTACATTTTAATACAGGTACATGTAGAAACTGATGAGACACAGGAGAAAGACTGAATATGGAAAACCTTATCCAACATAATAAAATTCAGTCCAATAATGTGAACATTGAACATAAACCCCTCAAAAAAGTTCTGCAACTCAAATTTGAAGGATGATTTTTTGTTACTGAAGTATTCAAGGTGAAACTGGTATCATTGGAAAGCTTCATTATTCTTCTTTATTTGGCATTTATTGTATGTTATCATGAAATGTGCAATTACCCTGGATAAAGGGCAAAGTTTTTAAAACCATTGATTGAACCCATGGTTAATGCATATGTCCATATGCGTGCGGTACATGTACATATGTATTTACGCTTGAATGATCAGGAGGTATTCTTTGCAGTAATGTATTTGGATTTGCGCCAAATATGGCATCACTGCAATGAATGAATCCAGATGTCGATGATGTCATAATCCTATAAGGGTTGCATTAAAATCCATTTCAAAACACTTTTTTGGGTTGTTTACATGTACATTATAATTATATAATTAACACATTTAACAACCAATTCTCAAGTTAATTTCATTGAAAGGGATTTGCAAACATGCTCACTATTAAACTCAGGTAGAATTATGACGTTATTGGCACCTGCGGTTCATTCATTACAGACGTACCAAACTTTGGCGCAAATCAAAATTTATATCACTGCAAAAAATACCAACCGATTATCCAAGCGTAAAGACATACCACATAAATATGCTATCAAATCATTTGGAAGAAGATACTCTTTCCAGACAATATACATTCATGACATATTTATTTTCTTAAATTGGGAATTTGCGTGGTGTCAAGTTTTTTTTTTGACTCACACGATAGTGTATGAAATGATAATACATGTATTCTACTTTTTTAATATCAATACTACAAAATTGAAATATTTGTTATTCCATGATTAAATCATTGAAAAAGAGTATTGTCTGTGTGACACTTTGACTAACATCATTAGCTCTCTAGGGTGAATTGCCAATTTGTCTACTGAAAAAATTGTCCACTCATCACATGGTCTACCTTCAATTAGTCTAATGCCATTCTATCCAACATTTCGTCTAACAACCATTTGGTCCAATCCTGACTTCATGTTATCTGATAACCCTTTCATTTCATAACCAATTGGTCTAATATCTGCTTTATTTTCATTAATTTTGCCCAATTAACACTTAGTCTATTTAGATCAAATGCTATATGGACTAAATGGCTATTGAACCAACTGGTTATAAGACAAAATGGTGAGTTGACAAATTGGCAATAAGGCTATGAGGAAATTGGACGAACTGATGGTAGACCAAATAATAGTAGAAGAGTTGGCAATTTGATGAATTGGCATTAGACCAAATGAAAATAAACCCTCTCTAGTACTTCTCTCAACCCATGTAGCATACCTTGTGAAACATTCAAATTTTGATTAAAATTTACCAGTACTTGCTTTTATGGGTCGAAGTATTTTTTTTCAATGAAATGTAATCAACTTTCTTTTGGGGTGGGAATCAGGACGACAAGATTCATCTTTAATAAGAGATTTAAAGCAAAAGAGAGAGGGGGGAGGAGAGGGGGGGGAGGGGAGGGGGGGAGGAGAGACCTACTTTCAAATTTTTCATTTTTAATATACATGTCGATAATGGAAAATGTTGACAGAACCTAGAGTAAGGCTGAATTTGCATGTAGGGAATCTTTCACATTGTCACTCACAGCAAAGTGTACGTGCAGTCATGAGCCACCACTGGTAAACCTTTCATTTGTTCTACATATTTGCTAACTGCTCTCACTATTTGCAAAAAAAATATAGAAGACTAAAAACTAAAAAGACTTTGAAGAGTTGAACCTTGCTAAACAATGAACACATTAATACACTAATGGCAGTATACTAATCCATACCTAAAGGTAAAGTCCACCCCAGAAAAATGTTGATTTGAATAAATAGAGAAAAATCAAATATTGATGGAATTAATTAGAATATTCAAGCAATTTCTGCAAATTTCAAAATAAAGATCCCAGACCTTGCTAACTTTAAACCTTTCTTAATTAGTAAGACAAAGAAATAACTTTCCTGAAAAGATAGGTGAACGTTCTACTCATTTCCGTTAATAGAGACAGAGAATATTCAAGTCACACCTGACTAACTTGAACCATCACCAAATCTTTATGCATTGTCAATGTGTTAAATTGTTCATTACTATGCATAGTAGTTTTTCTCTTAATATATGAATTCATATTTTTGTGTTGATTGATTACGTTATTATATTCTTTTATCTCAGTACGTCATCAAAATATAAATTAGGATCTGAGTATTCACACGAATGGAAAGTTGTCAGGATTTTTGAAACTGAGGAAACCATGGAGAGGAAGAAAATGGATGAACTCAATGTCAAATTTCTGTATTTCCATTGATAGAGGTGTTAAGTTGGGAAAACAGAAAAAAAATATTAGCCTTAGGCCTAAATGATGTCAGGAACAACATTTTGACTCCATCATTGCATTTATGTTGTAAAATGCTTTAAAAATTATTCGATGTCCTTTTTTATACACAAAATGAGACCGTGAGTGACACGACATTTCGTGAGTGACACGACATTGTGAGTGACACGACACAACTTTAACCTTTAATTTTAGCTTAACCTTAACACATTGGACCAAGTTACTTTATATACAATAAGGTAAGGGAAAACTGTATTTGCTCCTGTACTGGGATAAATTAATTTTTAGAATACACATCTCTAGAAAACTTTTTGTCTTTAAACGTGAGTGACACGACAACCAATTTTGAAAAATTTAAAGATCTATTTTTTTCAGAAAAACACTTGAGATAATTTTTTTTTTGTTATTTAGGAGTTAGATACAATACAGAGCTAGTATCTTCCCAACAAATATGCTTCTAATACAAATTTTATATTGTGATAGGCAATATGTAAATTTTAATTTAAAAAATCAACATTTTGTATCATTAAATTTCCCTTGCACTAATTTCACTGTATTTCAAGACACAATGAATAATTTTACGTAACTGAAATGGAAAAATATACTTTGAGATGTCTAGTTTCAAAAACCATTAAAGCCTACTGATTTCTAGCAAGTTTTAATTTTCACCCCCATGTCCACTTTTGTTTGAGAATGACCATATGCATTAATACACATAAAACACATAGGCGAGTACATCACAGTCCCACATGTGCATTTGTATGTATGTTAATATTTGGTTTATTTCGAAGCTGTGTCTCTTCTAGCCAAAAATAAATTGAAAGCTTCTTTCTTTCTTGTTTATAAATGACTTCTTAAACCACTCTTAAGGAAGTAAATACTTTGGGAAGGCATTTCATTAATATGAAATGTGATTTTTTTCCATCATTTTGTCAAATATAGGGAAGAAGTTTTCCAGATAACTTTTGCCGTATTCTTATTTTTTTCTTTCATTTTTCTTTTAGTGATTAAACCATTTATACCCCTTCCCATTGAATATGCCTGGTTAAAGAACATGTTTCTACTGAATAATAATAATTTTCCCAATTTTTAGATAATTTTGTCTCATTCATTTTTCTTACATTTTCTTTTGTTTTTTTTTCTCAATTTTTTTTTCTTGTTCTTTGTTTTTTCTTTCTTCAATTTTTCCTTTGTTTTATTTCACTTATTCATTTTTACAATTTTGTTTTCGTTTTTCAATATACTATTCTAAAAAATTTTTTTCCCCTTTTACACATTGTTCTAATTCTGCAGCATATTTTTCTGTGATTTTCTCCTGCTATAACATGCTGGAAAAGAGAAAATAAACTGGATTTGGGGCCTGCATAATCTAGGTTTTACGATCAAAAAGGAAGAAAGGAAAAATCATTGTTTTGTAAATCTATCTGAGTTTGCTATATGCACTATTTATTTTACCATTATGAGTGTGTGTCTATACGGAGATTAAAAGTCCACACAACCTGGGAACAATACAATTCTTTTATTCTCTTTCAATCATTTCATATTTACAATGATAGAACAATTTATATATTACCACAAAATAAGCAAAGTAAAATAACAGCAAGCACGATTTACATACAAGATGTACAAAGAATAGTGGTACGTGGTAGTGACTGCAGAATATTTCAGTTTGTTTTATTCATTCTTAATTTAAGTTTTTCTTTATATTTTTCGGGCCACCAAACATTACTAATGGGCCACCAAAAATAATTATTTGAAGGTTTTGGTGGCCCGAATGGGCCACCAACAAATGAAGTTAATGTGGAGCCTTGTGGTACGTATTGCAAAAAAAAAAAGTGAAACGCCTCTGGCAGTTTCGCCTGCATAACATAATTGAATATAGCACCAGTGCTGACTCTGAAAACAGCTGGTGAATAATTATTCACAAAAGAAAACATTTACTTGATTACCTTATGTCTATGTTCATGAACTAGATCCACAAACTTAAGTTATGACAATTCCAAAAATACCCCCCAACATTACCAGAGTTCGTTGATCCTAAATGGCCTTTGACCATGGTCATGTGAACTAAAACTCAGGCAGGATCTTCAGCGATACACCATTACCCTTATGTCTAAGTTTCATGAACTAGGTCCATATACTTTCTAAGTTGCGATGACATTTCAAGACTTAACCTTGGTTAAGATTTCAATGTTGACATCACCCCCGTCGGAAAAGCAGCACCTATAATACATGTAGTCTCGCTCTGCTATGCAGGCAAGACAAAAATCTTGAGTACTTTTCAGGACCAGCACTTGCCCAAGAAAGATACATGGTGTACTGTGAAACCTACTACACTATTCTTCTTCGCCATGGAAACCTTCAGAAGTTACGACAAAAATCTTATCATGCATTTACCTTGCAATCATAATGAAGTTGCTCATATCAAACAAGAAACAAAGTTGAAACAATATTTTAAGCAAGCAGCAATCACGAGTTCTATGTACATAATGTACATGTATTCCATTTACATGCAAGCTCACAATGCTGTAAAATTTGTGGTATTTCTTTAATTCTGTTTATAATGCAGCCGTTCTCTTCCGTTTACATGAATATATCATTTCCACAGGATGCAAAAAGTGCTAGTTTTCTCGGTCAAGCAATCTAAATTAATTAGGGGTCACCTCTGATTGTCAGCTTGTACTGCAGTTTTCTAAACATATCACTGGGCGAAGGTGTGCTACTTCTTGACACTGCAAACAAATGAGCAAAATTTGTTAGAAATAAATGTACAATGTACATGTACCTCAGAGGGTAAAGACATCCTCATTCCTCACAAACTTGAGCTTGAAAAATAATATGCTGATTTGTGATCATGCAATTAGCGGGGGGGGGGGGGGGTAGTTGAATTATAAAATGATACCTGTGTGCCGCACCAAAATTGAAAATAGAGGGCCCTGGAACTAAATTTTGGTCTTTAAGGTCATGTCCACCTCAGAAAAATGTTGATTTGAATCAATAGAGAAAAATCAGACAAGCACAATGCTGAAAATTTCATCAAAATCGTATGTAAAATAAGAAAGTTATGACATTTCAAAGTTTCGCTTTTTTTCAACAAAATAGTTATATGAACAGGCCAGTTACATCCAAATGAGAGTCGATGATGTCACTCACTCACTATTTCTTTTGTTTTTTATTGTTTGAATCATACAATATTTCAATTTTTACGAATTTGACGATTAGGGCCTTCTTGCCTGAAGCACAAAATGTTAAAATAATGGAATTCCACATGTTCAGGGAGGAATGAAACTTCATTTCACATGACAATGACGAGAAAATAAAAATATTTCATATAATAAAATACAAAAGAAATATTGAGTGAGTGATGTTATCAACTCTCTCATTTGGATGTAACTGGCTCGTTCATATAAGTATTTTGTTGAAAATAAGCGAAACTTTAAAATGCCATAACTTTCTTATTTTACATCCGATTTTGATGAAATTTTCAGTGTTATGCTTGTTGAATTTTTCACTTTTTATTCAAATCAAGTTTTTGTTGGGGTGGACTTGTCCTTTAAAATGGAGGTCTCCGGAACTCCTCTTGGATCAACGATTGCTAAAAATGCAATGCCTTGGAACAGCACAAATTCTGTGTTTCGGAGCGTTGCATGAATATGCATGAAATCGGTTATGTACATGCAGTTTCTGCGTGATGAACCCAAGTGTCCGAATTACAGTGCAGAGCTTCGACTCACTGGCCATTAAATGCAGACAATGGCAATTTGCCACTGTGCTACACTGAGTATGAGGGGCAATGGAATAAGAAACCACAAATTTGAGGGTCTCCGTAAAAGAGAAAAAATAGGAATTTCTATTGCTTTCTAAATTGGTGATGCTCTGGAATGGAAATTTAAGCTGAAAATGGGGTCTTGACCACGGCACATACATATCATACATTTATACTAAGTACCCCCCCCCCTCCCAGCAATTAGCCCAAAGTCAGCTGAAATATGCAATCTTGTTGTTATTAAGCACCAAGCCCCAAGCGTGAGCAAGCTCCAGTTAAAGGCAGCTGGAAGAAAGGATGCATCATAAATAATAAGCTCACTCTGATGCTTGTCCTTATAAATGTGCTGTACATATGTTAAATTAACATGCTCTGAAATCGAAAACACCAGTCAGAGGCTCGATGGAAGGATTATAAAAAAGGCCAGACCATGTTGCATAAAAATTACTATTATGGTTACTTTGCCATACAATGGCAACTACCATGGAAACAAGGCTGAACAGCCAATCACAATCAATGTTTTAATGGAAGTTACCGTAAGATGACATAGATAATAGCAACTTTTATGCAACAAGGCTCTGGACTTACATATTTATAATTCATAGAAGTATCCGTTATACATGTACCTGTAGGCAGAACTTGATGTTTTTTTTAAGAATAAGTGCACTGCCCATTATAATGCATCCTTCTTTTTTACCTCTTGTAATAATAACTAATGAAATATTTACCTATTGTCAATTGTGGTATACATGTAAGGCCTATGTAACTTGCTAGCTGTCTGGCAAATGACTAGGCTCTTTATAACAAGCATTCAAAGTGTCAAGTGATTTTCTCTAAAACTAAAGTTTAATTCATTGTTATCATACAGTACATGTACATGACAGTCTATTGTTCAATATACATGTACATGGACACACCTTTCTCCAATCACTCTGGGCAATTACTGTCCAAATAAAGTACATTTTAGGCAATATATGCACAATTGCACATTGACTTTTTCAAAATCCTAACAGAAAATAAGGACACTGTATTTTTTGGTTTAGGTCAAGCACTATTTCAATTGAGAAGCTTTTTTACTTTGCTGGTCAAGGCAATGTGATTTTTCTCAAAATCTTTTTTTTTTCTCTGATTTAATTTTCTTTTATATGAACAAGAACTTGACATCTAACAGGTTTGATACATGTGCAATATTTCACCATAAGAAACCAAACAATTATGCGCAGTATTGACCTTTTTCGGAGAAAGGCATGTACATGATGCAAGGGTGATTAATCTCTTTTTAATCTGACATTCATGCCTATTACAGTAACACCCATCTATTACACCTACAGTGAATCATTTGCAATCAAATATTCATGGCCAGTCTTCATTCAACAGCTGCACTCAGACTGCAAAACACGACATGCATATGTAGCTTTGTCAGAATCATCAAATTCTAGACAATAACATTATTAATAGTGTCCAATACAAAAAAAAAATACAAAAAAGTCCTCTACATAAAAGTCAAGTACATACCGGTACACAGTATCATTTCAATTACTGGTACATACTTTTAAATGAGTAGCTACGTATGACCTATACATGTACTTCTACCACAAACAAGTTTTTTTATAGGCTAACATGTGCCTGATATTAGCAGTTTTATGCAAAATTAATTTGTATATGAATTAGCAAATGCATTCGATGATTACATGTACCTGCATTTTGAAATACATGTAACGACCATCTTTCCATGCTCAAATAATTTTTTCAAATATTCATTACATGTACTCCATATCATTTGATACATTAAAAAATAATTATCAAAAGTAATAAATACAGAGAACTGTATAAAGATGAAAAAATGTTTTTATGTCTACTCACTGACTCTGCAGTGATTTGCAAAATTTGTTCACCTCGAATGTGAAGTGCTCTCTCTCACTGTTTTTTCCACACTCTCTCTCTCTCTGCCTGTCTGCCAGGGCTCCGCTTTGCTTAATGTTTTTTCCTCCTCTTAAAATGTGCACTTTGAGATAAAACGTAATGTTTGTTTGATGTGAAAGGATTGGCAACGGGAAGTTTCTATACATGAATAAAACAATATTCAGACAACAAAAAGTACCTTACAGGAAGCAAACGTCTTGTCAATATTTGTAGGAAATCCAATAAAATGGCATTCATGAACTTTGAACATCTGGAAACTTCTTTCATTTCATGGATTCTTGAAGATTTTTTAAAGTTTATAAAATCAAACTCTGATTATGATCATGAATACTGAAGCATGGCATGTTTAGCAAATCCATATGTGGATTGTAAATGTTGAACTAAACATCATGCCCTTTAATTAAGTAATTCTCCACAAGCAATTGCACTATTTTTTAAAAGAAAAAAGACTGCGGGAATTTCCCAGAAACATGAATATGTAATTTGTTTAATAGATCTTTTCATTCTTGGTGTCATTTTCCAAAAGGAACACTGAACTGGAAAATCAATGCAGTGGCAGATCCACAGTGACTGGGGCTGGGGCCTATCCTCCTACTCAAGAGTTTGTCTTCTTTTCTTTAAGAAACATGTAGCCATTAAAAAGTGTATGAAAAAATTCAAAAAATCGATCCCCACCCCTGCATTGTGATGTGTACAAATGTATAAAGTTGGAATTGAAAGTGGGCGGTTCCAGTAAAAGCAGACATTTTCCAAAAATTCATATTGATTCTATCTAAAATCTGGACCAAACGTTTCTATCAAAACTCATATGGAATTTCATATTACAAAGGAAAATTATGATTAGCCTCAAATAATTATTCTTACGCATCTCCTTATAAGAGAATCCAAACAATACAAAAAATTAAACACATGGGACTACATACATATTCAGGGCTCCACACTAACCCTTTTTTTTCCTACTGGTCCGACATGATCGTGTTGGAGCGGTAGAAAAAATATGGTATTAAATTAAAGATTTAGACATCAGGAAAAACGATGGTGATAGAATTCAGATGGAAATCCACAGAAATATACACATTTCTAATGTAAATGCAAAAAAAGTGAATCAGTCTATTTCAAGGAATAATATTCCTACATGTATAAAACACCCAAAAGATATCTTTAATATACTTTTAACCCTTTCACATGCAAAAAAATATATCAGAATTATGTAGCAACAACTTCAGATTCATACATGAAAAACCTCATGTGAAATGACTTGTTTTTCAACTAGTTTGTCGTGCACGCTGCAACTCGCAAAATATCACATTTTAAGGTTTGAAGTAGAAATTAACAACTTTAATGCACATTCCAGAATGAAATATTTTACAATTTTAAGTATTCTTCAAAGTGTTGTCTTTCAGCTGGGTGTGACAAAAAAAAATAATCTGAAATTGCCCAAAATGACTTTTGGCGCACTTTGGTTTCGCTCTGGCCCACTGTGAGGCACTACTGCCGCGCGCTGAATGGGGTATATTTTTTAAATTTGATGTTAATTTAACAGAAAATTATTAATGTTTTTTTCATTTTCAGTAGGATAATCTGATGGTCATCATTTAATACATCATATTAAAAGGAAATTTTCAAACATAAGTTGCGGGAAAGGTTAAAAAATGTCAAATATGTGGTGCAAGACAAAGTGTAATGGGACTGACTGGAATTTTTCTATCCACAAAAGAAAATTGAAGCTGCTTCCCAAATTAAAATGTCTTATTTGAGACTTCTTCAAGTACATGTATATCTACATGCAAGGCCAAGTAAAAATAGATAGTAGTTGATCGTCCTGGTTTTTTGAGAGCAGTGATGAGGGTGATCCTTACTCTTTTTTTTTAAAACAAGAAGCATTTTCTTGGCCCATTTTTTGACATCAGTGATGAGGGAGGTCTTTACTATTAGTATTAACTATTTTTTGGGGGTAATTTTTATTCAGATGATTGTCAGGCCATGTCAAGCTAATAGCTTGAATTATGTAATCAATGCATGCTCAATATTAATAATAAATGAGTAGAAACATATATACAATTGATTGGAAATCTATGGAAAATGCATTATGCGATAAAATCTATTGATGTATTGCTGATGTATACCAGTACTGTATTGTTGTAAAACAAAATGTTCATGTCAAGTGAATGATTTAAACATTATTCTATATTAATATATACATGTATGTTAGGGTAAAATATGCATGTGGGGGGGGGGTCATTTTTATTACCATGGAGCCATGTTCAGTTTTCAGGGGCACATCTCTTTTTCAGCTCTGGGCATGGTTTCACTTCAGTTTCCAGCTGCTTGTATATTCGTTTACATAATTTTAATACTGTTTATTCAATTGTTATCCATTTTTTTTAAATTGATATCAAATGTTAAATGATTATTGAATTAATTGTTAATTGTTCACATAATGTTGATTATTCAAATATTTGTAACTTTTAGTGTTAGATCTATTTACTAACTGATTTTTACAATTGTCCATCAAATTGAATAGCTCAAGGAAGAATGAAGTTTATCAAATTTGAACAGAATTGGCACTTACTGGAATCCCAATAATGATTTTCAATATTGATAATGAATAACTCAATTGAAATGATTTTTTGAATATTCAATGCATTGCCTGCTGACGTTAGAGAACTCGCCAGAAAATTCAACTCATTACAAAAATTCACATGTCGCACCAGCACAGTCAATCACATCACTCCAGCACCCATGCATTCACCCAACACATTCAATCACCGCAACACATATCGAAGTACAGACGCTCACCAAACCCCCCCCCCACTGAAATACAAATTACGTCATTAAAATTGATTTATCTGTGCCATATTTCCAAAGCACGTGACGGATTATTACAGATTCAGGAAGCAGGGTTCCCGAAAATGCACTAAAAATGAAGAAATCTGTGATATTTTCTGAGTTTGCAAACTTTATTTTCTTGTTAATTTATGATTGTATCTTCAAAATTCCAATAAAAACACAAATCAGATTTTTTTTGTCTTTCTTGCAGTTAATGCGATATTGGACTTTGCAATTGTTTTATGAAGTTGCGAGAGATCCCAGGGCACATGAGAGCAAATCGCTCGCCAATCTTGTGAATTTTTTCCGCTATTCAGCAGCCATAAAAATAGTAAATATCAAGAGAATTGATGCTGCAATAAAAAAGGGAAGCAGGCGCAGATGAGAAACATCACAATTTTTTTTTTAGCCAATTTTTGAAAATAGTAAATAGTAAAAAATTTCATGCGGCGGCAAAAATAAATGCGCACGAGGACAATCAACTACTTTCTTTTTTTTACTTGGCCTAAATAATGTTTTGCATACCTTGAAATTGGTAAAAGTGTTTTATTTTGAAAGAACTAAATATTACAATGTAATCAGTCACCTATTTTTCCATGTCCTTTTTGTGTGTTGCGACTGACTGATTTTCGGGACGTCATGTTGTCCACAATTTATACATCCTACAACCATTCTGTATACATTGTCTTAAAGCCTTTCTTAAGGTATTAAGAAAGACACATAAAAGTGTAATACAACTGACCGTGGAATCGTGGAATTAAAGGTGTCCTGACTTAAAGTCAATATTTCAGTTACACCCGCATGACATTTATATCCACCCTTAAAAAATAAAAATCAAGAAATTCTTTGAAGTTAACTTGTTCAATCAGATAATGATTCATAGTTATAATCTTTTCTTTAAAGAGAAATTCTAGTAGTTGCAGTAAACACTGATTTCATGAGAAAGTCTGTAAAACAAGGCTTAATTGTCAGTATATCATCGAGGATGTAGATCTGGTACAGTTACATAAACTGAACTTTGTGAAATCTTGAAATCTACGCTGAAAAATGTTCAGACTGAAGATCCCCAACACAGATAAGCGCACATGGGACAGTATATAATTATTGCTTTGAATGTCGGGCCTGACGCTCTACCCGAATCCTGTGCTTATTTGCTGATTTCTCAGCAGTTATACAATTTCTTCCAGAATCCTTTGGCACATACGTTTTATTTAAACAAACAGACACTTTGGTGGTCATTTCATTGGATTCTGTACGAACTCATTTTGATATCGTTACCAAAACTAGCATTTACCTTTAAATGTTAAAATATAAGGCATACCTGTCACAAGTTTGCTAGTTAAATTGACCCATGACAACAAATAATGAAACAAGCAAATCTACACACATTCCCCAATATACAGGTGTGGAACATCCACGTGCACACAGTGTAATTTTTACAAAAATGGAATGATCAATGGAAACGATATGATTCCTGATGACTGTTTAACTCCCCATATGATGGAAGGTCAGTACATGTACAGTACAAATTTCAATCTTGCTTCTTGAAAAATATGGTACTGGTAGTCACATCTTAAAACATCTGTATTAGATACCAGTATTAAGTGCAAACAACACTTTAAACGGCATCTTTATCATCTAGAAGTTAGGTTGCTGGAGTGATTAAACGCTATTTGCATGAAATAACAGGCGTAGTGGAAAGGTGCAGTTATTAGCCGATTTTGATTTGAGTTGACCTTGAAAACGCTCAAAGTTGACAAGAGGGTTTCCTGAATCCGCTGAGAAAGTGTTGCAGTATAAAAACTGCCATAACTTTTGAAAATAATCGTGAATCTGAGTGATAAATTTATATTTTTGCAAAGAATGATTATTTTGACTGCTCATCTTGTTCGCTTTGCTGTTTGTGGAGTAAAAATAAGCTCCTTAAAAATAGGAAAATACCCTGTAGTAAAAGAAATATCGCTTGAATTTTAGTTCTCTGACATGAACGAAACAATAAGTCAGAAAGTAATTATTAAGGTAACTTTATGTGAAAAGTCAGTTCTTGTAAACACAGTGTACGAAAAATATCTGGAAATAATCCAACTCCTTGCGAAATTTGTTTTCATTCCGAGTCAGCCCACTGAAAACCATGACGTCATCACCCAACTTCAGTCCCATATACTCACTTTTTGTTTTTTTCTGAAGACGGTGAAGTACAGTCACTGGCAGTGCGCCAGTTCAGTTGCCATAAAGCTACCATGCCGGAGCATGCAAAATCCCAAAAATAAGCGAACTTTCCATGAAATAATGAACTCTGTCTCCACATGCGTGGATGTTACAAATTCAGAACAAATTGGCTGTTTTCACTTAGTTAATTGCACCCGTCCACTAGGCCTGACAAGCCACAACCAGATGCTCTATGAGTATGATTAACCATGGCATGCAATTACTAAAAAAAAAGAAAAAAAAAGCCAAGATGCACAGACTTGAAGCACAATCGAATGAATGCAGATTTGTGTTGAAAAAATAAAACAACTTACTTTGAACTCTGCCAAAATTACCACTTGATCCATCAACTAATCGTGCTGAAATTGAAGCATTAATCAGTGGCATCATGTTTGCATACATGAATAAGAATGTATGGAATCGGGATGGAATGAATTATTAGTCAGTCAAGCTTAATGGATAGGTGTTTACTTGGGATAATAATTTTTTTTCAAATTGGCTGTTTTCTCTAACATGTTCAATGATAAAAAGAAAATTAAAATAAATAAGGATTTTAAGACTGAACCAAACTTTACTGTAATAAATTTCTTATAATGAAATGTCTTGTATCTTTTCCATAAAATGAATTTTTTATAAATTGTAAAAATGGTTTCAATGGGTAATTTACGTTTGAAAATTGATTGGGCTTCTATTAATTGTAATCAATTATTACTCATAAAAAATTAATTGAAATAAAAACATTGGAAAGGTAGAAAAAGTGTTAAACATTGCCCCCACCCTCCCCTTCCCAGAGAACATTGGTAGAGTAATGGAATGTGTTTTTCTAAACTTTAATAGGACATGATAATTGTCAGAAAATATTTTAAACAAGTGGATTGCCTCTGGCAGTCTCACCTGCATTTATACCCGATTCAATATAGCAGCAGTGCTGACTTTGAAAACTACATGTACGATAAAATAATTATTTACAAAAAACACCACTCATATAATGATCCAATACTAATTCATTGACCCCACATGATATTTGACCTTGATCATGTCACCTAAGACTTGTCAGTGATACTTGATTACCCCTAGATGTCCACATTTCATAAACTACATACTTTGAAAGTCATGACAGCAATTTAATGATTACCTCCAACATGGCCAAAGTTCATTGACCTTAAATGACCTTTGACTTTGGTCATGTGATCTTAAATTCGCAAGATATGTTCAGTGATACTTGATTACTCTTACTGTATGTTCAAGTTTTATGAACTAGAACAATACACTTTCAGAGTTATGATGGTTATTCAACAAATACCCCCACATGGCCAAAGTTCATTGACCTTAGTCATGTGACCTTAAACTCGCACAGGATGTTCAGTGATACTTAGTTACTCTTATGTCCAAGTTATATGAATCAGATCCATAAAAATTTTATGAACCACGTCCATATACTTTCAAAGCTATGACGAAATTTCAAAAACTTAACCTTACATGTAGGTTAAGATTTTGATGTTGATTCCCCCAACATGATCTAAGTTCATTGACCTTTGACCTTGGTCATGTGACCTGAATCTCAGCAGTATGTTCAGTAATACTTGATTAACCTTATATCCAAGTTTCATGTAGGTCCATATACTATATGTTATGCTGTCATTTCAAAAACTTAACCTTCGGTTAAGATTTGATGTTGATGCCGACCTTGTCGGAAAAGCGGCGCATGTAGTCTCGCTCTGCTTTGCAGGCGAGACAAAAATGAGACAAATAAAAAAAACACTGAAAATGAATAATAAAGATCATGTGTGATAAAAGGCTGGAAAGATCAACATGAAAAAAAAATCATAAGCAAAGTTGTACATTATTGTGCGTATGATTATTGCCTGAATTACCATTATGTGGTGGATATACTGTATATCTGCTCTGTTCATCTGATTTAGGGTATAAAATATTTAAAAGAAATTATGATAGCATTACACCAAATAATGCCTCTAAGATTCTTCACATATTGTTGGTCTGAATGTCTCTGACCTGTGTAAATAATTTAAGATTTGCAACAAAACCAAGTATCACTTTCTGCTACAAAATAATAGAAGTCACATTTTCTGTTTTTATACAAAAGTAACATTGAAATTAAGAATAACCAAGGAGGTTTAAATGAGATGGAGTAACAGCAAACAAAATCCCTTTGAACAAGCTTCGAAGCCGCCAGCAGAAAGTATGTCAGGCATGCACTTTGCTCAACGGCTCTTGCAATTGTGTAGACAAATGATTCCCGCGTAACTCCGCAGCTATTGGTCATATATAAAGGGAAATATGCTATTGTGATGATAATAATTTTTCGCCGCATCTGGTCTGGTTATATATGTGTACATGTAGTACACAATTCAGAGGCATGCGAAAATAAACTATGCAATACATGTATGTCCTGAAATATGACTCCAATTTCCTCGAATGGGCATGTGCGGGCACTCATCTGGCATATACAATAATGAATAGCAATATTCCATCGACCACTTTTGAAATTTTCATTAGCCGCAAACGATGGGAAAAGTGTTAAAATCTGGTTTCAGTAAAGGTCAAATACATACTTTTTCCACTAATTAAAGGTAAATTGATATAATCTGGGCAAATATCTCAGCGTAATAGCGCTTGGTTATTGATGTCTTGTCATGCGTACAAATTTCTGTTTGTTTATTAATATAAAACATGGAAAATTGATCCAAATGGATATTCGTAAAATTTCACTTCGGATTTCTTCACTGAAACTGGCGGCTTCGAAGGCGGAAATAAAAAAGGTCTTAACTGCCGTTCTATCTTTTGTGCTTCTTTAGAAATGAACAGCTGCTTGAATAAATTTGTTGCCTGTTGGAACTCCTGGCATAGAAACTTCTTGGAATAAATATGAAGATTATATGTCATTGTGGAAAACTGGTGAAAAGTGAAAAATTTTGAAAATTTTCTATTTCGTTTTCAATATTTTTTACCTTTTTATCACTTTTACATACAATATTAATGAAATCACCAAACACATTTTTCAATCATTTAACAGTAATAAAGAAAAACATTCTAGTTTTAATTTGATGATACCAAATTTGTAGTTGAAAGTCAAGAACATGCACATGTAAGCTGATTTATGCAAGATGGACAATTCCATAAAATGATCAACCTTTTTGTATGACCGACCCCACTGTTCTCAAGTTTTACTTCACTTTATAAATTTACCAAGTCATAGTCCTTTGGAAACATTACAGACTTTCATAAGAACCAAAAATCAGAAACAGAAAATTTCACGAAGGTCCCACATTTAAGGGGTTCGACATATATATTTTATGGAATTGCCGAAATGATTAACTGCCAACATAAATTGGAGCACTAATGGGAATATGCCATGCTGTGTCATAATTGCTGCTTGGCACATACTGCTTTACACATGAATAAGTTCTGTCCATACGACTAGGGATGAACTAAAAACTGAACTTAACAAAATAATAGTCCATCACTAAACCAATTAATGGAGAATTTTACCACTTAAAGATTTTGTGTATCATGGTAGACCTAAAAAAATGGGAGCTCGGGCAAAAATTCTAAATGGATATTAAAAAGGTTTGCATACAAGATGTACAAAATGAAAGTAACTTAGAGGTAGTGGCTGCAGAATTTATATTTCAGAAGTTTGTTTTATTCAATTTTTTTTTCTTTATATTTTTCCAGACACCAAACTTTAAAATCGGGCCACCAAAAAAAGTTAATGTGGAGCCTTGCATATGCCATAATATTCCATAATAATTGTGGACATTAATGGAATGACATGACAAGACATTACAAGAAATTGCCATGACAAGACATCACAAGAAATTGCCAGTTTGCAGGCGCAGAGGTCTCCAAATAAGTAAAATGTGATACCAACCCAATTTATGGCATTTTAACCTCCATCTGATACAATTATCTTACCTTTGTCTGCTTGATTTCTTTTCTAAAGCTTTGCCTTTGCTAAAATGATCAGGCGCAAAATAAAGTCACACTTTTTTATGACATTTTTTCAGCCGAGTGCACATTAGATCTAACGTTAGTTGATCGCCATGGAATTTTGAGATACCATCGAAACCCATTTGTTCACTGCAACCATCCTGCCTGTGGGGAATCTACAGGTAGGATTATGGTATGCCAATGCTGTACATAGCACACACTTTAAAAAAGCATTAAACTATCACTTTTGTGACCAAAATTACTACATGTAATTTCCTTAAGTTAAAGTTTATTTTTCATTAGTAAGTTGGGAATAATTTTTGTATTCACCAGAGCACTCAAAAACTTGAATTTTGGGCATATTTTTGTGTACGCCCTCTATTGGTGGAAAGTAATATGGCAACAAAATTTTCATTTTTCAATCTCTATTTTTAATCCAGAAAAAATAATTCAAAGAACCAAATTTACATAAGAGCCAAGTTATAATGATGAATCGCTGTATTGGCAACTGACAGTGTAAGAAAATCAAGATTTGTCCCATAGAAAAAGAGAAAATAAGCCAAAATTGCCACCCTTATTTTGCCACAAATGGAGATGTAACTGGGAACAAGGTTATATCATAACCTTGTTCATTGAATGAGTGTCGAAACCCTTGACCTACACATGTAGTATAGAGAGTTACCGACCGGCCTTGTATTACCGAACGCGCGCATCGTACGCATCAGAAAATAATTTCATACGCTCAAAACTTTGCAACATCCTTCCAAATTGAACTTGAATAGAAAGATGATGTAAAATAGTCAAAAACACATTTTCAAAGTCTTGATATTCTAAAAAATTAAAATATAGTCAAAATAGCTCATCAGTGATTTTGTTGTTTTCTCAAATTTTCCCATAGAAAACACATGTTCAGTAATACGATACCTTTTTCAAGTGACAAAAATATTTTACATGCAAAGAGGGGTCCGATTGGAAGCTAAAATCGTAAAAAAGAAAAATGATTTCGGCAAAATTTTTACATATTTATATTTTGTAGGTAATTGTGTATTCATGGTGAAAGTTTGATGAATTTTATAATGTGTTTGATATGATTGAATTAATGAAAAGTGTTCGGTAATACGATCCTAGTCTTGAGGACTCTGTGAGCATATTTTTCATAAAAAATATGCTCACGAAGTCCTCAAGACTAATACGATCCACTACAATAGCTTATAATTCTATCAAGCGAATTCGACTTAAGATATTAGATATTCATCTTGCCTTCCGTTTGCAATATTGTTTTTGTCAGATATGTGTGAACTGTGTCTGTGAGAATTTTTTTTATTGAAAATCAACTCCATAATATCTAAAATGTGCGCAAATTATGGTCCCCCATCATATAGATCTAGGCTTACACCAGGTTTTAAGACTTAAAGGTCAAGTCCACCTCATAAAAATGTTAACTTGAATCAATAGAGAAAAATCAGACAAGCACAATGCTGAAAATTTCATCAAAATCGGATGTAAAATAAGAAAGTTATGACATTTCAAAGTTTCCCTTATTTTCAACAAAATAGTTATATGAACGAGCCAGTTAGTACATCCAAATGAGAGAGTCGATGTCACTCACTCACTATTTCTTTTTGTTTTTTATTGTTTGAATTATACAATATTTCAATTTTTATGAATTTGACAATTAGGACCTCCTTGCCTGAAGCACAAATGTTAAAATAATGGAATTCCATGTGTTCAGGGAGGAATGAAACTTCATTTCACATGACAATGAAGAGAAAATAAAAATATTTCATATTTTATATAATAAATTACAGTGAGTGATGTCATCAACGCTCTCATTTTGATGTAACTGGCTCGTTCATATACTATTTTGTTGAAAATAAGCGAAACTTTAAAATGCCATAACTTCCTTATTTTACATCCGATTTTGATGAAATTTTCAGTGTTAATGTTATGCTTGTTGAATTTTTCTTTTTTTATTCAAAGTTTTTGTTGGGGTGGACTTGTCCTTTAAGTTAGACATGTAACTTAAGTTTTTTAAGTGAAATATGGACATATCCGGCATGCACCATGCTCACACCAGTCCACAGTTAACTTTAAGTGTTTCACTCCAACATGTATTTGTAATTGTATGGATGGTCATCATGACATCAACCGATTGTAACGTTGCAGCTGGCGCTGGCAGCCGTCTGTTTTGAGGAGTTTTTTAAATATTTGTATTTCAAAAATAATTCTCCTCATATTTGGTGAGTGGAGCCAAAGGAGTTCAGCGGAACAACCAACATAATAGAGACCGAAGCTTTTGGTCTAACTCTAAGTTACAACCGATGGCGATGCTGCTAGCTGCTCGGCCTCGGAGCCGAGCAGGATCGCAAGGCGTGATGCTGCGCCACTGCACTGCACTGCCATGCCACTGGGTACGGGGCAAGCTGCTGGGGAGTGCTGCTCCACTGCCTGGCCCTGCTGGGGCTGGCGATAGAAAAAAAAACCGAAAAGAGATAGGTCTACTCACTGTATTTTGTTGTTGATTTCCCCTCAGAGTCTACGATTTGGATCTTAGGAATCGTGTGGGAGTCATCATTTGCGTCATGGTCTGCATTTTCATCAGTTTTTGTCACGGTAAATCGAACAGAAGACATTTTGAAAGCCTTCTCCCGTAAGTGTTCGTCTCGCGTAGTAGTTTAATCGGATGACTTGATCACGATATCGATCGATATCGCGCAGCCCTATATATTATATTTTTAGCATCCGGTGAAACTTGACCTGACCCAATTTTATAGTTGGGCCAGTCCTATGGTTTCACAGAGTGGCCCGGTGAGTGGGTGCCAAGCTATAAACACAAAAACATTGAAATATCATCCAATTAAGTGTTTGGGCAAACATAATGAAAATGTTAAAATCATTTGAAAATGCATGATTCTCTCATTGCAATAATACATTTTCCTATTAAGCTGCAACATTTCAAACATATTTTCCTATACTATTTTAATGATATTAATGGCATTATATCCTTTTGATGTTTTAAGTGTTCTGGGGTCCATTGCAGAAAGAGTTAAACATAAGTAAAAAAAAAAAAAAAAACACTTGCAAGTCCCAAATGTGCACTGTTAATGGTTGAAAATCAAGTTGCGCATGATTTTGGAGTTGCGACGATCAGGGTGACCAGACGTCCCGTATTTCCCGGGATTGTCCCGTATTTTGCTCTTTTGTCCCGGCGTCCCGACAACCCTTCCCGGGACGCCTATTTGTCCCGTATTTTAGAATATTGAACAAAATGTAGTTACATGTAATACATTTAAAAGTGACGAATTTTCATCAAATACCCAACAGATGACGAAGTATTTTTTTTGTTTTGTAATAGTATTTATTAATCATTCAGTTCAATACAAATCATCGTACAAATACTCATGGTATTAACATAATCATAAACAATGGATAAATTCAATAACAAAAATTAACCATTATTTTATAACCAATATAAATTCACAAAATCATACAATAGTTATGTAGAAAATTTATTACTCAACATTGATTAAACTGAATGAAATTTACAATAAAAAAAAAATAAATAAAAAAATGGAAAAGGGTTTGAGTGCACCCCCCCCCACAGACACACACAGAAGAGACATTAAACAATTATACAGTACAATAACAAAAAATACAAAAACAAATTAAGAAAAGCAGAAGGAAGGAAAATAAAGAGAGAAAAAAAAAGAGAAAAAAAAGAAAGAAAGAAAGGAATGAAGTAACAAGCAAAGTAATAAAAAGAGGACAGATACAGTGACAGACAGACCAGCCCACCCCGCACGTGTGGAAACCGGGCAAAAACCATCCCTCTCTCATCCTTCTTAATTGTTTTTAGGTGTTCCCACTTTTTATAATGCTGTGTTAATGTTTTTCTCTCTATAGCAATTTTCTTTTCTTCTTCTTTACTTTTAAAAAGCTTTACTTGAATCTCTTCGGCAGTTGGTAGTTTATGATTCCCCCTACCGTGATATATTAAAAATTTGATAAGTAAAATGATATGATTTAATAATTGTCTATTTTCTGATGTCTCGTCTAATCCAACATGGATATCCTTCCACTGTATAGAGACAACGATAAAATCGATAACTGTTAACTTTTGCAAGTTCTCTGGTGATTTTCTTGCTAACCCAATACATTGCAAAAGAACTTGGCCTCCTGCCTATGTGTAACAGGCTACTAGCTAGGCATGTAGGATCGGAGCAGATTCTCAATGGTGCAAACAATGACATGATAAACAGTTTTTTCCACCAAAATAATCACAAAATATAATGAATTCTCAGATTACTGATTTTCTCCAAATCAGTAATCTGAGAATTCAAGTTCAAACAAATTATCGAGTTTTCATAACTAGATCTAGTTGTTTCAGCTTTTCGTTTTGAGTCTAGATGTGTATCATGCCGCGATGTTTCATCTAATTAGTTTGACAATGCTTCACTTTGAAATTTTATTCATTTTTTTAACATTTTAGTTTTTTTTAATTAAAAAAATATATTTAAAAAACACCAAATATCATTATGATTTTTGTTAGAGGATTGGATTATTTTTGTTAGTTGAAGTTTGAACTTTTTCCGTTTCTTCCTTTTCTATCCTTCTTTCTCCATCATTCTATCCTTCCTGCTTGCCTTTTTCGTTCCAACTATCTTTATTTCATATCTTTCTTTCCTGATCCTTTCTCTCTCTGTTCATATTTCTTTCTTTGCTTCTTTCTCTTACTTGCTTTTTAAAATAAAATTTCCTGTTTTATTTCATTCATTTTTAATTTCTTTGCTTCCTTCTCCCTAGCTCACTTTCCTTTTCCTAACGTTCTCTCTCTCTCCTTCCATAACTTTCTTTTTTTTCAATCTGTCCTACCTTCATTCTTTCCTCCCTCTCTTTCCTCCTTTCTTTCATTCTTTATTTTATTTTTCCTTCTAATTCTTTTCCCTTATTCTTTCTTTCCCTCCCTTCCTACCTACCTTCCTTCCTTCCTCCCTCCATCCTGTTTTCTTCTTTCTTTGTTTGTTTCTTTCTATCAAAGAATGAAGGAAACATTTTTTCTTTCCTTCATTCTTTCTTTCCTCCTCCTTTTTTATACTTTCTTTTTTTTCTCCTTTATTTTGTTTTTTTCAAACATTTAAAAATTCCTTTCTTTTTCTTTCTTATATTCAATTAAAAAACGACCGATAAATTGTTCTCTCTTTTATTCTTTTTTCTTTAATTTTCCCCTTCACTTATTCTTTCTTTCTTCTTTATTCATCTTTTTTCGTTTGTCTTTTCATTCTCTCTTTCATTCTTTAGTTCGCCCTCCCTTCCAATTCTTTACATTTTTTTCACAAGTCTAACACTGTGTTGCCTTCTTTGTTTATTCTATTTGTGTAGATTGTCCCGTATTTCATTTTGTGAAATCTGGTCACCCTGGCGACGATGGCAACTCTTTTTGCAACGGGCCCTGCAGAAAACGTTTTTGATGATTTCTGAAACCATACAATTTAAATATGATTTCAACATTTTTTGGAAACAAATTTTAAGTTGTTAATAGAATGTTATTTTAATGGTTAGAAAATGTCGCAAGTATGGTCTCTTACTGAGTGTTTCAAGTGAATTAAAAAAAATCAATTAATTGGTTTCAAGTTCAAGTTCATCTTTACAACTCTATCCCATAACCCATATTATCTTATTCTATCCTATTGATGTCTTCTTTGGGTATACCCAGTTGTTGTGTGTCCGGACAGGTTGTGTGTACGGACGATCAATTTTAGAAAGTCATTTGGAAAAATTTACAAGTGAATTAGTTTCATCAATTTTTAGTACAAAATGTTAGGAAATATTGTAGAGAACAAAATAGAAGATGATTACAGCTATTGAATTCATATTTTTAGTGTAATCCAAAGACAAAAAAGAAGGCTTCAAAATTATAAAGTGTCCGGACACCCGACCCCCCCCCCATCCTACTGCCCAATACGCCCCACAGTAGGAGCCAAACGGAAATGCGCAGAGAGATCAGGGGCCGATTGCACGATAAGGGTCTTACGTCGCCCATCTTTTATGATGCGCCATGTGAATTACGCATTTTAAATAAATCATCTGCAAACATATTTCATTCGTCCATTAAAATAAACGAAATATTTGTTTATAAAATGATGTGATATATCATGAAATTGTATAAAATTTGATTTAAAAGCAAGCTAACGAATCTTATTCTTATCATAAATTTTATCAGAAACACCCCCGCTTATTGATTGGGGGTAATTGCAGGTGCAGTGGCGGATCCAGAGGGGGGCGCCCCGGGCGCGCGCCCCCCCTATTTTTGCCGGATTTTTTTTTTTTTTTTGATGGTTATATTTACTGGATTGGTACAATGTAGTCAATTTCAATGGCTAGATCTAGTCAAAACTATATTTTAACTTACGCTCATGGCCTTTGTGTTCGCACAAATGCATCTCTGTCATACTGTATTGCAATATGTAAATTCCGGAATTCCAGGGCGCGCAAGTCGATTGGTTGGAAAGTTGCACCACTTGTAATCGGGAGTTGCAGTGCAGTAACCAGTGTGAAGGTGTTGGATTGGATATCATTTTTTCCCGAAATTTTGTGTTTTTTGTAACATGCGTTTGTCCGTCTTTATGGCAAATACATGTAAATTGTAAGTAACAGATCGCGAGAGAAAGTGTCAACGATGCGAATGATAATGTCTATCCCCGAGATTATTCTTCACTCAAAGATGATCGAAGCCCTATATCGGGCGCCACGTGCGCAGCGCTTATCATTCTGCCTTGGTTATGTACGTTTTCACTGAAATGTATAGGTCAGACATATTTATATTTAATGTAAACTAACTTTAAAACTTTCTGGTAGATTCAGAGGCATATTATCCAGGGCGCCCCAACTAAATTTCGCCGAAGCAATCATTCCAACGAATTATCAAGGAGCAAAATTGTATATTCTCAATCACCAGTCGACCCCACTCCGCGTTTGCTGTGTATAGGCAGCTATATATATGTCAGCGTATAAGGAGCGAAGATTTTATGTGACGGGGGGGGGGGGGGTGGGGGTTGGGGGGGGGAGAATGAAAATACTTTCGTGCTGGGGAAAAACGTCCCGAGGACACATTGTGTATTGTTAAAAAGTAGAAATTGTGACATTAACCCCCCCCCCCTCCCTTATTACCCCATTTTAAATGTTTGATAATCTATAGGTTTGCTGATTACAATATATCTTTAAAAAAAATTGCCAGCAAAATCGACAAAAAATAGTTTTAAAAATCTAGGGGGGGGGCAACCTCCCCCGAAGTATTTGAGGGAGAACACGTCCCCCCGATCGCTGCCGATGATATGCGCGTAAACCCAAATCCATCTGACCAAGGAGGTTGGTGGAAGACAGATTTCGGACAGATTTCCCCCTCCCTGATGTGTTCCTCCGCGCACCCGTCCGATTGACGTGACTTGAGGCAACTTTGTGGTATAGTTTTAACAAGTGCTTCGTAAAAATTGATTAACTTATGTTAAAATAAATATAAATACAATTTCATCCTGGCTGGTCATAAGTTAAGATGGCAACGCGATGAGAGACTGAACGTAAACAATAAAAATGATGAGAATCCCCTTAAGAAGCATTATATTACTTTGAGGTTGTGTAGAATGACTGGATTATTGAAGATGATTTGAAAATAATACGAGGGAAAAGGTTGATTACCAGAAGATGATGTCGTTTTTTCTGTAGTTTGTAACAATTTACTGTGCATTTTGGGGAAAAAAGAACCAAATTTTATGCATGTTGCCATACGACTAAACAATTCTCGTTTGAAACACAATGTAAATACACAAATGACCATAGGCGGCGGAAGCGCCTAAATTTGAGGAGGGGGGACGGTCCCCCCCCCCTAAATTTGTAGTTGATGACCTTTTTTTTTTTTTTTTTGCTTGTCAATTAATTTTCCTACGCGTCCCCCCTATAATTTTTAGGTTGAGAACCTTTTTTTTTTTTTTTTTTTGGCTTGTCAAATTTTTTTCTTGGGTTGTCCCCTCCTAAAATTTTGGGCTTCCGCCGCCAATGCAAATGACAATAAACAGAATGGATTATTCGGAACTTATCGATTACAAGTCTCAGTTTCGTATCATTTAAATTTGACGTTTCAATCACACGATGCAAGCAAGTGAAGAACCTTTGCCAAACGTATGTTTTGAATGACCGCTTATACGCCGGTGTGTGACTGGAAACCAGCTCCTAAATGAGTCAGTATGTGTCTTTTATTCCCTTTTATTCATGAAGTTACAGTGATTTAAGTGTGCATTTTTCTTCTAAAGGTGCTCTCAAAATATGACTTTTGGACATGATTTTTTGAAAAAGTCCTTGCCGTGGGAGGGGGGTATCCCCCCTCCCCCCGCTCGGTCGCTTCGCTCCCTCGCCGCTAGCGCCCTCCCTATTTCAAAATCCTGGATCCGCCCCTGATTCCAGAACGTTTTGATGTTATTGTCAGAATATTTCAACAGCGTTTTTAGAATGATTTTCTTACATCAAATGTATGACATTATAAAGATGTAGGAAAATGTTATTTTGTTTCTCAAAAAATGTTAATATTACATTACAATAACGTAAGAATAAGGATGTTTATATTATTGAAACATTTGTGGAGAACATTTTTATTTCAAAATGTTTTGTTGAATTAGCTAGAAAAACCATAGTTTCATATCACTTCAAGAACGTTTATTATTACTGTCATAATATCTAACAACGTTTTTAACATGCTATTTTTGCATCCACGATCTAACATTATGTCAGTGAAATGTTATTTTGTTTCCAGCTCTTAAAATGTTAAAAAGATATGAAAAAAGTCAAAATTGTTGTTTCTAATACATTTTCAAACATTTTTAGAGAACATCAGCCAAACAAGGCAAAAGCGATTTTGTGTCTCGCCCACGTACGTACGAAAATAACCAGAAATATCGTGATTCGCGAGGGCATATTATCAAAACTTCATTGTAAGACTGGGATGGAATACACTTGCCTTAAGAGCCTTGCACGTAAATTTTAATGTTGACCTGAAAATGACCTTTGAACTTATCATGTGACCTCCGACTGCAGCATAACATGCAGGTCCCCCAAGTCAATCTACCATCCAAGTTTGGTTGAAAAGCACCTTATGCATGGTTGCGGAGTTAGTTAAGGTTGACCTGAAAATGACCTTTGACCTTATCGTGTGACCGTATCGCATTATTCCGGTGAGGCAGTTCTAGGTATGTCTTCATGAATATCTATTAGGTGGGCCGATGATGTCACATCCCCACTTGTTCTTTTGTTTTTTATTATATGGTATTAGGTTTATTAAAAAAAATTCTAAGAACTAAAACAATTGGATTGACAACTGATTATTAAAGTGCATTTGATATTTATTGCAGCACCTTATTTCATCATAATGGAGACACATCATTGTACATGTATAAAATAATGAAATATCCATGATTTCATGTAATAACATTTATAAGAAAAAGGGAAGCGGGGATGTGACATCATCAGCCCACCTAATGAATATTCATGACGATGTGCATATAACTGTTTTCACAAAATATTGATAAACTTCAAAATTCAATGACTTTGTTATTCGTTATCCGATTTTGATGAAATTTTCAGCATTTTGCTCTGTGAATTTTACTCTATCTATTTAGATATAATTTCCGGGCCGAACCATCCCTTTAAGAATGTTATTTTTTCGTCATTTTAACACCAAAATTGAAAAATACGATAAGATGATTTAATAACATTTTTTGAAAAATGTCTTTTACATGTTTTTCTTGTCAGGCCATCGTTATATGCTTGATATTATAATAACATTTATTCAATATTTAACATATGGGAATGTTTCATTAATGTTATGCAAATTTTCTTCAGAAATGTTTTTTGAAAGCATTTCTAGGATCTTCAAAAAATATTATTATAAAGTTATGCATTAGTTGGGTGGACGTTCCAGTTATTTTGGGTACATCATGATCTGCACATATTTTACGTAACAATTCATGGGGGCCATTTCATAAAGTTGTTTTTAAGTTATCAACTAAGAACGACTGGTGAACCTTTCTTACGCGCTTAACCATCGCCAATGAATATACCATTTTTTTCATGAAAGGATCACCAGTCGTTCTTAAAGTTGCTCTTAACTTACGAACAGCTTTTTTATTATGAAACACCCACCTGAATACTTTGTATAGAAACATCTAACTTCTTCCAAGACTATCCAATTTTACCCCTTTCTTTTATCGCAGCTCAACCTCATGGCCGAAGCCCACTTCACCCCCATAAAAAATCTAACAATGTAGGACTTTTTTCAAATACCTTAGTTTTCCAGCCTAGTACTGCTATCATTTACCATAGAAGAATTAAGTTATGTATAGTATACAGTGATGTTTAATGAGTTATGGAGAGAAAAAAAAATGTGATTCCCTGTCCCACTTCAACTCACTCTCCCATTTCATTTATTTATTCAGTCATTCATTTATTCACATTTACTTTAAAAGACAGGGTTGTCTCCTTCAAGCCAATTGGCCTGCTTAGGAGGTTGGAGTTTTTAAACCAATATTGTTATAATTGCTAATCACCATACAGGTTTCACAGGCCTAATTCATTCCCCATAGACTCATGTGATAAATTGACACTTTAAAAAATTCATTAAAAAATAAGAATGAAATTCGGGGGTCGAATGTTTACTACCAGTGGATAGGATATATATCTAGCAATCCATATCTGACCAGAAAAGGGTCCCTCGACCGGCTCATTTTGAAAATAAATTGGCGTGTTTGAAGACACCTTCGGGGGGAGCAGATTCATCACCTCAAATAGCAAAATAGCCCTAATCCTTCCGCCAGTCAAAATATAGTCCAAAATTGGTGATATTTCTTCCCAATTTGGGAAAAGGAAGTTCAGTAATTACCAAAAATAGAATCAGTGTTAGATGGACAATCATATGCATACACTTTGTCAATCAGCCATATCAAAATAAAAAAAATAGCAATGGGTTGGCTCGAATGAATATCTATGGCTTGCCACTAGTGATTAGGCCCGTGTAACCATGATTATCATGAACCCCTCCTAAAACTCAAACCTCCTTTGTGAAGATATTTGGAGTCAGGTCCGATGCCAGAGGGGAGCAGGAGTAGCTGCCCCCTCCATGACTTTTCAAGTGTTACAGGAAGAGGGGGAAACAAAGAAAAAATTGGAGAAAAGAGAGGGCTGGATCACAGATCTTTAACACCCCTCTTCTTTTATTTAAAAAATGAAGTCACCTTTAGATCCAAACTCCATCACCCCAACCCAATCACAAAATGTCTGGCACCGCCCATGAAAGCAGTTTTCATATACGAAGAGGAGGTAATGAATGTAAATAAAGGAAATGTCAAAAAGGTCAATTCTACCCGAAATCAAAGATGATTTGATGTATTTCAGCAACAAAGCTACGCAACTTTTCTTCTGTTTCTTTCACAAATTCAATGAGAAATGAGGTTATAGACATTTAATTTGTTGCAAGAAATACTGTGGGCCAAACAGATTCATTTGAAAAACAGAACACAAATGAAATATGTTCAAGTAAAATAACTTGTGACATCATACATTTCTTGTAACATGATTTATGACATCGTGAATTAATTCATAACGGCCATGAATTGTCTGAACAACTTACAACAATTTGTTAGGACCTGAAGTAAACAATGCATATGAATAAATCTCAGTGGGTCATTTTGATTACCTCTACTTGAAAGTAAAAAAATGCACAATGTAAAAGCTATATCAATGGTAAGAAAATAGATTTATTGTCTTTCAAAGTAAAAATAAAGCGGACTATTTTTCTTTGAAGGCTAGGAAAAAAAAGATAATTTGTCTTATAATAGGCTCTCTTCTTATCTCTTTGTCACAAAATCAAAAAGATTTTTGGCAAATAATAATTCAAATATACATAAATCATAATATGTAATCCAGCACATAAAGAAAATACACAGAAAAAGGTTTAAAATATTACATACTTACACTTTGTTAAGTGATTATCACAAGCCATGCCATCAAAACATTGTAAAATCACATATTTATAATATGTGTCCAGCCATCCCCAAACCAACAATATGTCACCCAAAATGAATGTTGAAATGTTTATGGAGTTTGAATAAGCACATCATGATATCTAACTTGTCCAGATTGATCAACAATAACCCATGGTAGTACTTCACTGAATACATAAAATACTCAGTGAGAGCTTCAAAAAAAAAAAAAAAAATGAGAAAACGACATTTAAACTTTGGGGTTCAATCAAGCAGATGTGGACACTGAGCAATTTCAGTGAAAATTTCAATGCAAAAACTTGTGTCAAAGAAACTTAAATAAGTGATTTTTTCATTTATTTATTTTTTTGCTTTTTGAATACCAAATTAGTAACCTCCCTGTCAACTTGTTGGTTTTGGGTAGCTGGTCATATGGCCTCCTGTGAGCAACTCTTAAAGACCCAGACCGGACCCAAAAATGAAAATGACAAATTATATACCAATCGAAAGCTTACAAGCTACTAAATACAGCAATGTGAGCTTTATTCATTTTCACCCCTTCCCAGCTGAGTATTTTGCTTAAGAATATTCCAATTATCGGGCTTCGAACCCGGCTTAGAAAATAGGCTTTATTGTGCTTTTCAAATGCCTCAAGACCGTGACGTCACGTTGTGTAAGAAGCGTCGTGATTCCATAGGTTTGTACACAGAAAAACTGGGGTTTTTATTTGCTTCCCACATTACGCATTTCATTTTCTTCACTTCCATCACAGAGTGATATCACATATATTATTTCCTACATGCTTAAATTATGAAATCTACAGTTTTGAACTAGTTTTTGCCATATTTTATTTCCTGCTTATTTGGCGTAGATTTCAATTCTATCTGCATTCAGATTATGTATCACAACTTTTCCTGACATAGCAATTTAGGCCTAATAAGAGCCAAACAAAGAAATAAAAAAAAACGGTAGTGAAAAGTTGTAGGTTTCCATCAATTTGAACAGTGAATAATTGTGAGGGCCATTTTCATCTGAAAACGAAAAAAAAAATTGGATTCATAATATAGAAATGGAAGAAAATACCCAATGCTTTTGTACACAAACCTATGGAATCACAACCCTCCAGACACAACATGACGTCATCATTTCCAGGCGACGTGGGGTGCTCAATCGAAGCGTACTTTGGAAGAGCAGTTTTTTTGATTTTTTAAAAATATTTCTAATATAAATGGAAGGAGATATATGGAATATTTTTGGTATATTTGTATTCTATGAATCATTACCTTTCTTTTAATATATGATTGCTTTTACACCGGTCAGGGTCTTTAATAAAAAGAAAAAAAAAAGAAGAAATGTTCACAAATCATTTACAGAAGCAATTATAGGATGGACAAATCATCGGTACTTTTACAAAGTTGTGTTCATTATATATTAATCCCCCTTTGGCTTAATTGTAATAAATAATGTTATACAAGTTAAAGAGGTTTGACAATTAAGTTCAATTGGTAAACTTTCATCAGTTTTGCATTTCTAAAAGTAAACAAAACATGTGGAATGCCTCTGGCGGTCTCACCTGCATCACGCGATTCAATATAGCAGCAGTGCTGACTTTGAAAACTACTATAACTCGCACAAGATGTTCAGTGCTACTTGGTTACTCGTATGTCCAAGTTTCATTAGTCAGATCCATAAACTTTCACAGTTATGATGGTAATTCAACAGATAACCCCAATTATGGCCAAAGTTCATTGACCTTTGACCTTAGTCATGTGACCCGAAATGTGCACAGGATGTTCAGGTATACTTGATTACTCCTATGTCCAAGTTTTATGACCTGGACCAATATACTTTCAAAGATATGATGGTAATTCAACAAATACCCCCAATTTGGCTTAAGTTCATTGATCCGAAATGACCTTTGACCTTAATCATGTGATCTGAAACTTGCACAGGATGTTCAGTGGTACTTGATTACTATTATGTCAAAGTTTTATGAACTAGGTCCATATATTTTAGTTATGATGACATTTCAAAAACTTAACCTTTGGTTAAGATTTTGATGTTGATTCCCCCAACATGGTCTAAGTTCATTGACCCTAAATGACCTTTGACCTTATTAACCTTAACCTTATGGCCAAGTTTCATGAACTAGGTCAATATACTTTCTAAGTTGTTATTTCAAAACTTAACCTTCGGTTAAGATTTGGTGTTGACGCCGCCCCGCCGTCGGAAAAACGGTGCCTTTTGTCTCACTCTGCTTTGCAGGTGTCAGAGACAAAAATGAATTTAATTTCATCCAGAAGACATGATAAATGAAGGTGTAAAATCTATGTCCCTGACTAATTAGACTGGTATCTTTGATATAACAGTATACCTATGTTCAAATATGTGTGCCAAATAAGATTTTTCCTTTCATGCTATCCACACATTTCTGAATACATGAAAGCAAATTACATTACCAATTCTGTAACTGAGAGAAGGGATGTATTGACAAATTTTTTGCCTTTTCACTGAAGTTTCAAAGTCAGTGTTTCAAAGCGGGGGTCTTCATTATTTTTAAGGGGGTAAACATCAAATCATGGCTGAATTCAAATCCCTGCAAATTCTTGTGAATTGAGAGACTTTCTTTCTCAAAGAATTTAACCACGATCTCCTCAAGTAAAATTGATTATTTTTGTACCATAGGAAAGAGTAAATGATACTCTTTTATATTGGTAGTTTCTTTTAAATAAAAATATTTTGATAAATAAGTTAATATCAGGCCTGAAAAGATGCCTCAAACAGAATTTTCTCCCTCCGTTTTCTCTTGTGAATCGTACAAAACTTTTTGTTTTGGGCACAAATAGTATTCATATCATCACAAAGCTAAAACTCTATACATTCTTACAATGTCACTCTTGATATGTGGCATCTTTTAAATGGATCAGCAGCTAGCTTTTTCCATCAAGATACAAGACGAGATTTCTGTAATTTCTGAGTAGCATAAAATCCAGAGTTCTGATTGGCTGAATGTTTTCAAAGAAACAGGTGCGGGTAATTTGAAGAGATTACCACATGGTGAGTGTGACCTTGCAGAGACCCATTGTTTGGAAATGTTGGAATTTGCATGGGTGTATGGTCTCTATGACAAATTAGAGCACCGTATTCTTATTTTTGAGCTGCTAAATCTACTTAGCCGAAGAAAAGCTGGCTGCTGACCCATCTAAAATACCTTCTTATAAAATCTACATCATAGATATTTAGCTTTGTCAGATCATAATCTACAAACCATTTTAGCTCAAACAAAAATGGATTGTAAAAACAACAACTTTTGTTGAAATGAAAATTATTATTTTGTATGTTTTAGATCAAAAGTTTTACCAATTTTACAAAATCTTTTTAAAATCCACACACATGAGCTGTAAGGATGATTTTTCTACTTAATAAAGATACCAAAAACATGAAATTTGGTCAATATTTAGAGCAGCAATGGCCAAATAAAGAGATGTTTTCAAGGTGCTCAAGACAATGCAAAAACCTGTTAGTCATGAATATCACTTGGATAAAAGAAGCTACTTTTTGAGGACCTGCCGACTGACTAGACTACACCCAACTTTTTGGTCCAAACATATCACACATTTTGATTCAGAATTTGTATGCAAAGGCACTTGAAGAGAAATTGCTTGGTGTGAAACTTTCTAACTATTACCAATTAGTACCAATTATTGTGACAACCAAATTATTTTTTTTTCTTTTATGTTATTTAGGAAATAAATTGTAGAAAACAGTTCCACTGAAAGCTATTTCCTTTCCACCACCCTCAGGTTTCAGTAATTCAGTTCTTTGCTGACTCCAGGAGATACTTGGAACACCGGTCAAGTAAAGCTTTTTCTTTCACAGATGAGGTAAAAACTCATTGAACTATTACTCTGAGCCCCTCTCCTTGTTCTCTAGAGATTATCTGCATCTTTGCTAATTCCTAGGGATACATGGGACACCTGTCAAGAAGAGCCTTTTCTCATGCAAAATAAGGAGAATCTTCTTGTCTACTCTCCTTGATGTTCTTGAAGATCAGCTACCTCTTTGCAGATTCCAGAAGATACATAGCACACCAGTCAAGTAAAGCTTGCTCTCCTAGGGATGAGGCAGAATCATCACTAGATGGAAGATGAGTACCATTCAACATACTCTCAGTATGTGTGGATGGCAGGTTCTGTGCAAAGGAAATCAGCATAAAACAAAATATTTTCTTGGCAGTTATAACCAAATAAATATACTTTCAAGAATATATGGACAATAGGGCATTTCCATTAGATGTAAAAATGTGAATTCTCAACAAGTGTTGAAGATTTAACAGCAGTTAAACAGTTTGACTCAATGTAGTTTACAAATTTTAACAATCTAAAAGAAGGACTCAAGAAACTTTGACAAATCATCTTCCAAATAATATCTCATGTGGTGCCCTCTACTTATAAAAATGTGAGTAGAAGGGATATTAAAGTAGAATTACAAAGACTGCTAAGTGTCAGCTTTTGTGGGAGATTAAACACCATTGTGATATTTATTCATGAAAGAGGTGTTGTCAAACACCCAGATTGGAATCTAGTTTTAAGACCAGTAGAAGCTAGCAATGCTCTGTATAATTTCCACCCATTGCCTATCAATTTAACTTGCTTGAGAATGCCTGAATCATCTAAATGAATGATTTGCTGTTATAGTATAATTGGATGAGCTGTGTAAATCCAGGTCTATTACAGATATTCCCAAAATGGTTTCACAAGTCTGGTGTCAAAAGTAATTATTTATCACCCATGAAAGCTTATTAGTCATTAAAACAGCCTTAACCAGCCTTAACCATACCTCATCTTGGTCTTGAGTGGAAACAACTGCATCTCTGGAAGTATCCTTTGTGGCCTTTCTCTCAAAATCGGACACATTCTTTCTTGAAGTTGGTTCACAGGGCAAGCAAGAATTAGTTCTGGTCTGAGGATCAGAACTTTGTTTCTTTGCTAATACATTCTTTGGCTTGAAGGACAGCTTTGTCTGTGCTGAAGGAGGCTTCTTTTTCTGATTTAGAGTCAACTGTCTCATCTGTAATGATCCCATGTATATTTTTGATGGGATAACTGTCTGGTTGACTTGATGCGTTGGCTTTTTAACCACAGTCTCAGACATATTGGGATGCTCTGTAGAGGACAAAACATTAACACTTTTCTCTCTGTGCCTAGTATTCTTCTTCTCAGAAATTTCTACGTTTTCTATGTAAGATTTATCAGGTGGAGTTGATGTTGATGTGTCAGGTCCATCTGGAGTAATTACTCTCGCAGTGTTCACATCCTGTGAATGACCTGGGGGCTTAGTCATCACTCTCAGCGGTGTTGATGATTTACTGGAATGATGATTAGATGTTAGAGTGGGACTGGGCACAGACTCTGGTTGGGTCTCCCTTACAAAATGTTTGCCTGAGCTTGACAATGAAACCCGTCGGATTCTTGTGAACTTCTTCTGAGGAAATTCCGCATTTTGAGTTCCTTCTCCTACTACTGCAGGAGCAGTTTGTGAGTTGAAAGAGAGGCAGTCTTCTGGTGTATCAATACTCATTGGTTCTTCTTCATCAAGATTGTGTGCATCCTGATTGGCACCAACAAGTGCACTGTGCTCATTGTCTTTTAGTTCTCCAGAATCAGTCACTGCAACACTTTTATCAGAAGGTGTCTCATTTTGTGGACATGTATTAGCAGCATTAAGAGCTTTTGTTGACTCACCACTGCTAAACAAGACAGGGGTGACACTAAGGTCAGCTGTTCTGTTGCTATCCCTTGAACTTCCTCCAGAGCTGACAAGGATAACATCAGTCTCCTTGACAGATGCAGTGTTTTCCTGGGTATCCACTGCACAGGATTCAATATCTAGGCTGCCTGATGACAGAATAATGGGAGACAGTTCCTCTGCAGTGTTCTGCTTCCCACACTTTCCTGCATTGTGATTGGGTGAATACGAAGCAGTGGCCCCCTCTGATTCAAACTCTTGGGTGTCCTCAACAACTTGCGCTGTTTTACGTTTGGTTTGTATCATATCCTGCTTGCTGATCCAACCTGACGAGCACAACCTTGAAGCACTTGAAATCTGCTTCTCAGCAGATTCACTGCCTTCTCTTTTTTCATCACTAATGATAGCAACAACAGTGTCTTGCATTGCACCGCTTTTGCATTCTTTCTGAGTAGAAGTCCATATTCTATCACCATTAATAAATGGAACCATATCAATTCCAATAGTTCCATTACCAGAAGCACCATTTTGCTCTTGATCGGCAAACCGGATCCGCTTTCCAATGCTGCCAATTTCCTCTGCATCATCACCAATATTCCTTTGCTTTCGTTTCCTAGAAAACTCTGCAATCTGAGGCGATGCTTCTTTTACATTTCTGCCATGGTCGCATCTGTCTTTACTTTTGCTTCCAGATTCAGTGGTTGCAGATTCTGTTGTCATAAATATTACTTCTGGTGATAGAGGAAAATCGTCACTGCTCTTTGCCTTTTCAGTTTGATCATTTGGTGGCTCTCCTTGAGTTGAAGTTCTCCTCAAACATGCATCAGGAGGGCTGAAGATATCAGAATCACTGTCAGAACCATTATTGCTGTCAGAATATTCCTTATGATCACCCTTGCCACCAGCTTGGTGCTCTGTAAGAGATTAAAAAATAATTTCGAAAGGGACTAATATCTTACTTTTCTATTTAAAAAAGGGGGAAACTTTGCTTTAAAAAAAGGAAAACATTAGAAACTTTTATCATGTCAACTTCAATTTGAGTATTCATTTGACAATTTAAATTGATCCACGATTTAATCATCTCATCAATTGTTTTATTCAAAATTTGGATCTTAAGGCCACTCGTAAGGTTAACTTAAGACTGGGATTTGTGTAAGTACATGTACGTATGAGATCTATAAGTGCAAGACTCACAATCTAATTGAATGTGGTTGCAGACTACACCAATGCCTCTAGGCAACCAAGGAAAACTTCATGGGTCTAGTTTGTAGTGGAAAATATTTGGTAGTATTTAAACAAATTATGTGATCCATCACTAATGAAATTCTTGTATAGCACATAACACATTATGAATAACGTCTCTATGCGCTTCCAAAGGACTTGGATATTATTACCCCGGCTGTAGCTCAAGCAGCCTTCCAGCGCTCGATGCATTTCAATGAAAAAATTCCTGCCAGGTACCCATTCCCCTCACCTGGGTTGAGTGCAGCACAATGTGAATAAATTTCTTGCTGAGGCTAGGCCATGGCTAGGATTTGAACCCACGACCCTCTGTTTCAAAGTCCGGAGACTAATCCACTGGGCCACAACACTCCACTAAAATACACTCAGCATCTTCATTAAATAAAAGTATTAATGAGGAAGCAAGAAAGAGAGAGAGAAAAAGAGAGCCAACCTTTCTGCTCACGGTCATCAATGCTGCATTTCAGTATGGTGAAATCACTGTCCCCAGACTAAACAAAGAAAGAAAAGACAATAGTGTAAAATACAAGAATGAATAATCCATTTTGTATGTAATTAACTCAACAGAGCTCAACTTTTCTTTTTTATTCTTAATTGGATAATTGTTAAGTTTTTTAAAAAGGTGGTTCGTGAACCAATCTCAACTGAGTTAGCAATCACTAAAATATACAATATTTTGTGAGCATAGATGACCTTTGACCTCCTTATCATCCTCAACAATACACATGTGATATTACCCAAGGATCATTTGAACCAAGTGTGATCAAACTGATGCAGAAATAAAGAAATGAGGGCAAGTTAAAAACTTCAAAAATGATGTTACATGACTATCATTTGACCTTTTGACCCCCAGATGACCTTTGACCCCATCCTCCTCCTTGGCACACATGTGGTTTTACCCAAGTATCATATGTACCATGTTGATCAAAACTTAAAAAATTTTGTAACAGACTGACAGACCAACAAGAAAAGTGATTACTATAGTCTCTGCCAAACTTTGTTCAGGCGAGACAAAAAGGATGTTATATAGCATTGCCTAGTACAATATCTGCCATATTCAAACTCTAATAAGGAAACACTGCATAGACCTGGAGAGCATTTCATGAAAGGACTTGTCAGACGTTTTATCCGACAGTTACTATGGTAACGGTGCCTCTTAGCCATTCATATTTCAGGAAAGTTGTCAGACCTGACAACATATCAGACGAAAATGTGGATGAAACTCTCCCCAGGGACCCATTTCTTAACCCTAGATAGACTGGGCTATTTTGATGCTAATTCGATCAGCCGTTGATTGCGACGAAAATTGGCATGCGCGTTACCCATGGCATAATCTACAAACCTATAAGATCAAATTCTGCAGAAAAATCTCATTGCTAATAAGTATGCTAATTTGTGCGTAAAATCAAAAGTTTGCTTTAATTAAATAATGCCCCTAAAGTGTTAGTTTTTGATTCACAGTCTCGTTATAGGAATCTGATCAAATGTACTTTAAAAAAAAATCAACATCACATTTATTTTCTTATGTATTTTATTGTTTTTTTATATTTCTTACGTATTACTCTGTTTCTTTTACTTTCTTTATTGTTTTTTCCCATGGAAATTGTCGGGGACATTATTTTGACTGTAAAAAAAATGAAATTAATTGATTTTAATCAGTAAAAGGAAAAATAAAGACACACTTTATGAATTTTGGCTAAAAGCACCCTAAGTTGCATTGGATTTGAACACAAATTCACGTTTTTGAGCAATTTTGGGTATGCATGCACTTAAGAAATGTTGTGTAATTTCGGAACCGCATAACCGGGGGTCGCAATTTTGGTCTCAAAATTTGTACGAGACTTGAAAGTAAAAAGTCCACGAGCAGCCCCCCCCCTCCCGTCTTCTTAGGGTTAAAGATTTACAATAACTGTAACTTTGCCATTATGGCAACTACCATGGTAACAGGGTTCAGCAGCCAATCACAATCAAGTTTACCATGGTAGTTACAATAGTGGCAAGTCTTTGTCATACAGACTCTAGGAGACACAAGTTGTAGATTATTTCAACTAACTGGAAAAGGTTCTATAACAATGTACGCTTTAATCTAACTGGCTATCCTTTGGCGTGTAGCCAAATACCAAATATGACTGAACACTTTGTTATTACTCTATAAATAGGATAAAAAAGGGCAGCTTAAAATAACCTAGAATAATCATGAGCATCTCAGTGATTTAAAAAGCACTTTCTTGGTTTACGATCAATGACCGTCATCCGCTCATGTGCAAATTGTAATCATGAAATGGCTTATATATATATGATAAGGCAAGAGGCACGTTGTTTGATTCAGTTAATGGTCAATAAGATTATTTCAATGTCTATATGCTCCAAATAAAGTTGTCTCATGATCTTGAAAGGTCGCATATCGGTGTGCTCAAGACAATCTCGATAACGTCTCTTGCTTTAGACAAGACAACTCTGAATTAACTAGAAATAAAAGTAGTAACTTTTTCAAGATAAATTATGTCTCAAGAGACAAAAATTAAATTTGTTATAACATTTGACAGTCTTGGATAACAAACCATTTAAGTGTTTGATACATCCCACAATTCAACAAAAATGAAGTTATTCCACCATCAACAATTTTCAGGAGTTCAGGTACTTATTTTATACCTTAGCAGCCTTTCCACTATCTATTAGGCTAATATGGATGTCCTATCACCTTAACTCTCCCATTAAAGCTTTTTTATTTCAAATCCCTGATACTGTGGTATACATCCTAAGTAGCAAATTTTAAATAGAAAAGTCAAACCCGGTGTCTTCAATAAGTTGCTTTAGTTAGGCTATTCAGGACATAAATATGATTGCTAATTTCAAAATCTGAATTGAGCTGATTTTTTCTGACTTATCAGATAGATAAATCAATGCGATCTGATTTACTTGGTTGAAAGCCATGAACTGTATTTACAATATAATGAAACTACCCCAGCAGGCTTTTAACATTATATGAAGTAAGCTGGTTGCCTAAATCATTATATTTCTTCGCAATAAAGTCTCCAATAATAGGTTTAAATTTTTTTCTCCTCCCCTTACCAGATTTATTACGAAGTCTGACTGACTGGAATCAGACAGGGTTGTTGATGATGTTGATGGCACAAAGGGTCTCTTGTTAGCCAATAGGCTAGGGGAAGTTGGTGTAGGAGACCGGGTAGAGGGCGAAAGTGGCAGAGGTAACTGAGTTTCATCATCATCATCATCTTCTTGACTCCACTGATGAGAATCATCAACTACTATGATGCTACCTTCTTCTGTATGTTGTAACTGTTCTTTTGAAGACTTTGGTTCTGAAGGGACATCATCATCATGGCAAGAGACAACATCTGTAGGTGGTGACTGTCCTTTGGGTGAATTTGATCCTGCAGGGGCAGCATCGTCATGGCCAGAGTCAACATCCAGTACACCTTGTGGAGCACCTTCTGAGGCAGATTCTACTGCATGTGCGCGGTAAGCCTTGAATGGAGTGTTCGCCACAACCTGTCCCTCATTGCCGTCATAACTAAAGTATTCCTCGGTATGGTTGCTGAACAGTTCATCGATATCCTCAAGAACACTCTGCAAGGTTTGTCCAGTTTCTGCAGGATGCTCCTGCATGGTGAAGAGCTTTTTGCATGCTGTCTTCGAAGGAGCAGGTGACAAGGGTTCTGCTCCACGTTTCAGAGTCTCTGAAGAGCTGGGTGTGAATGTTCTTTCTGAGGCATCTGATGAGAGCAGTTGGGCTTCCTCAACACACTCACCATTCCACTCTCTCACTGAAAAATATAGAACAGAAAAATTAAACTTGGTTGCAGCAAACAATAAATCATGAGAAAGTCTTTAAGACAAGGTAAACTGTCACATATCATGGTAGACCTAGATCTGGTTTACATAAACTGTGTGAAATCATGATAATTTAGCTGAAAATTACGACACTGCAGATCACCAACAAAGAGACCCAATATCTGACTGGAATGCCATGCTTATTTTGTCAATTTCTGAGAAGTTACACATTTTCTACCAGAATTAATTGGCACATATTTGTTTTATTCCTACGTACAGACACTTTGGTGGTCATTCTATTGGATTCTGGTCCAACTTTGTATAAATTGTAACCACAACGCTCATATATATCAAGAAATCATAAGAATGTGTATCAAAAGTTTGGAAAAGAACACCACCAAAATACATATATCACTGTAATAAAATACTTAAAACGTTCAAAGGGATGTCAATTATTAGATGATCTCTGAAACCTTCATAACAGATTACCTGTCAAAACAACAATGAGAAAATCTATTTCATACACTTTCTGTGATTTTGTTCTAATCACTCTTGAGCCCATTTACCACTCTGTCTAATATCCCGTTAGGCTATACCCATCAGGGGGGTGTTTCACAAAGATTTAAGTATGACTTAGGTCGCACTTAAATGTCGACGCGTACATGATATGCAACGCGCAATCTTATTGATCAATACGCACTAGTGCGCGTCCTCTTGGCATGATTTGACCAATGCTGTCATGCCTTTTATACTGCGCGTAACTAGGCATTTAAGTGCGACTCTAAGTCATACTTAAATCTTTGTGAAACACCCCCCTGGTCTACTATCCACTTGATCTATCACCACTTTATAGATGAGTAAATTAACTTTTTATGAACCACATAAATGGTTATTAGACCAAAATGAAAGTATAAAATGTGGATTCAGCACAGATAGTATCAGACGATCTGAGACCAGATAGATACCAACTATGAATTATACCGAATGAAGTTCCCTTTTGAGAGTCAGCAATAAACAATGAAAACTTACAACATAGATTATTGTTTGTGTCACAGAAATGAGGACAACCATCAGAGTCATAATCATCGTCATCAAGATCATAGTCTTCAGGGAGGGGCTATGCATGGTAGAAAATCAAGCCAATTATCATTTTCAACATGCTTAGGGAATTCATGAAAATAAGAAAAAATAAGCCTCTATAAACATCTCTTTTCTAATTTACAAAGTTCCTGAACAAAGATATAAGTTACAATAGAACTGTGGTTTATAGCATCTTTTTCAACAATCTCTGTTTGCAGTATATTCAATGGCTTCATTCATATTTCTATTACTAGTATCCAAATTGTTGAAAGAATACAAAGTTATCCATAATAATTCTTCACCTTTACTTTGGATTTTTAAATTATATAAACACATGCTTCCCTTCTGTCTTAAAAATATATATCCTGTAACTTATGTATGGAATGATTCATAAAGAAATATAAAACATGAAGTCATCTGCTCACTTGGCATAGGTGTGTGAATATGAGAGTCCTCATGTTCAAAAGTTGTGAAAAGGTATTAAAGAATGCAAATATTTTGAACATTCATATAGATTCCTGTTCCTTTGCTGATGAAATTGCTATGCCCGTGTCAAAACAGTAGATGGCTATTAATATTGATGTTTCCTAATGGCCTATGACACAGAAGCCTCACATTTCATGGCCACAATAACCTTACTACATGGCACATTTTTCTGACATATTGTCTGTAATATATATATATCACAACATTTAAAAATTTAATATTAATTGTTCCATAGTTGTTCATATATTTAAATATCAAAAGCACCATTCACAATGCTTTCAATAATTAATAAGTGCAGCGCCTCTGGCAGTCTTGCCTGCATTACGCGATTCAATATAGCAGCAGTGCTAAATTGAAAAAATATAGAATCATTCACACAAACCACCATTCATATGATAATAAACTAGTGTGTTCATTGACCCTAAATGACATTTGACCTTGATCGTGTGACCGAAGACTTGTGCAAGACGATCAGTGATACCTGATTACCCTTATGTTCACATTTCATGAAGTAGATCTATAAACTTTCAAAGTTATGATGGCAATTCAGACAATATCCCCAACACGGCCAACGTTCATTGACATTGGTCATGTGACCTGAAACTCACACAGGATGTTTACTGATGCTTGAGTACTCATATGTCCAAGTTTCATGAACTAGATCCATATATTTTCAGAGTTATGATGATATTCAAAAAACTTAACCTTGGTTACGATTTCATTTTTATTCCCCAACATAAATCCTAAATGACCTTTGATCTTGGTCATGGGACTTGAAAATCACAAAGGATGTTCATTGATACTTGATTACTCTTTTGTTCAAGTCTACTGAACCAGATCCATAAACTTTCAAAGTTTGAATGGTAATTCAACAAATACCACAACATGGCCAAAGTTTATTGACCCTAAATAACCTTGGTCATGTGACCTGAAACTCAGGCAGGATGTTCAGTAATACTTGATCACCCTTATGTCCAAGTTTTATGAACTAGGTCCATATACTTTCTAAGTTATGATGACATTTCAAAAACTTAACCTTTGGTTAAGATTTGATGATGAAACCGCCGCCATCGGAAAAGCGGCGCCTATGGTCTCTCTAGGACATCTTTGAATGGTAGTTTGCTTAAATATCATGAGTATGATTATTATATCAATTAAATCAATCAATGCTAACTGCCATATTTCTTTCATTTCAATTGGCTGCTGACCATTGTTAATTAGTAATTTTATGCTACAGGCTGATAGTAATTACACATTTTGATAAATTCCAATCTGTGTTAGACCTACTCTTTGTAAGAAGTATGAGCCATCAATCAAAACTTTACAAGGAGACCATTTGTATTGTACTTTGCATTTCTAAGAACTGAATATTAATATCATATTAATCATAAAAACAAAACAGTGATATGAGGGCATTACTAATTATTTACCTCTACATCTTCCAAGGATAATGTCACAATCTCAGTGGTAGGTAGTTCTTTCTTGATCTTCTCGTACATCAGCCGTTGCTCTCGCTCCAGCCCATGGCTTGGTAGACTCTCATCCTTCAGCACCTCAGGCTTTTTGACAAGGGAGGAGGACTGCCTCTTACCCCTCCTAGACTTGCGCCTGCTGTAGGGGGATTTTGAGGAAGGAGATGCCCGTTTGGCACTCAAGTCCTGAGGGGTAGGAACAAGAATGGTGACTCATCAATATCAAGGAATAACAATGCATTTGCGATATTGTGTCTCGCCCACTAGCGAAAACAACATAAAATATCTCAATAAAATTATCTATTTCGAACTTGCCATGCACCCCAGAATTGAATTCACATCAGGGGGTCAAAATTTACATGGAAAACATGTTTAGCGGGTGGTTTTGAAAACATATGGCCATGTAGTTGAGCGCCCCTCCCCCATGGGTTTAGACATAGTCATAATCTATCAACCATTCCATTTACCTGTGACCTTTCACCCTGCATTCCAATACTCTCATAGCTACTCTCTTCCTCTTCTTCCCCTCTATCTGGGAGTTTCTTCAAGCATTCCGTTACCCTCTCAACCACAGCCTTCATCCTATCCTCCTCTGCATCACTGGGGCACGTAGAGGAAGAGGGGAGACGGACTTCAAAGACCCAGCTGACTAGTTGATCGACGTGTCTCCATTTCAAACTCTCTTCTTCCTCTTTTTGTTCTTCTCCTCCTCCTCCAACTTTAGATGTGCTCCCCTGAGCTTCATCCGGTTCCTTTCTTCCATCTGGGTTCTGCTGAAATAAGATAGTTTAACATAATACTACTACTACTACTACTAATAATAATCTGTTATTGATACACTGTATGCATCTAAGGTCTTTAGAATTGTTATTACCCTGGTCATTGGATTCTATCAGCCACTCCCACACACAAATCATATATGCACATCCCCCACTCACTGGGTGTATTCCAGCCAATCGTCATTGAGGTGAGAACTATTCTGGGCAAGCTGGAATGACTTTCACATCCCACCAGGTTCTCATTTAGCACCTGGATGAAGAGTGGCAAAGTGGGGATTAATGCCTTGTCAAAGGACATTTAAAGAGTGTTTGGCACCACCTTTATCATGTATTCTCAATAAGTAAAGTTAATGTACTCTAATTACCAAAAAAGATCTTCTTGACATATCTGGAGAAGACATCTCCCTGTTCCAGGTCCCTTGTTTATGAAATTCATTATCATGGTAACTTTCCAAAAGTACCTTTCATTGAACCCTTGGTTATTATTTATTTGACATAAACATTGTATATCTCACAAAAGGCTTTTGTGCTCAAAGGAACAAAAAGGACGGCTACAAATATAATAACACAGTATCCTACAGTAAGCTTTTTCTGTGACATGTCACAAAATATTCATTCGGGCAGAATGTTTCTTCATAGAAATCTGTTGTCATTCAAACGATTTTCCTTAATATTAGAGATATGAGCCTTGTTATACCAATGACAATGCACGGTATATTGAGGTCTATTTCAAAAGGAATGAAAAATCATCCACTTACTACTTCTTCTAGAGTAGGATGGTTAGAGAGGGAAGCTGGACCTAGGGGGTCAGGATCCGGTGGGACAGGACCTGGACTACTCATCACAGAACCAACTTTAGGACTACACAGAGACTGGTTGGCAACTGGAATATATTTAAAACAATTTAGGATGAAACTTAATGCACCACATACACGTTTATCTTAGCAGTTGGCTTCAATGCATCACAAATCTAATGACATATAAATGAGGCGATTGAAATACATTTTCAGTTTCAGATTAAAGGGACAAAACAAATACAATTCATAACAGAGGATTTCTAGTACAGTATTTGTAATGGATAAGAGCATAAATCAGGACAGCAACTAAAGACAAATTATTATTCTCATAATTCAAAACAATGTCAGCCTCATTCTAATAATAATTTTAATCTAAACTATGAACGTTAATCAACATCAGTATATTTTAAATTAAAAAAAAAGATTGAGAAACCCTCTTGGCTTGCCATATACCTGGGCCCCATCTTATAAAGAGTTACGACTGATTCAATCAACCCTATTAAAGTATATGGAAATCCATCAATATCATAATTTTTTTGTTTACAAAATTTGCACCAAGTCCTTTGAAAACTAAGAGAAGCATACTGAATTGTCAAGAAAACTGAATGTTTGAATATACATCATAGATCTAGAAAATATTTTCTTAAATATGTATTTTAGATGTTAACGTGGCTGGCTTTCCATACTTGTGGTTAATCTGATCAATCGTAATTCTTTGAAAGACGGGGCTGAGGCATTCATTAACCCTATAAGGACTGTGGAGGGGGCCATCATCGCCCACCCCCCTCAACACTTTGCGCGATATTTCCGAAAGGCAAAAAGATAGCACCACAAAATTTTAAGACATTTTTCTTTGACGTCTCACACAACTTTTGAGATCAAATTCATTACATACCTGTATAGCAGAGACAGATCTATGATGTATATTCAAACATTCGTGCCGAAAATGGCTCCTCTTTGTACTTTGTGTACTTTATGAAATTCATAAAAGGGTGATTATTTTTTGTTCTTATTGGTCTGTTTAATTAATTTAGGGTTTGATTTAGCTGTTAAATGATCTGCAATAATTTCTATTGAAAAAAATAATGAAAAACAAAAGATGAAAAAACAAAGAAATACATGATTCTTTCGCAGTTTTTATACTGGCTTATAGTTATTTGGTAAACAATGCGCGTGCCGAATTTTGGTGCGATTGCGCGCACGGCAGCCGAGATCAGAAGGCCCCCATCCTCAATATATCTCAAATAGCCCAGGCCTTTTAGGGTTAAGTCACGCCTTTCATTATGACCACTTCATGAAAGAATTCCCTGAATGATGGTTAACAAAAGTCAGACAACCTAATTTTCTACCTGATAATTGGCTTTCCTTGTTGCTATTTGAGGACTGTAACATCATTGAATCCTTTTTTACCTCTGCTAGCAGCTGGCTCAGATCGTCACATGAAAAGGGCACGTCAGAGTCGGTCAATGCCTCATTCCCAGAATCCTCTTGGCTGTTTCCTTGGGCATCACTGATAACAAGCAATAAAACAATGTGGCTACATAGTGCTACTTTTCTCCTCTGATATAAAACAAGGCAAAAGCAATTTTGTGTCTCGCCCACTTATGAAAATAACCAGAAATATTATGATTTGCGAGGGCAAGCAACAGAATTTTATCGAAACTTCATTGTGAAATGACTGGGATGGAATCATAATAGCCTTGCACGTAAACTATAATGTTGACATGAAAATGACCTTTGGCCTTACCATGTGACCTCCCACTGCAGCAAAAGATGCAGGTCGCCTGAGTACATCTACCATCCAAGTTTGGTTGAAAAGTGACTTACGGTTGCAGAGTTAGGTGTCATAAGAGAGTCTTGCATGTAAACTTTAACATTGACTTAAAAATGACCTTTGACCTTATCATGTGACCTCTGAATGCAGCATAACATGCAGGTCCCCCAAGTCCATCTACAATCCAAGTTTGGTTGAAAAGCGACTTACGGCTGCGGAGTTAGGTGTCATAAGAGAGTCTTGCATGTAAACTTTAACGTTGACCTGAAAATGACCTTTGACCTTACCATGTGACCTCCGACTGCAGCATAACATGCAGGTCCCCCAAGTCCATCTACCATCCAAGTTTGGTTGAAAAGCAACTTACGGTTGTGGAGTTATGTGTCATTAGATTTGTGACGGACGGACGACATTTGGATCCCTAAGTCTCGCCTTCACCTCTGGTGGGCGAGACAAAACTTGCACCATTACGATTTTTAACAATTTTTCACCTTAAAAATTGTTTAAAAATATGAGAAAATTGTACGGATTGGCAGGAATGATACATGTTCATTCACAGAATTTAAAATTCATGAATTTCACCAAGTTGGAGAATTCAGTCAGGTAGCCTATAACAAATCCAGATTATTTCAAAGTATATTATATCAAAAAGGTAAAGTCAAAACTTTTAAGGGACAAGAACAATAAACATGATGACACAAAAAATGCCTCATGGGAAGTAAGATTAAGACATCCAAAGATCATAATTTTACCAAAAACCAATGGCATGCATACTGTATTACTAATTCATGGAACACACACTGAGAAATGATGTAGAATTACTTTAATCAATTTTGCTAGAATTATCAGTTTTGTTTTTCTTTTTATATCAATCGACTTTCAGAACAAGTCCACCCCAACAAAAAATGCTGATTTCAATGAAAAGAGAAAAATCTAACAAGCATAACACTGAAAATTTCATGAAAATCAGATGAAAAATAAGAAAGTTATAACCCTCCCTCGAAGAATTTTGTCACTACGCCGCTGCACAAAATATGTTGACCACGCTGTTTAGTGATTTTTAAGTCTTTAACCCCATCTTTTGAGATTAAATTTGCGGCGCCCAGATACGCATTTCCAAAGTTAATGCAACCTTTTTAAAGTCCATGTCAGACCCAGAATTGCTCAAAAAATGTGATTCCATGTACAAAGTCAATACAAATTGTTTTTTCATCAAAAAATCATAAATGTATGATAATTTTTTTTACTTTTGTTGGTTTAAATGGATATATTTCAAATTTATGATCATAAAAGGGTCCCTGACAAAGTTCATTGAAAACAAAGGTTCAAAAACATAAAGAAATACATAAGAAATAAAAACATGATAAAATAGAAAGAAAATCAATAATGTTTCAGTAATTTTTTAAAAAAAGTTTGTTAGAAATGTAATAATTTATATTTTCAACCAAAATTAGCATTCTACTAGCTATATACAAAGTGAGTTAAAACAAACAAGTGGAGCCCCTCTGGCAATCTTGCCTGCATTACACGATTAATGTAGCAGTAGTAGATGAAAACTACTATTAAATAATTATTCACAATACACACCATTCATCTAGTAACATAATACTATGTTCATTGATCCTAAATGACATTTAAACATGATCATGTGACCCAAGACTTGTTCGTGATATTTGATTGCCCTTATGTCCACATTTCATAAACTATATCCATGGGATGATTAGTGATACTTGATTACTCTTATGTCCAAGTTTTATGAACTAGATCCGTAAACTTTTAAGTTATGATAATAATTTCATATCACAAGAACATCATTGGCAATAGACTCTCAGGTTTGAGATTGCCATACATCATGTTTGATTATTAATCCTTAGAATGGCACCACCAATGTTTTAAATTAGACAATATTTCAGTTCTGGTATGTCACAAAAATGCCCCCAACCTGATAGAATGACCCCTATACTTGTAACTCATATTTTTCTTATTATACAAAAATTGTGTCAAGGAACAAGAAATATGACTTACATCCATAGCCTTTGGACATTCCACAGCACAGCCTGGCAAGATCTTGCCCATGGTATGCATGAAGTGGTGAATGCTGGTCCCTCACTGGTCCACAAGACAAATGATTCAATACAAACAAACAGCTGGCAATCACACTGAAGACAAAAAAATGCATTTGCAAGAAGAAATTTTTAGTAATTTGAGGACAAAATAAAACAAAACAAACTAGATGGATTCCAGACTAAGACTGTGCACAGTAGAAATCTATGCAACGACTATTACCAGAATCAGATCAGAATTATTATCATGATCATTATTATTATCATCATTATTATTGTCATCATTATTATTAGTAGTAGTAGCTGTACTATTATTATTATCAGGGAGGGGGGGGGGCAAGGGGGTTCCACTCACACTTAACAAGTTTACCGGTAAACACATTACATACCAGTTGCTTTGTAATCTTTGGGATGATTTTAAATTTCTGCAAAAGCAAAACGGCATTTGGAAGATGCTCAAATTCACACCCACTCAATGACTCCTCAAGCCTGTAAAGAATGATTAAAGATAAATACATGTATTAGTTGTGGTAACAATATCAAAATAAACTTCACTTTGAATGGCAAATCAAACCTGAGGAAGAATTAAGGAGAATAGGAGATGTTGAACTTATGCAATTGGAATGAACAAAGTACTAACAAATGAAACAACAAAGCAAGATACAGTAAAGATGTAAACATGTACCAGTTGTGGTAACATTTTCAAAATTAGTTCATACAGATTCAAATAAGATGAGAAACCAAGTTTCGGTATACATACACGTAAATAAACAATATTTGGCAAATTATTCTGGAAGAAATTGTGTCATTGCTGAGGAATTACCTAAATAAGCATGGTATTCCAACCAAGTGATTTATTGATGTAAACAATACACTGACCCACATGTGCTCATCTGTGAAGGGGATCTTCCATGTGATAAATTTTCATCTTATATTTCATGACTTCACAAAGTGTGGAGCGTTGTGGCCCAGTGGGTTAGTCTACGGACTCTGAAACAGAAGGTTGTGGGTTCAATCCCAGCCATGGCGTAATTTCCTTCAGCAAGAAATTGACCCACAATGTGCTGCACTCAACCCAGGTGAGGTAAATGGGTACCTGGCAGGAATTTATTCCTTGAAAGGCAGCGCGCGTAACAGCTGCACTGCTAAAGCCAGGGTAATTATGCTGCATATACTGTAGAGCGCTTAGAGACTACTGACAAAGTAAGTATTAAGCGCTATATAAGCAAGTATAATTATTATTATTATTCACAAAGTTCAGTAACATAAACCTTTGGTTTCATTTTTTATGTTCATAAATTCAATGTTAAATGATCTGTGAGACTTGTTTCCCAATAAATTCAAGTCTCATGAAGAAAGACGCTTATACTTCCACAAATATGACACTCCAAAACTAATCCATCATGCTGACATCACCACCGCCATCAGAAAGTGGCACCTATGTTTCACTTCTGCTTTGCAGGCAAGGCAAACTTTGTGACATCAATCATCACTTAGGTATTCTAATAAATCTTACTTCTCAAACACCTCAATAGCCTCCTTAGTAAAAAGAGCAGTAGTCCTGACGTGACCGTCATGGAAGTCTGAAGATGCAAAAATATCACAGGCAATTTCTCCCAATCCATCAGGACATCCCTATATAATAAAATTCATTCATAAACAAAGAAAATGTAGATAAGTAAAACAATTTACTGCTGAACTTGGGTATTCACAACAAAAGAAAGTATTTAAAATCAAGATTGTTTTTAATACCATATCAATAAAAACAATGTGATACAGTTGAGCAAAGGTTTTAAAAATAATGAAATTAAGCATGTGCAGATATATCTTCTTTAAAGGGAAGGGTCTCCTTTAATAATTGTACAGGCATAAGCTGGGAAGTTACAAAGCCTGAGCTGCACAGCGGCAAGTAGGGGGAAGACTCAGAGGGGGATGTCCCCCTCCCCCCCACATGCAGCCAAATGATTTTGTTAAGACTATATTTCATTTATTTATAATACATGTAAATACCACATCTTGAATCCATGCAACCAAAAAAAAAGAAAAAAAAAGAAAGAAGAGTCTGTAAAAGCGAGAAAAAAAGAAACTCTGTTGGTCTTTAATATCTTTCTTTTTCTAAGTCTTTTCAGAATTTTGTTGACTTTTGTAGTTTCATAGCTTTTGTCAGATATGATTATTCTAATCCTTTAATGCTAATCAATATGAATCTTTAATTTTGGTTAAATTGTTAGAATAAAAAGAGGGGAAAGGGGAGCAAGGGAAGAAGGGAAAGATAAGGAAAAAGGAAGAGATGGGGAAGAAGAATGGCTCTGATTATCATATCTGCGACAGATCAAATTTCCAGTCCATTCTGAGCATATGCATAATCTTTCTTCTTTATTGACATACAGCAGCCAGTTTCATTTCATTTCAAAGGAAGCTTACCTATTATATCCTCCTTTTCCTATCTCATGAATTTCCTCTGAGTTCTGTCTTTAATTACACTTACAGGACTATTGTAAAACCATCGTGGTCTATCTAGGGCACCGTAAGAGAAATCAATGCCACGTCTTGCACACAGGAATTTTCCAAATGTCTTTTGTTCACCAATCTTTGGGTTCCTCAATCGGGATTGCGTGAAAGCCATTGATTGCGGAAGACACTAAAGAGTTGGATTCATAGCATAGGCAACTTCAGTGCTGCTTTTCCACACTCCCCACTGTACAGTGCGTCCCAGAAAAAAGGAAACCCATTTTCAGGGATAGATTTCACAATTATTGTTTTTTACTATAAATGTGCTACTCATGGCAAAACTGGAATCACCTCTCGTAATCTGAAATCAACAGCTAAACAAATTGTTCATGCATGGCAGATTACAAACAATAAATATTGAGGCATATGGGCTATTCCACGGTTACTCACGTTACATTTGGAGACACCTTGACTCATACTTGGAGCTGTAACTCCATTATTATTGACAGGAACTAAACATCTCCTTATCACAACAAAGTACACAGTCTGACTATCCTTCGTATAAAATCAAAACTTGGGAAATTCTATTATGCTCCTGGCAAATATTTGGAATGTGTCGGTTACTCACGTTACATGATTTGGACATGCATAAAATGAAAAGTCAACATAAGTGAAAAGTCTCCTCATACAAGGCTTTTATGAAAGTTGATTATATCCATTTCGAAGAAGTATATTAGGGAGACAAACTTTGTATATAAGAAAATAAAGAACACATGGTTTTTACTTGGGGTGCAGATAATATGGTTACTCACGTTACGGTTACTCACATTACATTTTGTCCATGTATGGTTAACAACACACATGTCATTAAAAATTCAATAATGTGTGTAAAATTCATTGCTAGGAACATCTAAAAGAGATTTTATACCAAAAATTGGAACAATTGGAGCTTTATTAGGGAGTAGGAGGGAAAAGTATGACTTCGCTTACTAATTATGCATAAATTAGCATAATCGCTTAATACCAATTTGCATGACATAAATTACTGTATAGTATTGTAGATTATTCCAAGACAACCTGCCCGCAAATTTTCGGCGTGATTGTGCGGCCAATGTCCCCCTCCCCCCCCACATGCAGCCAAATGATTTTGTTAAGACTATATTTCATTTATTTATAATACATGTAAATACCACATCTTGAATCCATGCAACCAAAAAAAAAAGAAAAAAAAAAAAGAAAGAAGAGTCTGTAAAAGTGAGAAAAAAAGAAACTCTGTTGGTCTTTAATATCTTTCTCTTTCTAAGTCTTTTCAGAATTTTGTTGACTTTTGTAGTTTCATAGCTTTTGTCAGATATAATTATTCTAATCCTTTAATGCTAATCAATATGAATCTTTAATTTTGGTTAAATTGTTAGAATAAAAAGAGGGGAAAGGGGAGCGAGGGAAGAAGGGAAAGATAAGGAAAAAGGAAGAGATGGGGAAGAAGAATGGCTCTGATTATCATATCTGCGACAGATCAAATTTCCAGTCCATTCTGAGCATATGCATAATCTTTCTTCTTTATTGACATACAGCAGCCAGTTTCATTTCATTTCAAAGGAAGCTTACCTATTATATCCTCCTTTTCCTATCTCATGAATTTCCTCTGAGTTCTGTCTTTAATTACACTTACAGGACTATTGTAAAACCATCGTGGTCTATCTAGGGCACCGTAAGAGAAATCAATGCCACGTCTTGCACACAGGAATTTTCCAAATGTCTTTTGTTCACCAATCTTTGGGTTCCTCAATCGGGATTGCGTGAAAGCCATTGATTGCGGAAGACACTAAAGAGTTGGATTCATAGCATAGGCAACTTCAGTGCTGCTTTTCCACACTCCCCACTGTACAGTGCGTCCCAGAAAAAAGGAAACCCATTTTCAGGGATAGATTTCACAATTATTGTTTTTTACTATAAATGTGCTACTCATGGCAAAACTGGAATCACCTCTCGTAATCTGAAATCAACAGCTAAACAAATTGTTCATGCATGGCAGATTACAAACAATAAATATTGAGGCATATATCAGAAACGATTTGTGCAGAAACTCACATGTGATTTGGGGTTTAGCAATGAAAAGGCACTTGTAGGATTCCTGTGTGAAAGATGAAGCTCGACTTTGGGCATTTTTAGCATTGAAGGTGCCTGGGAGAATTTTGCCTCACCTCTTTGGCATTGATGATCTGTGCCACAAAATTATCTGGTTTTGATGCGACCTCCACCTTTCTAGGGTCAAAGGTTGCAAGCACATGTTGAATCCAAGGCTTGCTGAAGTAGTTGTCGACAAACTTGGACTCCTTCTTTGGCATGCTGCAACAAGTACAAAATATGGACCTTAAGAACTGTATGCATGGACTTCAAAGATCTTTGCTTTCTCTGACCGGATGTGCTAACTGCTAAGTTCTTTCATCTGCATAATACCAGCTGCTATTGCTGTTAACTGGTAATTTTGGCAGAGGACAAACACATGAACAAGAATTGGGGGAGAAAATGGGATCAAACAATAAATTTCAAAAAAGTAACAAAACTGCTAAAAAGAGACTAACTTGTGCCAATAAGATTTACATCACTATACAAAATAAAGGGGAACGAAAATGTCTTTTACACAATTGCCAAGAATGTAGATTTGAAGGGAATCCAACCCAAATAAACTTGTTTTTAGCGGAAAAAGAAATATCAGACAAGTTGATAGGTGAAAGTTTGGACAACACCGGACAAACAATAAGAAAGTTATGAAATTTTAAAGTTGTAAATATTGGTAATCGCTATACCCATAGAGACTTCAAATTAGCCGCATATCTGATGTCATTGTGATCAATGTAAAGACATTAAATGGCTCAAGTGTAATTTTTTTCAAAAGTTTTACGTCAAATTGTATTTTGCTTTCATGCGGACATAAAAACAATATACTACCTGGGTTATACTTAGATTACTGACCTAGGGGAATTAGTACTTAGAAGAAAAACCAGGGGGGGGGGGGCGGGCACTTGTATTGACGAGTGCATACTATGCACAACTAAAAAAACACGTAATAAGGATGTCTTTTTCAAGATAGGGCATGTTACGTATGTAACATAATAAAGGTGTCAAAAATGCTGAAATAATGAAAAAAAGGTATCTATTTTGCTCGGAAAGCCAGGCCTATGTGTTAAGGGTCAAATTTTTGAAGTCTGTGACATAGTAACAATTAAAATATCGCTGTACTTGTTTAGGGGTAAAATTCAGAGAATATTGCTATGGGTATCGTTTTGTTTCCAATACCAGTACTTGATAAGGGTAGGGTTTCACACGCCAATACATATTAAGTGTTAAGGGGTGCATTTTCAGAATATGGAAAATACTTACCGGTATTTAGGGTGCTTTTCGAGACCCTATGGTCGTGCATGTAAACCACTCGTCAATGGAACCCCCCCCCCCCCCCCCCCCCGAGAAAATCACATATACCTAATTAATTTTGTACAAGGCCTATGGGACATATTTCGTTGCCTCTTGTCATAATTTATTTACCCAGTTGCCAATATGAAATCTACAGAGTCTTAAGGATCTCAATTTCAAAACAGCCATAACTTCCTTATTGCTAGTCTGATTTCTTTCAAACTTTCCCCATTCTGTTTTATTTATTTTCTCCTTTCCAATACAACATTTAATGACCATGGCTGGATTCCACTTTAATATTAAACAATTTTCAAAATTTTAGTTGAATTTCATTAAGCACACATGATTCTGAAAGGCACTGTTACTTGTCTATTTTTTTTTGGCATGTGTTAATAATGCACTGTAGTGTAGGTAACAAATAACCATCATGCAAACTGTAATTCAAATCCAAGAATTCTACATACTTTTTTTCTATAGATTCTAGATTATGTCCAAGTATTATGAACTAGGTCCATATACTTTTTAAGTTAAGACAATTTCAAAAACTTAACCTTCGGTTAAGATTTTGATGTTGATTCCCCAAACATGGCCAAAGTTCATTGACCCTAAATGACCTTTGACCTTGGTCATGTGACCTGAAACTAAGGCAGGATGATCTGTAATACTTGTTATGTCCCAATTTATGAACTAGGTCCATATAGTATATACTTTCTAAGTTATGCTGTTCTTTCAAAAACTTGAACTTCAGTATAAGATTTGGTATTAACACCGCTGCCGTTGGCAAAGCGGCGACAATTGTTAGTCTCACTCTGCTTCGCAGGCAAGACTGGCATGATAGCCACTATAAATAACCTTGTAAGAAGAGAACGTACGTAACGTGATAAGGGTGTCAAAAACACAAAAATAATGAAAAAGGGTATCTATTTCGCTAGGAAAGCTACGTGTTTAGGGTCAAATTTGCGGGGATGATGAAACAAAATTAAAATGTTTTATAAAGGATGTCCTTTTTGCCCCAACACTACGTGTTTAGAGACCGATTTTTTTTTTTAAACCAAAATTAATGATGTGTAAAGGTAAAACTGACGATCGATGGGCCCATGACATAACAATAAAATATCGCTATACTTGTTTAGGGGTTCATTTCAGGGAATACTTGCCAAAAGGGATGAGTAGGGTTTCACACACCATTACTTGTTTAGGGGTGCATTTTAAGAATATAGAAAATACGTGTTTAGGGTGCTTTTCGAGACCCCATGGTCGCGAATGGTATCCACTCGTGAATGGAAAAGTGGCCCCCCCCCCCGGGGTTGGCTGGTAAGTAAAAATAAGAAAAGAAGAGAAAGGGAAAAGAGTTTAATAAAAAGCAGATTTTCAGCTAGGGGTGGCAGAGAAAGAACGAAAAAAATAAAAGGAAGTCATCCGTCAATTTAGACCAAAAGCTTCGGTCTCTGTTATGCTGGTTGTTCAGCTGAACTCCGTTGGCTTCACTCACCAAATACAGAGACCGAAATTCTAGCATGATCTGTACAGGGGACTCAATGGCCATATATATGTTTATGTACTTAAGATCGGATAAAACGGGGAAGTGAATTTGCGCTACAACCGAGGTAAGTCACTGTTTTTGTTCCTTTAAACTTGATTTTTCTTTGTTTCTTGGCAATTAATGCCAAGAAGGAATATTAATTTGCATTTTGGATCCATTAATTTTCAAAATTTTTAGTCATATAAAGACAAAAATTGAAGAGCCCCGACGGGGGGGGGGGATTTTACATTGCAAGTCCCCTAATGGTGGCTGCACGATAGCGAGCCGTCTGTGTACGAGGAGAAATAAAAAAAAAATGTTAAACAACTCCTCGAAACAGACGGCTGCCAGCTGTCTACCGTCAATAATGCACACGAACCCTCACTTTCTTTCTGGAATACCCAGTTGTTGTGTGTCCGGACGATCAATTTCAGAAAGTCATTTGGAAAAATTTACAAGCGAAGTTTCATCAATTTTTTGTACAAAATGTTAGGAAATATTACAGAGAACAAAATAGATGATGATTACAACTCTTGAATTCATATTTTTAGTGTAATCCAAAGACAAAAAAGAAGGCTTCAAAAATAAAGTGTCCGGACACGGGACACCCCATATGATCCCCCATCAAAGTTGTTGTGGGACTCGATCGCCCAGGCTGCCGGCGCGGCGCTGCTGTTTTCAATTTGTTTACCCTGTCCCTGTTGAGTGTTGCTCATGAATGGCTACGATCTCCAACTTCAAAAATTCAATGCACAAAAAAGAATAGATCTATCTTGTTTTTAAGATCCCGGCGTTAGTTCTCCACTTCTCCTCTTACTTGACGGTCCCAGATTTCTTTTTTTTTTTAAATAAAACAAGAGTTTTCTCCCGGGGGTTTTCTACAGACGATAGTTTGACTTCGAAGACTCAAACACGATCAAAACCACTAGCGGGCAGCAACACAGATCTGTTGGACTCGTATTCTGTTCAGATGTCATGCATGGAAAGTACAGTTTGTGCATATTGATCCCGACGAATGTCTGTGACTGCAGCTGTAAAATACTCAGATGTGCCTCGATCTGGATATTTGGATTTGGCTCTAATTCCCGCTCTAATCGATATCACCAACCCTGTATACCGTACGCGCGCGCCGGCGCGGCCGGTAATTGGTAGAGGGAATTCCCCGTCCTCGGCCTCGGAAGGGGCCGCGGTAACGATCGACTCAGAGTCAGACATGGACATGTACCGGTATAGACTAGTGTAGAGTGATCAGCAAGATTTTGCATGGATATGACAATGGCTATTCCATCCATCCATTCTTGCACACAGGTAATTGGTATCTCACACTCACTGCACTGCACAGTGACTGCAGCCAAGACAGAGAGGCCTGAATTCACAGGTGGTTTTGAAAACCCATGCACGGCCTGGTTGAGACAGTTGAGTCCATCACTCCATGCCATGGTTTATGCAGATTTTTTTAACGCTTTACCGCGTATATTATAAGATGTGGTTTTATTCATGAGTCAAATGTTTTTATTTATGAGTCCACTCTTAATACTTAACTCTTCAATTCAAACAGTGCCAGTGGACTAAACTTAAAGCTCTTCTGGAAACAGTACAGTCCACCATCTGGTGTATTGTCGTACTGGTGAAGTGCAGCGTGCAAGTAAAAACAACCACCATGGGTCTTTTGTACCTCTTGTTTCAAAATGTGTAGAGAGGTACAATTAACTGCTTTGTACTCATGAATAAAATAAAATAGTGTATCTGACCATGGTAACACTAACAGGCGTCAATTTGGCACACTGTGACAGAAGCGCGTATCAGCATTAGACGTTTTTTTATAAGCGCGCCCGATATGCCCTAAATTAAGCGTAATTTATATATTATAGGAATTCTGCATAAAATAAATCATGGATTCAACCGCAGGTTTTCAAAACCACCTTTGTGAATTCAGGCCAGAGAGTCTGAGGCGGCGAGTCGACCAATAGGATGTTTTGGCTGACCTTGAGCATTGATATCGCGTTCAGTCAAAACATCCTATCGCTGTGTTGAACTTCCAGTACACGTTTCCTATTGGATTTGGATTTGCGCATTTTAAATGGCATTGCCATGAAAATCCTCTCATATCTCAAAAAATAAAATGAATTGCTGCCTAGAAATTTAGTTATGAATAGAGTAGGACTTGTACTTTGATTTTCTGCAAAAATCTCAAAATTGATTTTTCAACCAAAATTGACTAGTGCGAAGGTTTGGATGACTGCCGATGATATTTGCCTTCAGGGAATTTATATTTTATCAATATTTACTTTATTTTTTTGAGGAATATTGAAAAATTATATGAACTTTATTGATAAGCACATTTTCCCACAATTTCTTACTTTCGTTAAAAATAAACATTACTTTGTTTTTAAAGACAAATATTGCATGAACATTGGAAGAAAATTAATACATTTGAAAGAGAAAGAAGTGCAGTTGCACGTTAATCTACCAGATTCAATTTGGTAACTAGAATATCTATGCTCGACATATTCCTTCATGAAAGATGCAAATGACTTTTATTGAGGAGCTTTAATTCAATTACACAAGTACACAACAGGCCTAACATATGTGCTCATATTTTGGTATTTACTTTGCAGTTGACAGATTTGAATGAGAAGTTAATGCATCGGCTGAAAAAGTTGAAGAAGCGTAATGATGCCCTCGAAAAAGAACTTTCCTCGATCAACGAGCAGATCAAAATTGAGAATCTACTGAGGGAACACTGTAAGATCAGACATGTCGGGGTCCAGACTGAGCTCAACCCTAGGGGATCATGGCGTGTAATTAAACAACCCCCTCCCCAAACAAAGACCCAAGAGGATAATAGTCAGAAGACTATTGAAAGGTATCAAATCTGCAGTTTCCTACATGATCTATGTAAATTGCATCTTCCTCAAAATAAATAAATTTGATAATTTCTTTCTTTTTTTTAAACATGAATACCCTCCCCCTTTATCATCAACTGGACTAAAGCTTGTACCGCTGAAATGAAAATTAAGAATATGGGCATAATTACTTTTCCTTTCATCGCTATACTTCAGGGTTGGCGGATTTGAAAAAAAATCATTGATTTCAATCATTTCCATCAAAACATGTACAAATGATTGAATTTTTTTGTTTTTTCTTACTCAAAAGAAAAAGATTTTGTCAACTTTGTATCGTCAAAACATGAATAATGCCTTCTAGTCAATAAAATCAGGTTAATTTTGCAAAACCAAAGATGCACATGGAGCCTACATGTATAAGAGTTAACACTTGGACCCCTTCTCCACTTTACGTGGACTTACTTACAATTTAAGTTTCCCTGTGAAATTTGTCATTGTCGATAGTAAAGCAAAGTTCTTGTTTTTATGTCAAAATCCAAAAGTGCTTTAAGAAGACAGTTTTTAGAAAATAAGCAAGTAGTAATGGGTTGTTGGTAATTCTACTTTTCTCTTCACATGAACTACTTCTGCTGTGTCAAATGGAAGATTAATATTTTGTAAAAAGATTTTACGTCTACCGGTAATTGTTATTCCTTCTTGTTATCAAACAACTGATGCTTTTAACAACAAAAAGAAATAAGAATGCAGTTAAAGTCACAATTTGTTGATTAAACATATCTTTTATAAAGCTCTTTTAAGTCACTATTGGCTCATTGCTTTCTCAAAAGTGCTACAAATATTAACAGAAATATTGCATAGATCTGCATTAAATGTAGTCTTGTAGATATATGGAGAAAGCTCTATAAATAAGATTTACAAACTGAAAACAGAACTTGATTTTAGTTCATCATGTGGACAAAATAGGTGGTCTGTCGTCTCAGTTTTCTTAAACTTATATGAAATTATTTATAAAAACCGGTAGGTAGAATGACAAAAACTTCAAGATAGATAAATAGACAGATATAAAGTTTGATAAAAAGTTAGATTTATAGATAGATAGTCTGTTGTCTCAGTTTTCTTGAGCAACGAATATGAAATGATATTTTTACATATAAACTCCTTGATGATCATCATAGTAATCAGAATGAGAATGAATTTTGACCATGGCAATGATGGTCATTGTGAGGATAGTCTTGATAATAAGGATAAAAACCATGATGATGACAATTTTGATGGTGATGATTATGATGCTGATGAAAATGATTATGATGATGATGATTATGGTGATGATGATGATATGGTGATATTTGATAGACACATAGATTCACAGATAGACACACCAACAGACAGATAGATGGACAGACATATTTAAATGGATGAATATATATTGGATGGATAAGCCAGCGCGCGAAAAAAATTCTGTCTTGTCGGGCCAGTAACTTTCAGAAATAGACAGATTTACTGGTCCGACATGACCAGTATAAAAATATATCAAACTAATACAAATGATATTTCCTTCTCTTTTGTTAGTCATAAAAATGGCTCTGGAGTCTCAAAAAATGGCTCTCATTAATTATGTTGTGATTGTGTACTTTGCACAAGTTTGATTGTTTTTTTTTTGGGGGGGAGGTAACAATAAGCAATAAAAAAATAACAGCAAAATAATCTGAAGTTTTTCCAGTAAAAAATAAAAAATAGTTATATGCACATCATCATGAATATTCATAAGGTGAATATAACATAGATAGAGAGATAGATAGTAGTAGATAGATAAATAGGTACACCTGTAGGTCGATAGACAGACATATTTAAACAGATGAATAGATATTAGATTTATAGATACAAATGTAGGTATTACATACAGATAGATAGATGGATAGATTTCCTCATTTTGTGTCACCAATATAATTCCCTACAGTGTCAACTGGGCTGAAATTAAAAATTGTGTTAAATTTTGTTGCGAGATGCCAGATGAGCTCCATATCATTGATGTGCTAGTTTTAATTAGCATATTTAGCATAATCATGTAATTTGCATTCTTTATTATTTATATATGTAAAATGCAACTAATCTTAAACAAGGAAGACTGAAAACATAAGTAATACAGTTTTTCTAAGGTTCCTTGTGACAAGGAATTAATGAGTTTCATGACCTAATTTTTTTTTCATTTTTATGTAAAGTAATCATCGTAATCAGCATAATTTACATAGCTCTAATAAGAATAAGTGTAATATATAGACCTTTTGTGAATGTACCAGAAATCACCAAAACATAGATAATACAGCTCTTTTAAGGTTTTCTATGACAAGGAATTTATGTCCATGATTTTCCTTTTTATCAAGATTTCTTTGTCACTGTTTTTATCTAGTAAACCAGTAAACATGAATAATACAGCTCTTAAGGTTTTGTGATGAGGAATTCATTTAAGACACCAAATTTATAATAAGTAAATTTGTTAAAATTGAAATCCAGTGTCATAAATGAATTCCTCATCAAGAAAAACCCTTCACCGAATTTATTATCATGGTTTTACGCATTCACAAATAAGTCTATATATTACACTCATGCTGATTAGCTCATTATGCTAATTATGATGATTACTTTACTTAAAAATAAAAACTAAGGTCATGAATGATTTTTTTTGTCACAGAAACCCTTAGAAAAACTGTATTTTTTATTTGTTAAGTCTTTTTGGTTAAAGATTAGTAGCATATTACATGTTAAAGTATGCTAATTACATGAATATGTTAATTATGCTAAATTGAAAATTGCCAAGGTTGCCAAGGTGGCAACCGAGCTAAATTTACTTCAAAACCCATCTAGAACACAAATCAACCATAAAACCTTGTATAATAACTTTTCCAGGTTATGTACATGGCCTATGGGGCTGTCTTCTGAACTATATAGACCAACACTTGCTTTGATTGAAAGGTATCATGTAGAGAATATAAGTGATTAAAATCAATATCTTAAAGGTTTTTAAAATCTAATTTTGTACATGTAGGTCTATATGCAATGAATGGAATAATTTGGGGCAGTATGTAATTGTTTTCTGTCCTTGTATTCTAATTTATGTTTCTTAGTTTGATGAAGAATCATAAAAGCTTGATGAGGAGGTACGAGAGAGAGGTCCGAGCCAACACTAAACACATTGAAACAGTTGCATCCCTAAATGTGAGTATGGAATACATTAATTATCCCCCAAAATGGACTAGTATTTATAACATGTGCTCAAAATAAATATTTTGATTGTGTAGGAAAAATTAATGTTTTTAATGAAGGAAATGCTATGTGTTTATATAATGACTGATTTTATTTTATTCATATATATATATATATATATATATATATATATATATATATATATATATATATATATATATATATATACAGTGTTAATATTACTTAGCATTTTTCATTGGTATTTAATCATTCAGATAATATGTATACACGAGTGGATGGATCATAATTAAAAAAAAATAGAATACAATCAATGATGTGAACATCAAATTAAAGTACAGAAGGAGAGCTAGAGAAAGTGAGGGGTGGTGAGAATTGCAGGGGGAAGGAGAGAACTAAAAAAGAGAGTAATATGAAGAGAGGACAAACACTGTAAAATACAAGATATATTATCATGTTCTGAAAAAAAAGACTTGTTGCTATAAAGGTATTTTGTATAATAATAATCACAAACAAAAAAAATTATCAAATATGTGGTGGTACATTATGTAACCATGCAGTTTAAATGCAACATACATTTCACATCAGCCTTGTGTTTCATACCAGTATTTAGAAAAAAAGGGAATTTTTTACTTGCCTTTTAAAGGAATTTTTCATCGGGCATGATTGAATAAAAAAGAGAGTTCCAAATACGACCCACTGAGTAAAACAGTTGTCATTGAATTATCTCTTTGGACTACATAATTTAAATTTACTTCAGAAATATCTGATCCATAAACAAGATATATGTAATATTTTGTTTAGCAAACCTTGGTAGAATTGTAAGACTTAAATCGATTCAAGGGCACCAATCCATGGCCTTGGATGCTCTATAAATTGGCCTAAATTCTCCTCTCATAAGCCTTCAATATTTTTTGGTCCCCGTTTTTGTCTCACCTGCGAAGCAAGTGAGACTATAGGCGCCGCTTTTCCGACGGCGACGGCGGCGGCGACGGCGGCGGCGTCAACATCAAATCTTAACCTGAGGTTAAGTTTTTGAAATGACATCATAACTTAGAAAGTATATGGACCTAGTTCATGAAACTTGGCCATAAGGTTAATCAAGTATTACTGAACATCCTATTAGAGTTTCATGTCACATGACCAAGGTCAAAGGTCATTTAGGGTCAATGAACTTAGACCATGTTGGAGGAATCAACATCGAAATCTTAACCTGAGGTTAAGTTTTTGAAATGTCATCATAACTTAGAAAATATATAGACCTATTTCATGAAACTTGGACATAAGGTTAATCAAGTATCACTGAACATCCTGCATGAGTTTCACGTCACATGACCAAGGTCAAAGGTCATTTAGGGTCAATGAACTTTGGCCGAATTGGGGATATCTGTTGAATTCCCATCATAACTTTGAAAGTTTATGGATCTGATTCATGAAACTTGTACATAAGAGTAATCAAGTATCACTGAACATCCTGTGCGAGTTTCAGGTCACATGATCAAGGTCAAAGGTCATGTAAGGTCAATGAACTTTGGCTATGTTGGGGTTTTTTGTTGAATAACCATCATATCTCTGTAAGTTTATTGGTCTCGTTCATAAAAAGTGGACATAAGAGTAACCATGTATCACTGAACATCTTGTGTGAGTTAGAGTAGTATTCAAAGTCAGCACTGCTGCTATATTGAACCGCGTGATGCAGGTGAGACGGCCAGAGGCATTCCACTTGTTATATTTTATCATTTGTACTGCATTATATATCTGTGCCCTAAAATATTGAAACATTGAAGGTGTGTCACACATGATTAATATTAAACATCTTGATGTTAGCTTAGGCAAGTTTTTTAAAAACATTATATACTAACTACTAAGAAGGGCATAGAATCTGATGGACCTCCAAATTAATCACTACTCTTTTATAACATTCATTTTTGTCTCGCCTGCATAGCAGAGCAAGACTAGAGGCTTTGCTTTTTCTGATGGCGGCGTCGCCAACACCAAATCTTAACCGAAGGTTAAGTTTTTGAAATGTCATCATTGTGTTTGGTCCTAATTCATGAAACATAATGGTTATCAAGTATTACTAAACATCCTACCAGAGATTGATGTCACATGACCAAGGTCAAAGGTCATTTAGGGTCAATGAACTTACATCATATTGGGGGAATCAACATCAAAATCTTAACCAAAGGTTAAATTTTGAAATGTCAGATACTTAGAAAATATATGGGCCTAGTTCATGAAACTTAGACCTAAGAGTAATCAAGTATTACTGAATACCCTGCCTGAGTTTTAAGTCGCATGACCAATGTCAAAGGTCATATAGGGTCAATGAACTTAGTATTTTATTATCATATGAATTGTGTTTTTTTTTAAATAAATTAGTTGTTTTTCAAAGTCAGCACTGCTGCTCTATTGAATGGCGTAATGCAGGCGAGACTGCCAGAAGCACTCCACTTGTTAAGTATGATGGGCCAATATAATTTATTATTACCTGTATCAGACATCTGAGCAGGGCAACTTTGATACATTGTTGCCTGCTTTATAAGACTGGGATCAAATGGTCGGTCAATAAGTTTCTAATTGTGTATCCACGGGCCCAATTTATTGCCCACTCAGAAAAGTCAATGACAAAATTCGTGGAAATTCAGCAGGCAAATAAAAGGCAGCGCTAACATCCGGGTATTCTACACGTTTTTGTACGCGTCCTTGAACCGCGCAGTGCTATACGTCACAATGTTAATCAAGTTGAGACAACCTGGATACTGCATCCCTAAGCCAGGGATGCATCATTTCAATTACATCACAATGGTAAACTTCAGAGGCCCAGTCTGCTGAAGGGGACAAACTAGATCCTCATTTTTAAACTTTGAAATATCTAAATTTTAACGATTTTTGCTCTAGATGTTTGATTTGGTTAATAATAGCAATATTGACTGCCTGGGGGTGAAATGACATATATATTGCCCTCACTAAATTGATATAAATCTAGTTTGGGCGATATATGTCGTATCGCCCCAAGGCCAGTCAATATTGCTTTACCTTTTACCAAAACCTTAGACAGGGGATAGAACGGTTATTTTTGTAGCTGCCCTCTCATGACTTTTCCTATTTACTGTTGTATAAACTTTAACATGCTCCCAATATTGTGTTACAGCTTCGTATACAAGAGCTGGAGAAACTTCTCTCATCAGCTAATGAGCGCGTTCGTCTGCTTGAAGGCCAGACCCAGCGATACACCCCACATGGATGGAGCACTCCAAGGGACCATGCCCAGAATAGATCCCGGACTACGCCTGGACACAGGAGAATGAGGAGCCGCAGCAGACAATCTTACTCCCCAGATAATTATTCTCAAGGTGCATACAGCATTTCATTGATCTAAATATAAATCCATGTCACAACCTATATGTTATAAGCTACTGAAAATCCTTGCATCTGATTTGCTGAGAAATCACTGATAAAAACTCTTCATAAAATGCTCCAAAGTTGTGTTCATGTTCAGAAAAAGTTAAGCAACTTTTTGTGCTCTGTATAATATGGATGGCACAGATCATATGAAAAGGCAGAGGCTGTATGGGCCCTGAATTCATGAAGGCAGGCTAAATTCAGCTCTAGGCTAAATGTAGCCCACCTTTGTATTAGGGGGGCCATGGGGTACTCTAATATCATGTACCTGTAAGAACGTCTGCATGCAAACAGGACATGTTGAGATGCATGATCGTCTCCTATCCTTTCTCGTCCTATTTATTTCACTTCTTTCTCATTTCCTTTTTGGCTTAATACAGAGCTTGAAACTGTCAGAAGAGAAAGAGATCGACTGAAGAAAGACAAACACAAGCTGAAAAAAGAACTAGGTGCTCTAGATGAGGTAAGGTCAATCGATGTAAATTTGATTTGTGGAATCATTCCACTGAAAATGCATGTGCATTCATAACTACAGGTGATTAGTTGAATCTCTTGGGACAATAGAAATCTCTTTGCATTTGACTTAGAAGATGTTATGTTACGATATTGAATACCGAACAAATAACAAAGAAAATTTTGATTAGATTGTTTTTGCTATTTAATTATTTACACAGAATAAACAAAACAAAATAATACAATGTACATATCTTGAAGATTCAGTTCTGAGTTATTCAAAATGATATATATACAGTGCGTCCCAGAAAAAAACGAAACCGAGATTTAGCGATCATTTATCATTACTTAATCATAAATAAAATAGACAAATGACCGACCAATTTAAAGCTTAGATCTCCTCTTTCATCTGATATTACTTAGATTATTTCTCATTCACGCATGAGTGAGCAAATGCAATTTGAAGAAAGGATATCAAAAACTCATTTGGCGGGGGGTATCTGGGTTTCAAAAAGAAAACCACATTTTTGAAAAGTTCAATATCTCCTCTTTAATTTGATACCTAAATTACAAATATTGGTCACGAAATAACAAAGTTCTGGTCATTTGAAATAAGGCTTGAATTTCAATAATTTCATAAAATGAAGAGGTTCTCCAGGCTGGCTTTCAAACTCTCTCGACACTCTGTTTTGTTGACGATCAGCCATGCATTAAATCTTTTGTTCACCATGTGAAAGCTTCTGTGGGAAACTGGTGAAAACATGTTTCTGAATCATTTGTATGCTTTTCTTGACTGTTTGGTCGACAAGTGTGCAATTTAAAATAAGGCATAAGCTATGTTGTGTCTCATCCACTTGTAAAAATAACTAGAAATATTGGGATTTGCGATGGCACGCAACAGAATTGTATCAAAACTTCATTGTGAAAGGACTGGGATGGAATAACATTTGTCACAAGAGAGTCTTGCACGTAAACTTTAACGTTGACCTGAAAATTATCTTTGACCATACCATGTGACCTCCGAATGCAGTATAACATGCAGGTCTCCGATTTGGTTTAAAGGTGACTTTTAGTTGCGGAGTTGAGTCATAAGAGTCCTGAAAATGACCTTTGACCTTACCATGAGACCTCCGACTGCAGCTTAATATGCAGGTCACCAAAGTACCTCTACAACTCAAGTTTATGTGAAAAGTGACTTATGATTGCGGAGTTATGTGTCTTAAGATATTAGTCCAGGATAGGCCCCATAGAAACTTGACCAAACCTTGGTTTTTTATATATACAATATTTTTTTATGGTTTCTTGTCAATTCGAGGGTGCTGATTACGAATCTGGATGATGCCACTCGTGTAACCTTGAGCATTTTCCGCAAATTGGCAAAATCCAATATGGCCGCCAAAATATGCAAATTACCCATAAAAATCCTAAAATTGTCCGCACATTGGCTATGAAATGCATGGAAGCGTATGGCAGGAGTAAAATACACTCTGAAAAAAATAATTTTTGACAAAATATTTATTTTCCTGATATTCAAAATGGCCGCCATAGTCCATTGTATACTCTATTATGTACAATATGAATAGGGAAAACTAATTTTTACAAAAATGAGCACTAAACCGCAAAAAATCGCGATATATGAACGAAGTAATATTATGCAAATCATCACTACTAACGAGATATATCATTTATTATGTCATAAATGGGAACATTTCTGCATTTTGATGTCTAAAATGGCCGCCACTGGCCCAAACAGTATTGCGTACAATGGCAATGGGGGCCAAAAATTCACAAGAGTGAGAATCATGAAATACATATTGACTGTGATATACGAGTAAAAATATTGTCTTAAACATGATTTCTAACTAAATACATCACATATTGGTTGTGGAGGTTATGAATGCTGTACTTTGAAATCCAAAATGGCTGCAATAGGTCCTAAAAGTATTATGTACATTGTAACATTAGACATATAATTTTGACAGAATTTGGCTTTGTTTGACTCTAAATATTGCCTATTATTGTGAATTCTAATGCAAGGGTGAAATATTGTCTAACACATGGTTTCTAACGAGATATATCATAATGTTGTGTATGTAAGGTGATAAACACTGCATTTTGAAATTGAAAATGGCCAACATAAGCCCTTATCGTATAATATACAATTTTAGTGTAGACAAATAATGTTCACAAAGAGGGCATATGGCAGCCATTTTGTATGTTGAAATACAGTATTTATCACATAAATTACATAAGAGATGATATATTTTGTCATAAATCATGTTTTCAGACGATATTTCACTCATACATCCCCAATTGGCCAAGCAAAGCCAAATTATGCTGAAATAATTTGTTCCCATTCACATTGTGTATAATATCGTAGGGCCTGTAGCGGCCATTTTGACTTTCCAATAACAGTATCTATCACCTGTCTGGCATAATAAATGATATCTCTTAATAGAAATTATGCTTTCAGACAATATTTTACTCATAGATCACTAATATCTGCATTTATGGTGCTCACTCTTTTGAATATTGGTTTCCCACTTTGCATTGTGCATAAGACTGTTAATGTCTCTGGCGGCCATTTTGAAAGTAAAAATACAGTATTTAACACAAACTTTAAACCTGAATGATGTATTTCGTTAGAAAATACGTTTTTAAACAGTATCCCATGAATTTATCACATATATATGCATTTTAGTGATCACTCTTGTGATTTTTTTGCCCCTCTTTCTCATTGTGCATAATGCTTTTAGGGCCTTTGGCAGCCATTTTGAATATCTAAATACAACATTCATCACATACATGGCATATTGATAATATATTTCGTTAACAATTATGTTTTTAGTCAGTATTCCACTCGTTTAATCTTAATAATATGCATTTTAGTGATCACTCTTGTGAATTTTTTGGCCCCCATTGCCATTGTACGTAATACTGTTTGGGCCAGTGGCGGCCATTTTAGATATCAAAATACAGAAATATTCCCATTTATGATATAATAAATGGTATATCTCTTTAGTAATAATGATTTGCATATATCACTTCGTTCATACATCGCGATTTCTTTGCGGTTTAGTGCTCACTTTTGTGAAAGCTAGTTTTCCATATTCATATCGTACATAATATAGTATACAATGGACTATGGCGGCCATTTTAAATATGAGGAAAATAAATATTTTGTCAAAATTGTTTTTTCAGGGAGTATCTCACTCCTGCCACACAATTTCATGCATTTCGTAGCTAATGTGCGGACAATTTTAGGATTTTTATGGGTAATTTGCATATTTTGGCGGCCATATTGGATTTTGCCAATTTGCGGAAAATGCTCAAGGTTACACGAGTGGCATCATTCAGATTCGTAATCAGCACCCTCGAATTGACAAGAAACCATCAAAAAATATTGTATATATAAAAAAACAAGGTAACGCCTCTTCTATCCTGGACTATATGAGAGTCTTGCATGTACATGTAAACTATAATGATGTCCTCAACATGACCTTTGACTGCATCATAACATGCAAGTCCCCTAAGTACATCTACAGTCCAAGTTTGGTTAAAAAGTGATTTATTGTTGCAAAGTTATGTGTCATAATGTTTATAGTCTTGCCTTCACCTCTGGTGGGTGAGACAAAAATGACTACCGGTAGTTAAATAAAAATTTTCATTTTCACTTGTAATATGCAGATACCAGTTATTGAAAAGAATGTCAGATCTTTATTTTATTGTACAATGCTTACTTGATGTATGTGAGCAAATGGTAGACTCTGAATGTCGAACACTACATGTAGTACCATTGTACACATACAATCCAAATTGTATCATCCATAATGTACCATTGCATCAATATAAAAAAATCATGTATCAATGCATTGCACTTAGTAAACGCAGGTTCAATTCGTGTAGGGCTTACTGGCTAAATATATAGTTGCTGCTGCAGGTCAGGGTCCCATTTCATAAAGGACTTACAACTGTTGTAACTTTCCCATTATGGCAACTACCATGGTAGCCTTGATTATGATTGGCTGCTGAGCCTTGTTGCCATGGCAGTTGCCATAATGGCAAAGTTATAACATTTGCAACTCTTTATAAAACAGGACCCTGATGTGCAGTTGAGGGATTTTGCTCTCAATAATTCTTTATTTTCATAGATTTTAACATATGAAAATATCAATTATTATTCATATTTTTGCTAACTTCTGAGGTGTTGCACAACACAAATAGGGAATATTCTAATGTGTACAGTGGTGCAACAGTTTGCATTCGGTGAAATCTTGCACCATCGCACTCGAGTCTATTTGAATCAATTTATTTCAGAATTTCTAAAATATATCAGATCTTTGCTTTTCACGTTTGTCATTAACTTTCAATTAATTTATTCAGAATTTCTTTGAAGAGATTGAGGACCTCAAATTTGCTCTCCAGCAGTCGGCTCGACTGAACCAGGAATATGATAAGGCATTAAAACAAGTGTGTGAAAACTTTGGAGCTCCTTTCCCTGTGGATAGTCTTCCATCAAGACCAAAGAAATCTTTATCAGCGTCGAAGAGACCACCTTCAAGTCATCAAACAAGATGATAGTAGAGATATGAAGATTAATGGCCAGGATTCTGGAGTCTTGTTTGACTTAGGCTGTGATAAGTCTTGGCTAAAATAATGGGAAGCCAAATCTGTTAAAACTTTGTTTAGATCTTACATTTCAAAACTATTTTGGTTATTATTCACAGACAGTCATTAATGCATTGAGTGTCAAATAAGCTGAAAATTTGAATCTATAGTGCTAGAGATTTGGGTCATAATTGGCTACCCATGGTTACACCACAACTTTGGACAAGAGTTTGATTTAAACAAGAGTTCATAATTGGTTTGAGCCTGGTTTATGGTACTCCAATCTAGATATTTGTCTACATTTGCCATCCTCCACCTGTATATGTGGCCGATTCAATATTTATTTGTAAATTTACACCTGACTTGACCAAATCCAAAGGGAAGTGCAACCACCTACAGCTGGTGGAGGCATAAATATGAGGACATTCTTGAAGGGGTAGATTATCCTGATGTCAAATGCAAATACGGATTTGGTGTTGTAAGCATTAAATTTCATCTTTTTCAGTGATACATATATGTACATAATTAGGCAATTGTAAATAGTGACATTTTGAGATTCAATTTATGTATGCACTGCAGTATGCAGATAAAATATTTCTTAACATTTCAGAGAAGCACCTTGGAATTTTGTTAAGGTGCCTAGGTTTCAAGAACCACCTCTGAATTTGTTGAGGTGCCTAACTTTGTAGTAAAAGATAGCTTGAGAATTACCAAAAAAAAAAAGTAAAGAAAGTACTGTACAGTGAAGCCAGTCTATAAAGACCACACAACAGACAACAAAAGTAGTTTTTATGTGCTGGTTGGCATTGCATCAATATTTTCGTCCGACAAGTTGTCAGATCTTACAACTTTCATGGATTCTGATTGGTTGAAAGGCACTGTTACTGTGGTAACTGTCGGATAAAACAGGACTTGTCGGATAAATGTCTGACAAGTCCTTTCATGAAACGCTCCCCAGGTTAACTTTATGGCTAGGTTCCTTTAGTACATGTTTAAATGGGGAAATGATCAAAGGAAAATGAAACATGTGGTCTTTATGGATAAGTGGTCCTTCTTTACAGGTTGTCACTAATTTACTATAGAGTGCCGAAGTGTAATGTCATCAATTTTTTATTTTACCATATTTCAGTCGAGCATGATGAAATACCTTTGCCCTATGCCAAAAATGTATTATTGGCCTGGTTCTAAATGATTCGAACCAGGCCAATAATACATTGACTTCAGTGAGGTTAATTATGTATTCATGAGGTCATATCTTGGACCGATTCCCACCAAAATTGGTTTGTGTGGGTTTTTTCAGCATGCCCCGCAGATGTATGGTATTAAAAATGTTGAAATTCCCCCCCCCAAAAAAAAAAAAAATGAGAAGTCGTCACTTAGGTACTCTATAGCAAGTTTGACTATATTGAGATCTCAAAATGTCTCTTAAAGTCAGATTTACCTTTATAACTTGTAGCAATTGCCATTATGTACACATTTGAAAAATCTTTAAACATTATTATACATAAACAAAAAAGTTCAATTTTCATTCCACTGTTTTAATTGCACTTTTTCCATAAGCATTCACATTCAGAATATAAATGTACATAGTCATCATAGCAATTAGTCTGAATAAATTTTCTTTGAACATTTATAAATAACTGAGAAAATTTGCATTTATGTCTTGGGAGTGGGTGAGTGGTACCAATGTACAGCAAGGGCTGCATGATAATATTGACCTGATAAATGTCATTTTGTTCAATTGAATCAAAATCATCTTATCATTACGACTGAATTCATCACTGTTGTCATGATCTAATTCTAGAGGGGGGGGGGGGGCTGCCATTACAAAGTGAGAACCCTGATCCTGCATAAAAGCATGTAAAAGGGCTATTCTTAAAAATGTATGCACATACTGTAAAAAGGTATCAACATTGCCAAATTGAGGAAAAAGGGTATACTTTTCAACCTATAATGAAATGAATTTTGCAAGGTATTATTTAGGGCAGGGAAAAAGCAACAAATTACTTGCTTAGGGTCCATTTTGAAAGTCCATGTCGAGCATGGTGTCTACCTTGTAATGATAGTGCTCAAACAGTGCTTCCACAAAATAAACTGGTAATAATTACTCTTGTTTGTCTACAAAATACTAAATAAACAGGTTCCACAGAATTTAACTGCTCTACTCTGTATAGGCCAATTAGAGCACCCGAGTTGGCTAGTTACACTCACATTTCAATAAACTTTTACTCTGTTGGCTTCAAAATACTGGAATGATTTGCCACTTGCAATTACACAGTTTCCATCACCTTTTTCAGAAAAGCATTAAGTGCCCATCTTGTAGTTTGTATTTTATGAAAATATCATTCCATTCAATTTCATTGGCCTTATGGGAAAAGCACAGTAGAAGTAATGATAATAAACTGATGTAAATTCCTCTCATTTATCCAGTCGTGATCAATGTAATAAATTAAACAACAAAACTGGAAATCATCTCAATGTTGGGATGTTTCACTAATTATCAATTGGCTTCTTCGGTGAATGACGATGAAGGGGAGGCCCTCGTAATGTTTGAGATTGTGCAGATATGGCGGAGATCACGATTACCCATCGCCTTCAAACCTAACACCCTGAGACAAAGACTTGTGCATGTAAACAACAAAGTTCCCAAAGAGAAACAGAGGAACTCGGTATATGGCATCAGACATTCTCAAGAGGATTTTGATGACTTCTATGTGGGTGAAACTCGGCAATCTCTGCGGGTTTGCATGAACCAACCTCGAGCATCCAGCAGGTCTGAAAGCATCCCAGATTCTGCGGTCTACATCCACATCAGTTCTCGCAAACACTCATTTGACAATAAGGAAGTTAATATATTGGACAAGGAATCCAGATGTTTTGAACTAGGATTCAAGGAAGCCATCTCGGAAAGAGTGGAATGCCCATCCATCAACAAGATAGGAGACCTCCGCTTTAACTTGTCACACACATGGGACTGGGCAATTCAAAAGATTCCAAGTCGTATTTCATACGCACATTTCACTGCGCACGGTATCTGCACAATCTCAAACATTGTATAGTCCAGTAGAAGTGTTCCATATTGGGAAAAGTTGTTAAATACAAGGTTTTTTGTGTGATTTGTGTTATAGATGGGTTTTGAAGTAAAATTAGCTTGGTTGCCACCTTGGCAACCTTAGGCAATTTTTTTAATTAGCATAATCATGTAATTAATATTCTTTAAATATGTAAAATGCAACTAATTCTAAACAAGAAAGACTGAAAACATAAATATAATTTTTTTTAAGGTTTCTTGTGACAAGGAATTAATTCATCACCTTATTTTTCATTTTTATGAAAAGAAGTCATCGTAATCAGCATAATTTACATAATGAGCTAATTAGAATAAGTGTAATATATAGACTTGTGAATGTAAATCCAAAAATCACCAAAGTATAGATAATACAGCTCTTCTAAGGTTTTCCAGAACGAGGAATTCATTTATGACTATGATTTTCCTTTTTATGTAGTTAAATTGTCATAATTAGCACAATTAGTATAATTCTCTAATTAACATACATCTGTAATATATGTATTTCTTTGTCATAATATATCCAGAAAACTGAAAACATTAATAGTTATTCTAGGGATGAGTATGGTGAGGAATTCATTTAGGCAAAGGTTTTCCTCTTCAAGAAGCAATGTTTGTCGTGATTAGCATAATTTACTAATTAACATACATGTGTAATACATGTAGGCCTATAGCAGAGCTTCCAAGTCTCCCGGATCCTGCGGGAGAATACTGGATTGAGATCCAATCTCTTGTTCTCCCGACCCCATGCCAAAATCTCCCAGATAATTGGGATTTTTAGCTGTTGATCTGTCAGGATTTTTAGCTGTTAAATTGTAAAATTCATACTAACGACTGTTTTACGAGTCTAGCATGTTTAACTCCCATACACCCACGCGTAACCTCCTTATCACATTTTCATTTTACCCAGTATCTTTTACCAGTTTTTGTATAATCTTACATTGACTTCCAATGTAAATGAAGATAATTTTACGAACAATTGGTGAATTAGTCTAACAAGCCATTTTTTTCTCTGGTTTTGCAATGTGTGATGGAAACACTTTAGTTCTTTAGTTTCTAGGAATCTGCATTGACCGACTTCTATCACAGTGGGAGCCTTTACTTTAAAGAGGAAGTGAAATGTAAAACTGGAAAAACAGTATTGAAAACCCTGAAAAAGGGTTCATCAACTGAGAAGAATGCTAAGGAGGCATCTACAAAAAAATGAAATTCAACAGCGACCGTGAAACTGAGCTCATCTACATCTGCAGGAAAGCAAACTTCAACAGCGACCCTCAAACAAGGCTCTTCAACATCTGCAGGAAAGCAAACTTCAACAGCGACCCTCAAACAAGGCTCTTCAACATCTGCAGGAAAGCAAACTTCAACAGCGACCCTCAAACAAGGCTCTTCAACATCTGCAGGAAAGCAAACTTCAACAGCGACCCTCAAACAAGGCTCTTCAACATCTGCAGGAAAGCAAACTTCAACAGCGACCCTCAAACAAGGCTCTTCAACATCTGCAGGAAAGCATATGTCAATAGCGACCCTAAAACAAGGGTTTTTTACATCTGCAGGAAAGCAAACTTCAACAGTGACCCTCAATCAAGGCTCATCCTCGACTGCAACTTCACAGGCGAGTCTGTTCAAAATAAATTGAAAAGGAAAGAAAATGGACCTCAGAGTGCAGATACATTACGATTTAAACGTCCTCTTCTAAAACCAAAAGCTGGAACCAAACATAGACCATGTATCCAAGAGTCACGTCTTGCCAGGATCCACAGATTGATGATTTCACCACAAACAAAACTGTATTGCCATTTCCTACAATATAGCAACAAGATTTTTGACAGTATCAATCTCCTTTTGCAACAAAAGGAGCCATGTTTGCACATTCTGCATCGGAAGCTCAGTGGTACATACAGGGACTTGCTTCTGAGATTTATGAAGCAAGAGTGTATTGCTGCATGTTCACATCCCGGTGGGGTCACTCAGCCGCAGAGGGGGACACGTATGACCGTTACCACAAATGCAAGTGACCCCCTATTGCAGTCAATTTCAAGGACATTTTGTGAAATTTACCCCCCTATTTTCACGCAAAACAAGGAAAAATTTGCGGTAAAATGGTACCTTGAAACACCCCTAATTATAGATTGTAAGGACACTTTTGCCCATTTCGCAAATTTACCCCCTATTTACCGTATTTCAAGGACATGGCATTTACACCCTTTCCTCATTAGAGGAAATTGCAACACAGGCGTCAGAGTGCTCAATCCTTAAAGATGACCAAGAACCACGTCATACTGATACAATAATCCAAAAGAACTTTATTTTTCTTGAAAAATAAGAAAAGTAGAATTCTTTGTAAAAATAAATGTAGAGTTGTCCATATAAAGATACAGAGCATGATGCGCGCGCCCTCTGCGGCTGGTGACTCGGCGATGGATTTTACTTCACGTAATCGTTCTCCCCTTTTTCCTGACCCCTATTTCCATCAGATCAAGGACAGTGAGCACCCCTAATTTCACTACTTCGCGGAGTGTTCTGTCCGCGGACGTTCTGTGAAATTGACCCCTTTTCCCGCGATTTTGGTAACGGTCATGCGGTCCCCAAGTCATATTGAGTGACCCCACCGGGGTTCACATGTGAACGATGTGTCCGATGGAAAGGAAAATCAAAGGTCAGACAAAGATCTGACGATAGGTACAGAAGCAAAAGAGTACATCAAGAGCATGACTACTGAAGAAGGTGATGTGTCTCTCCAGCTTACCAAGGTTGATCTGGATTATTTCTATCTATCAGTAAGAAAATATTATCAGTCTGCATGTGGAAACGCACTGAAGACCTGGCCCTTTGACGTTAAGTTTCTACAAAAAGCTGAAATGTTTGACATCAATCTCAGAAGGAAAGTATCGTTTTTCTCATGACATTACTTTGTTGCCAGGTTCCCATGTATCCTTGGTAACTCAAGCACCAGTACAGTAGATGAATTGGAGAATTTGTGGAGTGTCAGGTGGAAATTTTGAGGATCATCCAAAAGTACATGTACTTGATACAAAGTTGAGAATTGACAAGTAGTGGAATGTGATTTCAGACATGAAGCAAGTGTGCAGCCCTTTCCCCTCTGGACAATAAAGGTATTTTCATGTTGAATGCATTCTTTTATGAATTATTCAAAAAATCATTTTCTTTTAACATAAATCTACTGTATTGCCTGAACTATATTTTTAGTCAATGACAATTCATGAAATCTCTCTAATGTGCATTTCATCTATCTAAAAAAAAAGTTTTGATGATTTAGACAGATGTCAATTACTATCGAATGCTGTTTCTTAATGTGTTTTGCTACCCAAAACTCCCATCCGTGGGACGTTCCACCGCTCCCTCACAAAATCATACCTCTGCGAAATCTACTGGATTGTATCATCTCAATGTTGGCAGCTCTGGTATAGGCCTACATAGATTACTTTGTCATTTTATATCCAGAAAGCCTGAAAGGCGCTATATCACGGATACAATATCATCTATATGTGTACTGAAGCAATGACATCACAAAAAAGTTAATTGTAAACAAAAAGTTAATTGTAAAAATAGCAGAAAAAATAATGAAAAATATTGCCGAAGGTTTGAGAAAAATTCATCAAATAATTAAAAAGTTATTAGAATTTCAATGATTTGATTTGTGACGTCATATGCGAGCAGCATTCCTACATAGTGAATGGTAAAAAATCAATGAAATGTCATTTTCTCAGAAAATTGAAAATGGTTTTCACTGTACCTTTTGTATATCAATAGACAAATCATTTCACACCCGATCATGAATAGAAAACAAAATGAAGTCACCTGGAACCATACAAAATTTGAAATTCATGCATTTTATATTACATAACAAATGGCGCAGCTGCTCGTTTAATGACGTCACAAATCCAAAACTTTGAACTCTAATAACTTTCTTACTCTTTAACGGATTTTCCTCAATCCTTCACCAATATTTTTTACTATTTTTTCTGCTATTTTTACAACAAAGTTTTCTTCAGGGTGAACTTCCCCTAAAAGAAATTTGGAGATGTCACACTTGGGGACTCTATTCATTGAAGTTTGGTGTCATGACAATTCCAATATCATGACCATAACATACAGCACTGGAATGCAGTCATTCTAAATCAGAAAACATCTCTCCCAATATTGACATCCTGGCATGGAATGGCTGGGCTGAGCAATTGACGGCTGAGTTCAGTCCTCTCTGACTCAAATGTCTGCCGCCATCGCTTGAATCCTCCCTGATATAATTCTGAATCCACTTCAACCGATCTTTCCTTCGGTTTAACGTCCTCAAAGCATGCTCTATCCTGGAGTACTCATCGGTTGCACTGCCGCAGCACGATAGGGCCCCAATGTCTATAGGGTGTGCCTCGGTGTTGAAGATATACCCTCCAGTCCCAAGGAAACATTTACCGTGGGGCGTGTCCACAATTTTGGCTTGGCCTCCATCTTGGTGGATGAAATTGTCCGGGTCAAAGAGAAGGTAGAGATACTTGAGAGTTTCAGCCAGAAAGAAGGACTCCATGCGGTTGTCCAACCTATGGGTCCTGACATCTTTTACCTGTATTACACAAAAGGGGAGCTTTTAATTCAATAGAAATAATGTATGTACATTTTTTAAATTGTGCATAAAAAGTCATTTTTACTGAAAAATGTATGAGCATTACTTTGAAATGTACATGTGAATAAGGAGAATACAAAATTTGAAGAAAATTAATGGAAAACACAATTTACAGGGCAAATCAGTACAACTTATGGGTTAAATGTACGCAACAGTAAGTGATTTAAAATATATTTCTCTATTTAGAATAGCTTTGACATGTTAAAGAGAAATGCCAGTAGTTGCAGTAAACACTGATTTCATGAGAAAGTCTGTAAACCCAGGCTTAATTGTTAGTATATCATCGAGGATCTAGATCTGGTACAGTCACATAAACTGAACTTTGTGAAATCTTGAAATCTACGCTGAAAAATATTCACACTGAAGATCACCAACACAGATAAACGCACGTGGGACAGTGTATTATTATTGCTTTGAATGTGGTGCCCGACGCTTGACCCGAATCCTGTGCTTATTTGCTAATTTCTCAGCAATTACAAAATTTCTTCCAGAATCCTTTGGCACATATTCTTTATTTATACAAACAGACACTTTGGTGGTCATTTCATTGGATTCTGTAAGAACTCATTTTGATATCGTTACCAAAACTGGCATTTACCTTTAACGAAGAAAACAGAATTTGAATGTTACAATTTTTGGAAACCTTGAAATTATATTCAAATTGACGCTTACACTGGTATAGCCACACTCTGTCTTGGTAGTTTCTATGGAAGTTAACACATCTCGGCCCATCTGAAGTAGGAAAGGATCTTTCGTAGCTTGGTATAAATACATCACACTCTCTACAAACTCTAGAAATAAAAGACAAATTAAGATATGTTAAAAACTTATTGAAATTACATAGCAACAGATGCAGACGGTAGAGTGTTTCAAGCATGAGTAAAAAGAGACAACTTAAACAGGAGCATGTCTACATTACTTTGAAAGAAATCTTATGAGCTAATAAATGTCAGATTAAGTTAAAAATCAAGTTGCTCAATCTGATCAATTCTTTGCACTATACATACATAGGAGCATGAAATATGAGTAGAGAAAAATTTAAATTATAGTTGTAGCAAGCTCAAAATGAGTTTGAACAGAAACCACACCATCCCAGTATTTTTTTGTCCACTTGTTCATACCTTCATCAATCCCTCAGTTCATTCACCCATCTATTCATTTCTTCCTTTATCAAGCTGTTTGTTCATTCAATTCATCCATCTATCCACAGAGCTATTTAACTATTCACACAGCACATCTTTTCAAAAATCCAATTATCTATCAATCCATCCATCATTCATCCTGATCCTACACTCTATCCAGCTACCTGGGGAGCATTCCATGAAGAGTTTTGTCATTTATTTTTACTGATTAATTTGTTATCAGCCAATCAGACAGAGACTCCAACTCTCCCACTTTGGGCTGGAGATCTCCTGCCAAGAGCCCATTTTTGCAAAATCGCCCGTTCTCCCGCTTAAGATTCAATGTCTCCTGCCCAGGCAGTGTCTCCCGCTTAGGATGTGTTTTCCTGCCCAAACACCTTTTTAACAAGTGGAATGCCTCTGGCCGTCTCACCTGCATCACGCAATTCAACATAGCAGCAGTGCTGACTTTGAAAACTACTATAACTTGCACAAGATGTTCATTGATACATGGTTACTCTTATTTCCACCTTTTATGAACTAGACCAATACACTTTACAGAGATGGTAATTCAACAAATACCCCAATGTGGCCAAAGTTCATTGACCTCACATGACCTTTGACCTTGATCATGTGACCTGAAACTTGCACAGGATATTCAATGATACTTGATTACTCTTCTGTCCAAGTTTCAAAAGTCAGATCAATAAACTTGCGAAGTTATGATGGTAATTCAACAGATACCCCATTATGGCCAAAGTTCATTGACCTTTGATCTTGGTCATGTGACCTAAAATGCGCACAGGATGTTCAGTGATACTTGATTACTCTTATGTCCAAGTTTTATGAACTAGACCAACATACTTTTAAAGTTATGATGGTAATTCAACAAATACCCCCAATTCGGCCAAAGTTCATTGACCCTAAATGACCTTTGACCTTGGTCATGTGACATGAAACTCTAACAGGATGTTCAGTAATACTTGATTAACCTTATGGCCAAGTTTCATGAACTAGGTCCATATAATTTCTAAGTTATGATGTCATTTCAAAAACTTAACCTCAGGTTAAGATTTGATGTTGACGCCGCCGCCGCCGTCGGAAAAGCGGCGCCTATAGTCTCACTCTGCTATGCAGGTGAGACAAAAACTGGAATTTAATTTTCATATCAAAGCCGATATTCAAGTTGAGTAGAGGGTAAATTAAGAGGGCACAATCTAGCCAGATAGCATCAACCCCCTTGTATGTTGGAATCATTATGCTTTAGCTATACAGTGCGTCCGTGTGCTAATTTTTGGTGCGTACAGCCTGGCACCCCGCTATGGCCATCTTACTCCAGAGATCATCATCAACTAACAGATGAAACAAGATATGGGAATGTCAATTTTAAGGTGAGGTAGTATTTTAATATGTCTTCACTGGTTGATATGAATAAAGGTATCGCAAATCAAGTTCATATGCATGCATGAATAATGATAAACCCCTCAAAAAAGTTTTGCAACTCAGTTTTGGGGATGATATCTTTTTGGTTAATGAAGTATAAAAAATGAAACTGATATCATTGGAAAGCTGAATTATTCCTCTTTACAATGACATGCCATTTGCTGTGATGTAATCATGGAATATGCAATCACCCTGAACATTGAGAAAAGTCAGAAGTGAAATGTTGCAAAATGCATTGATTTTTAACAAGAGTCTCCATTTCTATAGAATTTCCACCATGCAGGTGACAGTGAATGCACTCGGTCCATCCTCGAAACAATTGGAAATTCGCTATTGGAAACGACGCATTTTGCAACATTTCATTTCTAACATTGCTGCGTTATCATGACTGTGTATTTCATGATAACACTCGCATTACAAATGACACATGATTGTAAAGAAGAATAATCATGCTTTCTAAAGATATCACTTTTACACATGATGATGGCACATTAAGAAATTTATTAGCACTCAAACTTGCAGTTTGAGTTGCAGAACTCAAACATGACATGGCAACGAATTTTGCAACATTTCATTTTTTTACATTGCTGCATATTTATCATGTCTGTGTATTTCATGATAACACTAGCATTCCAAATGACGCATGATCGTAAAGAGGAATAATCATACTTTCAAATGATACCACTTTTTCCATATGATGATGGCACACTAAGAAATTTATTAGCACTCAATCTTGAGTTGCATAACTTTTTTTGAGGGGTTTATATGGAAGGAAGTTTTATTAGGGCCAAAATGTATTCTTTGATTCATTGAATTGTTATTTACTTAGTGCCATAATATATTGAAAAATTATCCTGACATAGCATGAGAGAGCATCCAAAACCCTGCACCCCAGCTGCAAGGGACTTCATGCACATCAAATTGAAGTCTCCAGTTTGCTAGGGAATCCAGGTGGGAGAATCTCCATGATCAGAAGGTGCTTGGCATTGGAGTCTCTGATGCAAGGACTTCTAGTAGCTTATAACAATTCCAGTGAAATCACTGTCAATTTGCTTCATGAAACAGCCCCCTTTATATTACCCATCAATCTCCAATCCTTTTCTACATTCATCCACCATTCTAATCCTTCATGCATTGTACAGTTCTTACCTGGCCTGAGTGGATAGCCCTCTCGCTTATCAACTGCCTTACTGTTGACTATATTGTAAAACTCTGGTAGGAATCCCAGCTGCCGCCACACCTGATGATTATTGTGTAGTGTTTTCATGCCGCTGTCTATCTTCCCTATCAGACTCTGGATGAACAGTAAAGCAGATAAACAATTGCATCCATAAAATCAAAATTATTTATAACTAGAAATTTGACGTGTCCAAAGGACGCAGATGCCCCCGCTTAACGCGATCAGAAATTCATTCAATATGATTAAACTTAATATCAATGCAGAAACCAATATAATTTAGACCTTTGAACCAATTCACATATTTAATGAGCTGTGATCTTTGATCGGTGGACTCCAAATTCAAAATTAGCCTGTATTTTGGTTTCATCTACCTACACACCAAAACTGTTTAAAATCCATTAAATACATTTATCGCGCAGAAACAAACTCGCATATTTTATGAGCTGTGACCTTTGACCTGCGGACTCCATATTCAAACTTAGCCTGTATTTTGTTGTCTTCTACCTACACAAAATTTTTTTAAAATAAATTTAATATTTTTCAAGTTATTGCACGGAAACCAACTCCCATATTTAATAAGCTTTGACCTATGACCTGCGGACTCCAAATTCTAACTTAGCCTGTATTTTGGTGTCATCTACCTACACACCAAAAATTTTCAAAATCCATTAAATATTTTTCGAGAAACCAAGTTGGCTGTGCAGGCGAAAGCACAATCTCTCAGAGTTATCTTTGTATTACAAGTGGGGATGTGAAGGAGTAAATAATCATGAGAACTGTGCAGGTTGAGAGTGTGTCTGTGAACATTTCTTTGTAAAAACTCAGAAATATAGCTGGGGGGTTGGCCACTTAGTGCCTTGTATACAATTAACAAAATCTTGAAAGATATTTGTTGGCAAACTAGAAGCCAGTGCAGATCTTTTAAGAAAGAGGTGATCCTTGAAAATCTAGGTTGACTACAGATGAGCCATGCACACACATTTTTACTTGCTGAAGACCCCCGATTTGAGACAAGGGGAGCCCATACAGCAAACTGTTACAACTATCTAGCTTACTAATAACACATGCATGGACAATGCCTTCATCATCAAAGTATTTTCGTATACGTCTGAGGTTGTATATCATATGAAATGACGATTTACACACATTAGTAATATACGTTTCTATATTCAATTGCGAGTCAAAAAATACTCCAGGATTTCATGCATCAGAATTTGGTTCTATGACTGAACTACCAACTGATATCCCGTCAAAAACTAGCTTATTCAGTTGTTTAGATGTACCGATAACTTGCAATTCTGTTTTACTGTCATTTAGCATAAATTTGTTATGCAGCATCCATTCACGTATGTACCCAACACAGTCTTCCAGAACAGAGATGCTCTGCTGCTTAGCAAGTAAGTCTGGTGTAAAAGACAAATATACAAATAGACCATTACATTTCACAATAATAGACTCTCGGGTCTGAAATAATAATACATGATGATGCTTGTTCGCCTATTTTTTTCTGAAATATTTAATGGCAGATATCTGCCTGGGAATGACCCATATGTAAATGTTTTGCATAATCTGGTTCAAAACATTGTTTCCACTTGGGGCGATCACCCTACTTGTACTCATTCTTCCTTACCTGTAAACCTGGCCAATACGCATCTAGAGACTGAAAGACTGGCATGGTGACCTGACCTTTCATCATGTTGACCCACATATACCAATCATCTTTCTTGGAGTACTGGTAGATCACTTTCTCATATTCTACAATGAAGGTAAATAAAAGGTTACAATATGATCCACACTTATCAAATCTTAGAGCTCTCATTTCTGATGAAAGAGTTGAGACCTTTCTCTCCTCATCAGGAACGAGGAGAGTGCCTATCTCTATTTTACACCAACTGATCGCATGAGCTGTTCAGAAGTTATGTGTTACTTAACCCATTGGAGACTGAGCACACATACAAGCGGGTGGGAGTCTATGGAAATCATGTGTTAAAGTGATACGATTTAGTCTCCAACAGGTTAACACATGACTGTTGACACATTCTTTGAGTCTGTGCTTGTAGACTAGCAGGCCAAGGGAACATGGAATTATCAATCCTCCATGAAATATCCAGAACTCTGGCAGATATTTGATATTCCTAGTATAAAATATATGTTTAATCATATCAGCATCAACTGATCTATCACTAATTAGAATACTCATGAATATTCTAGTGGGGATATAATTCTTCATACATGCATCAAAGCAGAAAACTTACTGTCACCAAATTTTCTATTCAGGTCTTTACTACATGCACATGTACTACATGTATATAATTGAATCTGATTCCACATCTCACCTTTAAACATATCCATGAGTTGTTGGTTTCCCAGAAGAAGGCTCCCTTTCACTAAGTACTCAAGGTAAGAGTCAACTCCTGCACCTATTCCAGAATCTAGAGCGGTCCATTTCCCGGTCTGGATATTGACATGATTCCCAACCTATCCATGAAAAATATGATAAGTGTTTATCGAGACTGACATCTAATGCCTACACAACTTGAAATCATTAACTTACTTTAAGTCCATGTTTAAAAGGGCATATTCAAAATTGAAATGATTAACAAAAAAAATAATAATAAAAAAATAGGAAGTCACGTTTGGTGAAATAAGACCTGGTTTCATGAGTGATGTCAACAGGTTGAACATTCAATTAACGTACTGTATAACCTAAGAGAATATTAAGACAATACTTCCATACAAATATTTTTGTGATTTCTTTTAATTTATTCTGCATATGCACAAGTTGTGACTTTCATGATTTTGGTTTTGTTTTCATACCATAGCACTATGGCAATAGATGGGAATGGTAATTTTTAGCAACATTGAACTTCCAAAACAAAAATAATCCACAATAACTATAATTTGTGACTACTGTAAAAGTGGAAATATTCGCAGTGTGGAAATTTTTGCGCATTTCGCGGCAAGATCGGCGAGTGCGAATTTATGAGCATCTATTATAATGCAAGTTTTGAACCGCGGTTCAATTGCGTGTATCATTTTGGCAAAGAGATTGCACAATTTACGCAAGCAAGCTTGAGCTCCAATATCATGTGCATCGCGAGAATTTTTTCTAAAAGCAATGCTATAATTTTTTAACAGTCGCAGACCGATATTTAGATTATGATTTTGGTTGAAATATAAATTGCTTTTGCTGTTTGATTGGTGAGTGTTTAGTCTCAACTTTAGATCTGTTTAGTTTTTGAGAAGACGTTGGGTCGATCGCCGTGTTTGATTGATCCCATGCACTTCGAATAGCCGCAGTCCCGCCGATCTTTACCCAGTGCTCGGCCGTCTATACCAGGCCAGCAGCCTAGCAGCGCGAATTTAAAAACCCGCGAATATGTTTGAAGCCACCCGAGCGCGAAAAATTAATCCCGCGAAAATAACAGCGTTTTGAATACACCTCTGCAAAACAGAAACATACCATTCCCACTTCTGACTTGAAGCCCCAAAGTGAATCCAAAGCCCTGAGAGCCTTCTCCTCAAAGACAGGGTCACCGGTGAGTCGGCTCAGGGTACCAAACTCTACTATGAAGGTACCAATACCAGCGGTACAGGACACCGCTGTCTCTCCTTTGGGTACCCCATGAAGAAGATTCACAGTGCCGTATGGCATGCCAGTGGGGGTGTCAAAGGCTAATATAAAAAGTGAAACAAAGAAGAAATATGACCTATTTTATTTAATGATTCTTTTTATTTTTGATATTCATTTCTAATTTATTATTGCTGATGATATTACTTTTTGGAAATCATTTAAAGCAATGACAAATTTGAAAAAAAAAATAGAAAAATTCTATGTGCCTTGAACAAAACCAGAAGAACAAATTGTTCATTTGTCAACAAACGGTAAACCAAAATCTATACAATGAAAAGACTGAATACTTAACTGGCTCGCGTAACACTTGGCATTGATTTTGCATATAAAATAGTTTGAGTGCGTAGTCTTTTCCATGTAGTGTCTTTGATATGAATATAAACTATGTGTCCTCTTCAGCCTTTCAGGCGAATAATTTCTATATCACTTCTGATATACGGCACTCGTGAACATCAAGAAAAATGATTTGGAGTAATCACAAGAAGGATAAAACAGCAGGAAAGTGACTTCATATTGTTCGGTCAGTTTAATACAATAGTTTAAACCTAAATGACCTTTGACCTTGACACATAGTGTCTTTGATATGACTATAAATTGCATGTCCTCTTCAGCCTTTCAGGCGAATAATTTCTATATCACTTCTGATATACGGCACTCATGAACATCAAGAAAAATGATTTGAAGTAATCAAGAGAAGGATAAAACAGCGGGAAAGTGACTTCATATTGTTTGGTAAGTTTGATTCGATAGTTTAAACCTAAATGACCTTTGACCTTAATAGTCATGTTCTTGAAATGTGCACAGGATATTCAGGGATACATGGTTGCTCTTATGTTCAAGTTTAATGAACTAGATCCATAAAGTTTTAAAGTTATAAGAATTCCACAAATCCCCGCAACATCACCAAAGTTCGCTGACCCTAAATGACCTTTGACCTTGGTCATGTGACCTGAAACTCGCTAAGGATGTTCAGGAATACTTGATTGCTCTTATGTCCAAGTTTCATGAACTAGATCCATAAACTTTCTAAGTTACGATGACATTGCAAAAACTTTACCTCGGTTAAGATTTCGATATTATTCCCCCAACATGGTTTAAGTTCAATGACCCTAAATGACATTTGACCTTGGTCATGTGACCTGGAAATTAGGCAGAATGTTCAGTAATACTTGAATACCCTTATATCTAAGTTTCATGAACTAGGTCCATATACTTTGACATTCCAAAAACTTAACCTTGGTTAAGATTTCAATGTTGATGCCGCCACCGTCGGAAAAGCAGCGCCTTTGGCCAAATTGCATTTCCATGAAATTCTATGAATTTTTTGTTCTCTTCAAATTTGGTATTCTTTCTTTTCCATATCGCAGAAAACTGTGGACTTATAGGAAAACACACTTTAGAAACAAAATTTAATTTTTAAAAATACTATTATTTTTGACAAATAAATAAAAAAAAAACAGATGAGTGTATATACTAACCTGGAAGTAGTTTCCTTGCTACTGTCTCAGCCATGTCTAAGAGTGGACCTTGACATGGCCAACCAGATGGCACATCCATGCCAGCTCTATGAGAAAGAAGATGGGAGGATAGCAGACCACCTACCACTGCAAAAAAATATAAAACAATATATGCTTTAGTCCTCTCAATTAAAGTCATATGGGCGTAAGTAATCATAGGGAGTGAATTGTTATTTGCTGACCCCATACTTTGTGAAACGAATTGGAAATATCTCTTATAGAGATCTCTATGGGAAAGCAAATACAGTGTATCAGTAAGAAATCCTTCAACCAAGTCTGCTTTTAGCCTCCCGCAACTTGTTAGGTCGGGGAAAGTGAGATGACTTTACCATCATTTAAATTACATAACATCTGCTGATCATAAATCTTGTTCTACTCCGGGCGATTTATATCCGCATGTCACATTCCCCATGAAAACAGATGATAATGTGCTTTTAAAGGACAAGTCCATTGCAACAATACGTTCTTAGATAAAAAGAGAATTAAACAAGCATAATGCTGAAAATTTCATCAAAATCGGATGAAACATAAGTAATCTATATGACATTTTAAATTTTGCTTACTTGACACAAATCAATATAAGCACTTATGTATTGCAAGTATCACATATTTACCTCTTATATTGGTCTCAAAAACAGAAACGTTGAGGTCATCTTCAAATGACAGATGATCGACGAGTAAATTGGCAACTCTCTGAAACTCAGTATGGTTACCTAAGATGACCAGTGTATCCAGGGCATCAACAAGAGTCAATGAATAGCTGTATTATAAAGACACAAATCATATGGTGACAAAATGAACTAAAAATAAAACAGTATTAGTGATCATCAAAATTATCAGTTTTCAGCTAAGATTCCATGATTTCACAAAGAGAAGTTTATTTCAATGTACCAGAATATAGATCTATGATAATATGGTGGCATTTAATCTTGATTTTAAAGACAATCTCATGAAATAATTGTTCGCTGCAAATATTTTCTTTTACCTTTAACTTTGTATTATAAGATAACTTATGGGTGACTCTGCCTAATAAGTCAAAATCTCTGAGGACCATAAGGAATATATAACAGATAATGTAAATAACATATTTTGCATCTTCTCGTCTGAAATAATATTGCTTCAATTCAAATTAAATTAAAATTCATTCTATTTCAAGATTATTAATTGATTACAAACATCAAATTAGTATTGTTACAAGAAAAAGAGAACAAAAATATACAGTACTAAAAAGATAAGAAGCCTCCATAAATTTGAGTTAGGCAATTATTTAATGTATCTATTGTCATTACCTTGGGGTTTTTCTTTTGCAATAAGTTTTGCACCCACCCTACACTTGGGATTCATTTCCATTTGTTTTGTTGCTTGCTTTATTTGATACCCATGATTTTCTTTTTCTCTCTTATTATGACAGATTATTCAAAAGTATAATTCTTATTTAACACATGTTTGATTATATGTAGGCATCAGCCAATGTGGAGAACCTCTCATAGCATTTGTTATTCTTTTAGGTAATCCCCAAGCATTGGCTGGTGCTCAATTTCATACAAAAGAATATACAGTACTAAAAAGATAAGAAGCCTCCATAAATTTGAGTTAGGCAATTATTTAATGTATCTATTGTCATTACCTCGGGGTTTTTCTTTTGCAATAAGTTTTGCACCCACCCTACACTTGGGATTCATTTCCATTTGTTTTGTTGCTTGCTTTATTTGATACCCATGATTTTCTTTTTCTCTCTTATTATGACAGTTTATTCAAAAGTATAATTCTTATTTAACACATGTTTGATTATATGTAGGCATCAGCCAATGTGGAGAACCTCTCATAGCATTTGTTATTCTTTTAGGTAATCCCCAAGCATTGGCTGGTGCTCAATTTCATACTACAGTATCCTTTTTTTGTGCGTTATCCATGTTAGCTTTCAATTGTAATCTTGTCATGATTGTTATCATATTGCCTCAAAATAAAATGAATTGATAAAAAGGTTCATATAAAATAACAAGTGGAATGCCTCTGGCCGTCTCACTTGCATCACGCAGTTCAACATAGCAGCAGTACTGACTTTGAAAACTACTATAACTCACACAAGATGTTCAGTGATACTTGGTTACTCTTATTTCCACGTTTTATGAACTAGACCAATACACTTACAGAGATAGGATGGTAATTCAACAAATACCCCCAATGTGGCCAAAGTTCATTGACCTCACATGACCTTCGACCTTGATCATGTGACCTGAAACTTGCACAGGATATTCAGTGATACTTGATTACTCTTATGATCAAGTTTCAAAAGTCAGATCAATAAACTTGCAAAGTTATGATGGTAATTCAACAGATACCCCATTATGGCCAAAGTTCATTGACCTTGGTCATGTGACCTAAAATGCACACAGGATGTTCAGTGATACTTGATTACTCTTATGTCCAAGTTTTATGAACTAAACCAACATACTTTCAAAGTTATGATGGTAATTCAACAAATACCCCCAATTCGGCCAAAGTTCATTGACCCTTAATGACCTTTGACCTTGATCATGTGACCTGAAACTTGCACAGGATGTTCAGTGATACATGTACTTGATTACTATTATGTCCAAGTTTCATGAATCAGATCCAAAAACATTCAAAGTTATGACGGGAATTCAACAGATACCCCAATTCAGCCAAAGTTCATTGACCCTAAATAACCTTTGACCTTGGTCATGTGACGTGAAACTCATGCAGGATGTTTGGTGATACTTGAATAAGCTTATGTCCAAGTTCCATGAACTAGGTCCATATATTTTCTAAGTTATGATAACATTTCAAAACCTTAACCTCAGGTTAAGATTTCGATGTTGATTCCCCAACATGGTCTAAGTTCATTGACCCTAAATGACCTTTGACCTTGGTCATGTGACATGAAACTCTAATAGGATGTTCAGTAATACTTGATTAACTTTATGGCCAAGTTTCATGAACTAGGTCAATATACTTTTTTAAGTTATAATGTCATTTAAAAAACTTAACCTCAGGTTAAGATTTGATGTTGACGCTGCCGTTGTCGGAAAAGCGGCGCCTACAGTCTCACTCTGCTATGCAGGTGAGACAAAAATCACATTACCTGCCCCATGTATCTGTGCCGTCACAGGTCAAAGGTTGAAGCTCATCGTATGGAAAGGCATGCTCCAAGTAACTATCATAGGCAAACTGAAACATTGCCTTGACCTTTTCCCTGCAGTAAATAGGAAAAAGATAAAAGGTCGCATGTCATAAGGTGGTCCAATTTCGCGAACAGGGTAAAAATTGTAAAAAAAATTATTTTTTGATATGTTATAGCTATTACCATTCTCTAAATAATGAAAAAGTTTTAAGTCTCGACTACCTTTTTTTCTCCTTAAAATGACTAATTAACAGCTAATTATTACATAGACATCAATGTAAATGTGAATTTTGAAATGTGTTTTTCTCAAATTTGACCTGCTGCATATAAAATGGTGTCAAAAGTTAATGCAACATTGGATCACCCTAGTAAATTGCAGTTATAATTTTGAAACATCAATAATTAAATCTGTACCAAAAATCGAATAATTATCTATTATTGTATGCATATTAATTATACTAATTAATTAACAGTATTTGATTTCACATTTTTGCCCCCAAAATACCTGTCACTGTATTTATATGCTTGGCAAAACAACAACATCATGGGTAGAAATGTTTGTTTCAATGATACACAACATTTGTGCTAAAAATTAAGATTACAAATTAGATAATTAACCAAATCTCTCCGGTTTACTAATTGATTAGGTTGCAGATCAGACATGTATTCAATTGCTGCATATTTTCAAAATTGTCAAATTTTTATGACATTTAGTTGTTCCCTGCTTTAAAACGCCCAGAAATATGAGGATAACAGTCATATTACATATTATAGTAAGTTGTTAATTAGGTTTAATTAATATTTTATCATTTACCGCATCCACCGGCTCCGCATCCACCGGCTCCACCACCCCTGTTACTTCAAACTTAATGTGCTATAGTTTTTGTTCCTGATATTGTATTGATCTAATTCATAGTAATATATTTAGCCTATAGTTCTAGCTTCAAAATGAGATATTACTCAATAAATTTGGTCAAGATGCTGGGATGTAGCAACAATTTGTCCCTTGCACAGTGTGGAAAATTGTTCATACGCCACCCTTTTTGCATACCCAACTTATGAAATGCGACCAAAATGATTTAACGTCAAGAGCAGTCTTTTCACCCAGTAGTGAAAATCAACAATATGTTTTGAAAGAGCTTCATTAGGATTTGCATAAAATTCATTCTTTTATGATTAACCCTATAAAGACTGGGGGGCTTATTCAGCCCCCCCCCTTGACATTTTTCGCGATAAATCCACCGCGCAAATTTTTTTGACCGCATCGCTCGCTGACTTTTTACTTTCAAGTCTCGCGCATTTTTTTAGACCAAAATTGTGACCCCCGGGTACGCGGTTCCAAAATTACCCAACATTTCGTAAGTGCATGCAGACCAAAAATTACCCAATAACATGAATTTGTCTACAAATCCAATGCAAATTTAGCCAAAATCCATAAATGTTTCATTATTTTTTCCTTTTACTGCTTAAAAAATAAATTAATTTTATCGTTTTTATGGTCAAAATAATGTCCCCGACAATTTCCATAGAAAAAACAATAAAAAACAAAAAGTCGAAAAACAAAGAAATACATAAGAAATTTAGAAAACAATAGAATACATAAAAAATAAATGTGATGTTGAAATTTTTTTAAAATAAATTTGATCAGATGCCTATCTAGAGTATGTGAAACAAAAATTAGCATTTCAGGGGCATTATTTTATTAATTAGAGCAAACTTATGATTTTATGCATAAATTAGCATAATTAATGAGACATGAGATTTTTTGCAGAATTTGATGTTATAGTTTTGTAGATAGTGCCATGGGTAACACGTGTGCCAATTTTCGTCGCAATCACGCGATCGACGGCCGAGATCATAAGGGGGGCTGAATCAGCCCCCCCCCCCCGTCTTCTTAGGCGTCGAAAAAGCCCAGTCTATTTAGGGTTAATAATGAAGTCATTTTATGCACAAATTGACTGTGGCAAAAGGCTCCCGCACCTGAAATATTTAAAGACTCAAAATAACGTGTCCATCACTACAGGACTACACCCAAAACTGTTGGTGCTACAGTTTCAGAGCTGATATTCATTATATTTTGAATATAAAAGCATTTGAAGAGGATTTTTGCTCTATTTTTTAAAATGATATCCTTCCTAAACATTAAAAAAAAATTGAAAGCTCACAGTGATAATTCTTATCTTTAATTCTACTTTTATCATTTCTATAAAACAAGTCCATCCCAACAAAAGATGCAGATTTGACAATAAGGAAGCTCTTCATTGATCCCAATAAATTACAATAATAGTGAAAATTTTGTGTAATGAGGAAAAATGAATACACTTCATATTTCACATAATAAAAAGGAATAGTGAATAGGTGACATTGGTGGTTCCTCCATTTACATAGTGACCAGAATGTGCATATAGCAAAATCTTCCCTTCCTTTCCTTTTCCTTTCCTTTCAACTCATTTAGTTCCATCTCCAACAATTACAATTTGTTTTGTACATTCTTATATATACAAATTAAAGCAAAAATACAAAAATTGTTATCATAAGTATCATATAAATGGGTCAAATAAAATATGGTATTATATTACTTTACATTAATTATTAATTATATTTATAAATTTTAAGGAAATTTTCAGTGATATGTTTGTATGACTTTACTCTGTTTATCAAAATCTACTGTTTGTATTAAACTTGGATGGACTTGACATTTCATATTTAGATTTCATTTCTTAATACATGTATATGATGTTTATCAATATTGTTACAATATCTTACCTATAGAGTGGAAGTTCCTCTGTAATATCACCTCTTGACATACATCCTAAATAGGTTACCATGAGCAACAAGGGCATGAATACCACACTGACTAATGAGATATACATTCTCCACTTTCACAATCTGAATTCAAAATAGACAAACAAAAATCAAATAGCATACCGGTGGTTAAATTGGTAAAAAGAGACTTGGATCATCAAATCAGAAAACATTTGACCTTGATTATGTGACTTGGAACTTCTGCCAAATTATTATGCTTGATAACCCATATGCCAAACTTTCATGAAATAGGTCCTTGTACAATGGATTGGAATTTCAAATATGTAACCAGAGTGAAGATTTGATGTTGACCTTGGCACTGTCATTAGAAAAGTGGCATCTGTATCTCTGCTGCCACACTCTGAAAACTACTATAAATTAATTATTCACAAAAAACACCATTCATATAAGGATACAATACTACGTTCATTGACAATAAATGACATTTGACCTTGATCATGCAACCTAAGACTTGTCAGTGATACTTGATTACCATTACCCCTATATCCAGATTTTTATAAACCATATCTATTAACTTTGAAAGTTATGACAGCCATCTTATAATTACCCCCAAAATGGCCAAAGTTCAATGACCTTTGACCTTGATTATGTGACCTGAAACTTGCACAGGATGTTTAGTGATACTTGATTACTCTTATGTCAAAGTTTCATGAATCAGATCCATAAACTTTCAAATTTATGATAGTCATTCAACAGATACCCCCAACATGGCCAAAGTTCATTGACCTTTGACCTTGGTCATGTGACCTGAAATTCACTCAGGATGTTCAGTGATACTTAATACTCTTATGTCAAAGTTTCATGAACTAGACCAATACACTTACAGAGTTATGATGGTAATTCAACAAATAGCCCCAACTTGGCCAAAGTTCATTGACCTTAAATGACCTTTGACCTTGGTCATGTGACTTGAAACTCAGGCAGGATTTTTAGTAATACTTGATTAACCTTATGTCCAAGTTTCATGAACTAGGTCCATATATTTTCTAAGTTATGATGACATTTAAAAAATTAACCTTAGGTGAGGATTTTGAGGTAATTTCCCCAACATGGTCTAAGTTCATTGACCCTAAATGACCTTTGACCTTGGTCATGTGACCTGAAACTCAGGCAGAATGTTTAGTAATACGTGATTAACTCTATGGCCAAGTTTCATGACCAAAGTCCACATACTTTTTAAGTTATGCTGTCATTTCAAAAACTTGACCTTCGATTAAGATTTGGTGTTGACGCCGCGGCTGTCAGCGGCGCCTATAATAGTCTCATTCTGCGATGCAGGTAAGACATAAATCATTTCTCGTTTTTTTAAATGAATATTTGTTTGAAAATAAGAAATAAATGTCGGAAATGAAGTTCTAGCCCATTTACATGATTTATGGCTAGAATTTTACAGGGAAAGTATAATTTGGCATAGTGAAAATTTTAATGCTGCCCGTCCTGTGTAAGCACACATTAGTGAATGATTTATGAGAATAGAGGAAAAAACTTGCCGATGTTTACATGGCCATCTTGTTCTCTTAGTATGCTACGAGATGCATATAGAGGGCAGCAACATTCATGTAGGCTCCACTACACTTCTCTATTGCTACACTTACCCAACATTCAAGCCAGTTAACTTGTTCTGGCACTCCAAGTGACAAAGGTGTTACTTTGTGTTATGAAAAACTCATGCAACAACATGACCTTATTACAAATGATCAAAAACAAATCTTCTTACATTTCGCCCTGTTTCACTCCTTGTCCATGCTTCTATCAGTATCAAAATTGGTGATTTAAAGCCAGTACAATATCCTCAGACAACGTAATATTCACTGCCGAAGTGCCGATTCCAAAACATCACAATCGCGAATTGCGCATCGGCGAGGATCGCAGCTCAAGACTATAAATATTCATGAGTATTCTTATAGATCAGGATCGTTTCAGTACTTTCACTACTATTTGCATATTCATTAATCAGGTCTCTAAAACTCATAAATATTCATAATCTTGAGCTGCTGTCCCCCACACATGCACAAATTGTGATGTGATGTTTTAGAATCGGCAGTGAATTAATACGTGTGAGGAAATTACTACAGGCTTGAAATCACCAATTTTGAGACCGATAAAAGCATGGAGTGAAACATGGTGAAATGTAATAAGATTTGTTTTTTATCTAGTGATTGCTATCGATAACCTCTAAGTCGCTAGTCCTGTCGATAATGATAATCACATGATTTTCCACTTAGTCATTATTTATAATAATAATAATATAGAGTATTTCTATAGCGCCAAATCCACATTGATTATGTACTCAAGGCGCTGAAATATACTTGGTATATTACTATTACCCCAGCTGTAGCTGAGCGGCCATATAGGTGCTAAAGCATTCAAGGAATAATTCCTACCGAGTACCCATTCACCTCACCTGGGTCGAGTGCAGCACAATGTGGATAAATTTATTGATAACCTTTCTCTCGTTGTCGATACTGTAAGTATCGGACTATAACTGCACCTATTCCTTGGCAGGCAAGAGCCAAAAGTCTGGGTGTGGTTAATCCACAGAGCTAGGTCTGAGCTGAGCCAAACTCGGCCTGAAAATGAATCAAGACCACTACCCGTTTACAACTCGTCAGGTGGCAAAGTGTAACCCCTAGGGGGCAATGTATATTAGAGGGGTATGAGCCACAGGTAAAATTGGGAAGGGACTATGACTACAGGTATCTTAATCAATAAATGTTCATCAAAGTTTGATTACAGTAACAAACGCACCTACCTTCATGAAACTGAAATTGACTTTAAGATTAGTGTGACTTTTTTGTCATTGATTCAAAGCAGCAAAGTTCAGACAGACGCCAATCAACAGCACAGCGCAGCTGAATAAAACCTGCATGTTTATCACAACATCAACATACATGTAAGGTGGTGCTATTCATCTTACCATGGTATTTATTGTTTGACAATTGGCCGTATTTGACAATTTTGTGCCATCAAGTAGTAAGGTACACAAAATAAAGTTTCAGTTTCATGAACTTCATGTCATAATTTCAATTTCATACATTCCATGATTACCTGTATTATTATTTTGATGTTTTCTGTCACACATTGATACGCATTATATCGCGGTCTTCACAGAAAATGGACTGAATTCGCGGAAATGGCCTTCTCAAGCAAAAAGTGGTTTTTCAAACGGAAAATCTTGGAAAAAACATATTTTTCCTCAAAAATGCATAGAACAGCAACAGAAATCACTCCACAATCTCAACAAAATATGAATAAAACAATGAATGAAAACATTAGCTCACTTTGCTACAATTATGACAATCCACACATTGTGACTGCCCACGACTCCATCACTTGATGGTATCGAAAACATAAAAAGCGCAAGCTCAATTTAGTGACACGACCAAAACAAGTACCAAATAAGCAACATGGCCATGTGTTGCTACCCTCTATGTTTGAAGATATAACAGCACAAAATCCAAAATGGCAGATAGACGAAAGTCATTGATTGCTAAAAACATATAGCAAATTGTAATTCTTTGTTTGGATTTGAAATAAATAACATTAACTTGAAACTTCCCCACCCTCCCCTTTAAATATTTGGATTTGCCCCTAAATAGGCCTTTGTGGTAAAGTATCTTTTATTCCATTTATTTTTTAACGAAAATCCTATAGGTGTGGCTTTTAAATCAATTTGTATCGATACGAAACAAAATTGCAAATTTGTCTTGATTGAGGCTATCAAGACTTCCTTACCAACTGGGCGTTGTGGCGTGCGCCTGTAATCCAAGCTGTGGGGAAGTTACAAATTGATGCAGAGGTTCGAGCCCTGGTCACGTCTTTCGGATGGTGACGTTAAAGGTCGGTCCCAGACGTAAATAATCATATCTGATTGATACACGTCTGACAAAACTCAAATACACACACACACACACCAATATGCATTAAGAGCAAAGTTTTGTCGAAACCTCGATTGGTCAGCAGTTCAAATGGGTTGATGAGTCTCGATGGTTCGTGAGATCTTTTTTCTTTTTCGTTTTGTCACTGTCGAACACCATAGACGTAATGGAGGCATCTGGATGAGGTTCACATAGAGAAATTGGTGAGTTTTTATTCATTTTTTTATTGTATTGATGACTTTAATGTCATTTCGTCAGAATAACATTTTGATGCAACGAATCAGTTCAATTATGAACTGATTCGCGTTGATTTGGGCAATGGATTTAGGTAAAATAAGTGATGAAAAGTTTTACAATTGGAAGGCATACAGCCGAGAACGAGGTTATAGATTCTAGGCCTAATATATAGTAATATATATAGTAATAATAACCTCGTTCGTAGAACTAGAAACTAGAAGAATGAGTGCCTCTGCCTAATAATAACACTAACACTAACAGATGAGTCCTGGGCTCCCTGGGTTAGCAATTAAATGCCAACCAAGCCCACTCACACAACATGCGAGGTTAGTAATACTGGCCCAAGCCATGGGTTCGATCCACGGAAATGAACTTCGCTGGTCCCCTGGCCTGGCCATGCCGTGGCCTATCGGCCACGCACCCGTCCCAGGCCCGACGGCGTGTCTGTCAGATCCCGCTGAGCTGCGGCTGCAGAGACTGTGCGAGTGTCACTTTTGTGTGCAGAGGCAGCTAGAGACAAACACAGATAAGTTATGCTACTTGTAATGAAGTAATAGTTTTCCGTATTGATCAAAATGCAATTTAAACAGTAATAATCATGAATAATATAGATGCATAATTGTTTTAACTCTGTATAATTAATACAAATATCAATATTCAAAAGCCCTTACCTCCGACAAAAAGCGAAGTCACAGAATTGCCAAATAAATGCAGAATCGACTGCTTTGAGAAACGGTATCGTTGAAGAGGAAAAAGAAAGGGAAAAAATAATTCATGATCACAGGCCAGGCCCAATCTTCCTTTTATTTCCGGGGGCCCAATCAGTGGCGTAACAGGAGGGGGGGGCGGGCTGCCCCCCCTCCGGCGGATTTAACCGAAAAAAAATATTATAAAAAAAAACCAGGGAAAGGGAGAAAGGGGAGGGAGAAAGAAAGGGAATGGGAAGGGGAAAAGACCCGGGAAAAGAGGAAAGAAGGAAAAAAGAAGGGGAAAGGGAAAAAGCTAAAAAGTACGTAGACTAAGAAAAAAAAAATGGAAAACGGAAGGATCGGAAGCGGGGAAAAGGAGCGAAAGAAGAACATGTAAGAAAGAACAAACCATTCTGAAATAGCTCTACTAATACATTAACATGATTAAGAAGGGAAATGAATCAAAAGATGACAAAATGGCAAACAAAAGTGGGAAATGAGGGCAGAATGGAATGAGCCAAAAGCTAAACTGGAAAACAAAGAAAAGGGACAGGAAAAAAAGAAAGAAGAACTTAATAACACGACCGGGCTGTCGAGGATTGAAAATAAAGAACGGGTAGAAAGATGGACCGTCTGCACATAACATGAAGCGTACATGCTAAATTTTATGCAGTGCAGTCGCAATCATTACTTTGGCTAAATTTGAAGCTACCGCAGGGCTTTGCCCCAGATCCCACTCAGTAGGGGTTTTATCTGTAACCTTCAAAGGGCTCTATACCCCCCCCCCCACTCTATAAACCCTTCCTACATGAAGCTTTACGTTCAATCACTGGAATACAGGGAGGGGGATCTTGCATGGTTCCACACCCAAGGGGATCGAATAAAAGATATAAGACGCAACGTAATGAAATATATGGAAAACAATGAAATATGTTACTTGCTTAATATAATAGAAAAATCGGTCACATAATTTGAATTTAATTTCAAAATGCCAATTTTTTCGGAATTGCTTCGCTCGCTGGCGACTTTTTAATTTTTCCCACATCATGATTGCGATGTTGTGTCCTCTCAAAATGTTTGGTTCATAACGCAACTGCGTTGAATAAATGTTGTGTAAAAGATATAGTGTATATACCGGCGATTTGATTAAAAATAGCTAATAATAGATTCTGAAGTTAAATTAATATTTGATGGACGTCTAAGTCTTGAAGTCAGTCCGTCTATATGGATCTCTCTCTAATAACCAAGAAGTCTTATTTATATCATTAGTTTTGGGGGTGTAATGATTTCAGGTGGGAGTGATCTAAACTTGATCTGATTGATCTACAGGTAATACTGTTTATCAAACTTTCTCTGTGCAAATGACTGGGGCTGGAAGTGTGAGTCATACTTCCTAGAACTTTTGTTCCTTAAGGTTGGCTGACATCACTGAGGGTTGGTCATTTATGGTAAGGGTTTAGGAGTTAAAGGGGTTTTGGAATTCTAAGATGACATTGGGGGAGTTGGTAAACAAGTGAAGGTGAATGACTGAGAGGATAACAGGAAGTTAAATACATACTTCATAACAATATGTTAAGCAGCTTTTTGGCACATGCGCCATACTTTTTTGTCCCCCTTTTTCGCGCACAATCTTGTTCACAGTGACGTACAGACAACCCCCCCCCAAAAAAAAGAGAAGGAAAGAGAAAAATGTGAAATATGATATCATTTTTTTTATATACTATGTCAAAAATCTATCACAAAATTGGATTTTGGTAATTAAAGATGTCAATAATTAAAGATGTTAATAATTTGTCAATGATGTTTACCAGCAAAAAATGCTGTCCTGCCGAGTTCCTACGGGAGTTACCACAAACAAACAAATATTCGCTCGCTCGCAAATTTCTAAAAAAAGATTGATCTTGTCTGTTACGCCATATCTGGCCCCCTTAAAATTTTTGCCTCATTACACTCACTGCCTGTTCATACCAGGATATGACCGGGAAAATTTGGCTCTTGCCCCCCTCCCCACCCCCCCCCCTTGCCATCGACCCCTGTTTTGCCCCTGGGCCCAACGATTGATTCATTGATTTTATTGCCCAGTCACCCAAAAATAAAGCAGCAGTAACATCAGAAGGCATAAACCCGGGGCTTGAACAAGATATTACCCACGAAACTCGAATGCTTATTTCAGTTGGGGTCCTCGAAATTGTTAGAATCTTACTAATTACAAGAAAAATTATGAATTACTATACTGTGTAAGATATAGTGGAAGAACAGGTGTAATAATGATGATGATGATGATAATAATAATTATAATAATGATAATAACAGTGATGATAATACTAATAATAGGAAGAAGAATTCACTTGGAATCTCAAGTGAATGATATTCTTTCAACTTAATAATAATACCTTTCTTATATAGCGCATAATAAACTGAGAGTTTCTCTACGCGCTTTACAATAAAGGATACAAAATACACATTGGCAAACAAAGAAAATAGACTTGTGATTTACAGAATAACTTAACATTTAAACTTACAATTATTACTTACAAAATAATTACTATACTACACCTAGTTATGAGTTTAGGGACAGATGGGTTTTGAGTAAGGACTTGAAAGTTGAATAATTGGATGCCTGTCTGATGTGTAGGGGTAATTTGTTATAAACGGTTGGTCCAGCTACAGCAAATGATCTGTTACTATAAAAGCTTGTGTGGGTTTGGGGAATTTGAAGAAGTACTTGTTTGCTTGATCGAAGGTTACGGGGTGGGTTATAGTCATTTAGTAAATTGGACAAGTATGATGGCCATGCTGAGCCTTAAAAACTAAACAAAGAATCTTAAATGTGATGCGCTTTTCAACAGAAAGCCAATGTAATTTCTTCAGGGTACTGGTAATGCTGTGTTGTCTAGGAGTTCGAGTTACCAGCCTAGCTGCAATATTATGCAGCATCTGTATACGGTGTATGTCTTTTGGGGAAGACCAAATAGCAAGCTATTGCATGAATCGATTCGACTGGTGACAAATGCATGGACCAGGCTTTTTGTTGCCTCTTTATTCAGAAACCCTCTTATTCGACTGATACATCTGATTGCTATCATGGCAGATTTGCAGACAGAACTAATCTGCTCTTTCATATTGATATGTCTATCAAAATATAACCCCTAAGTTTCTAGCATTGGCAGCAGGAGCAACATGATTGTTGCCAACCCTAACCTCAATCATACTTATTTCTGTACGAAACTTCGAAGTGAAATGTATAAGTTCAGTTTTTTTCATCATTAAGAGACAATTTATTTTTGGTTGCCCAACTCCTAATATCAACGCTGCAGGCATTCAGTTTTTTAACTGAAAGCTGGCGATCACATTGATTGAAGACAATATACATTTGCGTGTCATCTGCATATATAGCATTACATCAACACCATGAGATGTAATTATGTCATTGATAGGGGAAGTGTACATTTTAAAGGTAAGTGGTCCGATGACGGACCCTTGAGGAACTCCTTGCTCCTTGCTCCTCCTGATATAGCGTTATCAATCTTGACAGCATGAGATCTGTTTTCTAGGTAAATAGAAAACCACTAGAGAACTCCCTCTGATTCCAAAATAAGTACTCATTCTTTGTAGCAGCAGTTGATGATCAATCGTATCGACTGCTGCACTAAACTCTAACAGCACCATATCACTTCCTTCCGAGCGTCCAGAGGATTTCGAGGATGGAAACTGACGTGTCTGTGATGGTTGACGAATCCAACCTCTGACGAATGCTCTTAATTTTCTCATCAAAGAAACTACAAAAGAACTCTGCAAGTAGGTTAAGAGATTCACGGTTTGGTAGTATTTGGTTTGACGTATTAGGTACTGATAAAGTCTTGACCATTCTGTACAAGGCTCTCTGATCACGGATTTCGATTTTGTTGAGGAAATAGTCCGCTTTGGTCTTGCGAAGAAGTGATAAATAATACTTTCATTTCTCTTTATAGATGTCTTTGTGAACATGGAGACCTGTTTTAGAGATTGTTCTTTCCGCTCTCCTTCGTTCTTGTTTTGATTTCCTATAAGAGCATCTGCATACCAAGGAGTCTTTGGTCTCAGTATAAATTCTTTCTCCTCAAGAGGTGCATATTGATCTAAAACAGCCTTCTCATTTCAGTGTTGTATATAAGTCAGCAAGTTCATAGCAAGCTAGTGGTTCCTTCATACATGTGGACTTCGTTAACAAGCGTGACTTCTTCAAGTCCTCCTGGAATTCTTGGATGACAATATCTTTGTAATTCCGAAGAAGGACTCTGCGTTTGACAGGAGAAGGTCGACATATCGTCAAACCACATAACACTGCCCGATGATCAGAGGGAAGGGAGGAATTGATTGATGGTGGCAACACCAGATCATCACTATCACGAGATATGACAAGGTCAAGAGTGTGGCCGCTAGACTGTGTGGGATGATTTACGTGATTACAAAGATTCAATTCAATTTATTTACACTCTCAATATAAACATGAAAAAACATACATAAGGTACATAAGTAAAACATTGTGGCAACATACAAAAAACATATTTATGAGAATGAGGGGCCAACAAAAAAGAGCAAATAGCCTTATTGAGCGTTGACCCAACAAATACAAGACAAAATCAATAAATATTACAAAAAAGGTAACATAAATGAAAACACATATTAACACATACATTCAAAATATAAAGCGTAGTTTTACAAGCAAATTAAGAATACAAACTTAAAAGATGTAATTTGTAATAACGTTTAAAAGAATTGAGGGTTCGGCATGTTTTAACAGAATGCGGTAAATGATTCCAAAGAATAGGTCCTTGAAAATAAATTGAGTAACGGGAAACTGAGGTACGTACTCGCGATAAATGATAATCAAATAAACTGCGGGTATTGTGTTGATGAATCGAAAAATTAAGGCAAAATTTAGACATAATGGAATCAGGAATGAGTGATTTGGAACAAATATACATAAATATTGCGATGTTAAACCTATTTAAATCAGACAAAGTAAGTAAATGAAGATCATGAAAAAGTGGCAAGGTATGGGCATATAAGGGCTATTACAAATTATTATTACAGACCTGTAGCTCTTTTGCCAATATTTTCTAAGTTCTTGGGGAAAATTGTCTACAAGCGGTTAAATGAGTTTTTGTTGAGAAAAAACATTTTGATCCCTCAGCAATTTGGTTTCTGTAAACACTTCTCTCGGCTTCAAGGCCTTTTTCTGAAGTATATATAATCTGTTTATAAAACAATCAGCGGAGTTTGACCAAACGATATTGCAGTAATTAATATGTGAGAAAATTAAAGCATAATATCACATAATCAAAATATATTGCGGAAAATGTTTTAATCTATATAAAATACCAACACCTTTAGAAACACGATTATTATAATAAGCCATTGCAAATGACACCAATGTGTTCATGCCACGAGAGTTTATCATCTATATAAACTCCTAAAAAATTTTAAAAAATGAAACGCATTGCATAGTTGAATTGTTAAATATTATTTCCACTCTTCTCAATTTTTTTCTTTGTAAATATCATGAATTTTGTCTTAGTTATGTTTTAAACTAATCGATTGTTAATCAACCAGTTACTTAATTTGTCTAATTCATTATTAAAATCATCCTGTAAAGAAACAATATTGTGATGAGACATGAACACACTGGTGTCGTCAGCATATAAAATGAAATTTAATAGATTAGATGAATTGCAAATATCATTAATATGTAACAAACAAAGTAAGGGGCCCAGAATAGATCCTTGGGGGTACTCCGCATCGAATCGGTTTCAAACATGAATTATTATTACAAATTGATACAAACTGAAAACGATGTGATAAATAATTATTAAATAGTTCCCAGAGTAAACCGCGAATTCCATAAGGATATAGTTTTCATTAAAATATTATGGTCTATACGTATCGAAAGCCTTGCTTAAATCGAGAAATAAACCAATCATACATTTTTGGAATCAATAGAATCAGAAACTTTATGAATAAAATCAAGAAGAGCCATCGATGCGGAGTAATCCTTACGGAAGCCATACTGACCATTGTGTAAAATATTAGAAGAAGTGAGAAATTGGTATAGTCTTTTATATAGACATCGTTCAAAAATCTTAGAAAACAAAGAAAGAACTGAAATTGGACGATAATTTGAGACGTCATCTTCACGACCATTTTTGAAAATAGGAATGACCTTTGCTATTTTGAGCTTATCTGGAAAGAGACCTTTGGATAAAGACAAATTAAAAATTGAACAAAGAGGTGAACAAATGATTGGAATTATTTCCTTAACAACATTAACATCAATTTCATCATACCCTGCACTCGTTCCGTTTTTAAAAGAAGATACTATATTTAATATTTAATTTTACAAGTTATTGGAGTAAAATAAGCAGAACGGATATTAGTTGAAAAGTCTGGCTGTTGATAATTACCAGAATAATGTTCAGTATTAGTAAGATTACAACCGATATCAAGAAAATATTATTAAAATATCACACATATCAGCTTTATCAGTAATAATTGAGTTGTTAACATTTCAGTTTGATATATTAGAATATTTTTTACTAGATCGAGACCCGAGAGCTTGATTTACAATTTTCCATGTCACTTTTATATTATTCTTGTTACTGTTGAATTTATTTTTGTAGTAAGCCTATTTTTTTTCTTTTTCATTTCATTTGTGGCCATGTTCCTATATTCCTTATAAACCTTTTTTTCTATAATCAGTTGGATTCTTTTTATATTTTCTATAGGCTTTCCACTTTTTCTTTTTAATCAACTCTTTGTCAATCCATGGTTTAGAAAAAGATTTATTTTAATTCGTATTTTATGCAAAGGAAAACATTTATTGTATATTTCTAGAAATTTATCTATAAAAAAATTGTAAGCAAGATTTGGGTCTTTCTCATCCAAGTTCCAGGATTTTTGCTCTAAACATTGATAAAACTTGCTAATACTAACTTCATTTATCGTCCTTTTCAAAATGTCATTTGTCTTACCCTTAAAAATTAGATTATGACATATACAGATATAGGACGATGGTCACTAATGTCATCTAATATTACAACACTCGACAGTTTTGTTAAATCATTTGTGAAAATGTTGTCAATTAATGTTGCCGAATGTGAACTTACACGTGTGGGATAATGTATCAATGGAAATAGGAATTTGTCATCATAATGTCTAAGAATTTATTAACATGTTGAGAAGAGGAAACCATTAATAGATCAATATTAAAATCACCAAGGAAATATAGGCTTTTATTTTCACTCCTCAAACTATGGAAAAAATTTATTAAGTGCATCTAAAATGAAAACTGTTTGATCTGGTGGCCTATAAAAAAACCCTAATATAATACTTTCATTCTGTGTGATTTCCACTTCGACAAAAATGCTTTCAATATATACATCATTAATTTCAATATTTTTTCTAGATTTAAAGGTCAAGTCCACCTCAGAAAATTTTGTATTTGAATCAATAGAGAAAAATCAGACAAGCACAATGCTGAAAATTTCATCAAAATCAGATGTAAAATAAGAAAGCTATGACATTTCAAAATTTTGCTTATTTTCAACAAAATAGTTATATGAACGAGCCAGTTACATCCAAATGAGAGAGTCGACGACGTCACTCACTCACTATTTCTTTTGTTTTTTATTGTTTGAATTATACAATATTTTAATTTTTACAAATTTGACGATTAGGACCTCCTTGCCTGAAGCACAAAATGTTAAAATAATGGAATTCCAGGTGTTTAGGGAGGAATGAAACTTTATTTCACATGACAATGATGAGAAAATACAAATATTTCATATTTCATAAAATAAAATACAAAAGAGATAGTGAGTGAGTGATGTCATCAACTCTCTCATTTGGATGTAACTGGCTCGTTCATATAACTATTTTGTTGAAAATAAGCGAAACTTTAAAATGCCATAACTTTCTTATTTTACATCCAATTTTGATGAAATTTTCAGTGTTATGTTTTTTTGATTTTTTCTCTTTTTATTCAAATCAAGTTTTTGTTGGGGTGGACTTGTCCTTTAAAAACAAGATCATCCCTAACATATATACCGACTCCTCCACCTCTCTTATTTTTTTCTATTATTAGACAGAAAATTATAACCATCAATATTGCATTACACACTATCGTCTTTTAACCAAGTTTCACCAATTATAGAAAACTTAATAGATAGGTATAGTTGAATAGTGCAATAATATCATCAAAATTCTTCAATATACTTCTGCAATTAAAATGAATCATCGTTAATGTCTCAATCACACTGGTAGTTTGATTATCATGTGTATAATATGACTGATTTTGCCGATATGAATTAATTCCTCTATGAATGTGCCAATAGGTGGTTTAGTCTTACCACTTGATGGCGGTCTGTAGACTACGATGAGACGAAGGTCTGTAGACCCAGAAGACTTTAGCGTCAGGTCGATGTATTCAAAGGATCGAAATGCTGACCGTTGATTTGGACTCACATTAAATACTTCGTGTATCAAAACACCTTCGTGTATTAAAACTTCTTCTTCAAAAGAATTAAACAAAATGAAGAATGAAAGAAAGGAAAAAGGACAAACAGAAAGAAAGGAAGAAAAAGCGAAAATAAATAAATGAAATAAAGAAAGACAGAACGAAAGGAAGAAAAAAAGAAAGAAAGAAAAAAGGATAGAAAAAAGAGACAGGCAAACTAAAGGGTGAATGAAAGAAAGGGTGGGAGGAATACTTGTTACTACCAGTGGTCATCGATTTTTAGCAAGAAAAAAGGCGGACCTCGTAAGATGTGAAAACCCTCTAGCTATCTTAAATATTATCATAAATATCGTAAAGAGATAAGAAAGAAAAAAGATAAGAACGTTTTCAGAATACCACTTATCTTCATTTTGTTCTTATCTTTTAGCGCGCTTTTGTATCATATGCGCGAATTTATAAATTTACGCGCTCAGCATTGGATGGAAAGCAAGATAACTGAGAACAAAAGATAAGAAAAAGATAAGAACGTTTTCAGAATACCAATTTGAGAACGTGACGTAGATAAGAGCAAAATTAAGATAAGAACGTTTTCAGAATACCGCCCCATGCAGGTTTCAAGTTTGTGTTAAATACTGTATTTTGACTTTCAAAATGGTAGCCATAGACATAGATTGTGTAACAGGCCTATAGTGCGAACTGGAAAACCAATATTTACAGGATTAATGAGTACCGTAAATCCTGGTAATAGTGACCTATGAGTAAAAATAATATTGTCTGAAAGCATAATTTCTAACAGGGTTTATCTTTTTTTGCAAGTTAGGTGATAAATATTGGATTTTGAAAGTCGAAATGGCCTCTACAGGCCCTTATGGTGATATGTAGGCCTCAATGTGACTACATGGTGACAAATGATTTAACGGATTGGCTTTGCTTGGCTAAATGGTGTTGTATGAGTGAAATATCGTCTGATAACATGATTTATAACAAAGTATATCATATCTTATGTAATATAGGTGATAAATACTATATTTTAAAATTAAAAATGGCGGCCGTATGCCCTTTTTGTGAAACTGTCCCCATTTAAATTGTACATAATACGGGCCCATATGGTGGCCATTTTTATTTCAAAATGCAGCATTTATCACCTTAATGACACAAGATATGATACATCGCCTTAGAAACCATGGTTTCAGACAATATCTCACCCATACATCACAATTTTCAATATTTATGGTCAAGCAAAGCCAAATTCTATATGTCCAAAGTGACAATGTAAATAATACTTTCGGCCAGACCTATGGCAGCCATTTTGAATTTCAAAGTACAGCATCACCTCCATCATGACCAATATGCAATGTATTTAGTTAGAAATCATGTTTAAGACAATATTTTTACTCGTACATCACAGTTACATGCATTTTATCATCCTCACTCTTGTGAAAATTAGTTTCCCTTAACTGAATCATATTGATCAATATGGGTTTCAACTTGAATCAACTGGTAGGTATACAAGTGAGGCATATTGGTTCTAACTGGTATCAATTGGTTTGATATATTCCAGTATGGATAATGGGTTTCAAGTGGGTTATTGGTGGTCTATGGGTTCCAACTGGTATAGTCTGGTCCATTTTGGTTTATGGGTTTTAACTGCAATCAACTGGTAGATACCAGTAAGGCCTATTGGTTCTAAATGGTAGCAATTGGAATATGGTTAATGGGTTTCAAGTTTGTTATGGGTGGTCTATGGGTTCCAACTGGCATAATCTGGTCAAGTTTAGTTTATGGATTTTAACTGAAATCAACTGGTAGACATACCAGTAAGGCATATTGGCTCTAACTGGTATCAACTGGTTTAATGATATACCAGTATGGTTAATGGGTTTCAGCTGGCATTAACTGGTAAATACACCCATTTAGTTTCTATGGGTTCTAACTGGCATCAAATGGTCTAGTTTGGCTTATCGGTTTCAACTGGAATATACTGGTATGATGGGAGTTTACTAGTTGTGCCAACTGGTTTCAAATGGTACCAGTTGAAACCAGTTGAAAATTCAACTGGTTTCAACTTTTTTTTCTACCTGGGTATGCATGTTATATAATTTTAGGGCTTGTAGCGGCAATTTTGAAAGTCAAAATACAGTATTTATCACCTACATGGAAGATGTAATGCTACAAAATTATGTTCTCAAATGATATTCAGATACAACAGGATTATATGGATGTCATAGTCAAGCAAATCCAAATTCTTAAAAAAAATTACATGTCCCCATTTACGTGATGTATACATGCATGACATAATAAAATTTGCTAATAAATGATGATTTGCACATTACTTCGTTAAGTTCGTTTATAGATCGCTTGCAGTTTAGTGCTCATTTTTATGAAAATTAGTTAAATTTCTCTTTTCATATTGTTAATAATAGAGAATACAAGGGACTATGGCGGCCATTTTGAATATCAAGAAAATAAATGTTTTGTCAAAATTATTTTTCATAGAGAAATTTAACTCCTGCCACACAATTTCATGCATTTTATAGCCAATGTGCAGGCACAGTAAAAATGCTGTTTAATATTTTATACAACGCTGTTTACTATATGAACATTACAGTATTTGTTTAAATGTAAACAATCATGTTTAATTTATTAAAGATTAGATATTGAAAATTAAACTTTGTTGCTTAGGATTTAAACACTTGTTTAAACTGTCTAAACAATTACTGTAAGGTTCATATAGTAAACAGCGTTGTATATACATTTTTTTTTACTGATGGCAATGTTATGGTTTTCAGGGGTAATTGTCATATTTTTGCGGCCATATTGTTTTTTGCAAATTTGCGGAAATATGCTCAAGGTTACATGATTGACATCATTCAGATTCGTACATTGTATATATGAAAAAAAAAAGGTTTAGTCAATTTTCTATGGGGCCTATCCTGGATTATACGTGATTTTCAGAAGAGCTTACATATTAGCGAATTACATAAAATATAAGAAACAGTCATTTCAACTTCAGCTTACCAGAAAGGAAAGATAATATTGGTAAGCCGGATACAAATTCTGGTGAAATAATAACTAGCACATCAATGATGTGGAGCTCATCTGGCATCTCGCAACACCATTTAACACAATTTTAATTTCAGCCCAGTTGACACTGTAGTGAATTATATTGGTGACATAAATTGAGGATATAGAATTGAAATTTATGAAGAAATGACATAGAAGCATTTTTTGTGATCTATGAATAAATTTCATATGAATTAAGTATTAATTATTATCCAGTCAAAATTTCTAAACTCTGTGTAGAACCTTGGTGAACCTAATGTAGCTCTCAGATGGAAAAAAAATACCCAAAATCAATCAACAAATAAGTAAGCAATTTTTGTGAGTTTTGAAAATATATGAATAAATAGCAGATTCAATGAGTTTCAAAATTCCTTGTTTAAATTTTGTATCACCACCTCGAGCTATCATATAAAGCACACAAAAGTGAAATTGATCAACAAATGAAGAAGAAAAAACATTTTTTGTGATTTATGAATAAATTTTGCATAATTTAGAATAAATAATTTTCCAGACAAAATTTCAAAATATTGTGTACAAGTTTGGTGAACCTCATGCAGCTCTACCAGATGGAAGAAAAAAAAAATCAAAATCTGTCAACAAATAAAGAAGAAGAGGAATTTTCTGTGATTTATTTCTACTGAAAATTTTCAAAATTCTGTGTAGAAGTTTGGTGGGCCTCATGAAGTTCTACCGGATGGAAGAAAATATATCAAAATCTGTCAACAAATAAAGAAAAGGCATTTTCTGTGATTTCTGAATAAATTTCGCATAAATTAGCATAAAAATTGTTCTAGTCAAAATTTCAAAATTCTGTGTACAAGATTAGTGGACCTCATAAAGCTCTACCAGATGGAAGAAAAAAAAATCAAAATCGGTCAACAAATAAAGAAGAAGAAGCATTTTATGTGAATTTTTTAAAAATATGCATAAATTAATTTCGCATAAATTAGCATAAAAATTGTTCTGGTCAAAATTTCAAAATTCTGTGTAGAAGATTGGTGAACCTCATAAAGCTCTACCAGATGGAAGCAAAAAATTCAAAATCGGTCAACAAACAAAGAAGAAGAAGCATTTTATGTGAATTTTTAAAAATATGCATAAGTTTCGCATAAATTAGCATAAAAATTGTTCTGGTCAAAATTTCAAAATTCTGTGTAGAAGTTTGGTGAACCTCATGAAGCTCTATCAGATGGAAGCAAAAAAATCAAAATCGGTCAACAAATAAAGAAAAAGTAGCATTTTTTGTGAATTTTTAAAAATGCGCATAAATTAGCATATTTAATGAATTTCAAAATTCTGTGTAGAAGTTTTGAATGCCCCACCTAGTGCTATCATATAAAGGAAACAGAATTGAAATCGGACTTGAAATGGCGAAGTAGTAGCATTTTGAAATTGTGGACGGACGACAGACGACGGACGCCACGCCACTGCTTAAGCTCATCTTGCCCTTTTTTCAGATTCAGATTCAGATTTTATTTCCAACAGAAATAGCAAATATACAAATCATTTTCATACATTTTGACAAATATTTACAATACATTAATGATAATCATGATAAATAACATATATAAAAAAAATACAAAATATTTTATAGAAAAAATTATAATACTTTGGAAAGAAAAGTATCTGTGGAAATGGGGGATTCACTCAAAAGCATCGCGGGCCGGATGAGCTAAAATTTGTTTCTGAACTTCAACCGAACAAAAGCCGTTAATATGATGGCATTGATTGTATTTATTTTTTAAATCTATAATTTTTCTGTGATCACACCTTAGTGAACTATTTTGAATTGTCAATAGATAAATGAGTTTTTTCCCTACCACACTGAAATTAGCCAAATGTGTAACTATAGACATAAAAGGATATAAATCTGTATTATCTTACTATATAGACCCATTTCTATTTTACTTTCAGTCTCTTATTTTTTTTTAAGTTATACGTTCATTGTCATATCATAATTTGTTATAGAGCGTTACCATAATAGTGCTTTACCTTTCCGGCCGTGAGACAAATGACCCATAGAATATGCCCATGTTTTACATTTCATGATCATTAACCCCAGTCTATTAAATGCATATAAAAGCTCAAGCGGAAATCGGTTGTTTGGGGCCGCAGAATATAACCGCCTGCACCGACAGATCCCCCCCCCCCATGCACTCTTAGTCTGTGACAGAAATGGAACACACTGCACCTCGGATCTGCATTAACAAGACGACCCGATGTCGTCTTCGAGCAGGCATGCATCTCCTTGAGCTGAGCAAACATCGCGGGGGAAAAAATCTCTTAACGTCATCACTCACCACTTTCAAACAGGAACACGAGACTGATCAAACCTCGCGCAACTCGAGAATTTTCCCGCCCTTTGGGGATGATCGTCTGTTTGGTGAGGCGTAATTTGCATTTCTCAGATGAGTTGTGAATATTCAGCTGTATTGTGTGGTGTACATAGTCGATGTATATATCAGGTTCAAATTTGCAAGGACTGGGGTCACCCCTGGGAGCTAGCACCTTTAGAAGTACATTTTGGAACCCACTTTGCACCTAAATTCAGATATAAGAGCACATTTGAAGTTGCACTTTCAGAAAGAGGATAAGTTATCATTAGCCAATCATCATCTTCCTCTTCTTCATATAGTCATCATCATCCAGGGGCCGCGGAACGATTTTATTTTCATTTATTTATTCATTTATTTTTTTTGGGGGGCTGACCATGCAAAAAATAATTATTGGATGTTGATTTTTACGTTTTTGTACTCGAATTTGGAAAAAAAAGTGTCAGGGTAAAGCCCCCGCTGCCCCCCCCCCCCGCGGCCCCTGTCATCACCATCAGCACCATCTTCATAATCCTCATCATCATCACCATTCATCATTATCACCACCACCACAACCGCCATCATCATATCTGATAATGATGATGAATGGGAAAGGGGCGGGGCAGATCGACCCATTTCCGCGGGGCCGCCGATTTCGTTTAGAACTGCATTGAGTAGGCCCGTAAATTTGCCTTGTAAATACCATAAATTACAGTATAACAAAATGACAGATATAATATCACATTTCGTTCCTAAAAAATGGGGGGGGGGGGGTCTCGACAACGTTCAAAGTTCCATTATTCCTGATGACAAAGTTTATTGCACATGATAACTAAATAATGCTCTTACCTAGACTATATAAACCTTTTACTTTTATTATTGCATTAGGGGTTGGGACAGTGGTACGATCTCTACACATATATAAACAAGAAGTATACAAGGTTTTAGGATATAGAAATCTATTCATCATTCAACAGGGATCATTTCTGCATCAAGAATGCAATACACAAAACAATTCACTAGATGTATTTTATATACAGGTAAAAAATAATGATCTACAACATTGTTGTGCTTAAAATATGATATATACGTATAGGTAGTAATGCGCTTAGTATATAGATCTATGATAAAATGCAGCTCTATTAAAGTATTTCATTCAATTGCAAAATAAACGATATTGCATTTCATAAATTTCACGTAGGGAATTTTCTCGTAAAGAGAAATCCAGCTTTTTGAACTATTTTGTAAAGTGGACATTGCACATACATTTTGTTATTACGATCTACATGTATGTGTTTAATGATGATTTAAGTGATGCACTCTAAATCACAGGCATTTGAAACAAATCCAGATCGACTGTTAATGGCCAGTCAAAATCTTGATTTATTTTCAATATCAAACGTTTGCTTTGTAAATCTCAAATGAGGTTTGGATTTGAATAAGGATAATTCTAAATCCGGTGTTTAGCTGGTCACTAAGTATACAAACTCCCGTTTCATAAGCCTTGTTATAAAAACAAATTTGCAATAACAGTAGGAAGCTATATACTGAAATAATTCGAATTGATTGGCTGATATAGAATATTTGTTAAAAGGTCAAGTCCACCCAAGGAAAATGCTGATTTGAATAAATAGAGAAAAATTAAACAAGCATAGTGCTGAAAATTTCTTCAAAATCGGATGTAAAATAAGGGAGTTATGACATTGTGAAGTTTAGCTTATTTTTCACAAAACAGTGATATGCACAACTAGGTGAGTCAGTCGATGATGCCCATCACTCACTATTTCTTTTGTTTTTTATTGTTTGAAATGTACAATATTTATTTTTTTACAGATTTGACAATAAGCGTGATAAGTACTAACTTGACTGAACCATATAGTATTAAACAATGCTAATTGCATATGTTCAGGGAACAATAATCATTGTTTCACTTGAAAATGAGGAGAAAATTAGAATATTTCACATAAAAAATACAAAAGAAATAGTGAGTGGATGATGTCATCAGTCTCCTCATTTGCATACCGACCAGGATGTCATATAACTATTTTGTGAAATTAATTGAAACTTAAAAATGTCATCATAACTTTCTCATTTTACATCCGATTTTGATGAATTTTTCAATGTTGTGTTTGTTGGATATTTCTCTTTTTATTCAAATAAACTATTTGTTGGGGTGGACGTGTCCTTTAAAGAAAATGTGCATTTGCTACCATATCAAGTCTTTTTGAAATGGGACCATGATTCGGATGTTTGTTCAATCCATGAAATAAGGATGCAATGATCAATAATGATATGATGTTTGTTCAATCCATGAAATAAGGATGCAATGATCAATAATGATATGATGTTTGTTCAATCCATGAAATAAGGATGCAATGATCAATAATGATATGATGTTTGTTCAATCCATGAAATAAGGATACAATGATCAATAATGATACGATAGTGATTCTGATGAACTTGACGAAAATAATGATTAAAATATATAATGATATTGATAATACAATAATAAATGAATGAATTAATGAATGATGAGGAGGATGATGGCGATGATTATGATGACGATGATAATGACGACGACGATGATGACGATGACAATAATAATAATAATACTAATAATGATATAAATAATACAAATAATTTAATGGCTATGGATAGTTCATTTTACCCATAATAATTCATGTCAGTATTTGGGGGAATTATATACGTTATTTCTACATTTGACTTATAATCTGAAATTTATACAAATATTTATCTGAAATTTATACAAATAAAAAAGTTCGGAGGATACAAATAGCTCCTAAAGATGGGTTACACCAAAACCGAATTCGCCAAATAAATTCGGACCGATTCTTGCCGAATTCGGCCTAATTCGGATGGTTTCGGTGAATTCGAATGTTCTCGATTCCTTCCTGAATTTTCTCGCATTCACGGAACAGAATACTCCCGAAACCACCCGAATACGTGAATTCGGATGGATTCGCAGCTGATTCCATTCCGGTGTAACCTGGGGCGGTATTCTGAACATTGTCTTTTCTCCATATTTTATCTTATCTCAGAGATATGACAAAATCGGTATATCTGGTGGATGTCATAACTTTTGTCACAAACATTATCATAAATTTTGTCACTTCTCTTTAGCGCGCAGCAAAAATACGCGGCTTTAAATGCGCGTAATCCTTTTATACAAGCAAAAGATATGACAAAAGTAATGACAGGGGGGTAGCAGTCATAAATTTTGTCATATCTTTTAGTACTAAAATATCCCGATACCCTGCCGACTGAATGTCAAGCAAACAATTATATTATTTAAATTAGATTGTGGTATTAGTTTCACTCATCTTCCATGACAATTTTCAAAATTATTTTTTCATGTTACAATTAGTTAGGCCCTACATATTTATTCTTCCTTTTTTTCTCTGTTTTCCTTACTTTTATACTTCTCTAAAATTCTTCACAGCTCCCTGTCTCTCTTTGTAATTAAGCGCATCAATATACGCGTAGTTGCGCGATGCCAGCAACTGTTTTGGGGATACGCCCTACTTGCCACGGGGCTTTCCTATTGGCTAGAAGGGCTCCAACTGGGAACTAACGATGATTTTTATTGGTTTGCTTCCGAAAAGATGGGTGGGAACTTTGAGAGAAAAGACAATGTTCAGAATACCGATTTGTGACAATCGTAGCGGTGTCACATCTCGGAGAGAAATAACAAAATTTATGACAAAAGTTATGACAGAGTTACAGAATACCACCCCTGGATTATATACATCAATCCGAATTCTCCCGAATAAATTCGGACTGGTTCTAACCGAATTTGGATGGTTTCGTTGGATTCGAATGTTCCCGAATTAGCTGGGTTCCATCCGATTACACGTATTCTGGTGGATTACGGAGTATTCTGCTCTCCCTCCGCGAATGCGAGAAAATTCGAAAGGGATTCGGGAACATTCGAATCCACCGAAACCATCTGAATCAGGCCGTATTCGGGCAAAATCGGTCCGAATTTATTCGGGAGAATTCGGTTTCGGTGTAACCCAGACATTAAGACAGCACATACTGAATTCTTCTATTCTTGCTTTATAGAATAGGAACAGGGCAGGGGCTTTGAATTAACTTTTGAAGATAGAGCAATGAAGATGGTGTGCTGGTTTTATACTAGCAAAAACTGACAAGCAAACAAATTAGAATTAATCATGAAGATGATTTTGGTCAAGCAACCCTCCCCCCCCAAAAAAAAAATCACTTTGATGCATACGCTGATATTATGATATTTTTCACAAGCTACAACCTACTTAAATACAATAATCTATCTTCATCAATTCATTATAACGGAGGCCGACTTTGTCTGCTGTGTTTGATCAAAAAAACTGTAAAAGAAACTAAAGCAAACGACAAATAAAAACAATTATCCTGGCTCGATGGCCTAATTCTTCGTCACATTATTTGGATATTGGACGAACTATTATTAAACTTGCATAATTCAATGAATAAATCCATAGAAATACAAAACATTACAACCTTGAATGTTATTATACAACACAATGAATTCTGAAATATATAGTTACCCTCTGAACATGTTAAAAATAACTCACAAAATAAAGCTACTGTATGTGTATCCAATTGCATCTCTCTAATGTTGTGCAGAAACTTTCAGTCCTGACTTTCTGATAGAAAACACACACAAAAGAGTGCGTCTGTATACGTGACGTATATATATCCCTGCCAGAAAAAAAGAAACAGTGTCTCACAGTTTAAAAACACTGTGACACTGTGGAAATTGGCAATAAATCCACAGTCGTCACATTGCAAACACAGTGTTCCCAAACTTTTGCTACGATATATATGCTATGATTAGCACTTTCCTTTTTTTCTGGTTAGGACTCTCCTGAACAAGTTTAATTATATAGGCCTCTACTTTTTTTTCCCTAGATATACATATAATTTCTGAAGCGGTCTTATTATATATATATACCCTATGTTAATAATAGTAATGGTCCATTTACAAAGCGCAATTATTATGCTCTACTGCGCTTGATACTTTATAACCTGAACCGTCATAATTTAGGCGCTAAATAAAGTGTTCAAGGAATAAATCCTACGGGTATCCATTCATCTCACCTGGGTCGAGTGCATCACAATATGGGTAACTGGGCTAAGTTATACATTGGTTTAATTTCCTGCTGAAGGGAAACACGCCATGGCTGGAATAGATTCGAACTCACGTCCCTCTAATTCGAAAACGAGAGTCGTAACCACTAGACCACTACGTTATATGTTGACATTTAACAATTATTTAGACATTGGTCGCTTCGATTGTCGTTCGATCGGGACCGCGATCACAACTCCGTCGTCTGCCGCCTCGATTGCGACCTTCCGACCTGCAACAACATGACCACAGCTTAAAAACGGCGGCTTTCTCTGCAAATAGAAATTTGTATACTGAAGCAGCTGAAATCCCGGCAAGAACTGGCGATGCCCAATAAACCTGCAGGATGTGTATAAACAAAATAAAAAATAAATATAACTTTAAATTGATTTAAAAAACGAAAGGATATTGATTTACACCGTTTTTTATTCAACAGGTTAAATCAGAAAATATACGCATCTAATCTAAAAACTGAAAAAAATGAAGGGCAACAATTATACTTTTGTATAAATAGCTGTATACAATATTCGTTTAAAATGTACATCTATTGCATAAAGGCATGATAGGAACTAGAACAAAACCATTTTCTTCAGCATAAAGCTCGTATGGATATACAATTAGGATTAATATTTTTCATCCCCAAAATATGAAGAATAATACATGTCATATTTGCTTTTCAAAAAAAAGGAAATTTCCAATTACGTTAGAAAATAAGAAGAACATTTTTAGCAGTAATTCCCAAAACTCCGAATGGTAGAAATACACTATGAAATCAATAAATATGGTGATATACAGACAAGACTACACAGCAAAAACTGTGGTGTTAACCGGTGTACATAGAGGACCACACCAGTTATTTTACACCGGTGTTAAATTGGTGGTGTTGGTTTTACACCTATAGGTGTTATTACAACACTTTTTGTGGTAACATTTACACTCTTTGGTGTTACGTTTAATCTCTAGGGTGTAATTTTAACACCTCAGGGTGTGGTCCTCTATTAACACCAATTGGTGTCAGTTTTAACATAGCAGTTTTTACAGTGTAGTATTTAAACAAGTGGAGCGCCTCTGGCAGTCTCGTCTGCATTATGCGATTGATAGCAGCAGTGGTGACTTTGAAAATGACTATAGAATATACATTAAAAACATCATGGTGATAAAATACTATGTTCATTTACCATAAATGACATTTGACCTTGATCGTGTGACCAAAGTCTTGTGCAAGACGATCAGAGATGCTTTATTACTCGTGTGTCCACATTTCATGAACTAGATTCATAAACTTTCAAAGTTATGATGGTAATTAAACAAATACCCCGAACACGGCCAAATTTCATTGACTTTGGTCATGTGACCTGAAGCTCACGCAGGATGTTCACTGATGCTTGATTACTCTTATGTCTAAGTTTCATGAATTAGATCCATATACTTCCAGAGTTATGATATTTACAACAAGTGGAAAGCCTCTGGCGGTCTCGCCTGTATATTACGCGATTCAAAATAGCAATAGTGCTGACTTTGAAAACAGCTATTGAATATTTATTTTACAAAACATTTTTTTTTTTTTAGTTTTTACAGTGTAGTATCATATGATAATAAAATACCATGCCCTTTGACCAAACATGACCTGTGGTCATGATCATGTGACCTAACACATGTGCAAAACAATCACTTGTACTTACCCTTATGTCCATGTTTCATGAACTACATGTGTAGATCCATAAACTTTCTAAGTTATGATGCCAATTTAACAAATACCCCCAACACGGTAAAACATCAATGACCCTAAATGACCTTTGATTTTGGTCATGTGACCAGAAACAAGCACAGGATATTCAGGGATACATGGTTACTCTTATGTCCAAAGTTTCATGAACTAGATCTATAAACTTTAAAGTTATGATGACAATTAAACGAATACCCCAAACATAATAAAAGTTTGTTGACCCTAAATGACCTTTGACCTAGTTCATGTGACCTGACACTCACACATGATGTTCAGGGATACTTAATTGCTCTTATGTCTAAGTTTCATGAACTAGATCCATAAAATGTAAAAGTTATGATGACAATTCCACAAATACCCCCAACATGGTCAAAGTTCGTTGACCCTAAGTGACATTTGACCTTGGTCATGTGACCTTAAACTCAAGCAGGATCTTCAGTGATACACTATTACCCTTATGTCTAAGTTTCATTAATTAAGTCCACACACTTTAGAAGTTATGACGACATTTCAAAAACTTAACATTGGTTAAGATTTCGATATTGGATGATTCCCCCATCATGGTCTAAATTCATTGAACCTAAATGACCTTTGACCTTAATCATGTGAACCGAAACTCAAGCAGGGTATCAAGTAATACTTGAATACCCTTATGTCTAATAAACTAGGTCAATATACTTTCGAAGTTATGATGACATTTCAAAAACCTGACCTTCGTTAAGATTTCAATGTTGACGACGCCGCGCCGCCGTCGGAAAAGCGGCGCCTAGTCTCGCTCTGCTATGCAGGACACAAAAAACAAACAAGGTATTTTTGGTAGGATGAGGAATGAACTTCTTCTTACCCAGTGATCCTTCCAATTAAATGCAACTAAAGCTGGGCCGAAAGATCTTGCTGGATTCATACTCGCCCCGGTATATGGTATCTGACAAGACAAGGAGAGAACTACAAAATGAAATGAATGTGATATCGTAATTATACAGACATTCGTTTCAATAAGAAAAAGCAAATGACCCTTTTTTAGATTAAAAAATATATTTCAGACTTAGCGAGGATTTTGAACAGAAAAGAAACGAATGTTTATCGTCGCTATCTTAGGAAATTGAAGGGGGACATTTGATAATTGTTTCTTTAAGACTTTGCAATATCATTATAGTTTATGCACTTTTTCTTTGATATTTGAAAATGCGAATTATAATAATAATAATGACCTATACAAAAACCTTATATGCGTCCTCGAGTACAGTCTGTATATGATCTCGAAAACCATCACCATAAACAAAGAAATTAATGTGCATTTTTAATGATCCATGTCCTTTGTGCAATATTAATTGCAACTAACCCTTTTCCTCTCTTATTTACTTAAATGGGGACGTCCATTTTTTATTATTGCAGAGGGCACCTTGTAAAATGACTATACCGAAATCAATTTTGAACGCCCCCGACGAATTGGCAATCTCGCGAACATCATTATGCAATTTAGTATTGACCTTCCATCGTTAACGGATGACCTTTAGAATGTTTATCAGTAATATTATGAAGCGGGGATATTTTTGTCAAAGATGAGAGACGAGAGACGATTCTCCCTTATATAAAACACATAGGACGGTCGGAGACAACCCGGGTTGTTTATAACATGGCATTTTCCACGGTCCCAATTCCATGTCATCCATGATATCTCGCCACCGGTTTGATCGACGAAGGCATACCTGAGAGTGTGTGGGTTAGGGGTGGGGTGAGTGTTTCATGACGGCGACAATGCTCCGCTCTAAATAATCGAATGACCAACTTCAACCCGAGGTTTCAAACTTTACCCTACCCTCAAACTAACCCTAAACCAACCATACAACCCTATTGCAAACCTGTAAAACCCTACATCTTAGACGACATTAAGCCCGGAGCAATATTTCATTGTCTCAGGAGCAAATGTCGTGTTACAAGGGTGAGAGTATGCAACCAGTATTAGCCCCCAAAAAACTGAGGGGACAGACAGGCGGTTCGGGCATTTAAAAAAAAATTAGTTCAATAATACTGACATGTTTGATGCAAAAATCTATCTTTTATGTCAGATTTTGACGTAATCACATTCGGAACAAAATCTAACGTCACTCTTTTCTTTCACTTTATTTGTTTTCAGTCGTTATATCTTTTTTTATGTACATGTATTTTTTGGGGGGAGGGGGGGGGGTCTTTGGTCCCCAAGCCGACCCCCATCTGTGCACCAGCGAGAGCAACTGTTACCTTTTGCTGCTATATAACTTTCTAAAACAAAGAGAGAATTTCTAATGCGCTATTTCTCATGAACAGTAAAGCATTCGCCACCCTCAATCACTCTATTTTGATAAGTAAACTTCAACACTATGGAGTGAGGAAAAAGCCACTCTCCTGGTTCAATGATTATCTGACTAATAGACAACAATTTACAACTTATCATCTATCGTCAAACATCTTGAAGCCGGAGACGGGTGTTCCACAGGGATCAATATTAGGACCATTGTTGTTTTTTAAAATATATTAATGATATTGTTAATAATTCAGAAAAATTATCCCACTTTTTATTTGCAGATGACACGACGCTTTTATATTCTCATTCTGATTTAAATCAAACCATAGACACAATCAACCACGAACTCCCAAAGCTTGTTAACTGGTTTCAATCAAATGAACTAGTTCTCAACATCAACAAAACAAATTTCATTGTATTTCACTCCAAAAATAAGAAGATCACTTTATGCCCCAATATCAACATTAATACAGTCATAGAAAGGAGAGAACATGTCAAGTTTTGGGGCATTACCTTCGATGAAAATCTGAATTGGAATAACCACGTGAATAATATATAGATTCTTGCATCTCGCATTATCGGAATTCTTTATGAAATAAGAGACTGTCTCCCGCAAAATGTTTTCCTACTTTTATATAAATCATTTATTTTATCATATTCATCATATGGCAACATCGCTTGGGGAACTGGGAACAAAACACACCTAGACTCGATATTATTACTTCAAAAGAAAGCTATTAGACTATGCACAAAATCTCATTATTTATCTAGCACACACAGAGATCCTATATTCAAAAATATTCGTCTTTTAAAATTCACGATATTAATAAATTACAAATCGGGATATTCATGTATAAACTAACACAGAATATGTTACCCAACTATTTTCATTCCATGTTCACACTAAATCGTATATTACCTCATACGACACAAGAAATTCATTCAATTTTCATTTAGCAAATCCAATCACAACCACAGCATATAAATCTATTCGCCAAACAGGTTCAGACACTTGGCATTCTTTGCTAATGGATGGTATAAAATCCTCTTTATTATCTTCATTTAAACAACAGTTAAAAAGGCAACTCCTTAAATCTTATTAATTTACTTACATAACTGTTCTTAACAAAGTATCGTATAATTAAGTGATATTTCATAATCGTTGAAAAAAGTTTTATCCATTTAGTATTACATATAATTGTATTATGTATTCTTTCATTTACTGATTCATATATATTTTCTGGGTGACCTACCCCTGCAAGCATACTGCTTCCATGGGTATCCAATTTTCCTTATATGTATATATAAAACCAAGTATTTTGCATTTATTTTAAAGTATGATACGTCATTTGTATAATGTCTCATTTCTATACTTTGTAATGTTTGTATATTCTTGATTTTGCATGTTTTTAATGGAAAAAATTAATTCAATTCAATTCAACCTTCCAGGAGATTTATATATACCAAAAATAATTAAGAAAGATTTTCGCCGCAAGTTGTATATATTCCGCGCTGGAAGATTAGTCACGTCCATGAGGCATGGCTGAATTGTGTCGATGTTATTTTGGAGGATGAATGAAAAAAAAAGAATATTAGCCTTAAGATATTTAGGATAAAATCATCGATAGCTCAGATTAACATATCAATGTCAGACAATGGTCTCCTTTTTCTCAAAATTTTAGAGAAAAAAAAAGGGGATACCATTTTTTGCGCCATTATCAGAAGATGGCTAAGATATATACAGTGCGTCCCAGAAAAAACGAAACCGAGATTTATCGATGATTTATCATAACTTAATCACAAATACAATAGACAAATGACCTACCATTGTAAAGCTTAGAATCTCCTCTTTGATCTGATATTACTTAAATTATTCCTCATTCACGCATGAGTGAGAAAAACAATTTGAAGTAAGGATACCAAAAAGTCATTTGGCGGGGGGTATCTGGGTTTCAAAAAGAAAACCACATTTTTAAAAAGATCAATATATGCTCTTTAATTTGATACCTCAATTACAGAAAATGGTCAAGAAATAACAAAGTTCTGATTATTTGAAATAAGGATTGTATTTCAATAATTTCATTAAATGAAACGTTTTTTTCACAGGTTTCCCACAGAAGCTATCGCATGGTGAACAATAAAGGCTTAATGCATGGCTGATCATTTTTTGTGGGACGCACTGTACATTAAGATCATTATCATGATTCTTTGAATAATTTCAACACTGGTACAATATTATTGGTCAATATCATAATGTCACAGTTGCTAATTTGCTGTCTATACTACAGTTGTATGCCATTTTATTATTTGATAAATCAAGCTCATTGAATTAATTCGTCACTATATCAAAAAGACGGACTGCATAATAATATTTGCTTTCACGATTCAAGCTAAATATAGATTTAGATAAGTAGAATTTGACCTCAGATAAGAAATAAATATCTGAATACTAACGGCATCAAGCCATTACATGCGTACCAATGCAAATAAAATCATGCTTATTGGCCTATCATTTCAACGTTATCTAGTGGCGTACCATGGGCAAGGCATGGGAGGCACCAGCAAAAATTTGGGGTCACTAATTGGTGGGGCTAAATTGCCATTTAGCCCCACCTATAGTACGGGGTTAAGCTTAGCCCACTTTCTTTTTACACAGCATTTTTGCAAAGTGGGCTAACCCCACCTTTAGTACGGGATTATTTGGCCCTGCAAAAAAGCAGGGTTATCCCAGCAATTGCGGTGCTAAGAGCGATAGTACGGGGTTAAGATCGCATGTGTAAAACGAAAGTGGGCTAAGCTTAACCCCGTACTATAGGTGGGGCTAAATAGCAATTTAGCCCCACCTATAGTACGGGGTTAAGGAAATTTTAGCGTGTGTAAAAAGTGTACGAGTGAAGTACTTGTACTACGAATGATCGACAAAAACCACTAGTCCGGGGTTAGCGAGTTTCGTGTGTAAAAAGCAAGCATTCCTTATCCGGGGTTAGCAATAACAATTTGGCATGTGTGAAAAGGAAAAAAAATAGTACGGGGTTAAGGATAGTACGGGGTTAGCGATAGTCCGGGGTTAAGAAAATCCTGTGTAAAGGGTATTAGTGGGTGCGCGAAGCGCGCTCAATTGCCAGGTATACTGACCTAACAGGTGTATTTTTAGTGCTGTGCCATTACTGATCAAATAATGCGAGAGCGAAGCGCGAGCTCAATTTGGATATTCAAACTTAAAAAAGGGACATCATAAGCAATTTATACGTGCTTGTCTCACTAAACAATGCAGCGTAAAGCGCGAGCTGAAATTTGTGTATAATATTGACCACAACTAAGGACATTTAACGGATCATTTTTTATGAATTAATGAAAAGCACACATATCTCACCATAGTCTTCTAATGCGAGCACCAAGCGCTTGCTGATTTTGTTAGAATTACACCTAAACACATGACATACTGTTTGTAGTCATTGTAATCATGAACGTATCTCACTAATCAAATATTGCGAGCGCAAAGTCCAGGCTGAAAAAGTTTGAAATTCAGATTTGAAGAGGGGCATTCTAAGGCTTGTTTGTAGGAATTCACAAAGACTTATGTATTTTACTAACCAAATGATGCGAGCACGAAGCACGAGCTGATATTTTATTATATTCAGACCATAAGAAGTGAAATATTTTCGGAATTCGGTAAGAACAGACATAGATAACTATTATTATCACCAATCTACTAATGTGACTGTAATCACGGCCTGGAAATGTTTTATATTTAAACCTTGAGACAATAATAACTCGAAGTGCGAGGAAATATATTTGGTTAATATTGATTTGATAACGGGATGTTTTAGTAAAACAGGATTATCCAGAATGTCCTACAAAAAACGAAACCGAGATTTATCATGATTTAGTATAACTTACCATAAATACAATATACAAATGACCTACCAATGTAAAGCTTAGAATCTTAGATTGTTCCTCATTCACGCATGAGTGAGCAAAAACAATTTGAAGAATGGATACAAAAAAATCATTTGGCGGGGGTATCTGAATTTCAAAAAGAAAACCACATGCCTAACAAGTTCAATATCTGCTCTTTTATTTGATACCTTAATCACAGAAAGTGGTCAAGAAGTAAAAAAAGTTCTGTTCCCTCGAAACAATGCTTGTATTTCCATAATTTCATAAAATAAACAGTTTTCACCGGTTTCCCACAGAAGCTATTACACGGTTAACAAAAGACTTAATGCATGGCTGATCGTCAACAAAACGGAGTGTCGAGTGAGTCTGAACACTAGCCTGGAAAACCACTTCATCTTATGAAATTACTGAAATTCAAGCCTTATTTCAAATAACCAGAACTCTGTTATTTCTTGACCATTTTCTGTAATTGAGGTATCGTATTAAAGAGCAGATATTGAACTTTTTAGAAATGTGGCTTTCTTTATAAAACCTAAATACAGCCCGCCAAAGTGACTTTTTGGTATCCCCTCTTCAAATTGTTTTTGCTCACTCATGCGTGAATGAGAAATAATCTAAATAATTTCAGATGGAAGGGGGGACTCTTAGCTTTACAATAGTAGGTCATTCGTCTATTTTATTTGTGATCAAGTTATGATAACTCATCGATAAATCTCGGTTTCGTTTTTTGTGGGACGCACTGTATATCTCATTAAACAGATAATGCTAGCACCAGGAATGATGAATACATTCATGACATTAGGCCCTAAGGAAACGATGTTTCGTAAAGTTCTACAAACAATATTTTTATGTAATATAATCTAATAATGTACAATAATTGATTCTTCCCAAACTACGTTTCTCTTTCTTTCTCCCTCTTTTTCACCTTTTCACCCCCCCCCCTTTTTTTTTGGGGGGGGGGGTATGTGCCCCCCTCTCGTAGTTACGCCACTGAAGTGATTGATTTTATATATATAATTTAAGATTATTCAATAAATTTGGAAAAAAAATCAATGTGCTGAATTTCACAATGCTATTTAACAACTGTATAGAATCAGAGGGTGTAGTCATGCTGGTAATCGTGAACATCATTGTGCGCGTACACACTAAGAAATAAAGGTTCAAAATTGAACCCCGAAAGGTTGATGCAAAATCAGCACCCTATGGGTTCAAAAATTTAACCCCTCATTTGGGGTTCAAAAATTGAACCCTGTGGTTGGGGGTTCATTTTTGCACCCTGCGGGTTCAAAAATGCACCCTAAATTTTAAATTGAACCCCTAGGGGTGCTGTTTTAAACCCGCAGGGTGCAAAAATGAACCCAAACCGCAGGGTTCAATTTTTGAACCCCAAATCAGGGGTTCAATTTTTGAACCCATAGGGTGCTGATTTTGCATCAACCTTTCGGGGTTCAATTTTGAACCTTTATTTCTTAGTGTGTATATATAGGGGCCCAGGACCCAGGGCCGTCCAATTAGTTAAGAGCCCCCGGCATAGTACCTGTCGAAATTTACCGTTTTAAACGCTATTAGCAAGGACATCGGTGTAACACAGCACAAATACTTCAATGCAGCGGCATTAAAGGTCAAGTCCTCCTAAGAAAAATGTTGATTTGAATCAATAGAGAAAAATCAGACAAGCACAATGCTGAAAATTTCATCAAAATCGGATGTAAAATAAGAAAGTTATGACATTTCAAAGTTTTGCTTATTTTTAACAAAATAGTTATATGAACGAGCCAGTTACATCCAAATGAGAGAGTCAATGATGTCACTCACTCACTATTTCTTTAGTTTTTTTATTGTTTGAATTATACGATATTTCAATTCTTATGAATTTGACGATTAGGACCTTCTTGCCTGAACCACAAGTGTTAAGATAATGGAATTCCCCGTGTTCAGGGAGGAATGAAACTTCATTTCACATGACAATGATGAGAAAATCAAAATATTTCATATTTCATAAAATAAAATACAAAGGAAATAGTGAGTGAGTGATGTCATCCGTTCCCTCATTTGCATACCAACCAAGATGTGCATATAACTGTTTTGTCAATTGAAGCGAAACTTTAAAATGTCATAACTTTCTTATTTTACATCCGATTTTTATGAAATTTTCAGTGCTATGATTGTTGAATTTTTCTCTTTTTATTCAAATCAAGTTTTTTTTTGGGTGGACTTGTCATTTAAGAACTAAAAATTGGGACAATATTATTGCATTAAATTTACCTAGCCATATTGGAGACTTTACACAATACGTCATTCCATTTTTCACCCCATTCTCTTTTTCATGCATCCTCAGCAGTCCGGGCTTTTGGTTCATTTTCCTTTCCTTCAGTTTCCAATTCAATCCTCTCTTTTAGCTTTCCGCTCATTCAATTCTACATGACTGTTCTTCCTTCATTCCTCTTGCATTTTGCTTCTTTTCGCTCGTATTTCCACTCTTTGCCGTCCTTTAAGTTTCCCCTCTCTCACTTGATTTTCTTCAAATTCCGAAATGTTTCTTCTTCATCTCATGTTCTCCTCTCCTTCCTTTTGAACCTTGAAGAAGTACTCTTCCCAAAAACCGAACACGCTGTCTTGGAGAGGATTGTGCTGCCAGTGCTTCAGGTAATGTGGTGATCCTGGTGCAAAGTGTGCTTTCCCTCTTTCCTTTCGTTTACCCTGTCTTCTCTTCCTGTTATTTCTTTCCTTTTCTTTTCCTCTTTCCCTTTTTCTTCCTTTTATTTCCCTTTTTCTTCTTTCTTTCTTTCGTTCTTTCTCTCTCTCTCTTTCTTTCCTTCCTTCCTTCCTTTCTTTCTTACTTTCTTTTCTTTCTTTCTAAGTTCTTCCGTTTTCCATTTTCAGTTTATTTTTAATTTTACAGCGAAATTCTCCATGGGGGTAGATTGCTACCCTGTTAAGCCAGTGTTAATAATCAATTACACATTACCATCTTGATTAAGGTGTTTGTGTTTTAGTCGTATAAAAGCCAACACAGATTTCAAATGTAATATCATTCGAAAATTTCAAGAAGATCCCTGAAATTGGAGGCCTACGTTAAGCTTTGAATACAAAAATGCGATCGATGGTCGATGATTTTACTTCTACTACATCATTTCGAAGTTCATAGTAAATCATACTTTTCATAATAGACCAGTTCCTAGTTACTTCATGGACAAGTTTGGTAAAATGACCTTTATCATTTCTTTCATTATGATAGGCAGATTTCAAAGCAGATATTACTTAAACATGCCTTGCATAGCAGGATGAAGAAATTGAATTCATCAGGTGAGTAGAATAGCACACAAACGAACCTCTATGAAGGTATTTGTCATGTTTGTTGCATTTCTTCTTTGAATGTATATTTGAGCATGTTGTTTGTAGTTGGTAATCTGTGAAATTCCAGTCGTTCGTGGAAGCATTGTTGTTTTTGTGAATGTAAATGAAAAACACAATTCAAATGAATATATGATAATCAAGACATCAAAGTTGGTGCTTATCTCCTTAAATTTTAAATCACCATGTCACTTTCATCTTATCATGCGCAGAGTGGAAATATGAACTGGCTGATTTCTGATTTAATGTAGTGTCGCAGGCATTGATAAAAGAAAATACTAGGAGGGATGACAGATGCGACCAATTTACAACACTCTGGTAGACTCAATGAAAAGAAAACTAAAAAAGAAAAAAAAGGAATAACGTTTGAGCCATGTTTAAATTGCACACACAAATCTCACATAACACATTGATAATGTTGTAAATCTAGTTTGGTTTAAGTCTGTTAGTGTCAATGGCGGCGGAAGCAGGAAAAGTTAGGGGGACGCAGAGGCAAATCGAGTTTTCGCCGACAGAGGGGAGCCGGAAAATATTTTCATATACATCTTCCCCGATCTGCTGTTAAAAGATGATTTTGTTTTATTTTCCTTTTAAATACTGAAGTTTTAAGAACATCTTAATTTCATCTCAAATAACGGCCTAAATGAATAATGCGAGCGCGAAGTCCGAGCTTAATTTTGTTGATATTTCATGAATGACACTCTTTCGTGAGATACGTTATGCATTTTAATGAAAATCATAGTTGGGGCGTTGTGCTTTACACTGGGGCGATACTACAAGGGGGAATGAGGGAAATCATCCCTATATGATTATGGTGAAAAATGTAGAACATTTGGAGAAAAGAGAACAAGAAATATATAGACAGAAACGGGAGTGTTAGAAATAGAGATATAGGTGTTTTTTTTACTCCGCAATGCCCGTAATATATGAATAAAAAGAAAAGACGGAGGTGCAGTCCCAAAACAGTCCCAAAATATGATTTGACCCTTGAAAACGTAGTGTAGACACAATAATCAAATCTCTCAGGTGGATTTTCAATACATATGTCATTTTTTTCAGTCAATGTAGTCAATTTAGACTTCATTTGTGGAAGACATCTTAGATTTTTTTTGACCGTACTGGACCACTAGCTGTCCTTGTAACTTATGCCAATGTATTATTTTGAATCGGGATTTTTAGGCTCTGGTGGTCATTTTGGATGCCGTCTTGGATTTCCAGGTCTGTATCAACGACTCATTTTACCCCTTTATAAACCATGAAATATGCACCAAAATTTGATGTCTTGGGTGGCTAATGAATGAGTCATGTACAATTTCTGTGAATGGCAGACATTTTGGATTACGGAAAACCCTTAAAGAGGATTTATGAGGACTTTAATAATTATTTTAGACATATTCCTAGACCTGTCCTGAAATAAATCAACTGGTTTCCAGAAATTTCCATGTTAAACCTAATGCTCTTGGCCTAAATAGCTGAAGACAATCGACTCATTCAACCTGAACTCTGAAGTTCTGTATTATCAAACTATTTACCCTGTATTTACCATGAGTATACCATGTGGGTTGCACGAACTAAACACCTACCTGTATTCTACCGTGAATTTAGTGCTTTGACTTGGTTCAGTAAATCTAAATGGAGTGTTCATCCTCTAACGTTCACAGCATAAGTCTTATAATTGCAGCCTTCAAAAACACGTCGAAAAAAAATACACATCATATTGGGATAAGCCTGCCAAGCTACTAGCACGATTGAGCTGGCGATGTCTTTATTCGATATTAAAGGACAAGTCCATCCCAACAAAAACTTGATTTGCATAAAAATAGAAAAATCCAACAATCATAATGCTGAAAAATTAATCAAAATCGGATGTAAAATAAGAAAGTTATGACATTTTAAAGTTTCGCTTCATTTCACAAAACAGTTATATGCACATCTCGGTCGGCAGGCGCGCCGGAACACTTTCAGTTTTTTTTTTTTTTTTTTGGGGGGGGCAAAATCCCGAAGGGGGCACAATATTTTTGACAGTGTGAGATACCGAAGCGATCGAGCGGGAGAGGCTGTGGAACCCCCCCCCCCACGGTAAGGACTTTGTTTAAAAATGGAGTATAAAAGTTGGGTTTCTAAGAGCATTCAAAAATAAATTTCTTGAGAATTCAACAGTCTTGGAGTTCTTTTTGCTCCTTCTGTTTCCTCCCTTCTGACCCAGACTGGTGTTTCTTCCTGATCAGGGTCGCAGTTCCAGCAAATTACGAGCCTTATTGCAAACGAAATTGTTTCAAACCAATGTAATATAGGCCTTTTAAAGACTTTAAGATGACAAACATGACCGTACGCAGCCGGGGGCCGCCGATCGAGAGGGCAAAATTCACCAAGTGTGCACGAAATCCTTCAATTTTATTCTAGAAAATGTTCAAGCTCCCCCATCACAAACCCCTCGCTCTTAAGTTTCTTCGAAAATTTAGGTCTTGCAGCCCCACCCACTCCCGGATTGTTTTTTTTTATTTTTGCAAACGTCCATGAATAAGAAAAGCTGCATGGGATGAACCAGAGAACATAGCTGCCATCTCGATGTGATTAGTAACAGGTATTGGGAAGTAGTTTTGGAATCTAAAATACATAAGTGCTATATCATATGAGCTGAAATAGTATCAGACAAAACGCCTTCCAATCATGCCAATGAAAAGGAATAGAGGAAAATACGGGGCTGTGAAAATATCTTGAGATTTTTTTTATAGTAGAGCAGTACTGTAACGCTTATTTTTTTCTTTTATATTCGTTATTTACATTTTTATTCATATCTCGGATGATATGAGTCCGGTCAAGAAAGCACTGTCACAAATGATTTTATTTTTTTCATGTCTAAACATTATCTCAAGTTGCTTTCGAGTGGGATTCACCATTTTCACAAATTATAAAGTATAATCCTCTACACATGATTATTCTGCGTGTAATTTTCTGATAACATGTCTATATTGAGTTGAAATGACCTTGGTATTTTCTTTAGGGCACGGACTTGTTAGCACTGTATTAACTCAATTTATATTTAGCTGAAAATGAAATAATTGAAACAAGTTTCTCGAGATGTTATGGTTTCTGGGCTTGAAAGCTATGACATAGATTCCATATGTTGCTCGAGTAGTGTTCACGCGCGTTTGTGATATCGGGTCCGGTCTGAGCGTTTCTGGGCGACCGCGCGTTTGTCAGACGACACAGCCAGCATCATAGAGTTATAAACCTAATCATTGGTGGACCACTATCAATTTGCCATTCGCTTTTAGTCTGAAATGTATTCATTGAAAGGTTAAACGTTATCACACTGTAATAAGATGGAAAAGGGGCTTATCAAAGGTATGTTTCACAGAGGTACTGTTCGTCGAAAGACGAGAGGCTTACTATGATAATGTATTTGCCCCGTCAGGGGCAAAATTTTTTCATTTTTGACAATGGAAATGACAATTTTTAGTCAGAAAAGTGCCTTCGTTTGCTTTTGTCCTTAAATAATTTATCATTTTTCTACTTTCAGGGGGTACATGGGGGGGGGGGGCAAAATCTCCTTTTGCCCCCCAAAATTTTATTTGGGGGGGCAAGTGCCCCCCTGCCCCCCCCCCCGCTTCCGGCGCCCTTGTCGGTCGGTATGCAAATGAGGGAACTGATGACATCACTCACTCACTATTTCTTTTGTATTTTAGTATATGAAATATAAAATATTTTGATTTTCTCGTCATTGTCATGAAATGAAGTTTCATTCCTTGCTGAACACGTGGAATTCCATTATCTAAAAATTTTGTGGTCCAGGCAAGGAGGTCCTAATAGTCAAATTCGTAAAAATTGAAATATTGTATAATTCAAACCATAAAAACAAAAGAAATAGTGAGTTAGTGACATCATCGACTCGCTCCTTTGGATGTAACTGACTCGTTCATATAACTATTTTGTGAGAAATAAGCGAAACTTTGAAATGTCATAATTTTCTTATTTTACATCCGATTTTGATGAAATTTTCAGCATTGTGCTTGTCTGATTTTTCTCTATTGATTCATATCAACATGTTTCTGAGGTGGACTTGACCTTAAATATCCAATAATCAATACGTTCAAAACTATACACTTTTCATACAAATGAATTGCTTCACAAACATGAAAAAACTTTACTTCATCAGTATCTTAAGATATGTCATCTTCATAGGTTTTATATCCTACTTAGTTGTAACCAGTGATATTTAACTCTAATATTTCCCCATCCTATTTGCCCGGGATGAAAAAAGAAGAGATAAAAACTAATAAGCAAAAAACTGTTGTGGAAGGCTAGAATGGTTATCGGCCATATCTACGTCTTTTCATATTTTTACCGTATACGCCATCTTCCAATTATCCAACTATAGGCACTCATTTTTTTCAAGTCTTGTATGAGGGCATACTAATTTGTTTTGATATAACCTACAATGTCCTCTTTGACAGGCCCTATATCTACTAAAGCCATCAATTTGGGAGATATGACGACATGGTTGCCACGGTTACGTCAGTCCCTCATCTGAAAAAATGAATATCCGTTCTGATCGAAATCGAATTCACACGGCGGGTTTGATAGAATATTTTTTAAGATACAGAAAAAGAAGCACCCTGAAGCACGAGTGACATGCATTTAATGGAGAGTTTTTTTTTATTGACATGTGCACGTGGTTTAGGCCTATTTTAACCACCATGGTCTCGGGTGTACTTTTAAGATGATGAAGGCAGGGTGATGGAGACTATTAAAATCAAAATGTGATAAATCGGATGGATCATTTTAGCGTTGTGGATACTGAAGGATGGATAAAGGAAGAGAATGATGAATAAAGCACATTAACAAAAATGATCTATTTAAAGTCTTAAATAACAAATTTAATCAAGCATGGTTGTTTTAATTGTTTATCAACTCCTGTAAATTTCATATAGTAACCAGCGTTTTTACTTGTTATGGCGAATTGAAGACTGACTGATGAAAAATCCGAGATGCATGTTATGACATCAGTCGCTGGAGTACTATACGGGCCTACTATACATGGATCACTGCTTTGTTTCTTTTTGCAATTTGCATCTCTTTTCATTTGTAAATTTGCTGTATTATTGCTGCATGAAGCCAAATGAGGTCCAGATTATATAGGCCTACATAAAACAAAGAGGAAACAATGACATACATTTTGAAAGCTGAGAAAGGGATGGAAAATTTATTCGTACATGGTATAATTCGGACTGAGTGGAAATTTTAAATAACATATGCCTTACTGTCTATAGTGATTTAAGCCGAAGAATATCACCTGTTCTGAAATATTAAGTATAAAAAAGAAAAAAAAATACAATCTGTGTGGATCAGAGTTTTGTTTTCTTTTTTATGTCCTCTGTCGAAATTAAATTTCATAGCTACAGATAATTAAGATAATCATCAACTGCCACGGAACAACCCGCTCGTCCCGTAATAAAGAGAAGTTGTGTATTAAGGCCTGGAGCCCGTTTCATAAAGGACTTGCAACTGTTGTAACTTTGCCACTATGGCAACTACCATAAAAATCTTGATTCTGATTGGCTGCTGAGCCCTATTACCATGGTAATTGCCATTATGGCCAAGTTACAACAGTTGCAAGTCCTTTATGAAACGGCCCCCAGGTCACATCGCCCGAGCGTTGTTGGAGCGGTCGTGGAGCGGAAGGGAGAGAGGGTCGAATTTCGACAACGCTCGTCACCGCTCACAAAATTGGGGATAAAATCGAAAACATGGGCGTTGCCTTAGCGGTGCACCGCTGAAGCCAGCGTAGCTTTAGCGTTGGTTTAACGGTGGAGAGCGTTGGTTTAGCGGTGACTCGAGCGTTGATAGAGCGGAGTTCTGCGCATGCGGGTGTCGGCTCGACGGGGTTTAACACTATGATCATGATGACAAAGAGAGTATACTATTTATGCAGCTACTCATTGTACTCGCCACAATTACTCTGTTAGACAAAAGTGCTATTATTTAACAATGAATGGATGAATGCACCGTTCCAGCGATCCCGTGTCCGCTCCACCAAAGTTTGTGAACCGTTTAATCACCGGCCGGGCAACACTGCATGGCGAAACAGCGGTTGTCCAGCGTTCAAGATTTCTGCGTTGGCCTAGCGGACCCAAGCGTTCACGAACTTTCGTCTAGCGGTGCCAAACTTTGACTTGGCGTAGTTAGAGCGTTAGTCAACTTTGCTGGAGCGGAAAATTGTCCGCTCGGCGTTGCCTTAACGGAGGCCAACTTTGGTTAAACGGTGGTGAACGGTAGCGAGCGGTGATGATTTTTCCCTCCGCTTCACGACCGCTCCAACAACGCTCGGGCGGTGTGACCAGGACTTTAATTACACATATGGTGTGTACAGGTATGAGTATTTGAACACTCCCAACGTACAAAATTGAGTTCCTCTCGCTCTTTGCTTATCGAGAATATAACTCAACTCAACGTGATTGGTGGGAACTCTCAACGAAAGTTTCATAAGCGATTGCAATTGGTCAATTTCACGGAGAAGGTATTGTATTTGCACACGCTCTCGACAAACATGGCAAATTTGATTCTTGTACATGTCCGTGATTATTTAGTGACACTTCGTAACACGTAAATTGCCTATACGTCGAGGCTTGTTCGTCCGAAAACGAAATAAGTATCGTTATTCCGAAGGTTCGTTAATCCGAAAAATGAAATCTGTGAAAAAGCCGGGAAATCCGGAAGGGCAAGCTTGGTGGAGGGGGGGGGGGGGTGGTAGAAGCACCGTTTCATGGAAGGGGCAAAGCCAAAAGGGGCACTTACTTGAAATGTAAAACGGGGCTTTTTGTAGTAATTAAGTTGAGCAAAACCCTAATGAAATGATTTCTGATTATATTGCTTTTTACGCGGTTTGGAAAAAAAATATTTTTCGAATTCTATAAAGCTAGCTTTTTTGTCAGTAATAATGGGGGCTCATTATAGGCCATACTGTTAAAAGTGCATCCTGCGCGAGATGTTGCGATCGCTAATTGCAAGCTTAAACTTTTTGAAATATCAATAAGAAGTTAAAATCAAACATTCCGATACGAGCAGTTCTCATAATCATAAAAAATGTGTATCTAACAAAAGAATTAAAGCGAGCACGAAGCGCGAGGCGAAAATTTATGATATTCCAACCTGAAAACTGGACATTCTAAGCATTTTTATAACCAGAAAAGGTGTGAGTACCTTACTACATGTACATGATAACTGAGGCTAATAAAAAGTGATTTTCAAACCTGAAATCTATTATGTTGCACTTCTGAAAGAGTATTCAATTCCGAAAAAGGGCACATTTCATCTTGAAAAAGGGCATTTTCCCTTTTTGAAAAAAAGACATTATTTCTTACAAGTTTTTTTTTTAATTATAACCAGCAAAAGCTATTAAAAATGACACCCCGCCCCAATCCCTTATCTGGAGGTTATTCACCTGTGACCAACACACAGTCCCCAACATTATCAATCCATTCACCTGATCAGGCAGCAATTGCTCAGAGAAAATCAAAATTAAGATGTGTGATCCAAGCGCTAATTCTTGTTGTAATACATGATTTGACCACACCAGACAGTCAGTATAATCCCTCCGTGTTGAAACTATTACTGCATAATATCCTGGGTTTTTTTTTAATTACAACATATGTGTTGCTAAAATAAATTAATTTTCATTTTCGGAAAAAACGAACCTTATTTCATTTTCGGACTAACGAACCCTCGGAATCATGAATCATATCGTGTTTTCTGACTAACGAACCTTCGGAATAACGAACCCTCGGAATCATTAAACTTTATTTCGTTTTCGGATTAACGAACCTTCGGAATTACGAACCCTCGGAATAACGAACCTTCAGAATATTCGAACCTTCGGAATTATGAATGTTACCCTATTTTGGTATCGTTATTAATGACTAGCCAGAATAAATACACATTGTCTTCGGTCAAAATCGTGCATGTTTAAGAATACATTCACACAGATAATTTCTTCACTATTTGGTATATACTTCGTGAATTAATGTATTTTTTTTAATCTACGTATGTTTTTATTTATCCAGGAAGAGAGACAAATTACATTTTTTTTTATTATTCATAAGGCGCTTTCAGGTTTGCAAGTCTCCTTTGATACGCGGAAAATCGAAACGTTGCTATCACAATGAAATCACTATATAAATAATTAAAACAAAACAATAAAAGCACACTGAGGTCAAATACAGATTTGCCAGGGGTAAGTAGAAAATACATGTATTTTTCTCAACTCTTTTGTACCCTATCAGTTAAAGGCAGGCCTACGGCGTCGACATGCATTTCACTTTAACTGCCTGTTCCATGGGCATTTCCTATCTTGGTAGTGTTAAATTACACGGCGTTTTATTCAATTTAAGTCAGTCATCCCCTCAAATCATTCAATTACTGTAACTGTGGGTTATGACGTCATCTATTTGATACTAGTACCTCGAACAGCCATGTTGTACAAGATAATAATACGAATGCTATACATTACCCCGTATTTTGCAGACTGATGTGATTTTTTTTACTTACTCTCTCCCTTCTATTCAGACTTTAATTTCCACTTTATTTATTTATTACTTTTTTTTACTTTCTTTATTCTCTTTCTTTTTTTTATTTCTTTTAGTACCTCGAACAGCCATGCTGTACAAGATAATGAAACGAATGCTATACATTACCCCGTATTTTACAGACTGATGTATTTTTTTTTTACTTACTCTCTCCCTTTCTTCTATTCAGACTTTATTTTCCCCTTTCTTTCTTTTATCGCTCTATTTTTCTCTACTCATGTATTTATTTACTACTTTATCCCATATCTCATTCATTCTTCATTATTGTTTTCCCCGTACTAATTATACCAGTTACAAATTCTACAGTTTGTTTCGTGCTTAAAGAAATACAGATAATTTTACGCTTGGATTAAGAATATTGGTAATGATAATGTTGGCAACTATTATATTTTCACTCGTGATTGTCATGAAACCTGGTAAAGGAAGCGTACTAAATTCACAGTGATCATATACTGGCGTGAGACAAAGCGAGAAGTTTGAATATCATTAAAAATAGATTGCATGAACTGATTCAACACTATATGGCTATAACTAGGTGGTAGGGTGTGGTAATCCCGTAACTCATATACTATTGCGAATTGTTCCGATATTATTCAAAGTATTCCACTGGTTTATCAATAAGCTTGCACTAAATCTTCCATACCAGCTAAATTTTTAAAATATTATTCACCTTTTCTCTTAAAAGGACAAGTCCACCCCAACAAATAGCTGATTTGAATATAAAGAGAAAAATCAAACAAGCATGACACTGAAAATTTCATCAAAATCGGATTTAAAATAAGAAATTTATGACATTTTAAAGTTTCGCTTAATTTCACAAAACAGTTATATGCACATCCTGGTCGGTATACAAAATAATGAGGGGACCAATCACATCGCTCACTCCCTATTTATTTTGTATTGTATTATATTAAATATGAAATATTTAATGAAAAATGAAAAAGTTTCATTCCTCCCTGAACATGTGGAATTCCATTGTTTTAACATTTTGTGGTTCAAACAAGGGGATCCTGTTTGTCAAATCCATAAAAATTCTTTAAAAAAAACTATTATATAATTCAAACAACAAAAAAAAAGAAATAGTGAGTGAGTGACATCATCGACTCTCTCATTGCATATCACTGAATTGTGCATATAACTATTTTGTGAAAAATACCTTAAACTTCAAAATGTCATAACCTTTCTTATTTGACATACGATTTTGATGAAGTTTTCAGCATTATTCTTATTTGATTTTTCTCTATTTATTCAAATCAAGGATTTTCTGGGTGGCATTAAAAAGGCATTAAATGGTCTTTCAGAATTATTCATCCAACGCGGTAAATTAACTTCACTTTGTCAACCGTACACTATTTTACAGCAGGGTCATATTCATACCAAAAAGAATATGTTACAAAGCATTTAAAGATCACAGCTCTCCTACAAATGAACAAGCCATCAGTCATGATTGTATACCAAATGCCACAAAAAATGCTATTTTTATCAAGTGATTTAGGCTTCAGCCACGTCTATGTGAACATTAATTGTATTGAAAATGTCACCATTACGTTTTTTTAAGACGCTGCCATACTAAAATAGAATAAAGGTCAAAATGTATAGCTTTTTTCATTTATGAGGAATACTTATAGGACTCACAAACACTGAATCCCCAAAAGTATTGTAGCCATCTGATACGTAAACTCAATCCAACTAGCAGCATGTCGAAGGAATAAACAGGAAAACAGTTTTTCTTTCATCCCGAACTCCATAACCAAACTTTATATTTCATATTAAAATTTTCCGTGTGTAATTCATGTTTATACGTTGCATAAATCCTTTAATTTTTATCCTGAATACTATATCAAAGGGGAATCCGACCCAAGTAAAAACATGTTTTATAGTAAAAAGAAATATCAGACAAGTTTAGAGGTGAAAGCTTGAATATCAGACAAACAATAATAAAGTTATTATTTTTTTTAATGTTGTAAATATTGGTAATCACTATACCCATGGAGACTTCAAATTGGCCGCATATGTGAGTTCATAGTGATGTAAGGCAAGGACTACTCTTCCATGTACTTCAATATATAAAATAGCTAAAATATCATTTTCCTGCAAGTTTTATTTCAAATTAATTTTTTCTTCCATGACCTTGTAAACCAATATACTACCTGAGCTAGATTTAGATTTCTTCCCCAGGGAATGGGTACTTAGGAGAAAACCAAAAATCCCTGATAATAAAGTATATGCCTCATGGGAAAGTTGTCCTTGCCCCTTGTCATAATATACTTACAATGTTGCCAATTTTTAAATCTACATAGTCAATGATCTCAATTTTAAAGCGGCTATAACTCTCTTATTGCTTGTCCGATTTCTTTCAATATTTCACCATTCTGTTTAATTTATTTTCTTCTATATCCAACACATCACTAATATGGCCAAGGCTAGATCCCCTTTAAATGGAGAATGGTACCCACCAATCAAGCAAAAGTGATATGCTCAAGCTGTTAATGAATTACCCACATAAGTAATTACCCCCCCCCCCCCGGCCCCCTCCAATCCGAAGGTATACAGGTAGGCCCTCCGGTTAGGCTCTATCATGTCTATAATTATACTCACGCCATAGAGAAGTCCCGTTGCTACTGTAAACCCAATTGCCACTGCAGAAGATCCTTGTATATCTGTCCTCCGAGGGTCGATGGTAGCAAAGACCATAAAAACAAGATGGAAGGTGATCACGAATTCGACCCCGAATGCTTGCCACAACGATACCCCCTCATCGTAATTAATCAAGGTCATTCCGACATTGGTCTGTTTATCAGCTGGGGTGACAGCCCTGAGGATAGCGGCTCCACATACAGAGCCTACGCATTGCGCCACCACATAGAACAGTCCTCTGCTAATGCTGATCTGACGGTAGATGACAAGCGGGATGGTCACGGACGGATTAAACTGAGCCCCGCTGACATGTGAGAAGCACTGGATCAAAGTAGCTATCCCCAGTCCATTTGCTAAAGCTATAAGAGTGTTAGTTGGTGTGTTGCCCCCAGACCATCCCACCGAGGACCCAGGGGCTATAGGGATGAATAAAGCAAGAGCTAAACATTCTGCGAACACTCCCCGCCAAAAATCCACGTTTCCTAAATCATCCTTTTTCCAGCGCGTTTTCTGAGAGTCGTCGTCTGCCGTCTTTGGGATGCGGTACGACACCAAAACATGTCCGACACTGTTGAAAACCATTAGGAATATTATTATTTATTGGTCTAAACAATAAGAAAATAGTAATCACATACACATCTGATTTTTAGGAAAACCACAGTTCAAGTATGTATTCCACAGAATTCAGAGTCGTGAGGTAGCGAAACGGTAGCGAGTCACCAGTCAGGAGTTTCAGAGAGACATCGCTTTATCGATAATCCTCGACAGGCACGAAACTGTGATCGTGCATCCACCGAACACCAAATATCAGATTGACCAAAGTACAGTTGACGATGAACCTTTTTATGCGCCGAAATCTGCTCTGGATTTACATGCTCTGCGGCAGTAGATTCAGGGATCGCCTCAGATTCTCATTCCATCCGATGTGGCGCCACTGACACCCCTGATAGCTATGGACATACCGACAAGAGCTAAACATTTACTTCAAACTATTACTTTGATTGTGTTCAGGCATGAAATGTATAACCATTTAACTTTTCACACATTTTCTTTTTTAATTATAGGGGCCTATTCAAACTTTCACTTGAATTTTGTTCACGTATGAAATGCATATTAACCATTTGACATTTCACACGACAATACTCATTTGTCCTAATATCTGTCCATCAAGTAATCGCAGAAAATGAGAATATTTTCACACATTATTTCAAATATTTTATTTATTCATGAAACAGTAAAGAAAGCGGAGTTACTACTACATTTATACACTAATCCATACTCGTATTCTTTCTAATTTCATTTCTGTGCGTCTCTGAAAAATGTTTCTAGCTTTATAGAAAGAAGTAAACGTAATCATTATTACTTAGCAACATGCTATGCATAAGAAATTCTTAATGAAAATATCACTCTTCAATCACATACTGCATAACAATATGTTTGGGAAAGGAACAATTAAATTGATTTTGATATTTTCTACGGTGATAAACCACAGATTTGCTTTGTAGTTTTAAATATTTTTCGTTTACTCAATCTCCCCTGGCATAGTTATAGTTTTGATTCGTAATATTGAGATATCATGCCCTGTGTGCTTTAACCATAGACTTTCCTATTCAAATATCATCACACTATAATTAAAAAATGACATTCAAGCTACAGATCATTATCATTATTTTGACAAGCTATATATAGTTTGTCGAAATAATGATATGACAAAAATGTATCATCTTCACACTAAGAAATAAAGGTTAAAAATTGAACCCCGAAAGGTTGATGCAAAATCAGCACCCTATGGGTTCAAACATTGAACCCCTGATTTGGGGTTCAAAGATTGAACCCTGCGGTTGGGGTTCATATTTGCACCCTGCGGGTTCAAAACTGCAACCCTAGGGGTTCAATTTAAAATTTAGGGGTGCAGTTTTGAACCCGCAGGGTGCAAAAATGAACCCAAACCGCAGGGTTCAATATTTTTGAACCCATAGGGTGCTGATTTTGCATCAACCTTTCGGGGTTCAATTTTGAACCTTTATTTCTTAGTGTGTTTAATTAAGACGATTATCATAAAGATGTAAAATAAAGGATGTTATTCATATAGAATAATAATGATACCATAAAAATACATCTTATTTCTTTTGTTCCTATTTTTTATGGTTATATTTGACATTAGTCGAAAACTAGACATGAGATAGAGAACAGACTGACATCATTCGACACAGCGAAGACCAGAGCATGAATGATAGATAGAGACTGAAGTCGAGATTGAATTTCTCGTATGATTAAACAGTAACCTTTTCTGTAGCGATACGTGCGTGGAATGAGAAAAATAGAAAGTAGTATGAACATGATGAAGAGTTCCGAAGTAGAAGAAGAAAACGCGCAACAGAATAACATTGACTTATTGAGTTCGATTGTGGGGTCCGGGAAAAGGTTTTAGCAGACAAAAAAAAAACACACACTGATCACTGGCGTACAGATGGGGGCGATCGAGGGGTCATAGACTCTCAGAAGTTTCACGACGAAGGAAAAATAAAAAAAAAGAATGAAAAGGAAATGAAAAAGGGTGAAATATGATATAATTTTCTGAATGTAATCCAAAATATATCAAGGTCGAAACATTTGCCCGCGCGTTTCGCTATCTCAAGGACTTTAAGAACTTGTTCTCATATCATATGACCCATTGAATTTTGAGTTTATCACGCCATTAATATTTATAAGGGAAAGCAATGATAACGGAAGGACAGTTCGCAAGAACAGATTTAAATCGACTTCAACAACAAAATTATATTTTCGATGGATCATTATAACAATTAATATTCCCCTTGTAATTCCTGAAGATTTTCACCCAAAATCAATGATTAAGATTGTCACATATTGGAATAGATTTGATTAGTCTGGTTTCGTAGGTGTGGCCGAGGCATCAAAGGCACATGGTTATAACAATCCTGTCAATTACGGAAAGGTCAAGAAGAGAAAATATCATTTCCACAGGCAAACCACGTCATCTTAGTTGATTTGATTTATTTAGATGTTTCATTCTAGTGTCATCTCAAACATGATCATTGGATGTAGAGTGATGTTTGAGAGTCTAATTTATGATCCAACGTGCCTTCTTAATGAACAGGGAGAGATGATGGATATTGTAATTCTGTTGGTTGGGGATTGACAAACCATTGCATCATCTTTTTTTAAAATTGTGATTGCTGTCCAATTCTTTAAATATCTAGCCAGCTGAATCGTTGCAGTCCAGATTTATGAGATAATAATGAAAATTTATATTTTCTTGCTCATTCGCTTCGGTCACCTGCAATTTCTATTTTATTCTACATTTGCTATCGATTCAGAAACTTACTTCCCCCTCAAATATCTATCTCATCGTGCCGCTGATAGGCCTAATGAATTTAAATTGTTACATTACAGATATAACAGAATATTGAACATAAAGATTTTCTTGCTCGTTCGCTTACATTTGTGCGTCAAAATTAAAAACTCACTGCCCCTTCGAATAGTTCATCACCTATCATGCCACTGATAATGGTCATAGATTCCTTTAAATCGATTATACATAAAACTATCAGGAGACAAAAAAAAAATCGCAAAGTACCCAACATATTAAATATGTAGTCCGTTTTGTAGTTGACAACCCCCCTTTTTTTTCTTCTTTAGTCTTGAGGAGGCAAATGTCTTCCCAATATTTTTCTCTTCTCGACGAGAAAAGATTTTCAGCCAAATTGACCCACCCAACAACCACCCCTCTAAAAGGAAAAAAATACAGGATTGCAAAAAGGGCCATGCAATTTGCAAGATATAGAGACCGTGAGGGGCAGTGTTATCTGCAAGAAGTTCTTTCAACGGAGATAGTTTCATCCCGTTCGCGTCTGTTATGTCCCTCAATACTGTATTTTGTTCTATATTTAGGATGGTAACGATGCACCACTCGGGGTTGATGATACTCTTAGCATCGTGGATGCGTGATACTGTGTCCTACACTAAACATATTCCTTGCCCCGCATCCCCATTTCATTTGCATTGGCATCTCTCTCTCTCTTCCTCTCCCTTTCACTACCCCTCTCTCTCTTTCTCGTCCCCATCTATTTCGTCCTCATTCTCTATTCATCTTGCCACTCTCTATTCCTCCCTTTTTCTCATTCTTCCTCATTCAGAATCATGCGCAACACTCTTCTTTCTCCCCCCCTCTCTCCCTCTCTTTCTCCCCTCTCTCTTGGAAGGGGGGGATGGGGCAAAGCCACCTCGGTCAGCCAAGGACCCCGATCTGATGAAGCTGACGTTACAGTCTGAAAGATGGTAAACGGCGGCAAAACAACGATGTTGACATTATTAAGTCGTTTTATGGCCTCCATGCCTACGTTATTTATACAAAATCCTAAAGTGCATGGGGGATAAAAGGCTTATCGAATCTTTAATACGCATACAGTTTGCAATAATAAAAACTTGTTTCCGCGGTGTATAAAGTTCAACTATAAAGACTGTATGATGCAGGTAAATTAAAGGGATAGTGCAATTATTTTCATATTTATGGCAAAACAATTGAAGATTTTCTTATATGTCTCTTTTTTGATGGTGAAGGCGCAAATACATGTTGACCAAAGCCCATCTCATACTCTGTGATTCGTTGCGATCCGAATTTGAAATTAATTATGATAACATTTGATATGGATAATCAAACTAATAAAACATTATGTATCAGAGTTTAGAATAGTGGTAGGACTGACATCGAAATTCAGTCCATTTAGAGCCTCCCTGAATGAATAAAGACAAATTCAATTCCAAATCGTAACGACGTCATCATCGACTGCGACTTGAAGTCGATTTGGACTTTACTCAGACCATAGGGCTTGCCGAAAGAGTAAAAATATGATTTTAGTTTTCCTAACAATATGACAAAATTTCAATGAAATAATTTTACTTCTTGGAAATTTCATATTCAATGCAAAATGCAATTTCTTGAAAAATCGCGTCACACCGGATCCCAGTCATAGTGTGAGACGGGCTCAACTGGAAACTGGGCAGGTTTTTTTTTTAACTATGTTGTAATTACACCACACAGTGGCGTAACTACGGGGGGGGGCATGGGGGGCACGTGCCCCCCCCCCCATCGGCTGGCCAAAAAAAAAAAAAAAAAAACGGGGAAAAGGAGAAAAAGAGGGGAAAAGGAAGAAAAACGTAGTGGGGGAAGAAGAAATTGTTGTTTATCATAGTGTTATATTATATTATGTTATATAACATAAGAAGCATTTTTTCACAACTTTATGAAACATTTTTTTTATTTATGTATTTATTAAAATCAATGCATAACATGTAATACACAATATATAAACAACTCTCCAATGTTTGGAAATAAAACAGATCAATGAGAATTAAAATATATACACGTGATTGAAATTATTTTATGAAACATTATTTGCTTAATTGTGTCTTCATTGTTCCTGGTGCTCGCATAGACTTTTTAACGAGATATATAGACCTGCTGTACTAAAGCCTCCCGTTTTCAAATCAATATACAACAAAATAATATATCTCCTCGCAATTAGAGTTATTATTGTGTTAAGTAGTGATATGTTCTTCTTTTTCATGACTACTGAAAGTTATTGCCCTGTTTTTAGGTCTTAATATAAAACATTTCCTGTCCGTGCTAACGTTCGCATTAGTTGATTGGTGAGATTTCTGCTCTTCATGAACTCCTGAAATCAGTCCTTAAAATGTCAATTTTTCTGATCTGAAGATCAAAAAATTTTAGCGAGCGCGAAGCGCTCGCATCATTTGGTTAGTGAAATACGTGGGGTCTCAGTGAATTCCTACAAACAAGCCTTGGAATGCCCCTCTTCATGTCTGAATTTCCTAGATTTTCAGCTCGCGCTTCGCGCTCGCAGTATTTCATTAGTGAGATGCGTATAATAATCATGATTACAATGACTTCAAAAAGTGCTCCATGTGTTTAGATGTAATTCTAACAAAATCAGCAAGCGCTTGGCACTCGCATTAGATGACTATGGTGAGATATGTATACTCTGACTTAATGGATTCGTAACTATAGTCCTTAAAATATCCATGTTTGTGGTCAATTTATACAAAAATTTCAGCTCGCGCTTCGCGCTCGCATCATTTGGTTAGTCAAATACGTAGGGTCTTAGAGAATTCCTACAAACAACCCTTAGAATGCCCCTCTTCAGGTCTATATTTCCTCAATTTTCAGCTCGTGCTTTTGCGCTTGCAGTATTTGATTAGTAAGATGCGTATGATAATCATGATTACATGACTACAAAAGGTGCTTCATGACTGTGTTTAGATGTAATTCGAACAAAATCAGCAAAGGATGGCAATAGCATTAGATGACTATGGTGAGATATTTATACTCTTAATGGATTCTAAAATATAATCCCTAAAATTTCCTTGTTTAGGGTCAGTATATACAAAAATTTTAGCTCGCGCTTCGCGCTCGCATTGTTTGTTTAGCGAGACAGTTAAGTATCATGATTACAAAACAATTCGCTTATAATGTCAATTTTTAGCCCTCAATATCAAAAATTTCAGCTCGCGCTTCGCGCTCGCATTATTTAATCAGTGAGATACATATCCGTTTGATGGCACTGCATGTCCTTAAAATATCTCTATAAGGTCAGTATAATATACCTGACAACTGAGCGCGCTTCGCGCGCTTCCTAAGTGACCCGAAATTTTTGCTGGTGCCCCCCCAATGCCGTGACCCACGGTACGCCACTGACACCACATAAAGATGTATAACTTCCTGTAATATTTTTCTGTTGCGTAAGACCCCTATATAGTATTTGAACTCGGTCGGTTATTTTTCCTAATTGATTTGACTATTATGAAATTTTGTCATGTTTATATTTTTTTAAATTACGTTTTCTTTGAAAATGGATTATAAGTCAAAGACAGAAAAGCGCCATCCCCCTTAATGGGAATCAAACATAATGTTGAAACAAATGAGAGCTATACATGGGTTTATCATAATTTTGATCTAGCAAAATTATTGGCAATAAAAATAGGCCTATGGTTGTTTGGCAAGATGAGCTTATATTTAACAAAATATATTCTAAGATTTGGATGAGTGCATGGTTAAGTGATAATTGTGGATAGATTATTTTTAATAGCGATGGTGCTAATTCATGAATGTATTAGAATCATATTCGTAGACAATGCATGGGTATTGATCTCAGGGATCCCCCCAATATTTCAGGTGGGGGATGCCCGTGTTATCATCCCCCAATAATATAAGATCGAGCATCATATTTTTATGTAATAAATCATATGACAAGTATGATCGTAATACTATTATTATTATTATTATAATTATTATTATTATACGCGCCTCGTAATAGAATATTTCTGGATAGATGGCGCTATATGAATACCTATAATAATAATAATAGGCCTAATAATGATAATAATATTATTATTATCATTATTAGAGCAATAATGATAATGATTATGATTATGATGGTAGCATTCATGGGTATTGATCACGATTGTGGGGGTGGGGAAAGTATCTCCCCATTTCAGATGGGGGATGGGATGTGTTATCAACCCCCTCCAATAATTTGCGGTTGAATATCATAATATTTATGATTAATTATGATAAGAAGAGTACATGCTTACGAATAGTAATGGTAACATTAACTGTCGTATATACGCATGATGACCATCCTTCTTTCTCCCTCCTTATAGTTATTGAATGAAACCATTTCCCTTCTATTATCATTAAAAACAGATGATAAATAAAGAAAAAATCCAGAATGAAATAGAATAACATGTTTATGTTTTTACACAAGTCATGACATTATCTTTTAAAAAATTACCCCTCCCCCAACCAAGCGATTGGGGTGCGCCCCGTTCATTTTACTACATTTTTTCTTTATCCGATTTATGATGTATGAAATAAATGTAATACCTATAAAAGAAATTAAAATTTAAAGGAGTGTATGATAGGGTAATGAACCTGAAACTCGACAGAATTTCCTCAAAATTCAGGTTAAAAAAACAGCTCGCGCTACGCGCTCGCATTGACCTAGTACATATTATGTTGTAGAAATAAAGCTTACATGAATTAAAACTGTAGTTTGGGACTACCATCACAGGTGTCCAAATGTGGGGCATGGGGACCATGGAAGAAAAAGCGTGGATTAGATTGTATATTACTTTTAAATAGTATGTAAAAATATATTACAAAATTAGATTTTTGCATTTAAAGGTCAAAATTTGCGCTCGAAAACTTCGCTCTCTCGCAGTTTCTTCTTTTGTTTTGTTTTGCCTTAACGTCATGTCTGGGGAACTGGGCAGTTACTACCCCCCCCCCCGAAATTCTTAAAAATAATATTTTTTACTTTAAAAATTTCACAAAATTAAACAAAAGTGTGTATGAAACCTTCAATTTCACTTTAGAAAGTGCAAAAGCGCCCCAATGGCAAGCTCGGTCACTTTGCTCCCTCGTTTTCAAGTTTCTGAGAAAATGTTTATGCGTCTTATCCCGCCTGGAAAAAAATTCTGCATACAACCATGGTAATCCCCCAGGGTCGGATCCAGCTTTCGCCAATGGGGGGGGGGGGCGAAAAATATTTTTATCAACATTTTTCTCGATTGGCCGCTATAATTTGGGGGACAGGCGCGGATCCAGAAGGGGGCCGAGCCGGCCCCGGCCCCCCTATTTTTTGACAACCTGCAGAAAAAAGTGTACTCTTTAACTTGATAGAAACTATAAAAAGAAAAAACAGAAAGAAAAATAGGAAAGAGGTATTATACCCACAATGTGTAATTTACAGCCCGACCCCGAATAGAAACAAGAAAAGACTGTGAGGGGAAGAATTGGAAAATAGACTTCATATAAAAAGGGCGAGCTACCGTCGCTACAAATAAAAACAACAGATATGATTAGAGTTTACAGAAACGAAGAGTATAATATAGCCAAGAAAACAGGGAATATGGGAATACACTTAAGAAAATGGGAACAAATTGGTGCATTTCTTTGACTTTTCATTTATCGTACTCTATTTTATTCTATCTCTTTTTTTGTTCAATGATACAAGTTACAGATCGACAGACCGGAACGGATGTGCTACCTGTTGTATGATGTGTGCGTGAGGGTTTGTGTGTGTGTGTGTGTGTGGATGTGTTTTTGGGGGTGATATGTTTGTGTGGTAAGGAGTGTTAGGTGCGTGTGAAAGTTGACCTCCTATATAATATTTGATGCTTGAAATATATACCTTTCTAATAGAGTTCAACATACAAAAAACGGTTTATTATGAAGACATATAAATCTGTTATTAAAAATCACAGGATTAATCTTTTTTTCTCAAAGTTTCTACATTGATCCAAATCTTGCCATGCTTTCAACATATCTTTATAAAATATTGGTATACCTTGTAAGTCCATTTTAGTTGCATCATAATTACAACGAAATATACTCCGGCCTCCCAATGATCTAAAATCCACATAATTCTCTGAGTTTTAATGAAAACTTAAAAATTAGTTACTCTGAGTCCCCCTGCACCATATATAATCTTGATATAGAATTTTCCGTTTTATTCTGTAATTTCCACCCCAAATGAAATTGCCTCCACCATCCAATTAATCTTTTGATTTTACTCAAAATTTCCTTATAATTTAAGTCATCTATTATTTTGGAGTCTCGTGAAAAATATACCCTTAAATTTGTATATATTGCATTCTATGTCCAAACAGAGGTAAAACCGGCCTATCCCATTCTTCCCCAAACCACATAAAATTTGTTTTATCCATATTTATTTTCAAACCACTCAATTTCTCAAAATCTCCGAAGACCTTTTTTCACCCTATTAACTGAGTACGTGTCTTTTAGAAACAATGTACAATCATCTGCGTACAATACTTGTTATATTTTTCTTTCACCAAACACAATCCCTTCATTACCCGGATCATTTCGAATAAAATTAGTAAGTAATTCAATAACTATAATAAATAAATAAGGAGAGAGGGGATCTCCTTGTCTTACACCTCTTTTAACCTCAAAATATCCAGTTGAGTGTCCCCCCATACATCACACAGCTACTAACATCATTATAAAGAATTCTAACCCAACACATAATTAAAAAAAAAGAATTCTAACCCAAGAGCACAATACATTACCAAATCCAAAAGATTCCAATGCTTTAAATAGAAGTCTATGTGATATACAATCAAATGCTTTTCGAAATCTACAGCTATTACAAATCCTACTGGCTGATAAGGATTGAAATAACCTCACTGCCTCTCCAATATTCCTATCTTTAACATACCCTATTTGGTTGTAATGAATAATGTCCTCCAGTACCTCTTTTACCCTTTTAGCTAAAACTTTTGACAATATTTTGTAGTCTACATTAAGAAGTGTTATTGGTCCGTAGTTTTTCATAATCAAATGATCTTTTCCATCCTTTTCAATAAGGGTAATTACTCCCTGTCTCTGCGAGTTTGATAACATCTCTGTATCAAAGCTTTCATTAAATGCTTCAACAATTAATACGAAAGCATAATATTGAAGAGCGCCATCATATCAGCAACAACAACATGATGATCCCACTAAATAACACTATGAGGGATCAGTGGCCGTGGCTGCTGCTAACGTTATAATCGGCGCGGCGCTTAGGTCAATTGTTTGATTCGGAAGCTGTTGTCCGGAGCTGTCGGATCAATAATTCCTGATCCCGCCACTGGATAACGGACCTGGGAATTCATGAATCTTTAAAGGAGATTCGTATTTTTGCTCAATTAGGCCTATAGACCCTAGTGAAATTTTAAGTTTGGATAGCTGTAGAAAGAGCTATCGTTACGCAGTACGAGCTAGCCGGGAGTACGAGACTCTCGTCTTCGATTTCCAGTGGGCTGTGCTCGGGGTCTTTGCTGTTGCAAATGCGACGAGATTCGGCCTGCTGAGTCTGTGCCTGGCTGTGCAAGTACGTTCCGGAGTGCCAAATCTGTGTAAAGAATTATGCAGTGACATATTTGCCCCTTCCTTGAGGAACGATAGCGAAGAAAATTGTTAAGTCATGGCAAGCCTGGTGAAAATGTCTGCAACAGTTTTTCTGTTTAAATTATTGCTTGGACTCGTTTTATTGTTTGGTGAGTTGCATTTACTTTAAGTTTAGTTTCAGCTTTGACTTTTTGTAATTTGAACTTGAGTCTAATGTTAACTTAAAAAGACTGTATGTAGGCTACTGATAGAATAATTTTCTTTCATATAATATCATAGATCATCGATCAACGACCTTATAGTATTAAATGTTATGTTTTGTTTGTTTTTTCATAGAAAAAAAGGAACGAATATACAAGAAATGATTGAAAAAAGGGAAAAAATAAAAATAAAAAATGAAAATAATATTAGTCAATAAAATTGTTACCCAACTCTTTATACAGTGAGTGGCAAAAATCGTCAATTATGACTTACTGCCAAATAAAAACAAGGAATGGAATGGAATGGAATTTATTTCTGAATGACATGTGCCTCAAAACCTAAGATAACAACAACAACCATTTACTGTTAAAAGTTATAAAAGCAGGGGCAGGGCCCTGGCACTCATTCAATGAACAACAAGGTACATGTAACATTTAAGGTTATGATCACTCACACAAGCATGCAAGGTTAGTTTTACATACCTCGCACAATGCTCGTTGTTTCATAATGAATTTTGACGTTTTCATTCATCACATTCACACGAATGTGTGAGAGAATAAAACACTCCAAAATCTTCAAAATTTATTCAATTCATAAATCTAAATCTTATCAACTAATTTGATTTAAAAATATAGTCAAAATTATGAATAAAGATGATTTTTTAAGCTTACCTCCAAATCTCGGCCAAGATACTCAGTCCGATCTGTACGAAGATCTTTAATACTGCGGTGGAAATTACGCAAACTAAAACAACAATCGAAATGCGAATTTTTCCTATCGAACAGTCTCGATTCAAGTTGTCCGCACATAATAGAAAATTGTACAAAAAAAATCAACAGTTTGCATCTCATTTTTTTGTTTTGAATAATATTTCATTTTCTTCCTTGAACAAGTTTACATCACAATAAAATAAAGATTCTTTGCATGTATACAATAAATAAACAGTCAAACAATATTGAAAGGGGACTGAATGAGCAAGATGTCTTGCGAGTTCAGAAAGTGGGATGATGAGGCAAGTTTATCGGGGGTGCAGACATAGGCGGCCGAAGCGGGGGGGGGGGGGGGTCGTGTCCCCCTAAATTTGGGGTTGGGGGACGTTCCCCCCTAAATTTTTATTGATAACCCTTTTTTTTTGCTTGTCAAAATATTTTGGTGGTCCCTCCCTGAAATTTTGGTTGATAAAATTTTTTTTTTGCTTATCAATTTTGTTTCCTGCATTCCCCAATTCAGGTGGACCCCCACCCTAAAATTTGTGTGTTCCCGCCCTAAAAGTTGGATTTATAACTTTTTTTTTTGCTTGTCAAAAATTTTTGTTGGTCCCTCCCTGAAATTTTAGTTGATAACCAGTTTGTTTCCTGCGCCCCCCTAAAATTTGTGTGGTCCTGCCCTAAAAGTTGGGTTGATAACTTTTTTTTTTTGCTTGTCAAAAAATGCTGAGCGCCTAGAACGCAACCAGCAAGCAAGTTTATTAAATAATACTGCGCGCCCTCTCTGTGCGTATAGAGAGAACAGGCGAATTAGGCCCATGCCTTCTTCAACATCAAGAAAAATAATCGATATAAATTACCAGAAAGACAGAGAGGAAATTAAATTGGCTTCATATCGTTTGGTAAGTTTCATATCCAAAGCTTATCTGATTTAAAATATCTATCTATTGCTAATTTTAACAAAATAGCCCTAAAGGTATTGCAAGTGCCGTGCCAGTGGTTATCCTGTGTACGGAGGCGGTAATGTACCCGTGGGTACTCATTCAATGAACAAGGTTATGATATAACCTAACCCAGGGAGCTCCGGCCTATCCAATGGGCATACGTGTATGATCAAAATTAAGCGCTCTGCGGTTGCTTTTCACCAAAATTGCAGCTCATTGTAGCGGATCAATGCGTGCGCAACGGCGTAACGAAAAATATGCAAAGCTTTGGAACGGATTTCTTTTTTCTTTTTCTTGAAAAGAAGAAAATGCTATGCTTTGGAGCGGATTTCTTTGTTTTTCTCAATAAGATTAAAAAGCTATGCCTTGGATTTAAAATTTGAGTGTAAAATTTGTGGGCCTCCACGGCGCGGATTATGTACCGAGTGCCCCCTGCCCCCCCCCCCCCCCCCCCCCCCGGTCACTGGCACACTACTGAATTGCCTTTTAGTCTGTACTTGCTCTACCATGTCTACTGCAATCTAGAGAAAACTGAACAATTACAAGTTCGGCTCTTTGCTTTGATTGTACATTCAGACACCTGATGATATACATGTAGTATTTTGCTATGAACCTTTGAATTTTTGGTGCATTGTACTGTTAATACATGTACATGTAGGTCTATTTGTAAAAAGTGGATTTAACTGTAACTGCATTGGTTTTTGCGATGATCTAGGACTTTGTTTACAACCACATATATCTGTTCTTCAGATTTGGAGTGTTGTCAATAATGAGCATAAGGCCATAACAAGAAGTATTTGTTTGTGTGCTCTTTTTAAAAACAGCGAGTAATGTTAAAATTACACCTCCGGTGTTTAAAGGACAAGTCCACCCCAACACAAAGTTGATTTGAATAAAAAGAGAAAAATCCAACAAGCATAACACATAAAATTTCATCAAAATTGGATGTACATGTACATGTAAAATAAGAAAGATAATGACATTTTACATTTTTGCTTATTTTTTACAAAACAGTAATATGTACAACTCAGTGACATGCAAATGAGACAGTCAATGATGTCCCTCGTTCACTATTTCTTTTCTTTTTATTGTGTGAATTATACAATATTTCATTTTTAACAGACTTGACAACAAGGGGCAACTTGAATAACCACATTGTATTGAAATGATGTTTATTCCAAATGTTCAGGGTGTAATTTATTTTTGCTTCACTTCACAATGTGGAGAAAATAAGAATATTTTACATTTTTTCATATAATGAAATACGAAAGAGATAGTGAAAGGATGACATCATCAGTGAATGTGCAACTGTTTTGTGAAATTAAGCAAAACTTTAAAATGTCACAACTTTCTTATTTCACATCCGATTTTGATGAATTTTTCAGTGTTATGCTTGTTGGATTTTTCTCTTTTTATTGGGGTGGACTTGTCCTTTAAAGATCAAGTCCACCCCAGAAAAAAGTGTTGGATATTGTCAGTATACATTACTCGATATTGCTCTAAAATGAGACAGGCTGCCCTTAGATTTATCTTGACACTGGCTCTAAGGGGGGGGGGAGTACTCAACCAAAAAACTGGTAGGTATGTGCTGCGGGTGAGACAGAAAAACTGGGGCTCAGTAGGAGTTATTTGTAAAAAGGAGGGTCCTCGGAACGGGCTTTGGAACTACAAATGTTTGTGAAAATGGGATTCTTGGAACAGGTGACCTGCTTGTGAGTACATATGCATCCCTATCCAATGGGCATACTTGTATGATCAAAATTAAGCGCTCTGCGGTTGCTCTTCACCAAAATTGCAGCTCATTGTAGCGGATCGATGAGTCCGCAACGGGGTAACGAAGAATATGCAAAGCTTTGGAACGGATTTCTTTCTTTTTTTTTCTCAATCAGATTAAAAAGCTATGCCTTGGAATGAAAATTTGAGTGCAAAATTTGGGGGCCTCCGCAGCACATACCCAATGCGGATTATATACTGAGTGCCCCCCGCCCCCCCCCCCCCCCCCCCCGGGTCACTGGCACACTACTGAATTGCCTTTTAGTCTTTACTTGTTGGAATATCTATGCCTTGCTCTACCATGTCAACAATTTCAAGTTCGACTCTTTGCTTTGATTGTACACCAATGATGATATACATGTACATGCAGTATTTTGCTATGAACTTTTGAATTTTGGGTGCATTGTACTATTAATACATGTAGGTCTATTTACAAAAAAATGGATTTAACTGTAACTGCATTGGTTTTCGCAATGATCTAGGACTTTGTTTACAACCACATATATCTGTTCTTCAGATTTGGAGTGTTGTCAATAATGAGCATAAGGCCCAAGAATTATTTGTTTGTGTGCTCTTTTTAAAAACAGCTAGTAATGTTAAAACTACACTGCGGTGTTCAAAGGACAAGTCCACCCCAACACAAAGTTGATTTGAATAAAAAGAGAAAAATCCAACAAGCATAACACTCAAAATTTCATCAAAATTGGATGTACACAAAAATGATATTTTTAAATTTTGCTTAATTTCACAAAACAGTTATACATTTATGCACATCCTGGCCAGTATACAAATGAGGAAACTGATGACGTCATCCTCTCAAGTTCTTTTGTATTTTATTAAATGAAATATTCTAATTTTCTCCTCATTGTCAAGTGAAATAACTATTAATTCCTCCCTGAACATGATAAATGAGCATTGTTTAATATTATATGGTGCAGTCAGGTTGGTCCTTATTGTCAAATCTGTAAAAAATGAAATATCGTATCTATCAAACAAAAAAAAAATAGTACATGTAAGTGAGGGACATCATCGTCTGTCTCATTTGCATGTCAGGGCAGGTCCAAGCTATTGTCCCCTCTGAAGCCAAAATTAAATCTTTGCTTAAATCTAACATATTGTAAGTCATTTTGAAGCTTATACTCTGAAGTTTTTTCCCCTATATTTTTTTCGTCTGAAAACGTAAAATTAATGAATGCCAAGGTCACGATTCCAAGAAATCACGGGACATCACATTTTTTGATCTGCAGATAATGCAAATTATATATTTGAAAATAATTCTGTGGGGACTTGTAGTACTAAGTTCATGCAAACATATGAGGAAAAAATAATTTTGAAAATTAATTAAGTTAATTATGTGGTGTCCAACAGGCAGTGTCCCGTACGTCACAATTTAGTATTTTTTTTTAGATTCTAATTAAGAAAAAGTTGAGCAGTTTTCTTCACACTTTGGAGAGTTCTAATTTATATTACAATACATCCAAAAATTAAAGTGAATTTACTGTATGCTATTAGAGAAATATATATCAAGCATGATAAACCATGTAAAACTTAACTTACTTTGGTTTACATCAATTTAATTATAAATTTTGATGAAATTTCACTTTCCCCATTCGTTTTACACATGGACAAATGTCCCGTACGTCACACGTCCCGTACGTCACAGCGCGGTTGTTTATATTTTGAGCTATTACATAATAACACCAATGATTTCTATCATTTCATTCATGGCTATTGAAACTTGATAAGATACACAATGAAAACATGATGAGAGATTTCCATCTTATTCCAGTTCACAGAGTTTTAATGACAAACTTTAAAAAAAAAAAATCAGCTTTCGTCTGGTCCCGTACATCACAGTGCATATTAATTAAAATTTTACATCGTTAATGGAATTGTAGATCACTAATTTTTTTTATGAATAAAGAGGTCACGACTGGCCTTCCAAAATCCATAAAAGATTCTCTGTTGAGCATTTGTTTTTTATGTTACACAACTTTAAAGTCTCTAAATGTCCCGTACGTCACAAGTCAAATAGCTTGGACCTGCCCGTCACTGAGTTGTGCATATCACCATATTGTGAAAAATAAGACAAACTTTAAAATGTCATAACTTTTCTTATTTTACATCCGATTTTAATGAAATTGTCAGCGTTATGCTAGTTTGATTTTTCCCTTTTTATTCAAATCAACATTTTTCTGGGGTGGACTTGACCTTTAAAGAGGGCGACCACACCAAGCATTGTTCTCTTCAGCGTGTCACACAAAAAATGTTAATGGCACGTAAATTGAGTATAATGTGAAAATTATACTAAATCATATTGTACAGTATATAATTTTTACATTAACTGGCTTGAATTCCGTGCAATATGATTCATCAAACACAGAGCTATGAGCCTTCTTTCAGAACACATCAGAATACCTCTCAATCCAAGTTTTGTTATTGCATTGAATAAATTACGCGCAGTCAAATCACGTCTCCATTCACTCTTTTTTTTTTCTTTTTTTTGCGAAATTGAAGGTTTAAGAAGATTTGCCTGATATCTTTAATCAAACATGAAATTGATTGATTGATTATACATGTAGGCCAATTAAAGGACAAATACAACTAAATGAAATTGAGTAAATATTTTTTAATCCATGATCTCATCTAATAATCAGAGGGGGTGATGAATAGGTCATCCTCAAGTCCTGAAAAAAGGAAAACCTTGCAGATTTACACCCATGGCTGAATGTGAATGTAATTTGCACCACTTAACATGCATAAATAGATAACAGTCTTGTTTATAGCTGAACCTGACTACACACTACTTAATACAAAAACTTGGATGGAGAGGTTTCCTGATCAATGTGTAATGAACAAATATGCATATCTTTGTTATGATTGAATCATATCACATAAATCTTAATCCAGATGTAGGAAATGGTTTCAGCGGATTCACAATATGGTGCGTCATCTGTTGGTCTCAGCGGACAGGCCAGTTGTCTAACTTCAGGGTCAACATCATGCGCAGGCAGCGCGTAGTGCTAGTTTACTGTAATGTTACTGTGATGCTTCAAAAATGAAAACCGTATGGAAGGAAATCACCCAAAACGGTCTACTGGGTAAATTCTGCACAGAAATATGTGGGCAAATTTCTCTCCCACCTCCTGAACCCCAGTAAACAGCATATCCGCTAGAGCCATTACGGCCAGCGCTGGATAAAATGCATGCATGCACTTTACTACCCGCGCTTGCAACATATATCAACTATTTCCCATGATGCATTGCAAATTTCAGCCTGTCCACTGCAACCGATAGACACGTATCGTGAATCCACCGACTTGACAGAGCAACTTCTGGTTTAAGCTTGTGTTTATGACGTAAATCTTGTCCGTTCATGTGAGATGCCTGTGTGATACATGTAGATGGACTTTTTTAGTAAAATTCCTGAAATGTTTCAAACCAAAATACATGTACATGTAGATGAAACAGATAAGGTACCGGCTTTACTTTCAGTTCAATTTCGATTTGTGGGCGCTCGTAATCTGGCTTGCAGTGCATTGTGGGTGTCGGTGAAATTTTCTCCGCTGATTGTTTGTGTTTGTCCCGCAAGCCAAGTCTGCCCGCGGGGCTGGTGTAGCGTGTAAACGCTGTAAAAGTTTGTTTCTTTGGGATCACCACCGAACGTTGTATTGTTGTATGCATTTTGTGGTAGGGTTCACTAACTTTTGAGCACAACTTTGAATGTGTACTGCTGGAGCCTGGAGGCCTCCATGAAGAAAGATTTGTTTTAGATTTTGTATTAAATAGATTTATGGCAACTTTGGTGTATTTTTTTTTCAATTATAAGATGTACATGTATCAGTGTAATTTCCAAAAATAAATAATCATCTGGAGTAAGAACTATAATATTGACTGATATGTCAGACTAGTATACAACAGCTGTGATTTCTGTTTGCTAATGATCAGTCTAACAACCATGCATCAGTTCTGCATCCTCACGTTAGGTGGTGATGCACCAGCCCGATTTTGCTCAATCTCGAGATTTTAGCCTGATCAGCCCTCTTCGCGATTAGTTCGAAATTAAAAAAACCCCATCTCCACCAGCGCAAGAATAGCAATTTGTGCTTGAGTGAGGCATCGATGCATTATGGTCTGACGCCGTGAATAAATAATGCTGAATTGAATCTCGAGTGCATCTGCACCTGCGAATTATATGTAGCGGGATAATTCGTAAATGGCGTGCTATTTTGCAAATAATCCTATTATAAAGTCGACTGAGGATTGCAAGCTCGAGATTAATCCAGCGAACTATCCTGATGATTGTGTTACCATTACTAGGCCTCTACAAAAATTTTGTCTTCATTTACTTGCCTGATAGATGAAACTTCTTGCCCAATTTCTTTTAATAATTCTTTTGCTCTTAAATATTTTTTTATGGTAATGGTACTACCCTTAATTTTAAAGGTCAAGAAAAATAACAACAAATGAGAATCATGTACATGTAGTACAAGTTTATTTTCAGTAAAGTCATGACATTCTTAATGCCATCATAGACATGGATCTGCTAATTTTTACTCAGTTTTGCTAGTAGCTTCTCGCACTACCTTTGGAGCTATAAAAGAAAGTCACTGCTGATCATGACCACAAAAATCACAGATTTTAGTCGACGACTGTTATTTACTTGGTTGGGAATGATCACGAATCTTGAGGCTGAGTTACAAAGTTTGCAGCGAGCTCGAGAATCAGCTGCCTCGCTCACGTAGCGCCAATGTACAGAGCATGCCGTGGTTTTCTGCATTCTACGTCCATTGGTCATCGGCAAATTGCCCATTGCGGACAGCATATTTTAGAACGTAAGATGTCAGCCCCTTCTTTGAACGAGTTAGCTAGCGATGAATTATTGGTAAATTGACGCTGATTTTACATGTTTCCAATACTGCTTTGACATTGTGTGCGGGATAATTGGCCAATAATTGTGATTTATTCCAAAAGTTATTGAAATTTGCTGTCATTTTTAAAAATATTAAAAAAAAAACAACCACTTGCCCGATGGGGCAATTGAATTTGAGAAATGCTTGCCCGTACGTCATTTTCACTTGCCCTGAGCAAGCGGGTACAAATTATCTTGAGATTGTTCAAATGGGGACGATTTGCCGGATCAGAAATATCATGATTATTTGAAAACTCAGGCTGGTGCAGACGGCCCTATTGCTCCCAAATGATTTATGTATAGCTGTACTGCCCTGGGTCTAAATCACAATTGAATGCTCATTGGTAATGGGAGGATGCTTTCCTTTGTGGCTGCATGCAATTGTCAAGATACTTTTGCTATGCTGGCTGGGTAAACGCAGCAGTGGCCATGGGCATGTATGTCAGATGTTTGGAAGGTTTTAAAGGGAGGGTGAACACAGCCATGACTGTGGACAAACAAAGGACTTTCCTCTTTTCCCTCTACTGCTAGGATTTTAAACCACACTTGAACAGAACATATTTAAGTTTGCTGAAACCACTCTGTCTTTGGGCATGATGCAGATGTTTGGATGTTTTAGGGTGAACACACGTGACTGCGGGCAAACAAAGCATTTTCTTCCTTTCCCTCTTGCTAGGATTCTGAATTGAATTGAATGGAATTTATTTTTACACTTCACAAGATAAAAAATAACATAATACAAGAAATATATGTGATTACGTACAAAGTACAAAAGGTAATGGCAGTAAATAAAAGTGAAATATGAAGGAATCTGCATAAAAGCAGAGCTTGTAATGTGTTCCTTAAAGTAATTATAAAATCAGCAATCAAGAAGATCGGACACTAAAAAAAAAAGACTACAAATGAAAAGCCAAAGATTAGGGTATTATCTTGGGGTAAGGAATGAGAGGGAAAGTGGACAAATAAAATAGAGGGGGGGGGGGGGGTGAGCAAAGAATGAAAAAAAATCAAAACTATACCACAGTATACAAAGTACAAGGCAAATACATTATATTTGTTCAGCCAGTGCATCTTAACAGGGTCCAGAACTGGACAAAAGAAATTATTTCAATTTACATTTAAATGTATTTAAAGATAAACAACTAGTTATTTTGTTTTGAAGATGATTCCAAATCCTGGGTCCTTCAAATACAATTGTTCTTTAGAGCAATAACATACAAATATTTGGAAGTAGAAATGAGTCCCTTTGGCGGGAAGGATAAGAATACTTGTTCTTAGAGCAAATAATGTACTAGAACGTGGAAGGTGAAATGAGTCCCATTGGTGCGTAGGATAAGAATGTATGAGGTTGAGTTGAAACATGGAAGAAAAAATTTCCGGTAGATCATCTTTTGAGAGTTGAAACATGAATGTACCCAAATGAAATTTACAGGATTTTATTTTTGTATAAATAATGGATTTGTGTGTGCATAAAAGTCAGATTAGTTAATCAGTGTAATAGCCTGCTTTTGCAATATCTCATAATGTATTGTATTGTCCCAAGCCAATATACCATAATTTAGTTGTGATGAAATGAGAGTCATAAGTTTAATAGTATATAAATAGGAAAAGAAGAATTTTAGATTGTTTAAAATACTGATACTTCTAGAAGTCAATTTACACAAATAACTTATGTGACACTTCCAAGAAAAATCATGATCGATATAGAGCCCAAGAAATTTGGTAGATTCAACCTGTAATAAATTTACATTATCCATAAATACTTGACAAGGTAAACTTTCAAAAGAATTACTAAAAATCCTAAAATTGGTTTTCTTAACATTAAAGGGATGGTTCGGGCTGAAAGTATTGATAGCTTAATAGATAGAGTAGAATTCAATAAGCAAATTGTTGAAATTTCATCAAAATTGGATAACAAAGTTATTGGATTTTAAAGTTTATTAATATTTTGTGAAAACAGTCGTCATGAATATTCATTAGGTGGGCTGATGATGTCACATCCCCACTTGTTCTTATGTATTTTATTATATGAAATTAGGTTCATTCAATTTTTTTCCTCCAAGAACTAGAAAAATTGGATTGACTACTGATTTAGTGCATGAGATATTTATTGCTGCAACTTATTTCATTATAAGGGAGACATATTATTCACACAAGCATGAAATAATGAAAAAATATGATTTTATGTTATAGCATAAGAAAACGGAAAGTGGAGATGTGACATCATCAGCCCACCTAATGAATATTCATGACGACTGTTTTCATAAAATATTGCTACATGTAAACTTTAAACTTCAATAATAAGAATTAATTGTTATCCGATTTATCCGAATTTTCTGCATTTTGCTCAGTGAATTCTACTCTATGTATTAAGATATAATATTTTCAGCCCGGACCATCCCTTTAAGTAACAACTTGTTAGCTCAAATCCAAGACTGAACAGACAGTTCTGTTTCAAAATATTAAGTAGTGTATGTGTGTCAAGGTGAGGCAGAAAAACCACGCTTGAACAGAACATATTTAAGTTTGCTGAAACCACTCTCTCTAGGTGGTTTCAGACCGCCTCGAAGTTCGTCAGTTCCAGGTATTCTCTGATCGGGAAATTTACCCTGATCAGAAAATACCAGGTTACAGTATTTTGGTAATGTGAAAGCAATTTACGGGAACTTTTAGCCCAGCGTGGCGCGGGAGCTTTGGGTGGCTGCTGGGCTAGTGATTTTGAATCTCACGCCTTGCCTGCTTATCAGACGATACTGCGCATGCTCGTAACTTCAGGAACTTATCCCGAAGGGTATGTTTCGGGGCGGTGTGAATGCAGGAATAATTAATGGTATTTTTTAGCCTGTAAAAGTTCTCGTAATTTAACGGGGATTCTTGTGATCAGGCGGTTTGAAACATTCTTCTGTGGCTCGTACCTATTTCAGTGAAACAATGTTCTGTATAGATCTCCCACATCAAGGCTTTAGTTCAGGAATACCAGCAATAATGTCCCTGGCCTTGTGATATATATATCAAAATTCACTTGAGCCAGTCTTTTCATCTAGGCCACATGTATAGCAGCACATGATCAAGGACATTTATGTCACTGTGTATACATTTTAAGTCAGGCATTGAAACAGATGATATTTAATAAGGATAAAATGGGGATAATAATCAAAGATGCTTAGCTTTGCAACTGTTAATAAAACTCTGAAGACTTTAAAAAATTGAATGGTGATATCTTATCACTATACATGTATCCCTGAAAGACAAATACAATTTGTGAAATTCATTACAAATTTATTCAAAATATGCACCAAAATAAGATATTTAGGGTGGATAATAAGCGAACTACTGTATGTCAGTTTTCAGTGAATTACAGCCATATTTGACGTCATCTTGAAAATAGCCACTTTCGTGGATTTTAATAGATTTTTATTATATTCTTCCTTAGGTCAAATAGTACCAAAAACCATTGATAAACCATTTCTTGCAATTTGTTTGGGGTAAGGGTAAGTTTGGTCGTATATTGACCTGACTATTACTGCATAACAGAAACTCCTTTTACCTTAATGGGGCTCCAAAATGGCAAAATTTCCAAGAATAGGATACGAAAAAGGGGCAGGGTTACTTCGGCAATCACCTGAGGGGGGTAGGCTTTGCTGTGCCAGCGCTTCTTTAGCTTATAGATAAAAGACTACTCTTTCGTCTCCGAGTGGTCTTAAGACAATGAAAGTGGCTTGCTATGTAAAGCAGAAACACCTTACTGCTTCAATGGCAGATTTCCCCATTAATAGGCAAAATACGGAAAAGGGGTGAGTGACTTCTGCATCTTTCTGAGGGGGGGGGGGGGTTAGGCTTTGATGGTTTATTGCCATTTCGTCTATTGCCTTTTTGTCCACTCACCACATGGTCTAATGTCATTTCATCGACCATCAGTCGGTCGACTATCCACATCATCCAATAGCCAGTTGGTCTAATAACCATTTTGTCTATTATCATTTGGTCTAATAGCCATTTGATCTAATTGCATATTTTTGCCAATTGATCTAATAGCCACTTTGTCCATTTTCATTATGTCTATTACCCTAAGTACAATAGCCAATTGGTCTAAGGGCAAATGGTCTGATGACCACTTTGTCTACTTTCATTTCGTCTATGTTCCGTTTGGTCTAACTGCAGTTGGTCTACTGTCACTTATATGCTTTTCACATTGCATTTCCTTATCCTCATACTATCCTTAACCACGGACTATCCTTAACCCCATACTATCTTTTTTTTAAATTCACACTGTCTTTCTTAACCCCATACTACATGTATCTGCTTAGCCGGGGTTAACACCTTAACCCTGGACAATCCCACAGCTCATGAATATTGATGATTTTACCATACAGAGCGTGATTGGCTAATGCTTAGCCCCACGTTTCCTTAGCCCAGTTTCGTTTCATACTGCATCTCTTAGTATCGCAAATGTGGTGCTAGCACCACGATGAGCCGGCTAACCCTGCATTTTTGCTGGGCCAGATAGTACCGTACTATTTACCGTGCTAGCCCACTTTGCTAAAACGTAGTGTGAAAACGAAGTGGGCTAAGCTTAACCTTGGGAAATTGGTGGGGCTAAGGCCCCCCCTTAGCCCCACCAATTTCCCGGGGTTAAGGAAAAGTACAGTGTGAAAAGCATATTAGTCTAAACCCATTTCATCTAACAATCATTTTGTCTAATTGCAATTGGTCTAATCACCAATAGGTCCAAATGCCATCTCGACCAATCATCATTTCATTCAATATTCATTTTGTCTACAATCATAAATAGTCTACTAGCTAATACATTATCCCGTTCAGATCAGAATGTCACAAATTTTCTGCTCACGCTTCGCGCTCGCATTAATTGATTGTTGAAATATGTATCATCATGATGGGTATCTGCAATCATTATTTAACAGGTCCCCTTTTCGTACATGTATATTAAAGAATTCTGCTCACTTTTATTTTTCTTACATACATATCTTGTTCAGGATCACAAACATTGATCAGAATGTTCATATTTCGCGCTCACACAATTTATTTAGGGCTTATAAGATTATTATATATTTAGGTTGATTTATGAGAAAAAGCTAAGAAATGACTGTTTTTATAGAACTTCCCCTTTGAAGAAACAAATAAAAAATCAACTTTGAGCGGCATATGTGCATTATCTCATAAATGAAAAAAAAATCCAAGATGGCCACCAAAATTGTAAATTTGGAACCCCATGTGACATCAAGATCAGGCAATACAAAAAAGTTGATTAATAAATATATCTCGATGGTGCACGGGAACCCCCATTTCTGACTCAACTATTATGGATAGTATAACGAAATTGTTACATCCTTAATGGGAGTTTAAATTTCACAAAGGCACCCTTCCAGAAAATTTCTCACGAATGTTTCAAACAAACTCTCAAATTCATAATTACTCTACCAGACATCAAAACAATTTACGTATTCCTTTTTTCTAAAATTCTATTCATTATTCGATCAGATATATTGGGGCCAAAGAATGGAATTCTCTCACTTATGACATCAAAAACAGCACAACACTCTCACGATTTAAGTCACTATCAAAGTCATTGTTGTTCAATTATTTAAACAACTCAAATCCCCCTCCTGTAATTATTTTTCTATTTATTCTATTCTATTCCATTCCATTCCATCTTCTGTGTTTTTAGCTCAATCCGGCCCGAAGGACTAGATGAGCTTATGCCTTGGTGTGGCGTCTGTCGTCAGTCCACAATTTCAAAATGCTACTACTTCGCCATTTCAAGTCCGATTTCAATTCTGTTTGCTTTATATGATAGCACTAGGTGGGGGATTAAAAACTTCTACACAGAATTTTGAATTAATTGATTATGCTAATTTATTGGCATTTTTCAAAATTCACAAAAAATGCTTCTTCTTTATTTGTTGACCGATCTTGAATTTTTTGCTTCCATCTGATAGAGCTTCATGAGGTTCACCAAACTTATATACAGAATTTCAAAATTTTGACTAGAACAATTTTTAGGCTACTTTAATATGCGAAATTAATTTATTCATATTTTTCAAAATTCACATAAAATGCTTTTTCTTCTTTAATTGTCGACCGATTTTTACTTTTTTTCTTCCATCTTGTAGAACTTTATGGGGTCCACCTAAGTTCTACACAGAATTATGAAATTTTCAGTAGAAAATTACTTATGCTAATTTATGCAAAATGTATTCATAAATCACAGAAAATGCCTCTTCTTCATTATTTGTAGACAGACTTTGATTTTTTTTCTTCCATCTGATAGAGCTGCATGAGGTTCACCAAACTTGTACACAAAATTTTGAAATTTTGTCTGGAAAATTATTTATTCTAATTTATGCAAGATTTATTCATAAATCACAAAAAATGTTTTTTCTTCTTCATTTGTTGATCAATTTCAATTTTGTTTGCTTTATATGATAGCTCGAGGTGGTGATATAAAATTTCAACATAGAATTTTGAAACTCATTAAATATGCTAATTTATTCATATATTTTCAAAACTCACCAAAATTACTTATTTATTTGTTGATTGATTTTGATTATTTTTGTTCTATCTGAGAGCTACATTACATGTAGGTTCACCAAGGTTCTACATGCACAGAGTTAAGAAACTTTGACTAGATAATTATTAATACTTAATTCATATCAAATTTATTCATAGATCACAAAAAATGCTTCTATGTCATTTCTTCATCAATTTAATTTCTATATCCTCAATTTATGTCACCAATATAATTCACTACAGTGTCAACTGGGCTGAAATTAAAATTGTGTTAAATTTTGTTGCGAGATGCTGGATGAGCTCCACATCATTGATGGGCTAGTTGCATTGTGTGATGTTTGGGTGTGTGTGTTTATTTTATAACCTTTTTTTTAACCGGTTATATTTGTGTATGTGTAGGGCCCCGGCTATAAGCATTTTTGTCTCTTTAGGGTCCTGGGGCGGTATTCTGAGGTAATTTTATCTTTAAGATATTTTATCTCTTAAAATGAAATTGGTGTTCTGAGATGACATTTTATCTCTCAGATAAAATTTTAAATTTTATCTTGCGTATAAATTTTAACTTGCATATCTACAGATGATACGCATCAGAGCAGTGTCTGCGAAGACATACCCATCGGGTATCTGACCATTGCAACGCGGATGATGTGCTTGCGCCCATGTTACTTTGAAGAAAAAAATAAAATAAACTTAAAAGAGGGTAGGGGCTATTTTATCTCCACGACGTTGAATTCATCATTATTTCTAGGTGAATTAACTCCAAATGCTGACATGAAAATGAAGAAAAATTACATATTTATTGAGAATAACACCTTAACGTTATTCCTGTACACTCAGGAAGTATTTCATAAGACTTTTCTTGACTAATATTGTCTTTGAGATCATGCTTGAAAAGATTCAGTATAATTTGAAAAAAAATTTGAGTATTGTCATAAAAAAAGGGAAATCTCTGTAAAGACGCGCAAGTAAATAGTGCAAGCAAATTGACGCAATCTCACTCCTTTGCCACACCTGGCAGGTACCACCCCTGACCATTAAGTAATTTTCAATCTGTTATATTTTGTATTAGTTTGTATCATGTTATTTTTGTAAATATTTTGATGTCTTTTTAATGGTCAATAAATTGAATTGAATTGAATTGAATATAGTAAATGGCAATGAACCCAAAAGATTATTCAATGAAAAATTGCGATTAGACCATTTGACAATTTATCTTTTTAAGGACTTCATCAAATCTGATTGCAAAAGAGAAAGATGGGAAGGATCTCTTGTTCATGTTAATAAATTTTCCAGGGATTCCTGGATATTATGTTGCATGTAATGTAAGCCTATTCTGATGGTATGATTATCAAACACACTTTTGTTGCCAGCCTGTTACTTGGAAGTAAGCTTGTAACCGATTTTGCAATCGGCAACCGATTCCATTCGATTTCACCACAATCGGCGATCACTTGCCGATCTTCGATCATGCCCCTTGAAGGAAAAAATCGAAAATAAAAAATCGGCGTAGATCTAATTACAGTGCGCGATCGTTCAGAACATATTTCAAGATTGTTTTTGAGGTGCTAGCTATTTAGAGGTCGCATTATTCAGGGAGAAAGACGCGGTATTATCTCTGACGATGTTTAAGACGATAGATATCTTCTCTCATGGTGATAGCGGACCCCGCCGTGAACTTTTAAAAGTCGTACTATTTACGGAGCTCATTGCGTTACTCTCTTACATCGTTTAGGATGATATAAATCTTCTCTTCAACCTTGTGGTGATAGCGGACCCCACCATGAACTTTTAAGTCGTACTATCGACGGAGCTCATTGCGTTACTCTCATACATCGTTTAGGATGATATACATTCTATTTTCGACCTCGTGGTAATAGCGGACCCCGCCGACGATATACATCTTCTCAACCTCAATGATATATTTGTCTTTACAACTTCTCTTTTATATTTCTTCTTAGATGTCAATAGTTCATTTCTCAAGATAGTAATAAATTGATTTGAAAACGCTAGCTACCCAAAACATTTTATTAACATATTTCAAATCATTGTGCGTGCTTGCGTCTTCTACTACATTTTAATTGCACTTGCGACTTTAAGATGATGCGTCGTACGAGATCAAGAGATCATTCAAATAATTCTAAATCGCTATCACCTAAAAATACTTAAAAAAAGATGTCCCGCCGATCGTTCATTAACCTGTGATCTATGAGAAATATTTTCATTTTATTTTCCTTTGCGCCTTTGCTCGGAAGATGGGTCTTTCGTTTAACTTTCTATAACAATCACTCTGTTTATTTTAATAACACCTCAAAAACCCTTTAAAACATGTTCCAAATGATCGCGCATGTTGGCGACTTCCATTCCAATGCATTCGTCTTTTTTACTTTGTCAGGAAGATGCGCGCGACCGCGAATTTTTTTTTGATGTATTCCTTTGTTTTTAAACATCGCCGATTCGATTTCGATTTTAGAAGCTTAACTGCCGATCCGATTTTCGATCTTATTTTTGATCCGATTTACAACATTACTTGGAAGCATGAATTATTTACATAATAAGGTTACTAATGAATTGTTGTGTTGTTTTTTGATTGTAGTGAGTATAGTGAGGATAAATGCAGTTTCAGGAGTATATCTACTATGCCTTCTAGCGTTACCTCTCATCCCAAGCCCTACTACAGTGTTACATCTCCAAGGTAAGATAAACTTTCACAAATGCTTCAACACATTTATGCAGTTGATATTTTGAATAATTTGATAATTCTTATTGTAAAGCAACTTTCACAGTTGGTGGTGTGACTGCTTACAACCGTTGCGACTGTGTGCAACATATATTGTGACCAAATGATCGCAAACAATCACAAGAGCGATTGTGAAAGCCCCTTTACTTAAGTCAATTGTGAAAGTTTGGATCATAAGTATAAGGCACAGGGCATACATCACCTTGACTGAGTATATAAGGCTTGCTTTTACAAATTTTTGCTCATCCTGAAGATGACAAGAACACAACTTGTTGAAACATTGAGTTTGGGTGGTCCTTTTCAGGACCAACAATTGCCCATGAACGATAGTGGTGTACCATGAACCCTCTTCTTTCTAATCAAATTTTTCTTTCATTTGTAAAACATAATGGGTGGTATTATTCTGATAGATATGGTTTAGGTAAACATGTGTTTACTAAGACCACACTTTTATGAAGTGCCAGTTGTCAACTTATTCACCAATTCAAAATTATTTTTATCCTACTGCAAAAAGTGAACAATTTTGGAAGTTGTGAATGGGAAGAATGGGAAAATACACTTTATAATGAATTTTGATAAATAAATTGGTACAGTATACATGTAATTGCCACGAATATGGAAGAAATGTTATGAAGCCAGCATTCTATTTAAGTGTGGTTTAAGATTCCAGTTTACATGTAGGCTCGGATTAAACATAAGTTTACTGTGATGTTATCACAGTACCATTCATCAAGTTGATTTTTTTTTTGGGGGGGACAGTGGGGTGTAGTTCAATAGCAGATCTACATATTTTAAAGCTTATCAAATGTTTCAGCATAAAAGCTATATTTTTTGTAGCATTTTGACATTTTAGTGAATTACATGTAGAAATATGATTTTTAATGTGAAATTTCATTTACCAGTATATTTCAGCAATGCTAATAAGATAATGGTTTTCATTGATTAAAAAAAAGAAATGCATGAATATATTAGAAGGTTACACATTAAATGTGAGCACACATTGGTTGCTTTGTAATTTAGTTGATGAAGATTTTTAGAAGAAGAAGGAGGAAGGCCTGTATGACAAATTGAACCAACTATTTGATACACATAACTTTGCTTTTTAGCTCATCCGGTCCGAAGGGCCAGATTCTGAGCTTTGGCGTGGCGTCCGTCACCTGTTATCAGTCATCCATCCACAATTTCAAAATGCCTCTTCTTCGTCATTTCAAGTCCGATTTTAATTCTTTTTGATTTATATGATAGCACTCTGTGGGGGATACAAAACTTCTGCACAGAATTTTGAAACTCATTAAATATGCTAATCTATGCACATTTTTTCAAAATTCACAAAATGCTTCCCCTTTATTTGTTAACCGATTTTTTGGGTTCCGTCTTTTAAAACCTCATGAGGTTCACCAAGCTTCTACACGGAATTTTGAAATTTGAGGAGAATTTTTTTTGTCTCACCTGCATAGCAGAGTGAGACTACAGCATGTAGGCGCCACTTTTCCATTGGCGGCGTCAGCACCAAATCTTAACCAAAGGTTAAGTTTTTGAATTGACAGCATAACTTAGAAAGTATATAGACCTAGTTCATGAAACTTGGCTATAATGTTAATCAAGTATTAGTGAACATCCTGCTTGAGTTTCAGATCACATGACCAAGGTCAAAGGTCATTTAGGGTCAATGAACCTAGACCATGTTGGGGGACTCAACTTCAAAATCTTAACCTAATGTTAAAGTTTTAGAAATGTCATCAGAACATAGTTCATGAAACGTGGACAAGGTCAAAGGTCATTTAAGGTCAACGAACTTCCACCGAGTTGGGGGTATTTGTTGAATTGTCACCATAACTTTAAAAGTTTATAGATCTACTTCATGAAACTTGGGATATAAGAGTAACCATGTATTCCTGAATGTCTTGTGCTTGTTTCAGGTCACATGACCAAATTCAAAGGTCATTTTAGGGTCAGTGAACTTTGGGCGTGTTGGCATATTTGTTTAATTGGCATTAAACATAGAAAGCTGATGGATCTACCCATGTAGTTTATGAAACATAGATATAAGGGGATTAAGTATGAATGATTGTTTTGTACAGTATGTCTTTGATCACATGATCATGGTCAAAGGACATACATGTACATGTAGTATTTTTATTATCATATGAGTGTTTTCTTTTGTGAATAATATCTGTTGTCAAAGTCAACACTGCTGCTATATCTAATCGCGTAATGCAGGCGAGACTGCCAGAGGCGTTCTACTTGTTTTTGTCTCGCCTGCATAGCAGAGCGAGACTAAAGGCGCCGCTTTTTCAACGGCGACGGCTGTGTCGTAAAAATTGAAAGCTTAACCAAGGTTTTTTAAATGTCATCATAACTTAGAAAGTATATGGACCTAGTTCATGAAATGTAGACATAAGGGTTTTCAAGTATGACTGAACATCCTGCCTGAGTTTCGGGAAACATGGCAAAGGTCAAAGGTCATTTAGGGTCAATGAACTTAGACCATGTTAGGGGAATCAATATCGAAATCTTAATTAAGTTTTTGAAATGTTGTAATATCTTCAAAAGTATATGGACCTAGTTCATAAAAAGTAGACATAAGGGTAATAGTGTATCACTGAAGATCCTGCCTGAGTTCAGGTCACATGACCAAGGTCAAAGGTCACTTAGGGTCAACAAACTTTGGCTATGTGGGGTTATTTGAGGAATTGTCATCATAGCTGAAATTTTGTGGATGTAGTTCATGAAATGTGGACATAAGAGCAATCAAGTATCCTTAAACATCCTGTGCGAGTTTCAGGTCACATGATCAAGGCAAAAGGTACATGTAGTTTATGGTCAACAAACTTTGGTAATGCTGGGGGTATTTGTGGAATTGTCATCATAACTTTAATAAAAGTCTATGGATCTAGTTCATGAAACTTGGACATATTAAAAGAGCAGCAGTGTATCCCTGAATACCCTGTATGCATTTCAGGAAAATGGCCAAGATCAAAGGTTATTTAAAGGTCAATGAACTCTGGCCGTGCTGGGAGTATGTGTTGAATTGGCTTCATAACTAAGAAAGTTTATGGATCTACATGTAGCTCATGAAACATCAACTTAAGGATAATCAAGTATGAATGATTGTTTTGCACATGTCTTAGGTCACATGATCATGGTCAAAGGTCATTTTGGGTCAATGGGCAAATTTTTTTATTATCATATTAGTGTTTTCTTCTGTGAATAATATTCATTAGCTATTTTCAAAGGAAACACTGCTGCTATATTGCATTGCGAGACTGCCAGAGCCGTTCCACTTGTTTTAATTTCTGCACGATTTCTTTCATCATACATGTATTAGTCTGTATTCTTTAAAGTTTGAATTAATTTGGTTTGCCAATTCTTTACTTTTTTTATATTCATCCAGGGAGTGCAGGGCGGTATATGAAAACTGTTGTCATTCTGAGTGCTCTTGGATGTGTTACACAAATACTTTATCAGGTGGTTTTAGCGGCCCTGGATGTTTATAGTGAAACTATAGAGAGCTGTAAGTATTTCCCCAGTCTTTGACAATTTTACACCCCCGCTAAACAAAGTTTGAAGGGACTATACTAGGAATCAGCGTATGGTCAGTCGGTTGGTTGTAAACATGTATCTTGTGCTTCGAACTACTTTCTCAATTTTTAACAAAGTTTCATAAAATTTGGAACACACATCTTAGGGTATGTGCAAGACACATATTTTGCATGTGTTGGAAATAGTGTAATTTCCATCGTAACAGTGAAATATATCAAAAATTAGGTAAAAATCATGAAATTTGCATACACTTTTTGCCTGTGTTGGAAATTGTGTTGCCATGGTAACAACATAATGGCGAAAATTGGGTAAAAATCTGTTGGTTTATTAAAACTTCTTTTCAACTTTTCCACCAATTCTCATGAAATTTGGCTCACACGTTGGTTTTGAGGTCAAGATGTGCGAGATACATTTTATTTTGGTGTGTGTTAGAAACCATGTTGCCTGGTAACAAAATTATATGGCAAAACTTAGTTCGAACTACTTGATCAGTTTTCAACCGATTTCTCATAAATGTGGCTTTATTGTGTTTCCATGGTAGTGGTACATCATGTCTTAATTAGAGATTGCTTATATACAGTGCGTCCCATAAAAAACGAAACCGAGATTTAGCGATCATTTATCATTACTTAATCATAAATAAAATAGACAAATGACCTACCAATTTAAAGCTTAGAATCTCCTCTTTCATCTGATATTATTTAAATTATTTCTCATCCACGCATGAGTGAGTAAATACAATTTGAAGAAAGGATATCAAAAACTCATTTGGCAGGGGGGTATCTGGGTTTCAAAAAGAAAACCACATTTGTGAAAAGTTCAATATCTCCTCTTTAATTTGATACCTAAATTACAGAAAATGGTCAAGAAATAACAAAGTTCTGGTCATTTGAAATAAGGCTTGAATTTCAATAATTTCATAAAATGAAGAGGTTCTCCAGGCTGGCTTTCAAACTCTCTCGACACTCTGTTTTGTTGACGATCAGCCATGCATTAAATCTTTTGTTCACCAAGCGAAAGCTTCTGTGGGAAACCGGTGAAAACACGTTTATCTCATGAAATTATGGAAATACAAGCCTTATTTCAAAAGACCAGAACTTTTTTATTTCTTGACCATTTTCTGTAATTTAGGTACAAAATTAAAGAGCAGATGTTGAACTTTTCAGAAATGTGGTTTTCTTTTTGAAACCCAGATACCCCCCACCAAATGAGTTTTTGGTATCCTTTCTTCAAATTGTTTTTGCTCACTCATGCGTGAATAAGAAATAACCTAATATCAGATGAAAGAGGAGATTCTAAGCTTTAAATTGATAGGTCATTTGTCTATTCTATTTATGATTAAGTTATGATAAATGATCGCTAAATCTCGGTTTCGTTTATTCTGGGACGCACTGTATAACAAGAACCAGGCCCAGAAACCTACTGGGTTAGCGGGCCTGCATATTAAATTTACAATATTAAGAGTATATAAATAAAGTACATTGTACATTACAATCACAATACATTATGATATCGCTATTCGATAAAGTTACATGATTTGGCGAAAATTGACTGAAAATATTGTTTTTGAGGTAAAGATGTGCTAGATGCATTTTTTGGGGTATGTTTTTGGGAAATTGTGTTTCCATAATAACACGACAAAATTAGGTAAAAATGTTGCGGTTCGAAGTACTTTATTCCAAATATCATAAAATCTTGCTCACACAATGGTCGTGAGGTAAAGATGTGCAGGTTTTGCAGGTTTTGGAAATTGTGTTGATATTATGGAGAAATTAGACAAAAATTTTGCGGTTTGAACTTAAAATGTTCTTAACCAGTTCTCGTGAAATTTGGCTCACACATTTTTCTTGGTCGAAAGATGGGCAATACTTATTTTTTCAATGTGTTGGCAACTGCATTGCCATGGTAACAGCATATTACAACAATCAATGTTGCCCGAGATTTTGTAGGTTTATGAATTTCAAGAACCAAGTTTACAAATATAGGCCTACAGGTTATATTGTGATGAATCATTGTTGAGTTATGTAGGAAAAAGCATTTTCCAGCCATTTTGAAATTGTCTTATTTTTACATTTAAATCTAAAAAAGTCTTCATACTTTACTTTAACAAACAGGTAATGCTACAGATACAATATGGAGACAGTTGGGATATCAGAGGTAATTATTTTATTTTTCAAATAAATATCACAAGAAACATCCTAATAGATTACTTCCCATTTGTGAATGTATCTATATTTGCTTTCAATGTTTTGTCTGTTTAATCTGACCAGCTTTTCATATTCTGCTACATGTACATGTAATTTAGGATCACTGTTTTTCAATTAGTGATCTTTTAATAATAAGGAATGTAAAAATTAAATGTTCCAATCTAGACTGTTGACCTTGTCAGGTAGGAAATTTAATTAGAACTTTATACCCTAATGATCCATAAAAACATGTTGTGTAGGCACTGATCAATATCTCAAGAACTCTCCTTTTGACAATGTTTGACAAGGTCAAAGGTCATTTAGAGTCAATGAACTTAGACCATGTTGGGGAATCAACATCAAAATCTTAACCTAAGGTTAAGTTTTGGAAGTTTTGTCATAACTTTGAAAGTATATGGACCTAGTTCATGAAACTTGGCCATTGGGGTAATCAAGTATTTTGAACATCCTGCCTGAGTTTCAAGTCACATGACCAAGGTCAAAGGTCATTAAGGGTCAATGAACTTTTACCAAGTTGGGGGTATTTGCTGAAATACCATCCTAACTTCGAAAGTTTATGGATCTGATTCATAAAATCTGGACATAAGAGTAATCAAGTATCACTGAACATTCTGTGTGAGTTCAGGTCACATGACCAAGGTCAAAGGTCATTTAAGGTAAATGAACTTTGTCAAGTAAAATCTATCACTCATCAAATCATATATTGAAATTATAATATACATGTAATATTGAACAAATTCTAAATAACATTTTTATTTGTTGGATTTCTGTCCTTTTTAGGGATACGCTCTGATACTGCACATGTTATTGATTCAGACCAAAATACATGTTTTTAATGCATCGCTAGAATAGACTATACAGATAATAATGAAAAATACTGAAATTGAATTAAACTAATCCACAATGTGCTGCACTCGACCCAGGTGAGGAAAATGGGTACCGGTAGGAAGTAATTCCTTAAGAAGCTGTGTGCGCTCTGAACGCTTAGCTTAGCCGGGTTATATACATGTAGGAGCGCCTTGAGCACCTAACAAGGTGGATATGTGCGCAATATAAATACCCTGTATTATTATTATTATTATTGAATAAAACCTTAAATTCTACCATCAAGAACACTGAATTTAAGTTTTCTTTGATCTACATATAGACACAAATAGTCTGGTCTATACATTTACATCAATTGATTAATAGCAAACTACAACATTTCCGGCAATGAGCCCCGCTATCACCGATGTTACTTTCTTTTCTGCCATTGAAAAAAAAGAAGAAATTACCAGGGCCTTTTATGTCGCCTTGGAAGTGTTTTATTGGCTAATCTTTCATTTGAAGATATGCTTGCATCCTTGTGTTCATCAACCATTGACATTACAATAATTCACAATAACTTAGTCCTTTTTTATGCCTTTTATATATTTTTTCTTGTACTGTAATGTTATGAAATATAGTCCACTAATTATTTGTTATCTGATCTTTGTGTAGTCAAAATAGAAATTATTTTTTCATTTTATTTGTTGTTTATTTTTTAAGTGTACAGTATGTAGATTTATGTCAAGTATTATGCTCCAGGACAGGGTCAGAATACATGTATTTTATTAATTTGTATTTCCTGTCCCCATGTACTTTGTATACTTGTACCAATACGTAACAAATCCAAATGAGGTAACCAATTTAACGCAATCCTTCTTTCTTTTAGGTACCATTGTTTACATTTTGTAAGATTGTAATGTTGCCATTAAATTTTCACTTTTTCCTCTGTTCAATGAACTCTCTAGATTGGATGACCTTAATGGAATCAATATTGCCAGATTAGTCGTTCCTGATGTCATCCTCTTGGTGGTATCTGTGATGGTATTTCTCTCCTGCAAATACATCCTCACCCCACCCCAGACAACTCAATCTGAGTCCTCTGAACATGGCGAATCACTCTCCCCAGTCATGGAACGGCGTCCTCGACGAACGTCGGTTGTTGTTGAGGGACTACGGTCCTGCAACATCATGATCTTCTGTGCACTTTCTGGAATCATCCTTCCTTCGGCCATCTCTGCAGTGTACTTTGTGAGTTTCTTGGTGGTGGTGACCTGGTGGTCTTTCTATCAGAGTTGGGGAAGAGTCTTCAAGTCGATTGAACTCCTGTGGCTCATCTACAGTGGTGCCCATGTCATCATCCTCTATATAGTCCAGTTCCAATTTTTCCAGGAGTTGGTACCATACGATTCTGACGAAGGGTAAGATTGATGCTCTTGCATAAATTCATTCAGATTTAACCTGTGCCGTGTTGTGAATTGTGTTTGTAATGCATTCAGATGAATGAAAACTGTACTAACATTGATTTTTGTCTCGCCCACCAGAGGTGAAGGCGAGACTTAGGGATCCAAATGTCGTCTGTTGTCCGTCTGTCATCTTTCCGTCACAAACCTTATGATACATAACTCTACAACCGTATATCGCTTTTCAACCAAACTTGGATGGTAGATGCACTTGGGGGACCTGCATGTTATGCTACAGTCGGAAGTCACATGGTAAGGTCAAAGGTCATTTTCAGGTCAACGTTAAAGTTTACACGCAAGACTCTTATGACACCTAACTCCGTGACCGTAAGTCACTTTTCAACCGAATTTGGATGGTAGATGGACTTGGGGGACCTGCATGTTATGCTTTAGTCGGAGTTTGCATAGTAAGGTCAAAGGTCATTTTGAGGTCAACATTAAAGTTTATGTTCAAGGCTCTTGTGACAAGTGTCATTCCATCCCAGTCATTTCACAATAAAGTTTCGATAAAATTATGTTGCGTGCCCTTGCAAATTACAATATTTCTGGTTATTTTCATAAGTGGGTGAAACACAAAATCGCATTTGCCTTATTAAATTGCCACAAAAGAATTAGACAAATTTATTTTTTGCATAATTTTTGTGCAAACAGATAAGAAATAGTTTCACATGCATGTATCATATTCTGAGTGAACTATTATTAAAACTTCCAGCTATATTGGAAGGAAATTGTGTCTAATTGAAACTTGTCAATGTTTACAGCTGTACCATCTCATAATTGTTTAAATTAAAGCTATACATGCACATTTATAATGGTTTAAAGTGATTTATTCTCCCATGTAGAGCTGGTTACATAGTCTGTTTCACCCAAAGGCTCATCAGCCGAGACCGCAATTAACATTGTACATATTAATGTATGGCTATGGTTTATTTTGCACTGTTAATAAGCATGTCATGTCATGGTTTCCTAAAGTAACAGTGAACACATAATTTGTCATTATGGCCCTCTATATATTTTCTTTTCCTTGGAAGGGGTGGAACAAGCTTCTTTGATTCACATCTTATTGAAAATTGAAATATAAAAGAATAGCCGATGACAAAATTGAACTTATGTACTATTTTGTACTCATGAAAAACGAAATTTGTTCAGATGATATTTTAAGATTTGGTTGTACAATTAAAATACAAACTAACACATCATTTGGAAGTTTTGTTAGGCCCCAAATTATTCTGCTTCGTTAGGATCTTTGTTAATGAGAGCAAACAATCCAGAAAAGTTATATTATGTGTTGTAAGGGATCTGTGGAATATTATGCAACACAAATACACTCTTATCTGAATGTTGAAAAGCATAGACTCCTGTAATTCATTTGTTGCAATCAATATAAAATGATATATTTAAGAAAAAGAACCCAACACTTTTTATCTCACTGCTGCCACCATGATGTATCTCATGATTTATGTTCCATAAAGAGCAAGGGAGCTTGGTAGAGTTGTTAAGTCAAGATAATGAGTGATCAGTTGGAAGACATGATGGTATCGGCAGGAATTACTTCTGATCACTTTCTGTATCATAAACTTATACTTATTCTAAGTATTATTTTTCTTCCAATCATATACATGTACATGTAGATGTCCTAGCATTCATTGGTCTTACATGTACATATGGTATCATTGGTTCCATGCAATATGACAAAGGTATTGACACCAATACTCCAGGGATAAAACTATTGTGTTTTCTTTTACTCTTTCTACATCACTTCCTTCCACCCATGTAGACTGAATGTACCAGCATTGGTTGGTCTTACACCCATTATTGATTCCCTGCGTTGTGACCAAGGTGATGATCCAAGAGAGATATCCATTGCTTCTACTGCTGGCTGGACAACCTTGGTCAACCCCTGGATAGTGTTCCTCTTCTACTGGTTCTTAGGACATGAAGTCCAAAGGTGGTTTGCAGGACCGGTAAGTTTATATTCAATTTTTGATTTTTTTTCATACAAATACACCTCTTTACCTATTTGGTTGGTTTGTCATTTTTATTTTACTTGAATAGTATGAAGAAAGAAAAACAAAATATTGTGAAATTTTCCATTTTTAGTTATATATGTCTTAATTTTTTCCCAGTTTTGTCAATGTTGATCATTAAATGAAAGACATTTGTATTTTTATCCCTTATCCCCAATTCAATTGATTGAATGCAAATCAACAAAGATATTGGGCAAAGTGCAATATGGATGTGGATGAATCTTATTAATGCCATAGGACCAAAATAATGTCATTTGGTTTGCTCTAATATTGCTATATAAATATACAGTAGTCTTTACATTTACTTTTAGTAGTGCTTTTCATAATGGCAGAATTTATTTTCAGTCTTACAAGAATGAAAAAAATACAGAAAATGCATGTTTTCATCTCATTTTTTGAAACCGAGAAAACTTGTATCAAAAGATTAAATTTTGCAAGTACTTAGTTTAATAGAAAGCAAAATGAAATTTTAAGTTTAGAATGCATACAATTATTTCTAAAGGATAAGTTTGAGTTTGGAAGCAGTACATTTGAGTACGTACTAGACATTATGTTAGGTGACCTGTAAAACATATCAGTGATTGATTTTCAGGATTTGTAAAAGATCATTGCTCTTCTTGCCAGTGATATTTTGGGTTTCACACCTGTAACTACCATTAAAGTCCAAACATGGCTAGATGATTGCTTTATCATCTGTTAAAGACCCCAAGTTTAATAGATACTGAAATCTTATATGACATTCATTTTTTGTGTAAGATAAGAATTTTTTTAAATAAATGATGATTTTGAGAACATTATGTTGTTCTTAAATGAATTATATTTTTTTTTCAAACACCTTTACACATTTCAACATGACAATATGATATTACAAGTGGAATATTTGAATGACACAGCCACTCCCACTTGGAAAAATTGTATGACTTGTATGCACTTTGGCATGTGCACAAGAATGATTTAATGTGGAAATTATACAATTGTGTATTTGTGAAAGGAGAATGGGAAATCCACATGCATAAACAATAACAAGAGGCTTCCGTTTTGGCACAGAATTGAGTGTGAAAATCCTCATAAGATCTAATGGGTTGATGTACATATATTTTCAAGCATTGAAAATAAATGATACAGCAAACTATAATCAGATTGTAGAAAAGCAAATAAATGTATAATAAAGTCAATTTCTTATTTGTTAGGAAGTAGAATTCAATGGTCTTCCTCCCACATAGTGGAGTTTGGACCCGTACATTGAGCTCTTAAAAAGACTGTACATTTGATGTTAATTCATTTCTAGTTGAGGGATAATCTTTGATGTTGATAATCAGTCACAGACTGGATGTAAAGGCCAGACTAACACGGACATGAAAAGAAGACAACATGATATTGATATGAGTTCATGAACATGTGGCATGTGCATGCCAATGTCAGAATGACCTGTTTAGACAAGACCTCGTACATATAATGCATTTATTGCATCTTGATCATTAATCATTGTAAATGCATAAAAATTGGAGGACATGAGAAGAAAATAGGTTCAATAAGGCATCGGTATGTGCTGTTAATTCGTATTAAAAGCACATCTACATTTCTTAACCAAACTTTTCAGTAAAACTTCCTTATTGTCTGGCTGCTTTAGGCTATGGTCACACCCCCAAAATTAGCGTGCTTGGCGACCGGGCGGCGACTTTTTAGCCAATTTTGCCTGTGCACCGAGCAGCGGTCATCTAGGCACTGGTTTGGGGGCATTGCTCGGTTGCCGCTCAAGATTTAGCCCGGAGTTTCTGGCGGCGCCTGCTCAATTTTCACTCGCCATTCTAAATCCGTTTCGTGCCCGGTTGGTCGCCGTTTGGGCAATGACATAATTGAGCGGTTGCCATATTGCTTGTCATCATTGATTGAAAGTTCATTTATATGCAGACGATACACAATTGTATGTGACCTTTGACCCAAGGGTGAGAGATGATGATGCGGATGTTTTTTCATGTCTGACTACCTGCCTCGCAGAAATCAGGCAAGGGATGGTACTGAATTTCGTCAAGCTGAATGATGACAAGAATGAATATCTAGTCATTTCTTCACCACATATGTGAAACAAGATTGTTCCTCAAAATCTTCAAGTTGGCCGTGTGTCTGTCCCTCCTTCAGAGAATGCTCGTAATCTTGATGTCTCCTTTGAACAGTGTATGAAGATTGAAACCCTTTGTTTCCCACATTTTTTTTCTACTCCGTTTTTCCCCTTTCCGGCCATGGGAATCACATTCTTGCCAGAAATTATAAAGTATACATGGGTGTAAAGAGTATGAGAAGTGTTTTTTTTTAATTACACTGACACAAAATTACGGCTCTTCTGTTCAGAGCGGGTAAACTTATACGTCACTCGATCCCGAAGTCCCCAAATGCTATTTCTTCCACTTTTTAGTAAGCATTTTTTTTTTGGCAAAGTATCTGCTCAAAGGGGGAGCATTGAATTTGTGGCGTGCTGTATGCAAACGTTGGTACGATGAAAATTTATTCTAAATTTATATCGCTGCACATCCATCTCCTGTCCTGTTTTGCACCATTGATTTGAAATTTTGAATATCACAGAAGTTTCTTAATCATACAAAAGGAAGCGCTTAATATTATGAGCAAAATTACACATTTTTTCTTCCAAAATAACTCGTAGAAGTTTTCGTGCTTCGCGTGCATGGGAAAAGAAAAGTCCCTCTTCATGCTTGCATCATCCGGGCATCATCCCTTTCACATTTTGAGCTACATTTTTCTTCGTAGTATTTATAGAAATATCAAAATTAGAGCAGGTTAAAGTTTCAGAGAAATTTCTAAAATTCAGAGCTTCAACGCCATTCGCGGGAAGAAATATTCCCCCCTGCATATACCCTCATTTACTCTGTTTTGCGAGTTAAAGAAATCTCGTCTTAGTCTTAGTTTTCACGCTTTGCGCGGTAAGAGGAATTATTCTGAATTCCTCAATCTTTTCCCATTTTGGGGGCGCTCATCTTTTCTTTTGCAAACAGGTTTTGTTTTTAATCACAGCAAGTCAAATGAATTGAGTTGGAGGGTATTAGAGACGCAAGAGACGTCTTCTTTTGATTCAAATTTGGTGAGATATCAAAAACTTCACGCTCCGCGCAGGAGGGGGCAAACTCCCCCCTAGGGAGTGCGTTTTGCGCGCTCTGTAAGTGTTGGCACGCTTCGCGTGCACTTACCGCCCCTCCAAAATTAAATCCTGGCTACACGGTTGCGCCACTGACCTCCCTCATACATGTAGAACAATGCCGTGTACATGTACATCCTGGCTTGCGCTTGTCTGGTAGTGGTGTCACTCATGTATCCGTCACACACCTATTAAGGACTTGGAGACCGCGTCTTTTCTTCTATTGCTCCATGCCTTTAGAACTCCCTCCCTTTTTCTTTTTGTGAAAATGACAGCATTGAACTCTTCAAATCGTCCCTTAAAACTCATTTATTTCAGCAGATGTGTAGTAATTAGCTTCATTGGATGAGCCTTCGCCTATGAATGTTTTCAACAGAAATATGGCGCAATATAAATGCTGTGGATCATCATATAAGAAATTGAACTCGTTGGATTAAAGGCTGTCAAGCGGTCACTAACCACTTTGAGATTAGTCGATGATCTAAAAAATTCAAGTTCCGCCGGGCAATTACTTAAAGGCCGGTGGCCGGCGGGAGACTCCCGGGAATCGGTGGGTCAGCTGATCACTGCTTGGACGCCAAACAGAAAAGTTCTCCTGATCTGACCAAGATTAGGCCTTGAGTTATGGGTAATCGACAGGGCACTGCTCCGCCACCGATATGCTTTTACAGCCTGCTCGACTTCTACAAGAATTGTTGGCCGATGCCTAAATTCCAGCAGTGCTCGAGCAGGCTGCTAATCAGTCTGTCGCCGCTTTGGGTTGTGACTAAAGCCTTATAATTTTTTTTTTAATTGCACAATGTTAATATAAGGTGGATGTTTTATTTTTGGAAGTCAGAGTAAAGATTTGACATTCATTTTCCTATTTTGGATCTGTTGTATTACCGAATACATATATAATGAATGATATTAAAAGACAACCTTACTACATTGCAGCATGTTTTAACGCCTGAATTGAATCTGAATTGTTAACTTGACCAGAATTCAATGTACATGCACATGTAGGGATATTTTGTACTTAATATTGTGCATCAATTCTTCAATTTGTAATCATATTTTATATCATATTTCATTACAGCCTTTTCAGGTATGTGCCATGTCAAGAACCCTTGCATAGTGTGTAATGTGCATGTAGATGTTTGTATCATATTTCATGTTAATAATTCATTGTGATATCTATTGATGAGCTGTTAAACATCGTATCTCAAATTAAAAAAAGAAAAAATCTTGAAGATACAGCTCAGAAAAAAGAGCTGTATTTAAGATAAAACAAAGTGGCAATCTTTTGCTTAGAAAGAGTTCTCTACAGGATTCAGGAGATTTTTGTTTTTATATACCCTTAAAATTTATTAATTTGTATATACGAGGCTTAACAGCCCACATGCTGTATATATTACATTTATGTTTTGCATCATCCAACTCACCTTTCCCAAAAATGTGATGAAAACAAAATAGATAATACATTGGTAGGCATTTTTCATCCGCTGAATAGAGGGTTGATACAGTATATTCCCATATAGTGCTGTGAGTCTTCATTCCCTTTTATATCTATTATTTGCTAATTTGGCAAGTCACCACAGCAATAAACTCCCCCACATGATATACATAACTGCTATGGTAGTTCAGATCATGTGACTCTTTTTAGTTGGTCATCGTAACAGTCATCTGTGGGTGTTGTCATTGTGTGACCTGCTTGCTTAGATTATGAAAGCATAACAGTGGATAATATAATAGCAAGAAGTCCATTAACTCATTTCATTATGAAACCATAACAGTGGATAATAGCAAGAAGGCCATTAACTCATTTCATTTTTGAAGTCTGTTTGAATGTAGTTTATTTAATGATTGTATTCATTTTCAAGTTTGATTTCATTGTCAAATAAAGAGTTCATTGTATATTGTGTAAAATACATGTTTGTATGAAGGATGCATAGATCTGCTGGGTAAATTTCAATTGAATTGTCAATATTAAATATTTCAGGTCTCCTAGACAAGTAAAGGTAAATGCACATTTTTTTCATATGTGCATTATCCGCATAATAGCAGCATCGGGACCAGATTTTGACTTTATGAAAGCATTTCCAAATAATGCGGATAATTGCCATGGTGCGGTTACAAGTTCACCCTTTTCCAACACAACCGCACCGGAGGGGGCGTGTGCAGTTGTCATGACGATTATCCGCCTATTTCAGGACGGGCGCTCGTAAAAATAGTGCAGATTATTTCGGAGTTTGTGAACGCAATTTTTATTGAATTATCCGCATTACTTTTAGGTGGCTAATTGGAGGATGGGTTTATGAAAGGGGTAATAGCGGTTTCCTCATTTATTGCTTTGGCAATGAGATTGCTCATTTTTCTATATTCAGACATTTAACATTATTACAGAGCTCAGGTCCCACCTTTGTGGTTTGGCCATTATTACCTAATGCAGAGTCCTCATCCCAAATAAGAACAAAAAGAGTGGGGGGGGGTTACTGTATTCATTATATGCCTATTCATATTTGTTTTATATGCTAAATGAAAAAAAGTATTTAAACTATTAGGCCTACTGTGTTCCCTCAATTGGCAATGTGGTGGAAGTTTGTGTTCCCAGGTAGTCAACAATTTTGAAGTGGAACTCGGAACTGGCAGGTGGGGTGGGGGTTCCCCTGGGAGGTTGAGAGTTGAAACAGCAAAGACCGGAAGACAGGACGACCGGAACTCTTGGAAAAATAACGAATTAAAAGCGAGATGATAATAACCACCATGTACCTCAATGTGTGAACTGAGCTCATATTTTTTCCCAAATAATCTAACTTAATACTTCAAGGGGAAGTTCACCCTGACAAAAAGTTTATTTTAAAAATAGCAGAAAAAATAATAAAAAATATTGCCGAAGGTTTGAGAAAAATTCATCAAACAATTAAAAAGTTATTAGAATTTCAATTATTTGATTTGTGACGTCATATGCGAGCAGCATTCCTACATAGCGAATGGTAAAAAATCAATGAAATGCCATTTTCTCAGAAAATTTAAAATGGTTTTCACTGTACCTTTTGTATATCAATAGACAAATCATTTCACACCCGATCATGAATAGAAAACAAAATTAAGTCATCGGGAACCATACAAAATTTGAAATTCATGCATTTTATATTACATAACACATGGGGCAACTGCTCGTTTATGACGTCACAAATCCAAAATTATGAACTCTAATAACTTTCTTACTCTTTAACGGATTTTCCTCAAACCTTCCCCAATATTTTTTACTATTTTTCTGCTAATTTTACAACAAAGTTTTCTTCAGGGTGAACTTCCCCTTTAACATGAATTTCAGCCCCATTGAGCATTGGAAACGACCTTATTTTAGCTTCGATCGCAACATCTTTGTCCAAATTCTTAGTCAAATTTTGCCGGATGAATGTACATGTAGATGGCAGCAACCTGTTTGTTGACATTGTGTTTGCCGTATGTAATCACTTATTTCAGCACATATCAAGAAGAATATACGGCGGACTGCGACCCTAAATCTGAGAAGTAGAACGATGAAATCAAGATCGAAACGAAAATAAAGCTTTTCTTGATGCTCAATGAGGTTGAAACTCAGGTTAAGATTGATACTTGGGAATTGATTCAGACAAAAATTTAGATTAAATTAGTGCGCTGATATTGCATTGTTACTAAAGTGCACTAAAGTTAGGGCCTAGATCCAGTGCTAGCGTGCACCTAGCGAGGCCAGGCTTCTAGGCAGCAGCAGTGCTGTGTGGTGGCTCCGAGTACCAGGCTGATCCAGGACCCGCAACTTTTTTTGGCTAAAATTCAGGTCCGGGTTCAAGCCGGGTTTTCCTTTCAGGCCCCAACATTATTTGAAACTTTAAACTCTATTGTAATGTGTAAATTCATTTTATTTCATTTATTTGAACTAGAGGCTAGAGCAACACTGAATCATTGCACATTTGAAGTTAAAAATGGTTTAAAAAACTCATTGTCATTAATCACATGCTATTGTAATGGATAAGTAAACTGCCATGTACTGTGCCTTTACTTCCTCTTGAACTCTCATAAAGACAAGTTTCTATTCAATTAGTTGATCCCCTGGATAGTACTGTACAGCACAGGAATGACATCATACTCTCATGACAGCCCAAATTCTACAACTCTATCTTGTAATTTTCTATGATGTGTTTCATCTTTTTTATGTCTGTATTCACATATTTATTACTCACATACATATTCATATGTCTGTAAATTATGTGCTTCTATAGAAGTATCATTCTTTTTTATTATTATTTTTCATAGTACTATCAATTGATTAAGATAAGAAAAGACAAAGATGAAATTTTATGCTTTAGGCATTATATTAGTAAAACGCAGCTTGATTGCAAACGTGTGTATATTATTGTGTCAAATCCTTGAAACTTATGTACAGTATGTCCCCATTTTCTGTCTTTGAGTTAAAGGTATTGTTTAACTTTGTGAGCAGCCGATTTAAAAAAATTCTCAAACCAAGATGAAACATGTGTACACGTGCATGTATTAGAACTAATAAACCCTGAAAACAACCATTATTGAGAATGAAAAGCTAAAACTACAAGGCAAACCCCGATTTTGTAAATAGGCGTCTTGTAGACACCTAAATAGTACACATAAGTGTATGGGATGAAATTAAGATGGTGTTTCCGGTCACTTTATATTTCAATTTTTGAAGCACTGAATAATCATTTTCGAACGCAATTTTTTCTGGGCTTCATTTTTGTAACATATCACAGACACAGGTGACAAGTGTGACCTTCTAGCTCAGATTTTTTAAAAGTCAAACCAATGTTAACCAATCACTTTAAAACAAGGGGTGTTGCTGATTTTGTGTCACTGTTATATCCCATGCTTTACATGAAATTGTTGTCATTTTGTATAGTCTGATTGGGAGCAAAGAATCCTATCAGGGAATAGTAAAAGATATGGGGTAAGTATCCAAATCAGCATCCAGAGCCTGTTTATAGAGAGTGTTCAAATACAAAACCCACTTGCTGCATTTCATAACCACCCCCCTTCCCACACACACTCACAAAAGTTTTTGCCTGAACTTAGTTTCCTCTAAAATCTAAAAGAATACAGGAATGCTATAAAAAAGAAACGATAGCATGCAACACATTTTATACAATTTGCTTAAAAATTTTAAATTGTACGCCAGTTTGAGTATGCCAGTTCCCTAATGAAGAATTTTTGTTATCTCCATGTATGCATAGCTGCAAGATATATTCCTTGTATTTTATTATCCAATATACATGTATTTCATATTCATAATCCACTCTTTTATCACATTTTATTGCATTGCACCATCAGATAGACATTTTGAATAAAATGCACTTTAGAGTTTAGACTGTATTGTAATTTTTGGTGACATGTGTGATAAACACTCCACCCCAAAGTGTTTTAAGAGCATCAAGGTAAGAAATAAATCAACCACTGAATTCTGTTTACATGTACATGAAAGTAGTTATTATGGAAGCATGTATTGCCACATCGTATTTTCTATTGAACCAAAACATGTTGTGAAACATAATGATAATTACAATTATTCTTTTTTGGCACTTACATGTAATTGATTCATGTTTTTTCTCAACACAACGAAGCCTTGAAATAAGCGGCCGCTGACCAGGGGTATTTTATTTTGTTTTTATGTGCCTGGTCCACAGTGTTTGAACATGGACCAGGCACAATTTCTCTGGAACCCGGGGCAATTCAAAATGCACACAAACAAGCTTAGTTCACAAGGCAGCACAGCCAATCACCGACCACCAAACCACACCCAATGCAGGCAGTGGCGGTACCAAGGGGTGGGGGCACCTTTCTTTAACAGATCCTTTTTCAAGTCGGTTTGGCCAATATAAAAATTTTAGCTAGCATTTTGCGCTTGATTTTGTGTAACAGGCGAAAAAATGTCTGTACTCCTTTGCCCCTTAAAATGTTCTTTGCCTCCTAAGTTAAAAATCCTGGTGCTGCTACTGAATGCAGGCACTATCACACATGACATAGAAGTCCCAATTTCAACTCTGGAATTCCCTTTGAAAAGTCAAATTTTGCCCTTAAAAATGCAGAATCTGAGCAATATTTCCAGAGTGTGCGGATGCTTAGCTCAGATTTAACAAACGTGGTTGCAAAAAAATGCACTAAATGAAGAAATTTTTGGTTTTGTTTCCGAGTTCGCATTCTTTCTCACAAATTATTAAAACAGTGAAATCTTAACCAAGGTTTATAGTTTTTGAAATGTCAGGATCTAGTTCATGAAACTTGGACCTACATGTAGGAGCATTCAAGTATCCCTAAACATCCTGTGTGAGATTCAGGTCACATGACCTACATCAAAGGTCATTTAGGGTCACCAAACTTTTGTAATGTTGGGGGTATTATGTAGAATTGTCATCTTAAAAAGTTTATAGATCTAGTTCATGAAACTTGGAAATACATGTAAGAGCAACCATGTATCCCTTAATATTCTGTGTTTCAGGTCACATGACCAAGATCAAAGGCCTTTAAGGCACAAGAGATTAAATCCCCCTTGCGTGCGAACGGGTTCTGAATGCACTCTGAACGGGGATTAAAAAAGTAGACAATAGACCCTGTTCGTTCCAATTCATTCACGTTCAGAATTCTACTGAAGGAGTGAACCGAGAAGAGTATTGATTTTCATTGTCTTCTCGCATAAAAGGGGGTGTCACTGAACGGCAAAGCGAACGGTCCGATTATTAATGAATGAATACATGCGAACGTGGGGATTAATTCAAGCCTTGATAGAGATTTCTTACTACAACGCTGAGCATTTCCCGAATAAAAAGGGATGATCAAACTTTGAGCACTTCTTAAGTTGGACGAATAAACACGCATCCTTGTATTTATTCATTCATATTGAAAGTTTATTATCAACCTTCCCCTTTTAAATTTCGGCGGGCGTATTTGTTCATTTATAACCATTTTGACATTCAATACAGATCGTTTGTCGAGAATTTTAAGACATTTCCCGTGTATAAAGGAATGTCCAAACTTTGCGCTTTTTGATTTTGACGGACTATATTTTTTCATTTATATTTAAAGTCAATAAATCATACATTCCTTACAAATCGTCTAACAATAATTTTAAGACATTTCTCGAGTTAGAAGGGATGTCCAAACTTTGCGCTTTTTAATTTTGACGAACGTATTTCATTTAATTAAAAGTTGATAGTCAGACAACTTAACGATGTCGGCGCTATCTCTCCGACATTAGATCAGGCTCGGAGGTCGTCCGCTAGTTTATTCTTGATATTTTTCTTCCCGTGGGTATCATTTATTTCATACCCTGACATCGTTTACGTGATCATAAAATAGGTTCTGACGTCAGACAACTTAACGATGTCGGCGCTATCTCTCCGACATTAGATCAGGCTCGGAGGTCGTCCGCTAGTTTATTCTTGATATTTTTCTTCCCGTGGGTATCATTTATTTCATACCCTGACATCGTTTACGTGATCATAAAATAGGTTCTGACGTCAGACAACTTAACGATGTCGGCGCTATCTCTCCGACATTAGATCAGGCTCGGAGGTCGTCCGCTAGTTTATTCTTGATATTTTTCTTCCCGTGGGTATCATTTATTTCATACCCTGACATCGTTTACGTGATCATAAGATAGGTTTTGACGTCAGACAACTTAACGATGTCAACCCTATCTCTCCGACATTAGATCAGGCGCGGAGGTCGTCCGCTAGTTTTTCAGGGTGTGAAATAAATGATTACCACGGGAAGAAAAATATCAAGGATAAAGTAGCGGACGACCTCCGCGCCTGATCCAATGTCAGAGAGATAGCGCCGACATCGTTAAGTTCTTTGACGTCAGAACCTATTTCATGATCACGTAAACGATGTCCGGGTATGAAATAAATGATATCAAGGATAAACTAGCAGATGACCTCCGTGCCTGATCTAATGTCAGAGAGATATAGCGCCGACATCGTTAAGTTCTTTGACGTCAGAACCTATTTCATGATCACGTAAACGATGTCCGGGTATGAAATAAATGATACCCACAGGAAGAAAAATGTCAAGGATAAACTAGCGGACGACCTCCTTGTCTGATTTCGTAGAGATTTAGCCAACATCGTTAGTTTTCTGACGTCAGAACATATTTAACAATCATGTAAACGATGTCATGGTATGAAATAAAGGATGACCTAGGGAAGAAAAATGTAAAGGATATTATAAGCGGATGACTTCCGCGCTTGACCCGATGTCGAAGAGAAAGCACAGACATCGTTAAGTTCTCTGACGATTAACTTTTAATTAAATGAAATACGTTCGTCAAAATTAAAAAGCGCAATGTTTGAACATCCCTTCTGACTCGAGAAATGTTTTAAAATTATTGTTAGACGATTTGTAACGAATGTCTAATTTATTGACTTTCAATATAAATGAAAAAAATATATATATATCGTCCGTCAAAATTAAAAAGCGCAACGTTTGGACATCCCTTCACACACGGGAAATTTCTTATCATGAACTCAAAACATCTGTAATTGATCACCTTTTAATAAAAATGAAGAAATACGTCCGTCAGAATTAAAATGCGGGAAGTTTTTACTCAGGATATTTCTTAAAATGACCACCAACGATCTGCAATGAATCTCAAATCCATACACCGACAAACTGCTTTTTTTCGTCACATTAATCACTTGGGAAAATCCCCCTGGACCCGGCTGTATCTGTTTCTAGCTGAGCAGAACCATTCTCCGTTCTGAACGGAGTACTTAAGCGCTTTCTATTGACTCCTTTGTTATTAGTAATCCTTGCGTTCGTGGGTATCGTGAACGGAGTACTTCAGCGCTTTCTATTGACTTCTTTGTTTGCAGTAATCCTTGCGTTCAGGTGTATGCAGGGAGCACTACGAATGCGTTCGTTATGGGGATTAGCAAGACAATAGAGCATTCCGAACGTGCGCGAACTTAGGTGATATTAAATCTCTTGTGCCTAAGCTCAATGAACTTTGGCCATGTTGGGGGTATTTGTTGAATTCGCATCGTAACTTAAAAAATTTATGGAACTAGTTCATGAAACAGACATTAGGGTAATTAAGTATGAATGATTGTTGTGCACACATCTTAAGTCACATGATCATGTTCTAAAGTCTTCCAATTGTTAATAGCTGTTTTCAAAGTCAGCACTGCTGCTATATCGAATTTAGCAAGCGAGATTGCCAGATGCATTCCACTTGTTGCATCTATGACAGAATTTTGCTCAGCCTGCTATGCAATAAACAAAATAGGTTAAGTGTTTTCTAAAAATAAATCATGTAAAAATTAATGAAAAGTGATAGAAAACTCACAAATTTACACAGAACTCTTGACAAAAGGAACAGGTTAAGAAATAAAGGTACCAAAGGTATTGTCTTATTTACGTGACCGTATGTGAGAAAGAAATTTTTATTAATAGAATATGTTTAAGACTTTAAATCATGGATGAAAGGCTTGAAAGCATAATTCATTGTTAGTGCTGGTATTAGAGATAGCTGTGGGATTTTCAATGGTAGTATTTACTGCTGTGTGGTTTATTTCAGTGTTATCATCTACCAGTATCTCTCTTATTTTGGATGAAGTTTTATGATAGTAAGGGGTGGCAAAATTGGGTTTTTTTTTTTTGGGGGGGGGGCATAACCAAATAAGAGGCACTTATAATTATGTCAAAATGGGTTTTGTCGTAATAGACATTTTCACCATGGGACTATCATCTACGTGAGTTGTGTGTTTTTGTAGTAATTAAGTTGAACAAAGCCTTTTAGAGGTGATTTCTGATTATATATATATATTAAGTCTTTATTTTTTCCTTGGGAGAGCATAACGAGTGAGCAGTTTGGAAAAATGTTCAAATCTGAAGTTGTACAACTCGCTTTTTGGTCAATTATGGCAGTAATAACTGTTAAGAGGGCATCCTTGGGAGATGTGATCTTGAATCGTGAGCTCAAACTTTTGGACATTTCATGTTATAAGACCATTCCAAGCAGTTTTGGTAATGATGAAAAATATGCATATCGAGTGCTGCAGTCACATTTCCTTAAGGCGGCCATTTTATTCACTTTTATTCAAACCACCTATATGTAACTGTTTTCGACTCACCGTACAGCCACCTAAGAAATGTGACTGGAGCTTAACTAAAGAATTAATGAGAGACCGAGGTAAAATTTTCAATATGCTGACCAGTTCAGTTCACTTCAGTTCATTTATTCATTTCTTAAAAAAAGGCAATGAGTACAGATAATATATATATATATATATATATATATATATACATAGAAAAATATACTTCAAATATATACATCAGTATTTAAAATGTAAACATGCAAAAAACCTATTTGAAATAAATGCAAAGATATTCGTGTATAATTAGGCCTGTGTACGGTAATAATATGAGAAAGGAAAAGGAGGACTTAAAGCCATTTTGTGGCCTTATGAGGTAAAGTCTCCTAAAATAATAAAATGCTAAATTTGGATGCTACTTTGTAGTATATACAATAATCAAAGCATCTATGATAACTTAGGTTACAAAAGTAAATGGATTAATGGATGTACAGTATAAGATAAGCAAAAAAATGTATGACAAATTGTCTATAGCTGCAAAATTAGGAATATTTTGAATAAAAGTATTGTTTTAATTTTCTTTTGAATATGGAAAGAGACTTCAATGTGCAAGCAAATTTTGGAATAGAATTCGAGATTGTTGGGAAGCTGAAATGTATAGCTTTTTGTACATACATGTAGGACTTTCCTACTTTCCATGAATGAAACAAATTACTTATATGTGTAGTGTGGCAATACAGCATTATTGATACAAAACATTTTACTAATCTTATTTGTTAGATATTGTTCCTTCGCCAGAAGGAAGCGATAACAAAGGATTAACAGAGGAATTAGAAGAAGGATCTCCTTCCATGTCAATAGCTCCATGATGTGATCAACTGCACAATTGATTACCGGTACTCGTAAGTGTACATCAGACTGCTAGATGGGTCAATATATGGTTAGACCTGGAACAAATTGCAAGAAAAGGTTTTTCCTTCCGTTTCTGGCAGTATTTGACCTCAGGAATAACATACTAAAAACCTACCAAAATCCACATCTGAGAAAGTAGATATTTTCAGGATGGCATCCAAGATGGCCGCTATTCACTGAAAATGGATATACATGTAACTCACTCATTATCCACCATAGAATCCTATTTGGGTTCATATTCCATGGTCTAGGGGTAGAATAATTTTTTGATACAGGCTCGATTGAATATAAGCACTCCAGGTTAAGGCTCCAGGGAAAATCCAAGATGGCACCCAAAATGGCTGTCATCTGCTAAAAATAAAAACAATCATCCATTCCTTACTTCAGTGGCTTTAATTTGATTTCTATTCAATGGTTTTAAGGGCGAAGTAGTACATTGGGACAAGTTACATGGACAGTCAGTGGTCTGGTGGATCCCAAAATCCAAGATGGCTTCCAAAAATGGAGTTTTAAATGGCTGTTGATACTTAAAATGGACAAAGTTAATTTCATGTCTGCCTGGGAGATATGATGGTTTCAATGGTCAAAATACATTGAGACAAGTTACAAGGACAGCCAGTGGTCCAGTATGTTAAAAAAATCTGAGATGGCTTCCAAAAATGGAGTGTAAAATTGCTGTTGCTACTTAAAAAACAAGTGGAGCACCTCTGGCAGTATCGCTTGCATTACGCGATTCAATATAGTAGCAGTGCTGACTTTGAAAAATATCAAAAAATTATTCACAAAAACACAATTCATATGATAATATACTACGTTCATCGACTTAAGATGATATTTGACCTTGATCATGTGACCTAAAACTTGAGTAAGATGATCAGTGATATTTGATTACCCCAACAAATTGTATCCATAAACTTTCAAAGTTATGATGGCAATTCCATGATTACCCGCAATGTGGCGATTGTTCGTTGACTTTAAATGACTAAAAATCCATGATGGCTTCCAAGAAATTGATTCTGAAATGGCATCTAATACTTAAAGCAGACATAGCTCATTTCGTATCGGCCTGGGAGATGTGATTCGATTTTTAAACCACTGGTTTCACGGGTCAAATGATATATCAAGATAAGGACAGTCAGTGGTCATGTCCAAAAATCCAAGATGGCTTCTAAAAATTTATCTTAAAATGGCTGCTGATACTTAAAGTGGAAAAAGCTCATTTCACATCGACCTGAGAGATATGATTTGGTGTCTTAGCCACTGGTTTGAAGGGTCAGACAATACATTAGGACAAGTTGTAAAGACCGCCAGTGGTCTGGTATGTCCAAAAATCCAATATGGCTTCCAAAAAATTATTTCGAAAATGGCTGCTGATATTTAAAAGTTGCATAGCTCATTTCATATATGCCTGTGATATATGATTTTGGTGTCTAAAACTATGGTTTCAATGGTCAAATTAATATACATTAGGACAAGTTATAATGACTGTCAGTGGTCTAGTATGTCTAAATTCCAAGATGGCTTCCAAAAATGGATTTAAACACTGTTTGATGTTACTCATAACTGGACATTGTTTGTTTAATATCTGTCTGGGGAATATGAGTTTCGTGTCTAAACCATGGTTTAATGGGTCAAGTAATGCACGAGGGCAAGTTACAAGAACAGTCGGTGGCCTAGTATGTTCACAGTTCAAGATGCTTTCCAAAAATGGGGTATAAATTGACTGTTGTTACTTGCAAGTAAACATAGCTCATTAGAAATACACCTTGGAGATATGAGTTTGGTGCCTACACCAGAGTTTAAAGGGTCAAGTTGAAAGGACAGTCAGGTGTCAAGTGTGTCCAAAAATCCAAGATGGCTTAATGACTGCTGTTAAAAGTGAATATAGCACATTAAAAATACACCTGGGGAATATTTCATTGTTGTCTACATAAGGGTTTCAAGGGTCAAAAAATACTTTGGGACTAGTTAGAATGATATGAAGTTATCAATTTTTCCTTATAATCCAAGTTGGCTTTAACCCTTCATACCATAGTGTGGACATCAAAATTATTTCTCACAGATTGATATTGTATGACCTCTGACCATCATTTGTACCGTGTTTACACAGTGACACGGCTCGAGGGTTCGACACGCGAGCCGTGCTCAACACGGCAATTTTATGCTGTGTAAACGCAATCAGTGTGATCCGCGAGCCGTGTCGAACACGGCTTTTTGATCCGCCAAAATCGTAGGTTTCAACCCGTGAGCCGAGTCAGACTCGGCAATTTTTTTTGTGTGTAAACAGAAAGCCGTGTCGAACTCGCTTGACCAGGTCACTGCGCGCTTTCACTTTTGGCATTGTTGTTGTTCGCACGGACAAGATTCGATTCCGGCGGTGAATTTCCCTCGTTTAATTTGCGACGTCATAATTCTTCTTCCGTTCGAGATCCGCGAGCTGTGTTGAACTCGCCTTTTTATATGTACGTATAAACGCGATCTCTGATCCCTTCTTCGCAGTGTTCAACCCGGCTTGCGGATTCAACACCCGAGCCGAGTCAATGTGTAAACACGGTATTAGTGATAGGAGTCATTTTAGATGCCATTTTGAAAACCCTCTTGGATTTTTAGGCAAAGTGGACAATTGCATATAAGTGTAACCAGTCCAAATGTATTATAGTGTGGACACAAAAAAATTCATATCTCCTTGGGGGATTTTGAATTTTTAAATGAACTATTTTTAAGTTATAGCAGTCATTTTAGACTCTGATTTTTGGAAGCCATCTTGGATTTTTCGACATACTGGACTGCTGACTTGAAATGCCCTTGATGCCCTTGCCCTTATGCCCTTTATTACATGGAAGTATGTCTATTTGTAAATAACGGGCCATTTTATACTCCATTTTTTGAAGCCACCATGGACTTTTGGACATACTTGACCACTGACTTTCCTTGTAATTGATACCAATGCATTATTTGGCCCATTTAATCATGGTATAGACACAAAAATCATATTCCCGGATATTGAACAATCTATGTCAGGTTCTTTTTCAAGTAGTAGCAACAATTTCTGACTTCATTTTTGGAAGAATTGCAAAAAAATCTTAAAATGTCGATTCTGGGCAGCTTACTCTACATGCATGTATTTGATCGTAACTGACTGGATAAAAAACAAATGGAAATGAGAGAATTAAACATTTTCTTCTTTATTTGCTTTATATGCTGGGTTGCAAGATATCTATACAGCCTTGATTTTCATAATGGATCATAAAATGCAATTGAGCTTATCAATTTGCCCTGCTCAAATTGAGCTCATCTTATTCAGGAGAGCAATTGACTATTAAGCTCCTCTGATTTTTAAAAATGAAAGACTGTCTAAAAACCGAGAGGTTGGGAGTTCAAGCCCCCAGCTGCATCGGACCAAAAGACATTAAAAGATGGAAGTTGGATGCAAAATGCGAGCGAAATGCGTGCAATGGGCAAAATCATATGGACCTAAATTGCACGATGAATGGATCCAAAATTGCACGGTTAATAACGTCATTGTGAAATGGGCTGAATGATCGACATCAAACAACCAATCAAATGATAAGGATCTATCTAGGTGTCATATAATGTTCAATGTATTGTGTAAGCAGCCATCAGCATGCATACCACAGGTGTGCAGCTACATGTAGTTTAAAAGGTTATGAAATGGATATGTAGAAGGGTATGTTATCTTAAATATCAACAGTGTTAAGCTCTGTCTAGGATGGATCTATTACAACATTGTTTTATCATACACATAATGTAGTAGGAACATTAAAGGCGGATGCCAAATCTTTGCATATGCCAGTTTCATCCAAATCCTTCATAATTTAAAGTGTGTTTTATAGCGTCATTCTCAGGTCATAAGTTGAATGACGGCATTAGAATTACACGTTTGTTTATTTTTATTTGAATGTCAGTTATAATGAAAATGGTATCTTAAATCATGTTGACTCAATAACGGTCAAGGAAATGACTGAGATTACAGTTCAATATATTTTCTTTGGCTTACCAGACTTACAGCCTAAATTCACAAAGGTGATTTTTAAAACCATCGGTTGAACCTATGGTTTATACAAATTTTGTGGATAAAATTATGCTTATGTAAGGCGTATATTGCAAAATGTCTAATGCTGATGCACGCTTTTGTCACAGTGCTCCAGAATGATGTCGTTGCCATAGTTAAGTATGCTATTTTACTCGAGTCCTCTGTTTTGAGTTAATGAGCCCACTCTTCAAACAGCGGACTCCTGAACAAAAAAGCGTACTTAAAGGGATGGTCCAGGCTGAAAATATCTAAGTAAATAAGAGTAAAATTCACAGAGCAAAGTGCTGAAAATTTCATCAAAATCGGATAACATTTAACAAAGTTATTAAATTTAAAAGTTCATCAATATTTTTATGAAAACAATTATATGCACATCGTCATGAATATTCATTAGGTAGGCTGATGATGTCACATTGATCCCACTTTCCTTTTTCTTATGCTACTACATGAATTCATAATTGTTTCATTTTTCATACATGTGTCTCCATTATGATGATATCAGTTGCGGCAATGAATAACTAATGCACTTAATCGGTTGTCAATCAAATTGTTTTAGTTCTTGGTAAAAATTTGTTAAATACAAAATAACAAATGAAGATATGACATCGTCAGCCCACCTTATGGATATTAATGAAGACATGCCTAGAATTGTTTCACCTGAATAATGCAAATCTTTTAAATTCAATAACTTCCTAATTTGTTATCCGATTTTGATGAAATTTTCAGCATTTTGCTTTTTGAATTTTACTCTATTTATTGATATAAATGTATCCAGCCTGGACCATCCCTTTAACCACGGGAATAGGCCCCGGCAACAGGCGTCACTTTGGCGCATTCTGACAAAAAGCGTGTCATAATAATTAATTGTGACATTATGTTTTACAGAACATGAAAATCAGTAAAGGTTTCTAGTACACAAAATTTGAAATCTATACAGTGGCTGTGAAGCTTTTGGTATGTGAAGAAGAGTTTCATAATCATTCAACATTGACCAAAATTTAAAGCATAAAGGATTTCAAGAGACATCCACCCTGATTCTAAGTTGTTAATGATAAAATTAAACAAAATATTTCAAACATGTTGAAAGAAATAAACATTTAAGAAAATTGTTTTTATTTCTGTTGTCACTCGTAACCTGCGCTGACTTATGTTGTATTCTATGCCACTATGAGTCATGTAGATGCCTTTGAATTCATTTATATTGAGATATCATGCATCATTGTATGCCTCCACTAAAGGGCAATTTTGCCATATTCCTTCCATCCTCCTAGTCCAAATTTCTATATGAAATAAAATTCTTAACCGTTACCTTCTAATAGAGCACTTTGACAGTCATCACAAAACTTTACTATGGAAGCTGAAATGCCTGTCTTTAAAAGAGTAATTTCAGTCCTGATTTTTTGTTAAGCTTTTAAAGATAAAAGTTTACCATTTTATGAACCTACATGCTAACCAATCAAAAACACTGCAATATAATGGAATAAGCTTTTTGTTCACCCTACATTAACTAATACACATTTTCCTTGCAATTGTCTATTACATTAATTTAATACAAGATGGCATAAATATTTGTTAACCAGCATAAAAGTCATCCTCTTCTTTATCATAAGTGCTCAAGCAGAGCGATGTAATTGGGAAGAGATACCTATATGGACTGTTGGATACTATCTCTTGGATGCAGCGAGATTGATGGGTTTTTTTAACGTTTTTAAATTAATAACCAGCAGTCTATCAGGTTAATTACAACTTCATTGTGCTGTGCTAGTTCATAAAATTCTTAAACACCCGGTGAGAGGATTCGAAACCATTAACATTAAAATTTATAACGCCTCAATAGCAGAGATTGTCATTTTTTGGGGGGGATGGTTGATAATGTTACTTTCCATCATGTATAAAGTCATATTTTACAACAATGCAATCAGAGAACATGGTTCATATGATCCTACAATACAAGGGCGACAGGACTGGGGGCACTTTTTAATAAGCGTTTTCTCTTTGAATGAACAGGCCCCCCCCCTTTCAAAACCGCTATGCAGCCCTTGCAATATATACTTTTTGTTGAATTAGTACATCTTGAATCATTTTACTGGACTTTTTAAGCAACAATCTTAACATTTTGAATATGATTTTTTTTTTATATGTTTATAGATTTTCTGAAATGTTTTTGCTTTATTTGATCTGCATTATTTATGAGTTTTAGTACAAGGGTGCAAGCACAGCTGGTGACTACTTGATTACATTTAATGAATGGGATTGAGCTATTAACTCTTTGCTTGATTGAGCTTGAAGCTGAGATGACATGTTAAGGTCTGTGGGGGGTTTCATTAAAGATATCAACCTAGTCAATCAGATTGTCACAGGTCAGTAAGTCACTTGCAAGTATCATTATTTAAAACCCTTAAAGCCCCCTCACACGTGACCAAATATAGGCTGACGAAGGGTGACGAATGGGAAAAATGAACGAAATGCATGCGAATTCAACAAAAATTTCCGTCAAATAATGCGATCAGTAACTATTATCAACAAACGGTAAACGAAGAATAATTATGACATGCAAAGGATATTGATTTTTCGGTTCACCTCTGAGAAAATTGCTGCCGAAGGGTGAAGGGTTGATATAACCCAATAAGACGAAGGAAATGTAAGCAATGGTTTGATATGGCGTGCGATTAGAAACGAAGACGAGGGAATAGATCAGGCACTCTTGTTCGTTGTGTCATCTTCTTGCTTCGTTACGGGTTCTTTCGAGATCGGTCCACTTTGGCAAAAGCGCGAAGAGGGACTATGCGCGACAAAAACACTACGAATGATAAACGAATGATTACCGCAGACTAAATAAGAGATGCAAATTCAAACAGATGACCAACGATTTTTCAATTCGTCGGGAAATTTTATACATGTTCAAAATTTCCTCGCGAATTTAAATAATCGCAGCTGTAAGTTCAGAAGGTGTACGTACCCAGACATGAAGGGTAAATATAATTTACTTTCAGTTACCATTGAAAACGATTTAAAAAAAAGGCCTTTCACCAGCCATTGCAAGGCATATTTCAGGCAATTCGGTTAGGTGTGAGGGGGTCTTTAAGCAGTGATGAAACTACTTTAGTTGTGAACATTGACTATACAATGTTAAAAGTACATACTGTATTTCAATAAAGTACTGTATTTAAACCCACCCACCTGCTAAAGGACAGTTTGAATTTGGAGAATGTGAATGCCTCTGTCTCAATTTAGTCCATACCTTTCTAAATCAAGACTAATGTTGCATTATTTATCAAGCTTTTTGTTTGAAACATTATTGAATAGTATTGCATACCCTAATTCATCACCTGTCATAATACACAGTATGCTATCTTCAGTAGATAAAATGTAGTCTGGACTCATGCTGACAGCCAGATAAAGCTGTAACTCTATTTTGTACCCGTCCTATAAAAACGAGGTTTAAACTGTGCCTTTGAATCTTGAATTTACAGAAAGATAATTTTATTGGTGCGTGTGTGTGGAGTGAGGCAAATCTTTTTTGATGAGATAGAAGCATTACAGTGACTATTATAATAGGTTTAAATCCTCTACCTCAACACATCAGAGTCAATTGAATATATGGGCCATTCTTTGCAATAATGTGACCAAAATTATGACAAATCTTGACTTAAATTAGTTATAACTCTCAAAAGTTTATAGATTTAGTAATTCAATATTTATCTGACAGTAACATGTTTCGTCAACTATCATTTGGAAATGTTTCATACTGACAACAGCATGCATGTTTAAGGTCAGAGGTTAAAAGAAGTGTCATGTGTGTGACACTTTGTAGAAGTTACAAGAAGGATCAGTGATTCAGTATGTCAAAACTCCACAATGGCTTTCAAAAAATGAAATGAAATGGATGTAACCCTGTTGTATACTCACAAATGGACATATATCATTTAAAATCCACCTGGGAAATATGGTTTTGGTGTCTTCAACACATGATCTCTGTGAATTCTATAAACACTTATATCTACAAGACTCTACATGAGAATCTGTCATGAACAAAATAAGGATCAAATAATACTTTGGGACTTTTTACAAGGACAGTCAGTGGTTCAGTAAGTAAAAAAATCCAAGATGGCTTCCAAAAATGGAGTCTGAAATGGCTGCTGTTACTTTCAAATGGACTAAGTTCATTTAAAAAATCCACCTGGAAATTATTGGAAACAAAACCGTAACAGAGTTTCATTATTTCTTAACCATTTTCTCTGATTGAGGTATAAAATTTATGAGCAAATAATGAACTTTTCAAAAATGTGGCTTCCTTTTTGAAACTCAGATACCCTCCCCACCAAGTGACTGTTTGGTATCCTTTCTTCAAATTGTTTTTGCTCACCCATGCATAAATGAGGAATATTTTATGTGTTCAGCCAGCTGAGCATTTCAATGATAACTGATAGGTCATTCTTTTGTATTTGTTATAAGTTATGATGAATCATCATTAACATTTTTGTGTGTGTGAGATGCACTGTATAATAGTGGATGTGTCAGCACAAGACATTTTAATGTAGCCGTCACTGATGGCTAATGCCTGGGATAAGACATGGGTCTTTGTGCCTGCAGTCTGATTTTAAAAATAGGCTCAAAAAGCTGGAGTCATCTCTACCTTAATGGCACAAAGATTAAAAAGCTTACCTTGAAGAGGCATCAGTTTGGGTTTTTCTTGATCTTGAATTGAAAAGCAGCTAGCTTTCTCTTTCCTTATTTGTAACATATGGTACTGTATTTGACTTGTTTCACCAAGTAAATATTTAGACCTACCATAGGCAAGTGGTTGCAATATGATTTGGATCAATGCTCATGTATGCTATGAAAATTAAACTAAATGTTTGCTCTAAATACTTGATATAAAATAGACATTTACCTTTTCATGAGCAAATGGTTGATCAAAAAGAGCCAGAGTTTTAATTTATGTTTCCGAATGGAATGCAAAATACATACGGTAGATATGGGCCACTTTTACCCTTTTTACACAGGATTTTCTTAGCCCCGGACTATCGCTAACCCCGTACTATTCTTAACCCCGTACTATTTTTTTCCTTTTCACACATGCCAAATTGTTATTGCTAACTCCGGATAAGCAATGCTTGCTTTTCACACACGAAACTCGCTAACCCCGGACTAGTGGTTTTTGTCAATCATTCGTAGTACAAGTACTTCACTCGTACCTTTTTACACACGCTAAAATTTCCTTAACCCCGTACTATAGGTGGGCTAAATTGCCATTTAGCCCCACCTATAGTACGGGGTTAAGCTTAGCCCACTTTCGTTTTACACTAGCGATCTTAACCCCGTACTATCGCTCTTAGCACCGCAATTGCTGGGATAACCCTGCTTTTTTGCAGGGCCAAAAAATCCCGTACTAAAGGTGGGGTTAGCCCACTTTGCAAAAATGCTGTGTAAAAAGAAAGTGGGCTAAGCTTAACCCCGTACTATAGGTGGGGGTAAATGGCAATTTAGCCCCACCTATAGTACAGGGTTAAGGAAATTTTAGCCTGTGTAAAAAGGGTATATTATGTTCATGTATATCTTAGCTGCAAATTTCAGAGTTTCATATTTCACAAAGTATTTGCCAAAGCCCTATCTTGTATTAAAAAGGAAAGGAAACAAACAAAAACAAAAACAAATATCACATAAAGAAAGGTGCACCCAGGCACTCACCACCTGTGACTTATGATAAATTGTTTTATGATGTATTAAAATAGAGGTGAAAAGGGAAAGCATGATTTAGGCAGTTCAATGCAATTCAACTGATATTCCATTGCAGTCTGAAAATTACATGTATTTAGGTTAACATTCTAAAGTATCATTTTTATTGTAGTTGCAGGTGTTTCAAGTAAGACCATCATACATACACACATGCATTCACATATCACAGCTTGCAAGCCTGGCTTGGTATTAATGAGCATCCTATTACACTAATATTTAAGTATGTCAAATCCATGATTTTGATTACTAAAACTGCATATGACATGATTTATGGTAATAGAAACAGACTGAGTTTAATAGATTTATGAATGAATTCATACTGTAGTACCATGAACATTACCTATAGGGACAGTGATTTTCCGTTTCAAAAATTGCCTTTTCTGTTTCAGAAAATCTTAAATTTCATTTCAGCAGTCTTAAAAGCAAAAATTTCCATTTCCCCATGGACTTTGTTTACATGAAAAAGTGACAATGCCGTTTAACACAGAAATCAATGCAAATAGTAACGCATTGATCACAGTACTCCTGCTGGACAAAGTTTGTATCTGCCATTGTACTAACAATGCTTTAGAACCCACTCTAATTGAAGAGTTATAAGAACAAAATATTGTAAGAAACCCACTTACCATGAATACATCCTCACCTTCCACATAATTAGCATTATTTGAGGGTTGAATGAGATTTTATTATTTGATAATTTTGAGACTTCTGGGCTCCGTAACACAAAGGTTTGCGATGGATTGCAAATATAAAGAATCGCACTGATTGGTTCCTGGTCAGTATTTTAAACCAAATGCGCGTGAAACATTGGCATTGATTGGTCAGATCATTTAGCGATTGATCGCTAATCTTTGTGTTACGGAGCCCTGGACATTGTTTGGAGCAGTTGATGATTTTCGCTTATCTGCCATTTGGATTTGAGGATTATATGTACAAAACTTCATTTGATTATAACAGTACTGATTGGTACATGGCTGTATACATGCACGTATCAGTCGCTGACTCAATCATATTAACCCCATATTGCATTGCGTGGTCAGCTGTTTCTTGCCTCATGTCAAAATAAGTTTCACTACCATGGAAAGATCATCAAAATTATGTAAATAATGTAAATTTTGCAACCATTATGTCAATGCACTGTGCACTTTGAGGAAAAATAATTATGTTTTCTGTGATTTTCAGTTTGAAAAGCCACTTTTCGTTTCAAAAGACCGTTTCCGTGAATTCTGTCCGTTTTCCGCGATCGTGCCAAATCACTGTCCGTATAGTTATACCCACCTTTTGCACATGTAAAATTCCCACTCACAAACAAAGTTTTAGCAAAGGCAAAATCATTTGCTGACTGCTTGAAGGTATATGAGTGACATTGTCATGGTGTACAAGCAAGTATCCAGAGTCCAATTTAACAGCACTTGAATCTGCCTGAAAAGTTTGACAAGTCATGCCAACAATTTAGTCTGCTTTTCAAATGCTTTACTCGATTTAAGGGTCTGAATTTGCAGCCTATTAATGCCTTGTATACTGAAGACCCTCTCACTCAGCACGTTTTATATGTGCTAGTTTTTGCATGGAGACTCACTTGTTGATCAAAGTATCAATCAGGTTTTGTGCCTGCAGACTACCCAAAAATAAGGTCACAGTGCACAATTAATGCATTTTTAAATGCATGCATTCTACACGTACATATAGCACCAATAGATTTTCAACTTTTACGGTGTGTGCCTGCACAATCCACCCCTCCCTCTTAGATCCATGCCTGGTGTAGTGATTTTTAAACCTTTGCTATCAATCTGAGGCTTTGGAAAATTGGAGTTTGAATTCCACAACATGAATTTTTAAAGAAATTCATCACAATATTCGACATTCAACCCAGATGTTCATGCGTAGTACATGGGAGTTTATTCCTTGAATTTCAGTGGACTGTACATTTGCAAGTGCCTCAAGGTTAAGCACGAAATGCAAAGTTTGAATTTTAATCAATGCATCCATTTTCACAAGCAACCAAGAAAATAACATCATGATAATAAAAGGGTACTTGATTATGTAATTAATGCGTATATTTATCTGCAAACAAAGTTGTTTATCATGTTTAATTCTTTGTCAGACATTAATATCTCATAATGCATAAAGTCCATATTCTGTAACCATTTGTGTGGAACATACAATGTATTACTATACTAATCTTGCATTGTGGTTTAACGTTTTTGTCACATCTTTGCAAAATTCATTTGTATTGTTTGGTTGTAATAACTAAACTAAATTTTGAAAGGAAAAAGTGAAATTTTAGACAAAAGGCTTGTTTTTTTTTTAATTATTTCTAGCTATATATGTCTATCAATTTTGTTATCTAGAGACTTTGATTTATCAATATCAATATTTATATCAGTGTTTTCTTGATTATTCTTTATGGGATTATTCAAACTCAGAAATATATTTTGCTTTTATAAATTTCAGGAATATGTGGAGATTGTCAGAAGGAAGAGTCCAAAGAAGAGAGGAAAGAAATCAGGAAAAGATGAAAAACAGGTAATTTTGGTGTAATCAAAGAAATTTATACATTTACCTGATTCATATTATGACTAGACCCATCCAAATCGTTATTTCCATTTGTCCTTTTACAGTATCATTTAATTTTTAATCTCTGTTTTTGCTGATTGAATTTTTTCATGATTCTGTAATTTTATTAAAATATTATGCAGTAGATTTCATATATTCAATCATCTGTTGTAGATAACTTCCAATATTTTTTGTGTTCTAAATAATTTTGATGGATTTTCATTGAAGGCATTCCATCTCAGTCCATGTTACCGGTAGCTAAAAACTGTCAGACAATATTGTTTCATGCGTATTCTTAGTTCTTCATTAATTTTTGCAAATTTTGTTGCAAAACATAAAATCATGTTAAAAGAAAGACTTTACTATCGTCAATATTCAAGAAGTTGACAAGTAGTAGTTCAATGATATTAGCGGTCTCAAGTGCTTAGGCTAGAATAACCTACCTGTATGCATGGAGGTGTTTTGAAATACTAATGATTTGTAACAAATAATACCATGAAACAAATTGTTTCATAGACTTAAAATATTAATACACATATTTTTGGTTATTATTTCTTGCTTTGAAGGTGGTTGAATTATGTGAATATTAAATTTTATCATACTGCTGTGTTGGTTCTGTTGATTTTCAATATTTGAACACTTGGTTTAATGCCGACAGTGCAAAGTGTGTGTACAAACATTACACAGTGCGTCCCACAAGTAAGGAAACCCATTTTCAGCGATAGATTTCACAATTATTGGATTTGTTTTTAATATAAATTTGATACTCATAGCAAGAGTGGAATATCATCTCTAATTTGAAATCAACAGGATAGCAAATGGTTCACACATGGTAGATTACAAACAATAAATGGCATATCAGAAATTATTTACGCAGAAACATGTAAATCTGAATCCACTCTCAGTTCAGACATCAGTGAGAGAATCGTAACAAAGAATATAAAATAGATGCTAATAATGAGCTAATCGTCAAATAAGCACGGTCGTCGTGTCATGAACCAGCAGGGTTGGCGGATTTAAATCACGTTGATTTAAATCGTGATTTAAATCGCGATTTAAATCACCATGATTTTTTTAAAAAAATCATTGATTTAAATCACTTCCATTGAAACATGTACAAATCATGGACAAAGTATTTGTTCAATGCAGTTTTAATTCTTCAAGTCAACTGAAAAACTTTGAATTAACTTTATATCAATAAAAGATCAACAAAGTCTTCATATCTACTTAAAACAAATTAAAATCAAATTAATAAAATCAGGTAATTCCTTAAAAACTACAGATGTATGTTGTCAATAGGTACTCATTTTTTGTAAATTATGTCGAGTTTTTCTTCTGAAATTTTACATTCTTTGTCAGTTATTATTAGTCAATTTCTTTCTTAACATAAAGTTTTCACATAATCCAAAGACTTTTCAGAGAGCAGTTTGTAAAAAAAAAAAATATATAATATATAAAAGTCGATGAGAAAAGGTTTGTTGGCAGTTTTCCAGTTTTGATCCTTCGCCTACACATAACTACTTCTGTCATGTAAAATAAAAAATGATACCTGCATGTAATCAACATATTTAACATGCCTCTTATTTCGTATTGTTACATTTATCATACATTTGATGTTTTTAATAACATAATTATAAAAATCACATTAACATAATGTAGTACAGTCATAATTTGACTGTTGAGAAAAGCTTTCTCTTATAAACCTTTTAATTCACTGTAGGCCCGTTTTGAAAGTCCATTTTTGATGCACGTGTACACGGCGTGTTTTTCGGTCGTGTACACGTGTACACGTTGTAAACACTGTGAGAGCGAGTTCTGTTTTCATGTCGACACGGACCGCATCAACATGTCATAAAAAAGGGGTCTATATAGCCTAAGTCACGGTTTTAAAGCTTACCTGATAAGTTTGAAGTTACAATCCACAAAAATTGGTGCAAATTAAAAGTTTACTCGGCTTAGCAGCGCATTAAATTAACAAAGAATGCAAAAGAAAATCAGTGCAGGGCCCTAGCTAGCGCCGACGCTCGTTGGATGCGCATTTTGTATACTGTACCGTACATGCATGCACAGATCGCTGCAGAATAAGTGTAACTGAAGTTATCGATTGATTTTCATTATTATGTTGCCAATTTGAAGAGCGTTTGTTTGTAGGCTTGTAGCACATGTGTGCGAGCGTATAACACGTAAGTTGAAGCGATGATCGCTATCGCAATTGGTGATTCTCAAATTGACTCTGAGTGTGATTGAGCAACGCTTTCGAGCTTTCGAGACCGGAGCAGACCCATTTCGTGGTACAAAAACGTGAGTCTCCAGAAAGAATGTGGATTAAATTGGCGATTTTGGAAGTGAACTCACTCTGGATTAATTGAAATATATTGACATATTAGTATTTAAAACATGTGCAGTGTCTGAGAACTAAGATTTAATGTGAGGCTGTGAGCTTGTTCACTGACTTTGTAGCCCCATGCAAGCTTTATGCAGACGCTACCGTGTACACGGTGATGGAATTTAGTACACGTGCACTGACTTGACCGTGCGTGTACACGTGTACACGTGTACCCGAAACGGGCCTAATTCACTGCAGCCCATTTTAGGTTCAGTGCTACAAATAATGGAAGTTTTGTATCTGCATGTAATAATGGAAAGAGCTCTATAACAACAATTTGCAAAACTCAGAATAAACATTTAACACTGTATTTTAACGTTAAGATGCAGGTACTTCAGTTACAATCATTGGCAGTTGTAAGCTGTGTCTCATTTAAAATAAAATACTTCTTTTTGTAATACATATGTTGTAATTTAAGCAGTTTTGCAGTTTTTATCCTTTAAGTTAAAAGTAAGTAGATTTTTTTTTCATACTTCATGGATCAAACAGATTTTTTTGTAGAGAATATGGGAATAAAAATTGTAGATTAATGTAAAAAAATCACAGTAACAGAATGTAGTATAGTCACCCTTTGACTAAGCTATCTCCTATATTGTTCTCCAAAAATGAGAGTTTTGCATCTATATCTGTAGCAAGAGAAGAGCTTTTTATCAAAAAGATCCTTAACATATACAGTTGTAGTCTCTCTTTGACTATTGTAAAGCTGTGACTAATTGAAAAAAATCATTGATGAGAAATATTTCTCTTACAATATACATGAATACTAGTAATTGGCAAAGGGTTTGTTGGCAGTTTTGATAAGGGATTTTTTCTCTTGGATTTTTTTAAATATTTGAATGAAAAATCCCAGAGGGGAATTTTCTCTACTCACTGGGAATTCCCTATGGAATATTCCTTCATAGGCCTATGTATGATAGAATTAAGTTCAGATACATGATTCCTCAAATTTATTTTTAATTGTCCTTTTTTACTGGATTTTAATTACAAAATATGTGGTTAAGAACAATATTAGGGGTGAAATGTATAACATCAATATTGATGTCATTGTAAGAGTAAGGGGGGGGGGATAATTACCCTTTTTTTCGAAGGAACTTTAAAAAAAACAAAAAAATCAAAAAAATCTGATTTAAATCAAAAAAATCTGATTTAAATCAAATAAATCCGATTTTTTTGATTTTTTTAAAAAAATAAAAAAAATCGCCAACCCTGTGAACCAGTCTTGTCCAATTTTTCTGAGCAACCTGGTTTCGACATTAAAATTTCAAACTTGTCTTGTTCATTAATGCAAGAAGTGTTTATCTCATAGAAGGCATCAATATATAAATGAAATATCATAAATTATATGCCTCTGAAGAATAAAGACATGGAAATCCCAGTTTCCATTTTTCTGGGACGCACTCTATAATCCCTTCTAAATCTGAAGCAGACAATGCGCTGTTAGAAATATTAATATTTTTTTTACTTGATGCTGAATTTTTTTTAGCTATAATTAACAGTGACTATAGTGCCAACTTGCTATAAGCATGAAGTGTTAGATTGTTAAATCCAGAATGAGAAGTCTTCAAGGTTTGTGATTTTCTTGATTAATAAAAAAATAGATTTATTTGATTTAAATCAGATTTTTTTCTCGCCTGCATAGCAGAGCGAGACTATAGGCGCTGCTTTTCAGACGGCGGCAGCGGCGTCGGCGTCGTCAACATTGAAATCTTAACCAAGGTTAAGTTTTTGAAATGTCATCATAACTTAGCAAGTATATGGACCTAGTTAATGAAACTTGGACATAAGGGTAATCAAGTATTACTGAACATCCTGCCTGAGTTTCAGGTCACATGACCAAGGTCAAAGGTCATTTAGGGTCAACAAACTTTGGCCATTTTGGGGTTATTTAAGGTATTGTCATAACTTTTAAAGTTTATGGATCTAGTGCGTGAAACTTGGACATAGGAGCAACCATGTATCCCTGAATATTATGTGCGAGTTTCAGGTCACATGACCAAGGTCAAAGGTCACTTAGGGTCAATGAACTTTTGCCATGTTGGGGGTATTTGAAGAATTGTCAGCATAACTTTGAAATTTTATGGATCTAGTTCATGAAACTTGGACAGAAGAGCAATCAAGTATCCTCAAATGTCCTGTGCAAGTTTCAGGTCACGTGACCAAGGTCAAAGGTCATTTAGGGTCAACAAACTTTGGTAATGTTGGGGGGGTATTTGTGGAACTATCATCATAACTAAAAGTTTATAGATCTAGTTCATGAAACTTGGACATAGGAGCTGCAATGTATTCCTGAATACCCTGTGCATGTTTCAGGAACATGGCCAAGATCAAAGGTCATTTAAAGGTCAATGAACTCTGGCCGTATTGGGAGTATGTTTTGAATTGGCATCATAACTTAGAAAGTTTATGGATCTAGCTCCTGAAACATCGACATAAGGGTAATCAAGTATGAATGATTGTTTTGTGCATGTCTTAAGTCACAACGTCAAAGGTCATTTTTGGTCATTGGACATAATAATTTACTATCATATTAGTGTTTTCTTCTGTGAATAATTATTCATTAGCTTTTTTCAAAGGCAGCACTGCTGCTATATCGAATTGCGTGATGCAGGCGAGACTGCCAGAGGCATACACTTGTTAGAACTTTTCATTATTTTCTAAACAATTTTTTTTTAAACAAAGCACAAACACCAAAAATATAATCCTTTGCACTAACATGAATTTCAAAATCATACATTTCACTACTAAAATTATTCTCAGCTTTCTATTTCATAATTAAATCAAGTCAAAATAGAATTTATAGAAAATATTAACGTCATGGAAATGCCGACATTTTCTGTTGTGTCTGCATCCTCTGGTATAGAGAGCTCAGGATACTGACTGGTTCAATCCAAGTTAAGGAACTGTCTTGGTACAGATCATACTGCATAGTTGGTGTTCCTATTCAAAGCTCTTAACATGAATTGAGGATCAGTTTCTTTGGAAGAATTCCACTCACATTCTCCAAAGAGAAACTTTTTTTATTTTCAGGCCAAGGACTGAAGATCATATGTTAAAGAAAACTGCATTTATTTGTTTGTTTAAACCTCCTTTGTTCTTTGAGACAAAGTTGGAACTCTTTAACTATTTCAAAGCATTGACCTGCAAAGCTCTGACCGATTGGGAAAAAAATTTAAAGTTGATTTGAATGATTTCTTTATAAACTGTCCTCTTAAAACGCTTTTGGATTTGACAGTTTTACTATCAACAAAGAAAATATTGGGAAATTTTTTGTAAGTCCACTTATATGTATGTACATCTTTGGTTTTGCAAGATTAACCTGATATTATTCAATTCAATTCAATATTATTTCAATTACTCTATGAAGGATTTATTTATGTTTTGATGATATAAATGTGATAAAATCTTTTTATTTTGAGTAAAAAAAATAAAACTGCCACAAAAAAAAATTGTCAGACATTTGTACATGTTTCAAAGGAAGTGATTTAAATCATCATGATTTAAATCGGCCAACCCTCGTAGACTTGTGTTTGGGGTTCATGGTATAGATATCACATTTACACATGCATGTCATGTAGTTAGAGTATTGATAATTTAAAATGATTTTTAAAATTCAAAATAGCATAGATAAAATTGATTGTACCTTTATTTACTTATGAAATGAATCATGTAGCAGTTGAATAATTGTCTTAGAACTCATTTTCTTGAAAGAATAAGAAAATGGTTTGATTCTTTGCTTAAATTATAATTGCTGCCATAATAGTATTGCTTTACATCTCTTTTTCAGCTTATTCATTCATTAATACAAGATTTTCTTTGTCCTTCTTTAGTGTAATTTCACTGAAATTAAGCCATGAATACTTTGGTCATCATTTTATTTTAATGATTACTGCTCAAAATGTTGCCAAACCTAGTCAGAAATTTGAACCTTACAATGTTGTATTTTACTTGTGTGATGCCTTCATAAAGCCATTCACCACTGGTATTAGATATTAATAAGTGATGATAAATGTGCGATCACGTCATAATTACTTTATCTACCCCATGCTTTCTTCTACCGGAATTATTTTCCTTCTTCATTTACCCATTATCCACCTGACCATTGACCCTTTACAGGAGACAGATGAGGTTTGTTCAGACATCTTTTGATATATTTTCCTCAATGCTTTTGCTCCTTTTCTTTCAAAATTTAAAGTCATGCATGATGCCTGATTTACACCTCTTCTCATTTTCATAAAAATGTGTGTTTTGCTGTGCTTTCATTGCCTGCATTTTTCTTGCTTGACCAGTGAAATCCTATTTCCAACCTTCAGAGTGTGACTTTATCTTTCATTTTTGAGAGCTACGCTCCTTTTAAATCTATGATTTAATATCTACAGAATTTACGAAACCCATTTTGATTATTTCATACCTTCTGCCGAAGCAGAATATTCATGTATATATATAAATATATATAAGCCAGTATATGATATATATTTGCATTTCATTTCTTTTGATCTAATTTGTCCATAATGTGTGTGTGTGTGCGTGCTTTTGTATGTGTTTACATGTATGTGTGTATTTGGCATATTGTTTATTATTTGACATTTATTTATTTGCTTTTTGGTGTATGATTAAGTAATTATTTTATTTTTATTCACCCAGCGTAATTTCTTCAGTACACAAACTGCTTTTGTAATTCGAGAATTAGAAAAACTAGAAATATTTTAATAACTTTTTCAGAGCATAACTTTTATTTTTGTATTTCTTAATTACATAATTTTGTAACTGCAATTAGATTATCAAATAATATCTTAAAATATTTGGATATGTCCAGAAACTGCAGTTTATTTCGAATATGTTTATTTATTAAGGCTTACTATTTGGATACATACGTTGCTTTTGGTATTTGTAATCTTCTATTTAAAGATGTTTTCATCTTGGGTATCTTTTCTACAACTTGTTAAATGGTTTGGTGAATATAAATGTAATTTATATTACATAATTTGAGGAGAAAAATGTAAACCAAAAGATTTTAATTTTGTTTTAGGATTTCTACTTTTCATTACCATCAATAAATAGTTACTGACTGTTCAGACTTGATCATTTCTTTTTTTCCCTAGGCTGTTTCAAGCTTTATAACTTCTTTTTGCTAAAGCTGTTCCAAACTTTATCCACCCGGCTGTTCCAAATGTCTTCTGTATACTAATACAACAAATGAACTGTTAACATGTCACGGTCCGTAAAGAATAAAGCATATTTCACTTTCACAAATCTTAAGCATTGATCGTGCGAAATTATGATTCCTAATTTTCTTAAATTAGGGCTTGTAATGTACATGTGTACTGTTAGTACTTTCATCATATTTAAGATGTTACATTTGATAGATCATAATCAGAACAAAAAACTTCAGAAAGGTATGCAATTATATATGCTTGCAATTCAGATACATTCTAATACATAGCTACCATTTACCTGTATTTATATTGCATTTGTTCATTAATTGCATTTACCTTGCATCTTTCTTTGCTGCTTTATACATGCATTATAAAAATGAACATGATGTCATTGAGTATGTTTTTTATGCAGTGTTAACGAACATTCATGAGCTGGTGTAAGTTGAGTCAAGTGTGCAAAAATAATTAGGAGGAAATAAAGGTCAACATGGAAGTGAGAAAGAAATATCTTTCAAATGTTACTTGATGTTTACCCCCCCCCAAAAAAAAAAAAACAAATTTTAATTTAAATGTGATAAACTCATTTTTTTAAATATTTTTTTCACTTGTAAATACTTTAATGAATAAACAAGTCTATTTCTTTTAGCTTACCATTGTTCCAGAAAAATAAAATAGGTGGTTTTTGTCTCACCCACCAGAGGTGAAGGCGAGGCTTAGGGATCCAAATGTCGTCCGTCCGGCGTCCGTCACAAACCTGTAATGGCACATAACTCCAAAACCGTAAGTTGCTTTTCAACCAAACTTGGATGGTAGATGAACTTGGGGGACCTGTATGTTATGCTGCAGTCGGAGATCACATGGTAAGGTCAAAGGTCGTTTTCAGGTCAACGTTAAAGTTTACATGCAAGACTCTCTTATGACACATTACTCCACAACCGCAAGTCGCTTTTCAACCAAACTTGGATGGTAGATTGACTTGGGGGACCTGTATGTTATGCTGCAGTCAGAGATCACATGGTAAGGTCATTTTCAGGTCAACGTTATAGTTTACATTGAAGACTCGAGCTTATGACACGTAACTCCACATCTGTAAGATGCATTTCTACCAAACTTGGATGGTAGATGGACTTGGGGGGGGGGCCTGAATGTTATGCTGCAGTCAGAGGTCACATGGTAAGGTCAAAGTCGTTTTCAGGTCAACGTTAAAGTTTACTTGCAAGACTCTTATGACACCTAACTGGGCAACCGTAAGTCGCATTTCCACCAAACTTGGATGTTAGATAGACATTGGGGACGTGCATGTTATGCTGCAGTCAGAGGTCACATGGTAATTCAAAGGTCATTTCAGGTCAACATTAAAGTTTACATGTAAGACTCTCTTATGACACCTACCTCTGCAACCGTAAGTCACTTTTCAACCAAACTTAGATGGTAGATGGACTTGGGGGACCTGCGTGTTATACCGCAGTTGGAGGTCACATGGTTAGGTCAAAGGTCATTTTCAGGTCAACATTAAGGTTTACGTGCAAGGCTCTTATGACATGTGTCATTCCATCCCAGTCATTTCACAATCAAGATTTGATACAATTCTCTTGCGTGCCCTCGCTAATCACAATATTTCTTGTTATTTTCATAAGTGGGCGAGACACGAAATTGCTTTTGCCTTGTTTATTAAAACAAATTGTGTTTATGTTACACAGTTGATAAAAATAAAAATTGCAAGACATTTTGATAGAAAGTACCCAAAATATTTCAGGAAAAGTGGTTTTAAAGTTCATTGTGTCAAATGTTATGTTTTCAAAATTGATATAAAGGTGAAATGGCTTCACAATTATATGTCATGTGATATATTCTTAATACAGAACTTACATGTACTGTATGTACATGTAAGTATTATTCCTCACTCATTTTCTTCATTTAAGGTAAATGTTTATTTTTTTTATTCCCAAAGTGGCTTGTGAAGTTGTGATGTCTAGAAATAGGATTAAATAATGAAATGGTTTGCAACATGTGCATCAGCACATGCTACCTATAATACCTAGGTGTGAGAGGCACTTGCTCTGTATTTTAAAGCCAGTATCCTTTTCTCCTTTTCAGCATCTTGTTGGAGAAGGTGCAGGTACCTCCTACCAGACCATGGACCCCACCCCTCAGCAGACCCAAGAGGATGCTACTGATGGTGAAGTTGGGACCACCGGAGCTGAATCTGCACCTACCAGTGGGGATGAAAGAGGGGCACACAAGATGAGTGCCTTCACTACCTTACTTGGGTTCCTAACCAAACAGAGCTATATCGTGGGTCTTATACTTATGATGGTAATCTCTCACCTTGTTTCTTTGAAATATTTGTAAATTTGGTTGCTTTATTGCGAAGACATTCCCCTTCAGATTAGCTTATGGATATTGCAAAGAATAAAGATCACCATATATCATTCTTTTGTGATGATATGCAATCATTGTTATTGGTTTTCACATTTTGTCTGTTAAAGGGTAAGTCTACCCCAGCAAAAAGTGGATTTGAATAAAAAAAAGTCCAACGAGCATAATTTTGAAAATTACAGTGAAAATCGCATATGAAATAAGCAAGTTATAACATTCTTAAGTTTCACTTGTTTTTCATAAAATGTTCATAATAATATAGTGATTTGAAAATGAGAGAGTCAATGATTTAATCACTCACTATTTTTGTTTAATGTAATTATACAAAATTTAGAATATTTCAGTTTTTGCCATGTGACAATGAGGAAGGATCTTCATGAATTACATTAGGCTGCAACAGTGGCAGTCTCGTATATCTCAGGAAGATTCAACCTAGTTTCACATTAATGAAGAAAAATAAAGATATTTCATTTAATATAATACAAAAGAAATAGTGAGTGGGTGATGTATGTCTTCAATTCACTTATTTGAAGACAGACCTGGGCCCTGTTGCATAAAAATGATTTTATGCATCAGGGCCCAAGATGTGAATATAATTGTTTTATGAAAATAAATGAAACTTTAAAACGTAATAACTTTCTTATTTTACATCTGATTTTCAGTATTTTACTAGTTTGATTTTCTCTTTTCATTCAAATGAACTTTTTACTGGAATGGACTTGCCATTCAAGGGATATGCAAGTCATAGTAAGAAATCAACAAAATATATATTTATTGACTTGTAAATCAACTATAAATTCCCTGCAAAGCCCCCTTGGTCCCCGTAAAATACCCTTGAGATTATGTATTGTGCTTTCACATCTAGTTTTATTTTTCAATGTTCTTAAGAATAATTTTGATAATCTATTGATTTCTTCTGAATTGTTAAGGATATGCGGTGCATGAGTTTCTATGTAATGTTGTAACTTGTTTATATGTTTTTTTTTAATGTTTGTCAGTGATTAATATACAGTACTTCCTAACTTTGTTCTGTATTTTTGTTTTGTATGATTAGTTTTTTAATCACTATTTAATGCTTTTATCATTATTGTTCTGCCCAAGGTATCTTTGATTTATAATTATACAAATGTGATGTTCTTCAGGCTGGATGTGTTTAAGATTCATGTTTGTAGATGGTATACACAGATACATGTACAGATAATCATCAGTGTTCTAGCTAGACCCATTTTAGGGGTGGTCCCTATTTCATGGAATTACAAAGTATTTTTAGGCTGAGTTTGTGGTCTTAAAGCCCAAAGTGAAGGAACATCATTTTAATAACAATATGAAATTGACAAATCATTGAAAATAGATAAAAATATTTAATGTAAATTATGTAAATAAAACAAAATTAAAGATGGATATGAATGCAAGTCCAATTCCTCTTTGCATTAAGGATTAAGTTTTGAAACACTTTTAATTTGAAGTTAGTGGTGGATGGAAGAAGTGCGTTTTCTAGTGAGTGGTGATCCAAAATCTTCTGTGACAGTTGGGCTCAACCACTGTTGTCCACTGTAGCTATAACAGTGATTATCATGACACCAGTCATTCAACAGCTCTTGAACAAAAGTAATATACAGTGCGTATCAAAAAAAGTTTACACTTTGAAAAAGCCCTGGGAATTAAAAAATATACAACAGATGTGTAATTTTCTCACATACATTCTTGGGTTTGGGTCTCATCTATCCAATGAAAGTAAAAGTTATGACAGAATGTTACACTTGAGTGAGCACTGCCCATTTTTTTAAAGCTCGCAGAAATCTGTTTGCGCAGAAATGCTAGTTTTCACACGGATTCAAGGGGGAAGGGCGAAATCAAATTTACCCTGCGAAATATTTCTTATACATTTCCCTTGCAATTTTAGTCAATTAAAATAAAATAAATACATTCAAGCATTTTGGAACAATTTTGCAACCCAAATTGAAATTTAAACACAATGTAAGCACAAAATTTAAACACAATGTAAGCACAACCTTTACCCTTTTTGTGCCAGCTGGATCTGCGGACATAACTGAATCTGAACAAAAGTTTATATCAGACATATACAGCATTTTCCCACTAAATTTTTATCATTTAAAGTGGGTTTGCATTTTATTTTTCATGTAATACTTGTTTCTCCACACTTTTCCCAAGCTTGACAATGATTAACAAAATAAAAACCAAACCTGAGCCATTTCATTTAAATCACAGCTCAGTGTAAAACAATTATCATCACGAGGGCCTCGGTGTGTTCGGAGTGGGGTGGGTCGCAATGTATTCTTCGAAGAGGTTTGGGCAAGGAAACAGGTTAAAAAAGGTAAAAGATATCTTCAAATGAATTTTACTAGCTAAATTCCACATGTTCTTCATGATTAAGGACTACTTTTATTCGCATAACTATTTCAAGGTTCTGCGCAAATCATTTTTTACTAACTTTTCAAAAGTAAGTGGTGCTCACTCAAGTGGAAATATATTTTTCGACAGTTATATTGTAATTTGCTTAAATGGATCAGTACCAATGTTAAAATGTGGAAAAATCTTCAGAATATTACAAGTGTATAATTTTTCAGGATTTTTTTCGAAATTGTGTAAACTTTTTTTTGATACGCACTGTATATCAGATATACAGATCACTTAGGGATCCAAATGTCGTCCGTCCGTCACAAATCTAATGACACATATCTCCACAACCGTAAGTCACTTTTCAACCGAAATTAGATGGTAAATGGACTTGGGGGACCTACATGTTATGCTGCAGTCAGAGGTCACATGGTAAAATCAAAGGTCATTTTCAAGTCAACGTTAAAATTTACATGCAAAACTTTCGTATGACACCTGACTCCGCAACCGGAAGTTACTTTTCAACAAAACTTGGATGGTAGATGGACTTGGGGGGACCTGCATGTTATGCTGCAGTCGGAGGTCACATGGTAAGGTCAAAGGTCATTTTCAGGTCAACGTTAAAGTTTACATTCAAGACTCTCCTATGACACCTAACTCCGCAACCGTAAGTCACTTTTCAACCAAACTTGGATGGTAGATGCACTTTGGGGACGTACATCATGTGCTGGTAAGGTCAAAGGTCATCTTCAGGTCAACATTAAAGTTTACGTGCAAGGCTTTTATGACAAGCGTTATTCCATCCAGTCATTTCACAATGAAGTTTTGATACAATTCTGTTCTGTGCCCTCGCAAATCACAATATTTCTGGTTATTTTCATAAGTGGGCGAGACACAAAATCGCTTTTGCCTTGTATATTATTCTCATTCTATAAGATTCTTTATAATTCATTATTTTATGAAAAAAATTAATGTTCTCCAAAATGCATGTATAATTACATGTAAATAAATCCTCTATAGTCTCTATGGGTGATATTCTAAGTGAATTTGGCTTAATTTCATAAAAATTATCAATTTAGTCTTCATGGAATGCTACGTTTGGTTTGTATTCATTATTTACAACAAATGTAATTGAATTTGTACTTTTTAAAATTCATTTTTGATATGTTATCTATAATTAACTTTTTGGATACATTTCAGTGCAAGATTTAAATTTATGTATTTGATGAATAAGCTGGCCACAGGCCACAGGCTTATCAATTCTACTTTTTTATATGTTGTCTTGTTTCATTGTATTGTGGTTGATTTATTCTCTGTATGATTTGGTCCTTTAGTTTGTTTTATTATTTGTCAGTCTATCCATTTCCTTTTCTAAAAAGTTACAACAGAGGCACCTTTTTATGCTGGTCATGATGATGGTAAAGGAAAAAAAATGTTTAAGTAATGACTTAAAAATATATGCATTACCTTAGCAATCATTGCTTGTCACTCCATCCCTGTTGCTGTAATGCTTGGGACACTCCTTTGTGTAAGTCAATGTGCACTGTTCCATAGCCCTACTTGATTATATCCCTCACATTTAGTTTGTCTGCATTGGGCTTCTATAGCACAAATGAATACAGTCATGTAGTTTCCACTACAAAATCTGGAAGAGGAAAAAAAAACGTCTTTTGCCAGGATACAGTAATTTTCAGAATCCACAAATTCCTGGTAACGCCATCACAGCAATGTGTGTGATTCGTCGATTGTTATTCCACAGGCACGGTGTGGCTGGTATGGCGTAGTGTACTGGATACAGTCTGGGGCATGAGTGCATTACCCACAGTTTGGGCTAGATCTTTGAAAGACATTATATATTGTATAATATCTTGCAATTTTTGAAAGTAACAATGAATTGCATAACTTCACCATTTGTATCGATCAAACAACATTCACGTTGGACTTTCATCACCATCACCAAACTGCAAGCATTGTGTGATGTTATAACGCAACAATACTCACGGTCATTCAAAGAAGATGCCCAGACTAGTTTTTCGTTAATTCTTAAAAATCATAATCATAAAAGCTATACAGAGAAAATTTAGTTTTGATAGTTTAAATAATATAAACTAGTTAATAGTGTAGGCCTCGGTTATTAAAAAGTCTGTTTAACCACACTTTATTGGGTATAGATGCCTACATCTGTGTTTGAGCATTACATATCAGTCTTCGAGCCAAATTCCCAATGGTTCGAATGAAGCATATGATAAATGAAACATCATACAAATTTAGATACAGAGCATGAGTTTAGTATGATCCAAAGGGATTTATATTATGACATCCTGGTATATATTGAATGGACATTTGTATACTTATTTAATTCCAGAAACAATCTCAAATCCATAAAAATTATATTGGTTTAGATCATTGTGCTTGTCCTATAGTTTATAGTCAATGTGTTTTATTTGTACAACTCTCTTTGTCATATCTTTCTATGCTTGTTACTGTATTTAACTAAACACACATGTATGTACGTTTGTTCAGTGTTTGTATTTGTTTATTCAGTGACATTGGAAAAATAGGTAAGCCTGTTTATCGGTACATGTTTAAAAACAGCAGGGAAGAATTTGATGGTCTCCAAATCAATTTTGAAAAACCAAGAACTCTAGACTTCTCAATTTACCTCAGTCTGCTGTAAACCTTGATGAATAGAATTGTCTGGTTTAAGGACTTGATTTTTTTTTATTAAGAATGTGAGTTAGCATTATCCCTCAAAATTCTATGATGAAGAATATTACAGATGAAATAAGATTTTAAGGCTTTTTTGTAGCTAAATACAATATGAATTTTCTACTTTGCCACAGATTCCCAGCACCTCTAATTGATGTTTCATGTGTTATATTATCCATAGGCCTGGAGTATTATCTATTTGAGTTGGATCACCTTTGTGCTTCTTCTATGGGCTCTTCTCATCTGGATTGTCCCTATCAGTACCACAAGGAATCGCTGCCTCTACACATCACCCCTCCTGGTCTTCTATGCTGAAGCCATCATTATTATCACCTTCGTCTATGGTCTTGAGACTAACCTACCTGAGAAGGCCAGCGGTATTGATCTCAAAGAAGTTGGTCTTAGACATTACAAGTACCCTTTTATTCCTCTACTTGTGGAGGTGAGTCAGCAATATTGATGTAGTTATTGTTCATTCCAGTTAATTAAACTTTGATTTGGTAGATGGCTCCTGGTCAAGCCTGTATTAACATCTTGAACACCTGCTGTACTTAATATGAATCTATTGGATAATAAAACTAGGACCCTTTTCACAAGCACTTGCAATCAATCACAACTCCAAAACAAAACTTCTATGAGAAGTGTACATGTGGTAGATGTAAGTCTGATTTTTTTTTAGTTGCATTTAAATGCAATATTTATAAACCATCAACGGCAAAAGCTGCATCTTATCTTTTATTTTTCCCCATATATTTCATGACTAGAATATGATTGATGTACCGTATAAAAGAAATTATCCATAAAATAAAATTATAATCCATATACTGGATTAGAATTTTATTATCGCTTGGGGGATGTGTCATTTTATTTCAAATTTTTAGCTTGTAATGTGGATTAGAATGAAATATTCAAAATGTCTATCATACGCACATTGAAATACAGTCAAGAAACAGTGAACTAACAATGATGGTATTTGTTGATCTCTCCTTCACATAGATGGCATTTACTTTGATGTTCTGGCTGACATTGCGTCAATTCCTGAGGGAGCAGAAGCTACGTAGGCACAACGTTGATGAAGGCATTGTTCTTCAGCCATTTGGTGTCATTTTCTCTGGTCCAGAAGAAGAAGTGATGTGTAAGTAAAATTCTCTGCATCTCAAAGTAACTGCCATGTTATAATGACATCAAGGCAACTGCAGTTTATTCTGGGATACTGCATATTTGCACAAATTTGGTTGAGGTATTACCATATTTTGGGTTATTGCTTGGACTCTGTGGTGGTGATTTTTCTGGTAATGAAAACATGCTCTTTGAAAAGAAGTATAACCATATTACCATATTTTGGGTTATTGCTTGGACTTTACGGGGTGATTACGGTGATGATTGAGGACCACTCGGTAGACCAGCAGCACCATGATTGTTGCTGCTGAGTAGGGCCATCCTCCATATGTCAATTTCACATGTATCATTTTAAATGTATTGTTATTCATTTTCAACAAAAATCAATTCAATTCAAGTAACATTGTCTCAGGATAGGGTATGCTCATTTAAGGACATAGTCACAAACAAAGGATGTTTTAATAACCCTGAAGCCCATTTCATAAAGAGTTATAACCAGCGAAAAAAATACACGGGGCGGCGGGCAAATTCGCCCCGGAAATGCCTAAAGTCGCCCTCGAAATCACCCAAAATCATGCTTTCGGGGCGACATAAAATCTTAATGTCGCCCCCGAAATTATTGCCGAGCAATAACAACTTAGCGGCCCACGAGCACCATATGCTCAAGCTCCACTTAACATTTAAATATAATCAAAAATCCGCACTCAGAATCATGGACAAGCCTTGGAAAAAGCGAGGAGCACAGTTTCAAATTCCAAAATTGCATCTTTTCCTGTACCATGTTTTTCCATACAAATGTTATGAAAAAAAAATCAACGCAACGGTCGGGAAACGGTTGCATGTATAGGGGTCCATTATGCCTACCACCATGTGTAATTTACAATGCACTTTTCCACTACAATTCTGTGATGAAATAATTCGAATTACACTGGAAATAAATCCAAGAGTCTAGTAACCTCGTGTTGGCGAGTTGTCATTCGGCTTTGCTTTTCAAAACGGCCTAGTAACATCCAAAATAACTTATCGTATTTGCTAATTATAACTTAAAAATCATTTGTTTTATTTTTCTAGGGGATAAGGTAAATATCAGGCAATAAATCATCAAACAAAGCTCCATCTATTTTACAAGGCCGGTGGGAGGCTCACGCATTGGCGCTAGCTAGCTAGCCAGCCTGAGCTCTGTCTCTCTGCCAGAGCTCTGGGGGACAATTCGCTCAGTAAAGGCCTTAATGATGGTGATTTTCTGTTTCAGACAGAATTTACACTTTGGGTATATTATTCAAAACTGCCAACAAAGTTTGATGATTTCTTCATTGTCATGTATATTTAAGTATTAATGAGTTCATTCTCACCAAATTTAGACTCCCCCATAGAGAAGTGCAATTTTCGTGGAGATCTGCGTTTTCAAAGTACTTCTGGAAAAGTTAGGGTATGTGGGCCTTAATCACATGGCCGAGTACAGGTTATTGTACTAGAATAGATGGAGTAGAAATTAGATATTGAATTCATTTATATCCAAGTTCAACTCACAGTCACACCCACAGAAACACACCCACATCCAAGATTCTAAGTATGAAAAAAATAACTTTAAAAAACCTACAATATTAAACAATAAGTAATAATTCATTAATAAGTGAACAGGTATTCCTCAAAATACAAAAACGTAGCATTTGAAAAGAGCCCCCCAAATACAAAAAGTAGCCCCTGAAAGGTAGAAATGGAGCCCCCGAGATTTTACAAAAAATTGAAAATGGAGCCCCCCAAGAAAATAATTAATTTTTTCCCTGGTTACAACTGGTAAATTTGCCTTTATTATGGCAGCTACCATGGTAACAGGGCTCAGCAGTCAATCACAATGAGGGTCGTGATTGGCTGCTGAGCCCTGATACCATGGTAGTTGCTGTAACAAGAAAGTTACAACAGTTGTAAATCCTTTATTAAACAGGCCATGGAGTGACTTGAAATTCTGTAATTATGATGATCATAAAAAGCACAAGCAGATTAACTGTTTCCATATTGATCAGGTGTGGCATTTATTTGTGAAATGAAGAGCTCAGAGATTCTCACTGAGGATGTATTCATTGTATGTAATTCTCTTTGGTCATATTCTTTCTTTTCTGCTACAAAGCAACGGACGTGGATGGACATCATCTACACCGTGGCCACAGTGTCACTATGACATTCTTGGGTCAAACTCTTAATGCTTTACTTGCCAAGTACTGGATCCTATTATGTGGTCTCATGTTCCTCATCATCAGCCTTCAAGGGACTGTGGATATCTTCAAGACCATCTATATGTTACTTTTCTTGATACTGCTTAATATCTTTATGGTAAGATCCTTGACATTGATTAATTAAATGAAGATAAGTCTCTTGTTGCTCATTTCAAGTTAGGACTTTGTTTATACTTTCTGTCTTTCCTCTGCCTTCAGTGGTATTGCATTTTTGTCTCGCCCACCAGAGGTGAAGGCGAGACTAAAGGATCCAAAAATGTTGTCCGTCCGTTGTCCATGGCATGTCACATGTCAAGGTCAAATGTCATTTTGAGGTCAACGTTAAAGTTTATGTGCAAGACTCTCTTATGACACATAACTCTGCAACCGTAAATCACTTTTCAACCAAACTTGGATGGTAGATGGACTTGGGGAGCTGCATTTTATGCTGCAATCGGAGGTCACATGGTAAGGTCAAAGTCCATTTTGAGGTAAATGTTAAAGTTTACGTGCAAGACTCTCTTATGACACATAACTTTGCAACCGTAAGTCACTTTTAAACAAAACTTGGGTTATAGAGGTATTTACAGGACCTGCATTTTACGGTAAGGTCAAAGGTCATTTTCAGGTCAACGTTACATAGGGACAGTGATCATCCGTTTCTAAAAATCGCTTTTTCCATTTCAGAAAATCTTAAATTCCGTTTCAGCATGTCTGAAAACGGAAATTCTGTTTCCTCAGACATTGTGTACATGAAAAATTAGTACCGAGACGATTCCATTTTACATAGAAAATTGATACGTAATGAGTACCGTATTTGCCGGCGTAAAGGCCGCGGCGGCGTATAAGCCGCACCCCCGATTTTGCGAATCATCTGTGAAAAAAAATGCATGACAGAATTCCCGGCGAAGTCGGACAAAATCTTGGTTGGAAAATTGTTCAATAATCGCCGCGGAATGGGAAATAATAAACACGCATGCTTTAATTCTTCTAACTTACTTCCGTATTTCATCTTTTTCGGAAGGCGACGCAAGGAGAATAATCCACCATCGACGTGAAGAAGCGGCCGTGGTAATCAAGCGCTGCAGAGGTACGAGAGCTGCGGAGGTAAACAAGCGTGGCGCGGCGAAGATAAACAAGCGCTGCGGAGGTAAACAAGCGTGGCGGAGATAAACAAGCGCTGCGACGGTAAACAAGCGTGGCGAATGTTTTATTTCTTTCAATTAACTCTTCTTTTCTTACAAATAAAGTTGAATAAATACACCCCGAAATACACAAGCACGGGCTGTGTTTCAATGTTTGTTTTTATTAAAGTCGGCGATGTCGTATGAGAGAGAAATAAAGACTGAGAGAGAGGTAAAGACCTAGTGAAATAAAGACATTGGCGGCGGAAGCCCAAAAAATTAGAGGGGGTCTACCTGAAATTTTGTGATGGACAAATGTAAAATAATTTGACAAGCAAAAAAAATAATAAAAAAATAAAAAAGGCCATGTCAACCTAAATTTTAGGGGGGGACAAGAGACATTTTAAGGGGGGTCCACCAGAATTTAGGGGGGGGGACGCAGGAAACAAAATTGACAAGCAAAAAAAAAGTTATCAATTTAGGGGGGATCGTACTCATCTCAAATTGTAACAATGTAACAAATGTAAAATAATTTGACAAGCAAAAAAAAACAAAAGGTCAACCTAAATTTAAGGGGGGAAGAGACATTTTAAGGGGGTCCACCAGAATTTAGGGGGGACGCAGGAAACAAAATTGACAAGCAAAAAAAAAGGTTATCAACTAAAAATTTAGGGGGGGATCGTCCCCCCCATCTCAATTTTTTTGGGGACCTGGATGCCCCCCCCCCCCCGCTTCCGCCGCCTATGAATAAAGATGAACACTGATTCTTTCTTGGACGTTTGTGGTCTTGAAAAAGACCGTTATTAATTCACGCACAAAGCAATTTCAAATGACATACCTTGTCATGTTCCCTCGATCTCTTCCTGAGCGGGAAAATATTGAAGGCGGCATGATATCTTTTTTTAATACTTACGCTATTTTTCCACCTGCAATAGAATATTAAATTGCATGCAAACATCGTGTATCACCGTGTCATCATTATTATCGCACGCAAATCGTGCATCATAAATCATCATTTACTATTGTCAACATAAACATGCTCTATCATCCTCGTCGTCATCATCATCATAATCCAGAATGCCTAAATCTAAATCACTCATCTCAATGTTGTAACTTTAATTATCATTTTCAAATAGCAATTCATTGACACAATCGTACTTATATCATTATTGTCACCATTATCATCACATAATTCATCCAAAATATTATTCACAACCAACCAGCCTAATCAGATCATCACCACTACCGCCATTTCCCGCAGCAGACCACAGCACACATCGTAAGGTAGGTTTTTATTATTATTTATTGGCCGATGAGACTTGGAGATGCAAAACAAAAAAAAAGATCAAAAGGTAAATATTTTCATTTTATTTTCCATTACGATCGATGACGATGTAAAAATAAATTTGAAAAATGTAGAGCGAGGTGCTGGTGCTGCTAATCTTCCTGGCTCCTGCAAGGAAGATAGAAATGAAAACATGTTAAATCAATGTTCCACATAATTTCATAAATAATTGCTTTTTGTCGACAAAAGTCTACCATTGGATCGCCGCGAACAAGCTGCCTGCAATTGGCAAGTACCCCGCATACGGTGCGAGCGCTAGAGCGCGGAAGCCATGCAAAAAGCGCATTGCAAACGTATTAAACATGACATTGCCGGCCCCAGACAGAGTCAGATCGCTGGCACGGTCTCTGAGCTCTACTGCGTTTATGGAAACAAATTTACACCTAAGCAGAATTAAATTTGAGAAGTAAGATATCACGTACCGGTACTGAAAATGTTTGATTAAATAAGTCAAGATTTTTACTGTTTCATCCTATAAACGCGCTGTTTTAACTACCATTACAATGAAAGCGTCACTGTAGTCCCATACGTACGCACACGCGTTCGCTGGACGCACCAGCGTTCGCTGGACGCGGCTTTTGACTATCGTCACGTATAGGCCTCACCCCGACTTTGCTTCATTTTCTCATCAAAAAAAAGTGCGGCCTATACGCCGGCAAATACGGTAACAATGTAATAATGCTCGCGTTGGTCAAAATTTGTATCTGCCACTGTACTAACGTTTTAAAATCAATTTCAGTTGAAGAGATTCGAGTACAAAAACTATTTAAAGAAACATAATAAACATGAATACATCCTCAACTTTCACATTATTAGCATTATATTTTGGGTAAATGAGATTTTTCCCTGTTTTGGGATTTCGGACATTGTTTTGAGCAGTCAACGACTTTTGCCTATCAGCCATTTTGGATTTTATAAAGCGATCATGATATGACCGAATGCAGAGGGCAGCAACACACCACCATGTTTCTGCCTTTCTATATGTGGACGTGAGTGTAAACTAATTTCTATACGATCGAGTGATGGAGGAGCTGGAGTGCAGTCACGATGTGTGGATTGTCATGATTGTTGTAGCGAAGTGAGATCGTGTTTTTGTCTCACCTGCGAAGCAGAGTGAGACTATAGGCGCCGCTTTTCCGACGGCGGCGGCGGCGGCGGCGGCGTCAACATCAAATCTTAACCTGAGGTTAAGTTTTTGAAATGACGTCATAACTTAGAAAGTATATGGACCTAGTTAATAAAACTTGGCCATAAGGTTAATCAAGTATTACTGAACATCCTAAAAGAGTTTCATGTCACATGACCAAGGTCAAAGGTCATTTAGGGTCAATGAACTTAGACCATGTTGGAGGGATCAACATCGAAATCTTAACCTGAGGTTAAGTTTTTGAAATGTCATCATAACTTAGAAAATATATGGACCTAGTTCATGAAACTTGGACATAAGGTTAATCAAGTATCACTGAACATCCTGCACGAGTTTCACGTCACATGACCAAGGTCAAAGGTCATTTAGGGTCAATGAACTTTGGCCGAATTGCGGATATCTGTTGAATTCCCATCATAACTTTGAAAGTTTATGGATCTGATTCATGAAACTTGGACATAATAATAATCAAGCATCACTGAACATTTTGTGCAAGTTTCAGGTCTCATGATTAAGGTCAAAGGTCATTTAGGGTCAATGAACTTTGGCCGAATTGGGGGTATCTGTTTAATTACCATCATAACTTTGAAAGTTTATTGGTCTAGTTCATTAAACTTGGATATTATAGTAATCAAGTATCTTTGAACATCCTGTGCGCGTTTCAGGTCACATGACCAAGGTCAAAGGTCAATGAACTTTGGCTGAACTGGGTGTATCTGTTGAATTACCATCATAACTTTGAAAGTTTATGGATCTGATTCATGAAACTTGTACATAAGAGTAATCAAGTATCACTGAACATCCTGTGCGAGTTTCAGGTCACATGATCAAGGTCACAGGTCATGTAAGGTCAATGAACTTTGGCCATGTTGGGGTTTTTTGTTGAATAACCATCATATCTCTGTAAGTTTATTGGTCTAGTTCATAAAAAGTGGACATAAGAGTAACCATGTATCACTGAACATCTTGTGCGAGTTAGAGTAGTATTCAAAGTCAGCACTGCTGCTATATTGAACCGCGTGGTGCAGGTGAGACGGCCAGAGGCATTCCACTTGTTTCCAATTGATATTCGTATTTTGTTGAGGATTTGGGAGTAATTTCTGTTGCTATTTCTGTGCATTTTGAGAAAAAAAACGTATTGAAAAAAAGCCACTTTCCGTTTCAAAAGGCTGATTCTGTGAATTCCGGCCGTTTTCCGTAATCTTGGAAAATCACTGTCCGTAGTTAAAGTTTATGTGCAAGACTTATGACAAATGTTATTCCATCCCAGTCATTTCACAATGAACTTTTGATACAATTCTGTTGCGTGTCATTGCAAATTGCGATATTTCTGGTTATTCTCTCAAGTGGACGAGACACAACATCGCTTACTTTTTTTGAAGCGCCACATTTCTTGTTGAGAATCTATACTGCTCCACTATCCATTACGCAAACCAGCAATGTATCAGCGAAGGGGGTCCAGATGCCCCTGGTGGGGGTCGAGGGGGCAGAGCCCCCAGAAGTTTTGGAATATGAGGCATTTTAAACTGCCCAGAGGGGCTCTAATTGATATCAACAGAAGAAATACATATGCCAACAAACTACACAATATTAACATTAAAAGAAAAATGACCAGTTACTTACATGATACCACTAGTTTAGAATGTTCTGCACCAGAGCTATTGGCTGAAGCAATTTAGTGGCGTAATGAGTAAAAAAAATGAGTGGGCTAGATATGGCAGCTGAAGCAAAAATATTGAACTTTTCAATACAAAAATCTTTATTTGGACTTAATATTAAGAGAATAATGCAATGTTCCACTCTTTCCCTTTCCCTTTTTTTCCTTTTCTCCTTTTTTCTTGGCTGTGAAACACTTGGGGACCCTAATCCCCAATCAAAATTTCTCGCCGTTGAAATAGAATAGAATAGATCCTACAAACGGGGTTTTCAAATCGCTTGTGTGGCACATAAACTTTGTACAGCATAGAATAAATAAAAAGGAGAACACCATCGATCCTCCATAATAGGGGTTATTGAGTGCTAAATTGGACAAAATTAGAGAAAATCAATTAGCAATTAAGTGTCAAGAAAAGAGTTTTTGTTTTCTCTTTGTATTAAAATGATCACCTAATCCTTATTTACAGGTTACTGATAGATACATTTTTTCTCACCAATTTTTCCTTATTTTTCCTTTTTTTTCATACCGGTCCCCAAGCGCCACTCCGCAAAGCTTGGTGCGCCACAAGTGGCGCGCGTGCCACCATTTGAGAATCCCTGTTCTAGAATCTATTTCAGCTTGCGGTATACAAGTCAATCATAAATTTGTGTGTTGATTTTATACAAACAGCTCAGTTGCAGATCTTTTGACAGAGGCCTGAAGTAAGTCAGTCTGTCTCTTTATCTATTTAAATCTTTCTTTCTTCTATCTACAGCTCTCGTTTACTTTATTCCGTTTCGTCCTGCGAGTGTTTGGCTGGATAGTTGTGCTCTATTCCATGGCAGTGCTGTGTATGATATACACCTATCAATTCACTGATCTACGCAACCTGTGGATAAACAACACCTTTTTCACAGAAGAAGAGTATGTTTCATATTTACTTTTTCTTTATAAAATTATTACATAATTTTATATAGTGAGATATGCTATTATTATGTAGTAGACACTGCATATTGAGATGGTGACAAAAGTGATAATCCACCCTTGAAGAATTGGTGAAAGCCCAGTTTTATCAAAGACGGAAAAAAGAGCCTTTTCAGGTTAAATTTATTTCAGAACTCAATTTATGAATGAATACCATTGATTGTTTGTAGATTCAGATTCAATATATGATGAATTGATTAATTTCTTTTTTTTTTCTTCTTTTAGTACCAAATTGAAAAAAGTGCTTACTATTAAGGTTATGATGTAGCCTACTGGTGGAAATATATATTAACCCTATCCAGGCCGAGGGGGGGGGGGGGAGGGCCTCCGAGCCTCCCTCAATGATTTGCGCAATATTTTCTCCTTGCAAATTTTTTTTACCACACTGCTTGCTGAATTTTTACTTTCAAGTCTTGCGCAACTTTTGAGACCAGTTTTGCGTTACCCGGGTATGCAATTCCTAAATTACACAACATTATGTAAGTGCATGTCAGACCAAAAATTACTCAAAAATGTGATTTCATGTACAAAGTCAATGCAAATTGTGTTTTCAAACCAAAATCATAAATGTATGATTATTTTTAGTTTCGCTGGTCCGAATGTATTTATTTTATGCTGTTTATGATCTCAGAAGAGTTCCCAACAAATTTCATTGAAAAAACAATGAAAAACAAAAGTTCCAAAAATAAGAGAAATACATTATAATACATAATACATTGATCTGATATCGCAATTTTTTATCATGTACACTTGCTAAGAACAGCACATTGAGTTTCCAAACCAAAAATTAGAACATTTGGAGCTTTATTTAGGGAGTTAGAGGAAAAGTATGATTTTGCATACTAATTACACATAAATTAGCATAATCACTTAATAGCAATTTGCATGAAATAAATCACTATACAATTTTTCTAGATTATGTCCCAGACAACCTGTGTGCCAATTTTCAGCGCGATCGCGCGACCAATGGCTGAGATCTCAAGGGGGGCCTGGGAAAAATACCCCGGCCTAGATAGGGTTAAACAGAAGAAGGATGAAGGCTAAGACTATGAAAATATTTTGTTTTCAAAGTGGGAACTGTCTTGTCATCATTTATCTGGACTTTGGGAAGGGGGATACTATCTCTTGTAGTGTTTAACTCAAATATATATCTTTTTCATTTATTTTGTTTTCCAGGCTTGCAGTGTTGGGACTCCAAAAGTATGATGATCTTGGCATGCTGATCACCAATCTTCTTATCCCAACTGCTTTCATCATTTTAGTTATGATCCAGCTTCATTACTTCCATAATAATTTCATCTCAATTAGCAATATCAAGAGTTCAGGTTACCGGTAAGATGAAATTCAAATTTTACACTTGAAAATTGGATTTTAACTTTTTAAGAAATCATTTTCTATTGCTTTAATGCAAATGAGAAATTTTGTTATTATCAATGTCCTTTTTTTATATCGGGTGATACCAATTTTATGATCTGAATGTGACGAGATACACAAGGAATAGATTGCATAAGGTCCTGTTCAGGATAGGGTAAGCTTTTTGTCAGCGTAGGGGTCAAATTTTCAAACCCATTTAAACTCTCCGCAAACGTAAATAACTTTTAAATCAAACTTGGGTTGTAGATTTACTTAGGAGACCTGCATGTTATGCTGCAGTTGGAGGTCACATGGTAAGGTCAAAGGTCATGTTGAGGTCAACTTTAAAGTTTATGTGCAAGAGTCTAGAGTGACAAATGACAAATGTCATTCCATCCCAGTTATTTCACAATGAACTTATGATACAATTTCTGGTCATTTCCACAAGTGGGGGTGACACAACATCCCTCATGTCTTGTCTTACATTATTTTGTCATATTCAGCCTTGATGGGTTAAATGGGAGCCTTGCACGTATTCATTTCAAGGCAGATCTTTAAAACAGTGGGAAATCTAGGTAGGGGCACTTCTGGCCTGCCCCCCCCCCCCTTTTAGATGCACAAAATAGTTTTAGGGGATGATGTCTGGTATATGCAAGTGAGGACCTTTTTCCTGTACAAAAATACTCCCATTTTGGAATATCCAAATCTGCCCCTGCTTTTAAAAAAATCATTTCAAAATTTAAACCAAACTTTCCCCCTTTTTTCACTTCTTCTCAAACTTTCTAATTATCACTTCAGAGCATTATAAATTTTCATATGAAATGGGAAACATACAAATAATTTCAGGAGATTCCCATGTATGGAAGTCTGATATACATGCTGAATTTAGCCATCCTTGTAATACTGTAGAGCAAGAATGGATGCCATACTATGGCCCAGGTTATACTTGTCTTGTGCATTCAGTGACAGGATATTTGATAATTTGTTGAATGTTATTTGCCTCTACTTTACAGTCCTGGTAGTTTAGATGAAGATGGTGGATCAGGGAAGAAGGCTGATGATGAAGGATCACCTGCTGCTGATGCTGTCATTGAAGTTGATGAAACAGACAAAACTTCTATCAGTAGCAAGAAGAGTAAGTTAACAAAAAAAATGAATTATGCACTTCAGTGGACCATTGTTATGTGTGTTAAGAACAATAATCACATTCTTTCAAACTGTTGATTATGAAAATTGATGAAATTTCAAAATAGCGCAGGTTATAATAAGGTTCATGTTGTGTATTTTTTCAAGGTTCACCAACAACTAGATCGACCTGGAAGCTGAAACTGGCAAAGGCTTATCACCTCTTCAATACTTATCTTGGACCATGTCAGGTATTTCTCTGGAGACTCCTGGAAGTCCACATGATGAAGTTGGTCTTTTTGACTATCATTCTGGTCGTAACTAAAGAAGTAAGTCCAAACGACTTTCGATCTCAGTATATATAATACATAGAGTGTGTATGAGGAAGAATGTGAGGTCCTTTCTTTTGATCTTTGTAACCATACACATCGCTTTTATTGTATCCCGAACAGAGTTCGAAGGATACTATGGATTTGGCCTCGTCGCGCCACGTCCGCCGCCGCAGAGATTTCCTTGTGAGCGCTCTATCAGCTGCATTTCTTCTCCAATCATCTTCAAATTTGGCATGAAGGTCAAGTATAGTATAGCGAAGCCGGCTATTGATTTTGGTGTGGGCTGAGGTCACATGGTAAGGTCAAAGGTCATTTTCAGGTCAACGTTAAAGTTTACATGCAAGACTTTCTTATGACACCTAACCCTGCAACCGTAATTCACTTTTCAACCAAACTTGGATGATAGATGGATTTGGGGTACGTACATGTTATGTTGCAGTCAGAGGTCACATGGTAAGGTCAAAGGTCATTTTCAGGTCAACGTTTAAGTTTACATGCAAGACTTTCTTATGACACCTAACCCTGCAACCGTAATTCACTTTTCAACCAAACATGGATGGTAGATGGATTTGGGGTACCTGCATGCTAGGGTCATTGTCGCCATGATAATTGTATATATTTGTCAAATTTCTGTGTGAGCTCTATATATCGCAATGACGAATGACGCGATGGGTTCGGGGGATACACGTGCTTGGCTGCGCGACCCGCCGAGCATCTCTAGTTATTCTTTTTATACAAAACAGGCATTTGATTAAACTTCACTTGAATTTCAGCATGGACCTAACTTGACTTGTATTGAAATTGCATGATTCGCCCCCCCCCCCCCCCCCCCCCCCCCGAAAAAAACTCATTTTTTGTCAGTAACATAATCATAGATTTAAGAAATACAATTCAATAGATAAAATTATCTCAGATGATTTTTGTCTCACCTGCATAGCAGAGTGAGACTATAGGCGCCGCTTTTCCGATGGCGGCGGCGTCAACATCAAATCTTAACCTGAGGTTAAGTTTTTGAAATGACATCATAACTTAGAAAGTATATGGACCTAGTTCATGTAACTTGGCCATAAGGTTAATCAAGTATTACTGAACATCCTATTAGAGTTTCATGTCACATGACCAAGGTCAAAGGTCATTTAGGGTCAATGAACTTAGACCATGTTGGAGGAATCAACATCAAAATCTTAACCTGAGGTTAAGTTTTTGAAATGTCATCATAACTTAGAAATATATGGACCTAGGTCATGAAACTTGGACATAAGGTTAATCAAGTATCACTGAACATCCTGCATGAGTTTAATGTCACATGACCAAGGTCAAAGGTCATTTAGGGTCAATGAACTTTGGCCGAATTGGGGGTATCTGTTGAATTCCCATCATAACTTTGAAAGTTTATGGATCTGATTCATGAAACTTGGACATGATAGTAATCAAGCATCACTGAACATTTCGTGCAAGTTTCAGGTCTCATGATTAAGGTCAAAGGTCATTTAGGGTCAATGAACTTTGGCCGAATTGGGGGTATCTGTTGAATTACCATCATAACTTTGAAAATTTATTGGTCTAGTTCGTTAAACTTGGACATTAGAGTAATCAAGTATCACTGAACATCCTGTGCGCATTTCAGGTCACATGACCAAGGTCAAAGGTCAATGGACTTTGGCCGAATTAGGTGTATCTGTTGAATTACCATCATAACTTTGAAAGTTTATGGATCTGATTCATGAAACTTGGACATAAGAGTAATCAAGTATCACTGAACATCCTGTGCGAGTTTCAGGTCACATGATCAAGGTTAAAGGTCATGTAAGGTCAATGAACTTTGGCCATGTTGGGTTTTTTTGTTGAATAACCATCATATCTCTGTAAGTTTATTGGTCTAGTTCATAAAAAGTGGACATAAGAGTAACCATGTATCACTGAACATCTTGTGCGAGTTTTCAAAGTCAGCACTGCTGCTTTATTGAACTGCATGATGCAGGTGAGACGGCGAGAGGCCTACCACTTGTTGTATTGAAAAGTAAAACGGAGGGTCTTGCCGATAAAGCAAATCTTGTGTAAAAGGCAATGCCCTTAATTTCATTACAACAAAGAAATATTGAGTCGTAATAATATATAGTAATTTTGTTTGAAAATAAATACAAACAATTATTGTGTACTTGACAAAAACGTAACTGATGGATTGTGTGAGAAAACATTTTGTTTTACAATATTAGAGAGAGAGAGGGGGGTGAAGGGGGGGGGAGGGAAGAGGGGGGGACAGAGGAGTGCAGTGTACACTAAGTAGAAAGATGGCGGGCAGCTAATTACAACTTTAAGGAAAAAAATAAACAAATGATATACATGTCTATGTATATAATATGAGCGCATGTAATACACATAAACACAAAAGTCGAGTTATTCAGCTTGACCTGATTGCAATGAGTATTGCAGGTATTGCAGGATTAACATTTTTTCAGGTTGCATTTTAAAATATTTACATTAGGGGATTCTTTGAAATCTTGAGGCAGAGAGTTCCAGTAGGCAGGCCCGGAGAAGACAAATGAATTCTTTGCAAAATAAAGTTCTTGTTAATGGAAGGTGATAATATTGTTGTTGCCTTGTTAGGTAGCAGTGTACGGATGCATTTTTACAATATGAATTTTTCAATTAAATTAAGTTTTTTTCTCCTTGTGGAAAGTTTTAAAAGAATAAGTAGTGTATAAAAGCATGTAAAACAAATTTTATTTTCAAATGTGTTAATGAAAGAAGGGAGAAAGAAAGGGAAAGGGAAAGAAAAGAAAGAAAAAGAGGAAAGGGGGAAAAAGGAAAAGGACATGGAAAAATTGAAAAGAAATCTAACAGAATAAGAAAAGGAAAGGAATGAAAGAGGGAAAAGAGAAGGTGTGAGAAAGAACAAATCATCCCTAAATACTAATACATTAGCATGATTAGTAAGAATGGGGAATAAATTAAAAGATAACAAAATGGCATGGGATAGAGAAAGAAAAGAGGCAAACAAAAGAGGAAATGAAAGTAGAATTGAATGAGTCCAAATCTAAATTGAAAAAAAAAAGAAAGGGTGGGGGGAAAGAGAAGAACTTATTAACATGACTGTGCTGCCTATGATTGAAAATAAAGAACGGGAAGAAAGATAGATGGCATATAAGATTGGTTATGAAGTCTATTATAAGCTTGCTAAATTTTATAATATAACAGTCGCAATCAGGACAAAAATGTCCTTAGCGGGGACGAGACATATCCCCCTATATAACTTATATGACATTGTGATGTTCCTATGTATAAAGTTAAGCTTTACGCTGGCAAGATAGAGTTACTGTAAAAAGACTCTATCTTTAACAGCGGCTAAATCTCCAAAGCTACCCAATGCAGTAGGGGATCACTGGTTTACCTTGGGGGGGGGGGGGGCTGCTTGTGGTTCTATAACCAAGGGGGAATAAAAGAAAATGAAGGAGGCAATGAAATGAAATGAATAGAAAACAAAATATGATATGTTATTTGCTGAATATAATGTAAAAATCTATTGCATAATTATAATTTTATTTCAAAATGGCCAAAAAACCAACTCTGGCTTGCTTTGCTCGCTGGCGACTTTCCCACATTTGCTGTGATGTGTCCCCTCAAAATATTTGGTTTATTAAGCAACTGCGTTGAAGCAATATGTTGTGTAAAAGCTATATATACCCGCGATTTGTAAGGTTAAAAAAGGCTTGATATCAAGAGATTCTGAGGGCTCTGTGCCCAGACCCCACCCTCATAACACTGGCATACAGATAGAAGGGTTTGGGCTATGGCTCTAAAACTTCAACAACCAAGAACAAAAAAGAAAAGGAAAAGTATAAGATACGATGATATTTTCTGAATATCATGTCAAAACCTATCTCGTAATTAGATTTTCATGAAAAAGCGTTGGGAAGGTAATATATTATCTAATTGCTTGCTTGGCTTTGCAGATTTTGTTGATTAATTGTGTTTTCTTCATATCAATAATTTCAAATACAAGATCTAAATCTGCTGCATACACCGGCAGACTCAATGACACGCCCATTTCTAATATGTATGCTATGGATCTATAAACTTTTCTGAGATAATAAAACATTTCTAAAAAAATACTCAGAAGGTGAAAAAACAAACATTCCTTTCTAACTTTGCCAGGCTTGTTGCACATGTGTTGTCTGTAATATGGTGGATGGCTGTTGCTAATGGCAATAAATAGAGGGTAGTATTGCATAAGATAATCACAATGTTTTCAACTTACCTTGCATTCCAACTAACCCCAATCTCCCCTATTTTGTTATTTGGTGGCCCTTTTTATAAGCCTTGCTTCTCTGATCTGGGGTCAATATATTTTCGAATTAAATTTTGTAGTCAAATTGTTTGTATTGTTTTTGTATTTGATGGTCAAACAATAAATTGAATTGAAATGAAAAGACAGATAAATTAGAAATTGTAATATACAGACATAATGAGAGTTATCATGGTAATGGAAAATATATCGAATATGGCATCATGAAGAAAACATTTACTGTGATAATTGTGATAAGGTTTTTCAATTCATTACTCAGTTGGTATAGAATATGTATATGAGAATGATTTCCATCATTGTTCTTGAATCTTTTGATTTGTTTAAAATTCATATTAGCTGACAGCAGTGAATGGTATTCTCCTTCTGATCATCTTCCTCCCGATTGCCATACCATCCCTCCATCGTGTCTGCTGTATGATGTCAATGTTATGGGTCTCTGTGGTATTATTAGGAAAGATGGTCTTTCAGTTGGATTATTCCAACTGGTTTGATGTGGATCTCACGACCAACTGCACAGAGGTAAAGAAAATTCTTTATAATAATGATGTTTAAAAGTGGAGAACGGTAATGGTGGTGGTGATGATGATGATGTTGTTAATGATGATGATGATAATGAGATGACGAAAATGATGATGATAATGAATATAATGGTGATAATATGTTGCCGTTTTCGGTGTGATAGCTTTGCAGCATAGATTTCTTTATTTCACAAAGTAAGGATTACAGAAAGTTACTACATGTAGATGTACAACAAGTATAGACTTTTTCATAAACTTTTTGTGTAGTTTTTACTGCTTTAACTTTTACTTGTACTATCTGTGTTCTTTGCTTTCCGTTTTTCAGAATCCAGATTTCCCTATTCAGGTTGACTTCTTAATTCCAGACTGGTTTGGTTTCAAACAAGTGGGCTATTTTTACAACTATGTAGAGGTGAGAAAGAAAAAAAAACTCATATATACTTGTCAGGTATACATGTATATGTATGTAAATGATATGTGTATACTGAATGAAAATAGAGGCTTTATTCTAATACACCATGTAATCGAGTATTATGTTGTCTCTCTGAATGGCAGATTGATTATATGTTTGGGGTTTCCTATTATGGTGTCAGAAAATGTAATTTAACCCTATCTAGGCCGGGGTATTTTGGGAGTTCATGTGGCCGGGGGGGGGGGGGGGGGGGCCCAGGCCCCCCCTCAAGATCTTGTCCGTCGACCGCGCGATCGCGCCGAAAATTGGCACGCGGGTTGCCTGGGACATAATCTACAAGATTGTATAGTAATTTTTTTCTTGCGAATTGCTATTAAGTGATTATGCTAATTTATGCGTAATTAGTATGCGAAATCATTCTTTTTCCTCTAACTCCCTAAATAAAGCTCCAAATGTACTAATTTTTGATATAGAAACTCTTTGTGGTGTTCTTAGCAAGTGTACATGAAAAAAATTGCGATATCAAATCATTTTCTTATGTATTATATTGTTTTTTGCAATTTCTTATGTATTTCTATGTTTTTTGACCTTTTGTTTTTCATTGTTTTTTTCAATGAAATTTGTTGGGGACTCTTCTGTGATCATAAAAAGCATAAAATAAATACATTTAGACCAGCAAAACTAAAAATAATCATGCATTTATGAATTTTGGTTGAAAACACAATTTGCATTGACTTTGTACACGAAATCACGTTTTTGAGCAATTTTTGGTCTGACATGCACTTACATAATGTTGCGTAATTTCGGAACCGAGTACCTGGGTGACGCAAAATTGGTCTCAAAAGTTGCGCAAGACTTGAAAGTAAAAAGTCAGCGAGCAGCGCGGTCAAAAAATTTTGCGCGGCGAAAATATTGCGCGATTCGTTGAGGGGGGGCCTCCGAGGCCCCCCCCGGCCTAGATAGGGTTAAGTATATTTGAATTGAAAAACAAGACTTAATTTGGTTTTGTCTTGCCTGCAGAGCAGAGTGAGACTATAGGCGCTGCTTGTCTGACGGCGACGGCAGCGTCAACATAAAATCTTAACCAAATGTTAAGTTTTTGAAATGTCAACTTAACTGAAGTATATTCACAAAACCTGTACATGATGGTTATCATGTATTACTGAACACGCTGCCAGAAATTTAGGTCACATGACCAAGGTCAAAAGTTCATGTAGGGTCAATGAACTTAGACAATGTTGGGGGAATCAACATCAAAATCTTAACGGAAGGTTAAGTTTTTGAAATGTCGTCATAACTTTAGAAAGTATATGAACCTATTTCATAAAACTTAGATGTAGGGGTAATCAAGTACCTGTCTGACTTTCAGGTCACATGACCAAGGTCAAAGGTCATTTAGGGTAAATTAACTTTGGCCATGTTAGGGGTATTTGTTAACTTCCAATATTACTTTTAAATTTTATGGATCTGGTTCATGAAATTTGGACATAAGAATAATCAAGTATCACTGAACATCCTTTGTGAGTTTCAGGTCACATGACCAATTCAATGAACTTTGGCCGAGTTGGGGGTATGAATTGCCATAACTTTGAAAGTTTGTGGATCCAGTTCATGAAATGTAGACGTAAGGGTAATCAAATATCACTGATCGTCTTCGGTCACATGATCAAGGTCAAATTTTATTTAGGGTCAATGAGCTTAGTATTTTATCATATAAATGCTGTTTTTTGTGAATGATTATTTTATAGTCATTTTCAAAGTCAGCACAAATCGTGTAATGCAGGCGAGAGTGCCAGAGCGCTTCACTTGTTATATGTTGTATCTCTCATTTCTGGTGGGTACCGGTATTTCGATATTATTGATGTGATTTGTATTTTCTTTTTATCCAGGGTTATGTTGCCATCATCATTATGCTCATCATCTACAGCATTGTGATGTTACATCAACAGCAGTATCGTAATCAACGAGGCTTGGTTAAACCTGACTATAGCATCGTCTTTAATGACATCACTAGGGAGTGTGCTGATAAAGATGGTTTGCCAGGTTGCATTAAATTCCTCATTAATTACTGCTTCTACAAATTTGGTTTAGAGGTGAGACTATTCATATATCATACAAATGTACCGGGTTTGAGAAAGTATAGTGGAAATATTTCATCCAAGGTTGGTTCAGCAATTACTATTTTTCCGTGGGGCGCAGCCCCGAGGGAAATAGTAACATTGCCGGACCAATTGAGCATGAATACACCTGGTAAATTAGTTTTATATCCCTTCCATGTTTAATTTGAACAAAAAATATTTGTAATCTAGTCCTGATTGGTCTATCTCCTTGATTTGAACAAAATCTAGATTTACTTAGCTCTAATTAATGCAGCATTAACTTTTCATCTATGCTATGCGCGGCTGCTGGGCCTGATTCGGTGGCTACACTGGCCCCCAAGCTCATCACTCAGGCAGGGCAGTGGTATTTTGTTGCGCTGCGGCTGCAAGTGCTCGAAAATCCTCTTACCGGTTGTGAAGTTTGTGAACTACATGTAACTAACCTTGCTGAGCTAAGATCAGGACAACCCAAATCTTTCTATGATCCGAATCATGGCCATCATTATTTGTATTTTCAGCATGCAGATTCATTGTAAACATGCAAGATGCGATTTGACATTGATATGTGAGTTTGTGATTCAGTCAGCATTGAGCTTTTAACTCTGCTGATTGTGCAGCTGCTCTCAGCGGAACCACATAAAAGGTCTGCGCCATCGCATCACTAGACTTACCCTGTGGAGGCAGACTAGACCGCTGTCAGCTGCGCCTGAGCGATCGCGTGGTTTCCAGTTGGATGCAAAATAGTCAAAATCTACTGTGACATCACAAACTATTTTGATCTCTGATGAATTTCATTTTTCTGGTTAAAGTATGATTAGTCACATGAAGGCCTCTCGACCTATCAAATAGCAACAAATTTTAGTAAGAGATATAATAAAGTAAGTGTTCTTGGCCCATAACATAAATATTCTTATCAGTCCCTGAGCTGTATGTCATAGGGCTCAGGTCTTGTATTTTAAGTTTGTGAGAAATTAATTTTTTGGCTCCATGACATTTGCTACAGCGACAATTGCTCCAATGGAAAATCCTCACGTTAAGCCAAACATAAAACCTAACCTCCAAAACTGAATAAACATGATCCTTTACATTATTCTGAACCAAAAACTCTATTACAACCCTAACTCTAACCTTATGCCCTCTGAGATATTACATCAATAGCAAATGTTGTGTCATTATTTTAAGCATGTTGGATATTCACGATTGCATTTTAAAGCATGTGGTATAGGCCATGACTGAGTCTGTCAGTCTTTCTTTTGTAAAAGAACAGTAAAATTCAATGTTTTTTTCTAATTGATTTCAGATCTGTTTCACCACTACCGCCATTGTTGCTGCTGTACGTCTTGATGTCTTTGCTTTCATCTTCCTACTCATGATGGTCCCTCTTTTGTTTATCAAACGTCGTAAATGTGCCATCTTGTGGCCATTATACATGCTTGTCTTGATATTTCTGTTTCCTGTAGCCTATGCCTTAGCGCTTGGATTACCTCCAGTCTTCTGTATAGGTAATAATCACTTAGATGTTTTACAAATCAACATATTGTTTACTCAGAATATATGACTTGGGATAAATGTATTTTTTTATGATAATACATTGGATGAAACTAAGTGAATATTGTCAGAAAATCCCATTCTTCATTGCAAATATTGCTCTTCTTCACCTATATATTTACATTAATGCATCATTAGCAGAGAGATGAAATAAATCAGAATGATAATCAGTTGGGCAGTCATTCTCGAGAGTATAATATTATTTTGATTGACTTCCTATCAAGTTTATTTTATATCTTATGTTGTTCAAGAAACCAAGACATCATTTTGTATTCATTATATTGTTTATGTTATGGATTACTTTGTATATTGCATATAATTATGTCACATTTGATATTGTTTCATTTTGAATACGGAAATAAAAGCAAACTAACAAACAAACATTACATTATAAAAATGTTCTCAATAGTAAGAGAACATTATGGTGATTAAGGTTGGTCTTTCATATGAGTTACGTATATAAAAATGATTATGTCTTCTTCACTATTACTCATCACTCTTCTTCAAAAAATAAAACAAATTAGAATGTTAGTTAATGCTAAAACTTGTCATATAACATATTGTTTCTTTTTTTTTTTTAGATTATCCATGGACTGATGTTCTTCCGGCTCGTCTTAACACATGGCTGTATCTGTCTAACTACCTTACTCCTCGAGACCCTAACCCAAGTGCTATCGTTGGTAAGTGCCATCTAACCACACACTTGTGCCACTTCTTATTTACAGTGCAAATTATTAATTGCCAGAATTCAAAGACTGAAGTAATAGTATATTTGTATATTGCAGACACATTATTCTGATGTGATGAGCACTATGTAAAAGTTGAATATCAATATTATCATCACCATATTGATTTTTGAAATCTTTCATAGCACTGGAAAGCTAGTTTGGCAGTAATTTTTCATCTTGAAAGTATATTCCCAAGCTCATTGATTTTTGAGAGAATACACATGTTCATGGATGCATTATTTTTTATTTGACCAAAAAGCATGTATATTTGTTTATACAACGATCTTCTATATGTCATCCAAATGAAAAATTATGACATTAGTCATTGTCTATATTTCTAATCAGTTATTTGAATCAATCAATGATGGGACTCTACTTAATGAGCCAAATGAATGTTTCTTGGATGGAAAGCAAATGTAGAGAATAGGGAGCGAAATGTTATCTGGATAGTTATCCCCGGGGGGGCCACTTACGTTGGCGAGTGGATACCATGCGCGACCAAAAAAACACGTAAAAAGGATGTCTTTTTCATGATAGGGCACGTTACGTACGTAACGTGATAAGGGTGTAAAAAACACGAAAATAATGAAAAAAGGGTATCTATTTCGCTAGGAAAATTACGTGTTTAGGGTCGAATTTGCGGGGATGATAAAACAAAATTAGAATGTTTTAAAAAGGATGTCCTTTTGGCCCCAAAACTTCGTGTTTAGAGTCCGATTTGCGCGAGGTGTAGAAGGTGGGGTCGTATACTAAACCAAATAAGGTTAAGCCGACGACCGAAGGACCCGTAACAATAAAACATTCCTGTACTTGTTTAGGGGTTCATTTCAGGGAATATTTGCCAAGAGTATCGTTTTGTTTCCAATACTTGTTAAGGGTAGGGTTTCACACGCCAATACTTGTTAAGGGGTGCATTTTCAGAATATGGAAATTACGTGTTTAGGGTGCTTTTCGAGACCCCATGGTCGCGCATGGTATCCACTCGTGAATGGAAGTGGCCCCCCCGGATAGTTATCACATGCTTTTAAATCCATGTTCACTTTATGAATCATATGGTTGATAAATGTGTTATTCAACAGTCCCAAATGTATGTTTGCTTTAATCTTGCTTACATTTGATGGAATGTGCTATAATTGAGTTCTTTAAATATGAGTTGATGAAAAAAAAATGTTTATTTTATATTTTTTGTCAGCGGATTTCTTTCAGCTACTATTTGTATGCCTCCAGTGGCAAGTATTCCGTGTTGAAAAGAATCATGATATCATCACAGGAGGAGGTGATAACTATGAGCTCTCTGTGGATGTTGAGAGAATAGATCTGTATCCAGTACCAAACTTTACTTTCAATAGGTAGGACTATACATTCTTTTTGCTCTTTAGTTTAGTTTCAGACTGGTAGAAACTTCTATTCTCTTTAATTGTTGAAAGTGTAACATTATATATTGATTTGTTTATTTTTATAATTTTAGTTATACTTTTACTTTGAAGATGTGGAGGAGCCGTGTTGTAGTGGTTCTGACTCTCGCCTTGTAAACAAGGGGTCGTGTCCCACTGCGGTCTGGCCTCCTTTGGCAAGGCGTTAATCCACACTTTGCCTACTCTCGACCCAGGTGCTAAATGGGTACCCGGTAGGATGTGAAAGTCATTGTAGCTTGTCCAGTACTGTGTGCGCCTCACCGGCGACTGACTGGAATAGTCCCCAGGGAGTAGAGAATGTGCACACATTGTGTGTAGGAACGACTGATTGAATCCGATGACCGGGGTAATAATACATCTGTAAAGCGCTTAGACACGTCGTTCTGATGTATTAAGCGCTATATAAAAGCGGATATTTATTATTTAGATATGTTTTATTTTATAAATTAAGCAATTTAACTGTATAAGAATTAAATGTATTTTGCTGATGTGGTTTACGGTACACCATGTGGAGTGTTATAGAAACAGTGGATAGAAGAAGAGAAGAAGTGGATAGGCGAGAAAGTGGAGATTTGAGAATAGAGTATTCTTTCTTGAAAATAGTCCTGAAAAGGACTGTAAACCAGAAGGAATGTTGAGTGAGAACAGCTTGAGTAGTAGAGCTGATGAGGAGATGCTGGCTTGAGTCGGCGAGTAGAGATGATGAGTAGTAGAGAGACTCGACGTTTCGGACAGGTTGACTGTCCGTCTTCAGGAGTGACAATCAGCAATTGTACATGCCACCATGCAAACCTTCAAACAACATCTAAATGTATTTTGAAATGATATACATATATGTAGGTGTATGGGATATTGTGGAACGTATTACCCTGTCCCATGATTATCCCTAAATCCGCCGAGAGCCAAGAGCATTCCACTGCATGTAATTTTTCGAGCTCACTGCTCGCTGACTTTTCACTTTGTCTTGCGCATCTTTTGAGACTAAATTCATGATGTCTGGGTATGCGGTTCAAAAATTACACAACATAAGTGCATGTGAGACCCAGAATCGCTCCAAAACATGATTTTGTGTACAAAGTCAATGTAAATTGCATTTTCTCACCTTATTCATAAAGATATGATTATCTATTAATTTTAGCATAATTACATGTATGCTTAAAAAAAAGGTTCTGCTATAAATTTGGCGAAATCAACAAAGAAACACAAAAGGTCGCAAAACAAAAATAAATAAGAAATTCATAAAACAATAAAATACATAAATACATATTCAAATCTGAGGGTTTTTTTATTTGTATTTGTTACCAATGGTATAAAGAATATTTACACCAGAAATTAGAACTTTATGAGCTTTTTATAGTGGATTAGAGCAAAAAGTATGATTTACGCATAAATTAGCATAATTAGTTCATATAAACAAAAGTTTTATGATTTCAGAAAAATCAACCATATAGCCTTGTAGATTGCATCCCACACTATTATCATGCCAATTTTCATGTTGTGCGTGTGATCAGTGGCTGAGATCTCCCCCTCCCCCCCTCCCCAGTCATATTAGACCCAAACAAGCCTGTGCTCCGTAACACAAAGGTTTGTGATGAATCGCAAATATGAAAGAACCGCACTGATTGGTCCTGGTCAGTGTTTGAAACCAAATGCGGGTGTAACATTGATATTGATTGGTCGGTTCATTAAGCAATTGATCGTTAATCTTTGTGTTACGGATCCCTGGTTTGGTTAGGGTTTATAAAACAACAGGTATGATTGCCTGCTCATCTTGAATTTGTAGTATTTGTATAATATCAAATAATAGAATATTATTGAGTCTCATTGTACTATTGATTTCTCAAATAACAAACATTTATATATTCTCATATTACAGGTCATATCTGGATCTCATAAAGGTTTGTTTATTCAATTTACTTTTAATCATGTTTACCTTAAAACTTGATACATCTGTCATTTCCTTTATAACTTTGGTTTAGAAATCCTTATGTACATGATGAAGCAATCTTAAAACTATACTCTTAGGGGGGAGGGGGTCAGTCTAGTTTATTGATTTCTAATTTGTTCTACTTGAATACCCTCAAAAGAGAAGTTACAAAAAGTTACATTACAATTGAAACTGAGAATATTTCTCTTATGAAGATTTACAGATTTAGTATTAGGATATTCTGGCAATAACAGTTTTGTCATTCTGTTCCTTTATACGGATATAGCATTTAGCAAGCTCAACAAAACATACTTATACTTGTCGAGCGAATGACCAATATATATAGTAAGCCATATATTTTTATAACAAATTCACAGAGCATGGTATTTGGATATGCCTTCTACTTCACCTTGGCGATTGTATTCCTGTGTGCTACAACTCGTATCAGCATCCTTGGTCTGTGGTACCTTGTCTTTGCCTTCTACTTCCTTTGGTATGGCCCCAAGTTTCTTACCAAACCAACTGATAAAGTCCTGAAACAGTAAGTACACAGAGCATCCATGTTTTTATTGGGTCTAGGGCCTGTTGCAGAAAGAGTTGCAATCAATCGCAACTCTAAAAAATCATGCGCAAGTCCCAAATGTGCGTTGTTGATTGGTCGAAAATCAAGTTGCGCATGATTTTCAGAGTTGCGCATGATTTTCAGAGTTGCGTTTGATTGCAACTCTTTCTGCAACGGGCCCCAAATTGCATAAAAAGTAGCAATTGTTTTTGCTAGGCTTTTGCTTAATTCTGTATGCATATTAATGAGCGAGCAAATGCTTTTGTTAGGAAGATCTAGCATTTCCTTGACTGTTAAGCTATTGCTAAAAAGCACATGCATAAAACGAGTATTTTGCTTGTGCGTTTAAGCACTTGCTTGGGTTTTTTCAAGCTCCGTCAGAGCAGCTTGAGCGTTTGCTTGATCAGGGTATTCGCGTTTATTAATCATGTTTATGGGGTTTATGCACTTGAAAGAGAACCCCAAGGTGTACTGTAACCTATATGTGCCCTTGTTTTCTTCCTAATGAGTGCCAACGAAATGCCACATAAATAAATTTATCAAAAAGAAACAAGGTAGTATGACACCACGTCTGAGGAAAAGATGTTATAGGTAAGAAGCGGTAATTTGCACTGCCACACCTTTGCATTCTAGTCCTGCCTTTTTCTGATAGTGGTGTTCGCACCAGCGTGACGTCACTATTGTTCAAACCGCTAGCCATTGCTTTCTGAAAGCAAGAAAAGGGTTCAAGCACTAGCAAGGGGTTATGCATATGAAATAAAGCAATTTGCTGAAGCATGATCTTTTGCTTGGCTAGCTATTGCTTGTACTTGAAGCAATTGCTTGCCAGCAATTGCTAAGTTTTATGCATCTGACCCATTGTCATGTGAATTTTTTACACCTCGTTGCATATATATTTTGTAATTGTCGGGTAGAAGCTTGTACACAGAATAATTAAAAACAGAACGACTACTTATAGGTTTAGTTTTATTAACAGAATATTCAAGTGATCACCTTTACAAGGTTTACATTCAATCACTCCTCTTCTTTGTAAATTCCTTTAACTCTAGTCGAAGTACATCATTCATAACCACAGGTGAAATGAATATGAAATACAAAGACTAAAACTCCTAGAGTACACGTGAGAGATTACACTTTGTTATGTTATTAAATTTGGAAAAGGATCATTACTATCAAAACCGGACCGGTAAGTCCTTTGAGCTCATATACAATTATTTCAGGTGGAAATAGCTTGTTTTAGTCCAGTTCAATCATTGTCTTTGGCATATGCGATTTCGGAATCAGAGCAATGCTCGTCGAGTTAAGTTCAGTAGTGAGTAAACAAAAAATGTAGCGCATATAGATGTCCTTGGAAACGAATCCGCTTACCAGTCGAAAAGACTTACTGACATCGAACAAACGTTGATCGTTGTTATGGTTGATCACTTAATCGTCATCGATGGACTCTACGAATCCATGTTACCCAGAATGGAACGCTCGTATCACCTCCCCCTCACTCAGATTGGGGTCACAAAGTAGATCACGACACGTAGTAGTTCACTCAGAATAAATAGCGTGAATACAGCGCCCCCTTCAGAATGAATGACATGGAACCGGACGTGGATCTGTCTTTCCATGAAATAGGAGCCACCTGAAAATTATAGTAAACTTCTTCATGACAAAACCTGCTATACAACTTGAGTTTCTATTAAAACTTGTAGATCACATTAAATTATGCCAAAAGCATACACAAATTTATCATTAGTGGTAATCTGTCACATCTTAATATCCTTTGGGATCAATGATCAGAAAACGTTCATAAATACCAATGAATGGACTATTAATTTGATGTTACTGCAAAACCAACATTCTCTCATCTATTTCAAAATGTCACCTTTCAGATCAGATTAATTGCCTCAAAACAAATATAGAAATATCACAGACTTACACTTGATTTCTGGAATGTAGAAATAATAACCAACTGCCAGTAAATAGCTTGAAGCTGGCAAAATAAAACTAGAAGAAATCTATCTCAGTGAGGGTCTGAGTGTTCCCTCTGTAAAAATCCAAAAATGGTCCCAGCTTTCTGTGTAGACCTCTGCAACTCACCCAACATAGCTCCACACCCCACTGACTATACAAACTGTGCACTCAACCTACAGTAAATGGTGGAGTTGATTTGCATATCAATTAGTAAGACCAAGTGCAGCTCCTTTCAGATGGATAACAAGAATTCAAGGCAGAGGGAAAGGTAATTAGAATATTTCAGGGGCACTCTGACAGTAATTTTACATTGTTGATTGTTATAATGTGCAAAGTTGTGCACTGAATAGAGCCCTACCTCATATTTTAATTGCATGTTACTTTTAAGTTATATCGTATTTTTATGTTCATTTATTCATCCTATTTCATATTTTCAGGTGGAATTTCTTGGTAGGATACACCCTGTTTGTGATTTTTATGAAGGTTGGACTTCAGATCATGGCATGTGCCTATGGAAATGATATCGATAAAAATAATCTATGTTGGATTATGCAACTATTAGGTGTCATCTGCTTACAGACTGACTACACGGGTAAGATATGCTTGTTCAAGACACTCAAGATATAGTTGTTGTGTGGAACCTTCCTTTTATACTCTTGATTTCAAAGCTTAAAGTCTATTGTCCCTGTTTCTATTGAAAAAATATCATTGCATGTACTGTATATTTGAATTGAAACAAGTAATGTAAAGTAGAGCCGAGTCAAAGTGTTTAAATGCCGTTCAAACTACTTTACGTTCGCATTATTGCACATCCGTAGGCGTGTTTCGTTCGCATTTTTGCACAACCACACATTTCCCATAGACGTCCCCTGTCCCATTGTTTTTCGAACAATTGCATGCCCCGGAGCATGCCTAGCTACAATGTATAGCCTGGCGTTTGTGTATACCGTACATGTGTACTGATCGATCGCGCGTGCGACATTAGTTTAGCGTTCGATGGATTATCGCAGTTTACAAATTACAGAATCGTTGAGTTTTCCAAAAAAATTAATACATCCTGATCACAGCCAGGAAGTTCATTGAAAAAGGAGAGGAGAAAATCAATAAAACCCTCCTCACAAACAATAACATGTCCAGGTTTATTGTTATGAGACTGACTCATTGCACGAATGTGAATGAGACCCTTTCAATGGAGTACAGTACCTTGACCAGGCAAAAATTTACTCTCTTTTATTTTCCACTATATATGGGCTATTTTTATCAGATTATCATGATTTTGGTATCAATACAAAGCTTATGTAATGAACAGTCCAAGTGGATAAATAAAAATCATGCCACTAACACAAGAACCAAAGTAAAAGGGGGGCTAAATTTTGTTGGAAGTATTAGGAGAAAGCATTTAGAAAATCTAATTTACTATACATTTTTCCATAATTTATCCAATAAATTTATATACGATAAGAAAGCCCAGGAAACACTCTACAAGTTTGCTACATAACATTTTCTTTCAAAATGATCAGATAAAAAGTTATGGCACTCTAAGTAAAAGAGTGTATTATACTGCGTAGAGGGAATCACTGCTAAAATAATGAAACACAGGGGGTTTACAGGTGAAGAGTTAAAAAGTAAAAATGTTTTCCTATTTTGATAACTGTTTGAAGAAGAAAAAAAAAACCTTTCAAAAAATGTTGCTGAACTTTCACATTTCACATCCTTACATTCTTGAAATAACCATCCATCTTCCATATTTCTTTGAATTTTTTGTTGTTGGAAACTATTAAGAAAATGAAGAATATTCCCTTCTCTCTTGACTGAAAGTTCGTTTTCAATTGATTTTACACACTCTGTCAACCTACATGAAAGTCTACATATATGGAAATTATATTGCAACATATTGTCATCCCACATGTAGTTTGATGTTGTTTGAAGGTTTGCATGGTGGCATGTACAATTGCTGATGTGGTTTACAGTACACCATGTGGAGTGTTATAGAAGCAGTGGATAGAAGAGAAGGAAGTGGATAGGCGAGAAAGTGGAGATTTGAGAATAGAGTATTCTTTCTTGAGAATAGTCCTGAAAAGGACTGTAAACCAGAAGGAATGTTGAGTGAGAACAGCTTGAGTAGTAGAGCTGATGAGGAGATGCTGGCCTGCGTCGGCGAGTAGAGATGATGAGTAGTAGAGAGACTCGACGTTTCAGACAGGTTGACTGTCCGTCTTCAGGAGACTCTTGACTCTTGCCTTTCATACAGAGGGTCGTGGGTTTGAATCCTAGCCATGGCGTGTTTTCCTTCAGTAAGAAATTTATGCATACTGTGCAGCACTCGACCCGGGTGAGGTGAATGAGTACCTAGCAGGATTAACTCCTTGAATGCACGAGCACTGAAAGGCAGCTCAAGCTAAAGCCGCGGTAATAATGATAATAACAATGCGTGTCGGATTAGATACAAATGCCTATTATTATTATTATATGAATTAAGTCATTTATTTTTTGAGTGTCATATAAACTGGTAGATTCAATCTCAGTTGTTAGAGTTTTCTGTGACGGTTCACTTCACATATTTTACCATGACTTTAGACCAGAGTTTTAACATTTTGAACCCAAGTTCAGAACATGCATGGGTCTTCATATATTTTTATTATTATTCTTTTTTTTTTTTTACACAACAGAGGAGATCTGTGGACTACCTGCTGACCAAGCTAGACTTACATGGGATGTGACTTGTTTCTTGTTTGTGGTGTTCCAGAGGCAGATTTTCACCAGTAACTACTTCCTATATATTGTCTTGGACCTAACTGAGGAGGAGAAACTGGCTTCAAAGTAAGTCTTATTTTATATAAATATTGACAGCGCATGAGTATGACTGTAGATTGTCACTCCCAAGGTCTATCATCCTGAGTCCTTTAGCAGAGGAGTGATAGACAAGCCAGTATGAAAAGCACCAAGGGATATCCAGTGTCATCAGAATACAAAGCAGTCCATATTTGTTTTATATTCCTTATTGTTAATCACATAACTCTAGACCCAAGGATTTCAATTTTAAGACTGCTAGTACAACTCTTATCTTATTTGATTTGCTAAATTACTTCGTAATTTAAACAAGCTACTTTGCTGCTGGCCTGAGCTGGGCAAGCAACAACTGATACATTACATCCACATGGCCTGCACGCCATTGGCTGCGTGCGCCTGACTACGAGTAGCAACAGCGCAGCAAAGTGCAGCCTTTAACTCTAGCCAGCTAGATGCGCATAGCAACACAACTTGTGACCCCGCCCTCAGTTGTTACGCTTACTATCAGAGGATTTTATATAAGAAATTGAGTGTAAGTCAAACCTCTTAGATGATGATAGATGGAATAGCACCGCATTACATGATGTAGTTTGGACCAATCAGTAATAACAATCTTATTATGAGGTATATAATAATCATAAGCCAAGTTAGCAAGCTTCAACTAATGTTGATACATTTTATCGGGAGCACTTAGGAAATAAGGATCTCATACTCATTCTGTAATTTAAAACAAAATCTTTAAGAGAAAATCTGGAAACTTGGGCTTTGGGATCTTGTCATCTATTTGTTACTGGGTAAGGTCTCTATCGCCATACTTTTAATTGGTCTCTGGCACAGTGCCTAAGTCATATTGAACTAGTAATAAGTACATCAGTTCCAGATTAGTACTTTTAATTGGTCTCTGGCACAGTGCCTAAGTCATATTGAACTAGTAATAAGTACATCAGTTCCAGATTAGTACTTTTAATTGGTCTCTGGCACAGTGCCTAAGTCATATTGAACTAGTAATAAGTACATCAGTTCCAGATTAGTACTTTTAATTGGTCTCTGGCACAGTGCCTAAGTCATATTGAACTAGTAATAAGTACATCAGTTCCAGATTAGTACTTTTAATTGGTCTCTGGCACAGTGCCTAAGTCATATTGAACTAGTAATAAGTACATCAGTTCCAGATTAGTACTTTTAATTGGTCTCTGGCACAGTGCCTAAGTCATATTGAACTAGTAATAAGTACATCAGTTCCAGATTAGTACTTTTAATTGGTCTCTGGCACAGTGCCTAAGTCATATTGAACTAGTAATAAGTACATCAGTTCCAGATTAGTACTTTTAATTGGTCTCTGGCACAGTGCCTAAGTCATATTGAACTAGTAATAAGTACATCAGTTCCAGATTAGTACTTTTAATTGGTCTCTGGCACAGTGCCTAAGTCATATTGAACTAGTAATAAGTACATCAGTTCCAGTTCTGACTCTTTATTTTTTTTATTCGGGCAATCCATAAAACCCTTTTTGTTTACATCTGACCACCATTTTTTCTCAATCTTACTCTACTTCACAAATTGCTCAAGTCATAATGATTTGAGAGCATTACAAATTTTCATTATAGGCAAATTAAAAATACAAATTAGTTCAGGAATGTACATGTTTTATGCAATTACCCATTTGTTAATCTGCTTTAAAACTTCATGAATACCCATAGAAACATGTCATGCAGTTTATGTTAACTCAAATCTTGTCTCTCAAAAGAATTTTATCTCTCCTTCATGTTCATTGCACATAGAAAACTCAAACTGTGTTTTGATAGTCTTTTTTATATCTCATTTGTATTGTTCAAACAGGGGTGCTGAGCTTATCAACGAGATCCTAGCAGCCAAGGTTCGCAACAAACGCTTAGAGGAGGAACGTATACTGGAAGGTGTAAAGAGAAAGTAAATTCAAACTATCATGAAACTGTATTTGTAATCTTGTGGTTGAGAAGTGGTCAATTGATTTACAGAAGTGTCAAGTTAGGTTACAGAAATAATAAAGACTTGTGAAAATCAAATATAAAAATATCCTAGCAGACTTCTGGGTAAACTTTTGATAACTTTTCTTTTTAGAATTGATGATAGTGATGGTCAGTTGAAACTAGTGATAATTTTACTATGTACATGTAGCTTTTTTAACAAAAGTTTCAAGCACTGTTTATACAAAATAAGAGAGAAAATTACATGAGAATAATTACCACTATATATTAAAATAAAATATCATTCAATTGAATAGAAAACATAAACACACAACATGTTAATGTTGAATAAACAGAATGAAAAGAAAAGACAATTGAAACACATTGCAGATGAACAATGTTAGTCAATAAATGGAATGTTAAGTGATTGAAGATATAATCTGCGAAATATTCAAAGTCGTTTCAGCAGAATTTGTTTCTAATGATCGAGAATGGAAAAAGATTTGACTTGACTCATGTTTTCTAACCACTGATAGATGCTATCGATTATGATATAAAGAGGAGGGGGGGGGGGTTAATGTTATGTGACTTGAAGTGACTTGTAATCTTCTTCTTCATATCTGCGGGGACCTATTTGATGTCATGTCGTGTCATTGTCAGAATTTTGTTTTTCCATTCAATATTTCCTATTGGAAATGTTGTGTGCATCAGCACATGGGTGAGTAACTTTCATCTTCTAGATAATTAACATTTTCAAATACAAGGAAAATATTGGATTACATAAGAGAGAATATTGCAATTATTTCATAGCAAACATGATTTCATTCATTTGCATGACTGTAATGTTTCAACTGTTCAGCAAGTATATATATCTCAATATGAACTTATGAACTTTTTTAAAAGGATGAAGAGAATCAAAGAGAAGCAACTCAAGCTGACAAGTAAAAAGAATCAAACATGGCAGCCAAAGTCTCATGCTGAAGGTAAGCTTTCAATGACAATATACAGACAAATCTGTTTTGATTTGTCACCACCTGAAAATAATCTTTAAAGACCACAAATTAGGTTTTCCATGAATATTTTTAAACATGGAAGTATGTATAAAAGAACCTTGTCCATAAAGTCTAACTTTTTGTTTATAGTTACCGTATTTCTATTCTGTCTATCTAAATGGCTTTAAAACTGTGCCTCTGGAATATTGGTCCTACCTCTTTCTCAACTGGATCAAGATGGTGATAAATTGAGGATGGTTTAGAAGTCATCCAGGATTCTTTTGACAGATTATCTCATCATCTGCTTTTTCCCCTCTTGTGGTAAATCAAAATCGAAAGATGAGAAAACTTTTAGTCAAATATATGCTTGTAATGATCAATCAGAGAAAAAAACTGTTCCTTTGTCTTGAATAATATAAAAAATAACATTCAAATGTTATTTTTAAATAAAAGAAAAATTATGAAAAATTGAAATCTGTCTGATTTATTACCAATAATTATGTACATATTCATCTATTTACATTAACCACTACAAATAACGTAACACTTTGGCATGTTTATTGTTTCTTTTGTAGTCAATACTTTGTATGAAATTTGCTCGTTTTCTCCGATTAATATTTTTCATGCAAACACTACACAATTGTAAATCTATGCTTAATATATTGAACATGGACTGTACATGAATTCTTTACTGTTGTATTTATGCTAAGTTGCACAAATTTATACTTCCATTTTTTTTATTGGATGACATATGTAGTGGAAATGTTTTAAATCTTGTCATTCAATCTAGTATTCTGCAACTTAAATCCTATCTTAAGTATATGTTGTAGTGAGCTTTAATTGAAGAATCATAGTTGGTATTCAAAATATACAGTCTTGATTTATAATTGGTATTGCACAATGTTTCACTTTTTCTGCCTTCTCTATATAATGTTTCTGTTTTTTACAAGATGTGAAAAACTGTTTTTGTATTCTATAGATTAACTAATTACTGTATCAAAGGAAGTCAGATAATAAAGAATTATCTTCAGTATGTCTTTGCATCTAGGATGACTGATTTCAAATGCATGTACTTGCTTAAATTTCTCTTGTTTGAATCAGTAGTATCAGGTCTGATTGTTGAGAATTACAGTGTATATTCATTACTTGTTTCACTATATTGTCACTAGATCTCTTGGGAGAATATATGTTTGGTGTAATTAACTTCTACAGTGTGTATCCAATTAAAGTTTATACTTAGAAAGAATCCTGTAGAATTATATATTTGTAATATCCTGAAGCTTTTTCCACATTTAAACATTGGTACCGATCTCTTTAAGCAATGATGTAACTGTTGATTTTTTTGGCTTTAGTGAGCACCGCTTACTTTGAAAAGTTTGTGAAAATGATTTGCGCAGAACTTGGAAATAGTTATATGAATGAATTAGAATTTAATCATGAAGAACACATGGACATTAGCTAGGAAGATTGATTCAAAGATATCTTTTACCTTTTTAACTAGTTTCCTTGTCCAAAACACTTAATAGAGCTCCATTGCGCCCCCCACACACACACCAAGGTGATGTATCTGCTTTACATGGAGCTGTGATTCACATGAAGTGACTTAGGTTTGATCTTCCTTATGTTAATCATTGTCAAGTTTAGGAAAAGTGGGTAGAAACCTGTATTAAATGAAATATAAAATGTAAACCTCCTGAAAATGATAAAAACCTAGTGAAAAAATGCTGGAGATATATCTGAAATAAACTTTTGTTTACATTCAGTTATGTTCTCAGATCCAGCTGGCACATAAAATGTAAAGGTTGTGCTTACCTAGGGTTAAAATGTTAATTTGGGTGGCAAAGTTGTTACAAATTTTTTTAGTGTATCTGTTTTATTTCAATTGACTATAGATGCAAAAGAAATGTATGAGAAATGTTCCGCACAGTCATTTTTTTGCGCTTTTTTTCCTTGACACAGCGTGAAAATGAGCATTTCTGCACAAACTGATTCTGCAAGCTTTACAAAAATGGACAGTGCTCACTCAAGTGTAACAATATGTCAAAATTTTTACTTTCACTTGATAGATGAGACCCGAACCCAAAAATATATATTTAAAAAAAAAATTATTTCCATGTTGTATATTTTTCAATTCCCAGGACTTTTTCAAATTGTTTTTTTATTGATATGCACTGTATAGTAAAAAAAAAATAGTCCTATTATTTTGATGATGTCAAATATCCATGCACGAATGCATGCCTACTAACTCACCTTTCACAAACCTACCCCCATCTGGTTCCTGCAAGCAGAGATGAGACTTGACCTCACAGAGGAAGAACGGTTGTTTAAGTTGTATCCATGGCGACGAGGCTTCGAGGGAAATGAGGGTAGGATAACAGGAAGAAGAATGAAAGACAGTACATCAGAGGAATGGATTGATAATGCATGTTTAGAGTCATCAACCTGGAACCTTTTTTTATCTTTGATAAAGCTACATTAGGATTGAGCCTCAAATCTTTGTCTGTTTTGACATTTATTGCATTTTTTTCTCTGCATTTTAAGAGAAAATAATAGAGGAAGAAAATTGTTAAAACGGATAAATTTTGCTCAACTGTGTGATCATACCACTTGATTACGAATATCATATTGGAATAGAACATCATTTTCCCCCCTTTTAATTGCCAACTTTATATATGAGGTAATATAAATTGAGTGAAATAAAGTACATGTATATTCATACATCAATATCTCTGTAAAGTTCTTTAGCTTTAAGATCTAAAGAGGCTTTCAGGAAAAATGGCTTAAGTTGTTAAAGAATTAAAATCAGGATGGAATGTGGAAGCATATTTGTATATTATAGAATGATGTTCTGCATTCTGTTTTCTGTTATGCATGCAATATGATCTAAATCATAAAATATGATACTATGTTAGGTTTTATAATCTCACTCGCAATACTGATTAGTGAGATACGTATCATTTATATGATTACAATACCACAAAAAGTGCTTCATGTGTCTAGATGTAATTAAAAAAAAAAAATCTGCTGACCAGGAAATAAATGGGAATGATTGGAATAGTTTTCCAGCCAGAAGACCCCTTCCCCATCTTAGCAAATGCTAGATAAGCACATATGGGTATTCTTGACACATTGTACTAGGCTGCCCTATATGTCCTCCACCAAAAAAAAATGCTATTGTGACTTCAAATTTGGCCCCCTATGAAATCCTGAATCCACAGTACACCTGCAGATTGCCTACCCTAAAGCAAGAAAAAAAACTGGAGAGAATGGAAATTACTTTATTCAATTGCCCCCCCCCCCAAAAAAAAAAAACACACCTAGTTTATGCATTTGAAATGTATTTATATTAATTATCTATTGCGTTTCCTAAAAAAAAGGGAGGACAAGAAAACGGGAAAAAGACTACAGAATTTGTTATACAGTACAATAAGTACCAAATTAACCCATTTATCATCCTTTTCGAAACAATGATTAAAAAAAGTCACTTTTAGCGCATTGATTGAAGATGACAACAACCACATTGCGCCCAAATTAGCACCCCTTGAAGGTCCAACTCTGGATCTGCGCCTGAGTAGACAAAGTTAACAAATAAAAATGTCATAACTACTATTTACATACATGTTGTATAACTAGTGATGCATAATTACATGTATGTTTGATCTTGATTTTGTTTATTTATTTATGCTAGTTGAAGAAAGGTCACAGCACGTATTATATGAAAGTAGTTATCTATACATGTATATATATATTCATATAGTCACGACAGTTTGGACTGTTATTTAAAGCTGTAAATTTATTTCAATAATCATGATGTATTCACCTACTTTGCTAGTTCATGTTCATGGACTGCTTTTGAATATTATGTACACAGATTTTTGCACAATAGTGCCATTTCCCAGCAAACCCATGTCACTTCTGCTCACACCAATATCACGCTTGCACTCATGTTTATTCTCCTCTTTGATTCTTTACCCTCACGGAGTGAAGACATCTCCAAGAAAGTCTGTTCTTGAAAGAGATAAGCACGCTTCCAAAATATGTTTTTAGGCTGTATTTTTAATGCTTCTTTTCAACCAGATTCATTGCCAACCCTTTTACATCGACACTATGGTTTGGCTCATTGTGAATTCCCTGAACATGACTTTTTAAGCAATTTTGTGAATTGCTTCTACATTTTATCTTAGTATACTAATTTTGTGCTCAATGCCTATGCGAGGTCTTCTTCCTCCCATAGCTTCCCTGTGCTCTCTCTTGCAGCGGCCTCTGCACTGCATCTACATCTCCCTTGAACTTAGTTACTTCCTTTTTGTGATATGCCTCCCACAGTTATGTAGGCCAGTCTAGCAGAGTAGATGGACACATACATGGATTATTGAAATAAAAAATGAAAATACCTGATTTTGTTATTTACAAGATAATCAGATATATCCATCTACTATCTCGCCCTCCGTTCCCTCGCCTTGCATGTCAGCATGTCATTTGGCGATGCTCAAAGAGGTTTATTGTGCGTGCAAGCATATATGTTTGAGCGGAAGTGGCATGGGTTCACACTTCACAGGGAGATGGCGCTATCACGCATAAATCTGTGTACATGATATTTGAGGGCAGTCCATGAAACATAAACTAACAAAATAGATGGATACATCCGATTATCTTTAAATAAAAAGATCAGGTAAGTATTTTCATGGTTGGGCATAGTTTAATATCTTATAGTAACATTTAACTCTTCATTGTATGGGGGAAACATTTTGCAATTTCATTGTCAATATAATCAAAATTATAGTGAGTTGTTTGATGTACAATTAAATGTTATGACTTTTTTATTGTACTTATAACACTGAAATTGATTCTCATTAGTAATTCAATTTGAATTTTATGTCCTTTTCTTTAAAACTCAAGATATTATTTAGATAAATATGATATGTGTTACCAGTATTCAGTTAATTGAGATTGATTTAACAAAAATTATAAAGCTCTCATTGGAAATATGATCTTTTCACCACCATCTCTCTCCACTGTGATCATACTTACAGCATTGTTGACTGTCTTTAGCTTTGGTAAAGTGTCAATAATGTAAATTTTATTTTTGTATCTAACATTCTAATCTAAATACTTGTAGTAGCCATCTGATCTGTGAACAACTAAATATTAAGATTAAACAATTTGTGCCCTCTCATCAATATTTTTATTTTCCTTCAAGAAGGCTCTTTGAATATTTATCTTACAAATATAGAGCTTTGATATTAAGGAGTTAGAGACAAATATTTCATCCTGGAATTTTCAGTCAAGCCCATGCTTTGGAAGAGTCTTTATATCAAATTGAAAAACCACAGATATTTAATTTTGATCGTGCATCCGATATAAATGAATTATAATATAAAATCGCAAAATTTATTCTGTAAAACTCATTTTTGTCTCACCTGCGAAGCAAAGTGAGACTATAGGCGCCGCTTTTCCGACGGCGGCGGCGGCGGCGGCGGCGGCGTCAACATCAAATCTTAACCTGAGGTTAAGTTTTTGAAATGACATCATAACTTAGAAAGTATATGGACCTAGTTCATGAAACTTGGCCATAAGGTTAATCAAGTATTACTGAACATCCTATTAGAGTTTCATGTCACATGACCAAGGTCAGAGGTCATTTAGGGTCAATGAACTTAGACCATGTTGGAGGAATCAACATCGAAATCTTAACCTGTGGTTAAGTTTTTGAAATGTCATCATAACTTAGAAAATATATGGACCTAGTTCATGAAACTTGGACATAAGGTTAATCAAGTATCACTGAACATCCTGCATGAGTTTCACGTCACATGACCAAGGTCAAAGGTCATTTAGGGTCAATGAACTTTGGCCGAATTGGAGATATCTGTTGAATTCCCATCATAACTTTGAAAATTTATGGATCTGATTCATGAAACTTGGACATAATAGTAATCAAGCATCACTGAAAATTTTGTGCAAGTTTCAGGTCTCATGATTAAGGTCAAAGGTCATTAGGGTCAATGAACTTTGGCCGAATCGGGGGTATCTGTTGAATTACCATCATAACTTTGGAAGTTTATTGGGCTAGTTCATTAAACTTGGACATTAGAGTAATCAAGTATCACTGAACATCCTGTGCACATTTCAGGTCACATGACCAAGGTCAAAGGTCAATGAACTTTGGCCGAATTGGGTGTATCTGTTGAATTACCATCATAACTTTGAAAGTTTATGGATCTGATTCATGAAACTTGTACATAAGAGTAATCAAGTATCACTGAATATCCTGTTTGAGTTTCACGTCACATGATCATGGTCAAAGGTCATGTAAGGTCAATGAACTTTGGCCATGTTGGGGTTTTTTGGTGAATAACCATCATATCTCTGTAAGTTTATTGGTCTAGTTCATAAAAAGTGGACATAAGAGTAACCATGTATCACTGAACATCTTGTGCGAGTTAGAGTAGTATTCAAAGTCAGCACTGCTGCTATATTGAACCGCGTGATGCAGGTGAGACGGCCAGAGGCATTCCACTTGTTATTATATACATGTATCCTCCACTTCATAACTGTACTCTTAATAGGCGTGCACTTTAGTTATGAATTGGAATAGTGATAGTCAATCACTATTCCACTTTTATGGCATACACATTTTGTACAATCTAGTAATGTATTGGAATAGTGATAGCTACATTTTGGGGGATTAACGAAAGCTAGAGACAGGCTTTACCGTGTATTAAAACACTGTGTTTAAAAAATATATGGTTCCTTTACCCTTTGAACCCTAAATTTATTTGGGGCGGCCGAGTCCCATACCGTGAATTATTTGCACATATCGACCAAATTCACAAATTCCCATGATTCAAGCCTCAACAGCATCTTCCCCCGCTGGCAGTAGCGGACCGTGACCCGGAGGAGACAAAGCATTGGGGGGGGGGGCACAGCATTGTTCACAAATGATGCAGTTCACAAACAATGCAGTGCCCCCCCCCCCAATGCTTTGTCTCCTCCGGGTCACGGTCCGCTACTGCCCACTGGTATCCGACCCGGCTGAAGTTGCTAAGCTTCTTGTAGACCTAGTCTACCAACAGAAATATTATTTTTCGTGTCCGTTTCAGGCTCAAAATCACTGCTTTGACTAAAGTCACATTCCCCATAGTCAGCAGTTGACTCTCTGTGTATTACGTTGTGTACTTCATCAAATGCTACAGAAGCCTCCGCAGTAGAGTAGCATATTTTGGCCCTTTTGGATGCTAAAACTTTCCAAAATCAATACCAATCTTGACTGAAATTATGGACTAAATATCCCTACATGTACTAGAAAAATGACATCATTTTGAAAAGATCACCTGACATTTAAACCCATGTTTTTAAAGTCACATGGCTCTGGTCTATTTGTAAGTTCATTAGGGTTAATTTTTCTGGTTTTGTCAAAGAAGTTATTGATACTTGATAAAGAGATGAATTTATTGTTGATGACAGCACGCAGAAGAGTCCAACATTGATCTACAATCAAAATGAACAATGAAAGGTAAGTCGTTGAGGTTGTGTATAATGTGTTGTCATGGAAATGAGATGGTTATTTGTTTGTTATCATGTTATAGCTATCAGAGGAACAGGAGGTTATTACATGTTTGAGGATGTAGATGATGATGACCTGAGTGACCTGGAAGCAGAAGGCATCACGTCATCAGGAGAACCATCAAGTCCAAAGAATCCACTTCAGGTAGGTACATGAAAACAAATGTTTGATACAACATTGAGAAGAGTTTTATCCCAAAGTAATCTCACATGTTGACAGTATCAATCAAAGATGGCATTGTGGATAGTGTGAATTGAAAATAGAATCATCTTTTTAAAAAATGGAATCAATTTTAATATACAGGTGAGGCCAAAAGTTTACTTCCCCCATAGAATTCAGTGAAATTCGTTCGCTTGCCAAACATCGTAAACTTTATTTATCTTCAGAAATATAAATTCTATCATGATGAATCAAATGAAAGAGTGTATTAAGTTCTTTCACATGATTTGGATGCCGTTGGAATTAAACAATATTTCAGGTAGAATTTTCTTTGAAGAAAATAAATATTTGTGCCAAATGTAATTCTATTATAATTATACTTTCAAACATTGTTTTATAGAAATACATAAATTTCAAATTTTGAACCACATACACCAGTCTCATTTTTTCTCTTTTTCTAGCTTGCATTTCATGGTATTGTAGAAGATCCCAAAAAAGCCATTCAGATTGATAAAGAACACCAAGCTGCTATATCAGGAGCAGAGGAGGATCCAGATGATCCTGATGCAGATGCAGGTCAGTATTATGTCTGGGGTTTGACTTTATAATTTTCATGAAATTGAAACTTGGTCTACAATTACTGTTATATCTCCTTTCTGTTTGGTCCCATTCCACATTGGGTGATTTCAAGATCATTGTTGATGTTGGTGTTCGAAGCATGAAAATGGCTGCTGAACTGAGCATTAACACTCAGCTGGTTTCAGAAGTTTGATACGGAATGTGTCATTGATAAATGTCGCTTATGACGTCACACTTCTGCCAGTCATCTCAACTTCTTGTAAGAAGTCTTGTCGAATACATCGGTGAAAAATTGGAGGAATTTACAGTATGCAAGGTAAAGTTTATTTTAGAAATAGGAAATGTGATGTACATGTATTAAGCACTGATGGTTTGCACTCATCTTGACATCACAATTATGCCCATGCTAGGGGTTGGTGAATCGGGGAAATTAGATTTGGATTGTCAACACCAGCTGTAATGCGTGGATCATCAAACAGCATTTCGCACCATTGCACAAACACAAACTGCCAGAAATGCGTAACATTTATTGAGCTCAATCCCAACTCCAGCATCATATCAGATGTGATGCTCTTGTTGGTGTTGCCACAACACCAACCTCAGATTTTGTCACCATGCTTGAAATCACCCAATGTCTAATTAATGTTTGTCTATAACCAGTTTGTCTTTATGACCATTTGGTCATATTGCCATTTAACCTACTGTTGTCATCTACTACCATCTGAAGAGGTTAATGTACACACATACAAAAGATACACAAAGATATTTATTTTGTCTCATTCGAGGATAATGGCTATGTTCAGGTAGACAGATATCTAGTTGTGTAGCAAATACATCAAAGACAGAAGGAACTTATATACTTTGGATATTGATAATGAGTTTATTTATTTACTGGGAGTTTTTTTTCTCCTGTAAGTGAAGTGTAGTATTATCTAACTTCCTTTATCATATCCTTATCTCCTTGTTTGCATCCATTTTACTTTGAAATGTGAATGTTTGTGGCAAAAATAAATGTACCTTCTGTTAATCCCTTCCCGTACCATTGTTTATGATATGTTTGCTTGATTAATTTCACTTAGAAAATAAATTATGTAAATTCAACAAATCCAGTGATAATGAATGAACCTTTGTTCCATGTGATGTACATGTATTTAGGGATAATCTTCATATAATCCTTTTGAACGATGTCTCATTGTTTGAAAATCCTTGATGAACATTGTCATCATTTTTTATGATTTGCTCATCATATTGTTTAAACATGTGCTTGAAATTAATCTTGTTCCCCAAATATTTTCTGTGATGAGTTCCTAATTTGTCTATCCTCTTTTCTTTCTTCATATCATTTCTTATGGTGAGTAATAACCCTGTCATACTTTTCAGCCATTTGCAAGTTCAAGATCTTTCCCTGACTAATCACATTTTAACCACAAAAGCTTATTTCATAATTCCTGTTCTTTTTTTCATTACAATTGTTTTGGGGATATTTTTGCAATCAAAGTTGTATTATTTTTCTGTTAAAATCATGAAAAAATCATATTGTATGTGACATGATAATTAATAGAATTCGTTTCAAATTTGATTTAATTTTTCGTTAAATGAATTTCAAAGGGATTTTTACTATGATTATGAATGTACTCTCAGCTTACAAGCTTTCTTTTAGTAATTGATAATAATTATAACAACCCCTGTTAAGTATTACTTTTGTAAACACGAGTTGTAAGGTGCAATATCAATCGATGTATCATGTTATTGGTTATATTTTACCATATTGTACTATTTATTGTAAAAATGTTTATTTACTTCAATAACTCCATACATCTACTTGATTTGCTAGTTCAGCCCTCTGGACTGCCATACCCGAAAAGAACTCCCAAGAATTAAAAAGTGCGAGCGCGCCCTCTCCCGTTCAGGCTTACTACCCATGATCACCGCGCAATTAGCGTCCATCTTCCTCTTTTGCTTTCGGCAAGCCACCTGTCAAGACGTGCTCAGATAAGTCTCCTAACAGCTCAAATCTTTTTTGAGCTTTGGTATATTATTTTTGCTTATCTGTTGTGCATTCTCCCTTTTAAATTCAATCTTTCCGTTTGTGTGTAAGATTGTGTTCAGAATTTACACCTGGCGTGACTTTTTAGCGTGTTTTTGGTGACACTTAAATTGTTTTTCTAACGTTTGAGTTCTCGTCGCGCCGCATCGCTAGCGCGTTCGCGAGGCACCGGGCTTGGCCTGCCTACATGGCAGCAAGCCTTCACCACCTGCCATGGTTATTGTTCTTCACGTTCAAAGTGTGGTGGCTTTTGGTGCCGTTTTTGAATTAAATTCTAGACAACCTTTACACTTTGTTGTCGAGGGTGTTATTGTTATTTCTTTTTGCAGGTTGGGATCTCCAACTCTGTTCCTTCCTTGCTTTCTGGAATTGATTTATTAAGATTTTCGATTGATTATTGATTGATTAATTCTTCAATTCTCTTTCCTTTCTGTTCTGAATAAATTTCTTGATTGATATTTTATTCGCAGGCGGATCTTAAAGCTCAATTCCTTTTCCTTCTGTTCTGAATAAATTTCTTGATTGATATTTTATTCACAGGCGGATCTTAAAGCTCAATTCCTTTTCCTTCTGTTCTGAATAAATTTCTTGATTGATATTTTATTCACAGGCGGATCTTAAAGCTCAATTCCTTTTCCTTTCTGTTCTGAATAAAATTCTTGATTGATATTTTATTCACAGGCGGATCTTAAAGCTCAATTCCTTTTCCTTTCTGTTCTGAATAAAATTCTTGATTAATATTTTATTCACAGACGCTTCGGGGATTGTTTAATTCGGCTTACGCAATTATACCTTGATTGATTGGTTATTCAATCCCCCCCCCAAAAAAAAAAAAAAAAAAAAATTTTTTGTTCTTTACAGGTGGGGTCTCCTTCCTGTTAGAAATTTTTTTTGACCTTTCCCGGAATTGTTTTCTTCGTTCAATTCCCTCTTCCCTCTTAGTCTTATATTTTTTACTTCGACAGGCGGGCTCTACGATTTCCTTTTGAGGATTTACTGTGTCGTTCTTCCTCTTGGAATCGTTACTAGAGACGTTCCTCCTTCCTCCTGTTCTGAATTTCTTTACCTTTCCACAGGAGGTTACTTTTTTCCTCTTGGAAATTATCGTAAAATTTCTCTTATCTGGAATTGTTTGTCTCTCAATCCCTTTCTTCCTGCTCTGAAATGCTTGTTTTTGTGTTTCTTCGCAGGTGGAAACTTCGTTCTCTTCTGAACTTGCATTCATTTTTGAATTTTTGTTTCGAATTTTTCCTTCGGGCACAAAAAAAAAAAAAAAAGAGAATATAGTAGGGGAACCTTGTAGGAGTTTCTTTTTTCAAAGTCTCCGACCTCCTTTTTATTTTCTTACAGGCAGATACCTAAACCATTCTTAGGTTCTTCTTCCTCCCTACCCCTCCCCTCCTGATTTGTTCTGTTTGCTCAAACAAATTCCTTATAGGAGGAGGGAAAGACCACTCCGGTCTCCACTTTTAATCTAAGCGAGATCTTTGTAATAAAAAAAAAAAAAAAATTCTTGTTTTTCTTTTTTCAGGGTAGAGAGAGGTACCGATGAATGGGACTAACACAGCCCCAGAGGACCTGGTGCCCTCCACGGGGACCGTCCCGATTGCAAGTTTACAGAAGTCGGCCGCCTCCAGGCGAGTAGGAGGGACGCCGCGGTGAGCGCCCGGCGGCGGTGAGTATGAGGGTGCGTCGATCAGCATTCCGAATTTGCGGTCGGATGCTAAGAGAAGGAAGGCCGAGACTGTGGTGCCACGGTCTCGGACAAAGAAAAAAGTGGTAGCCAAGGCTTCCAAGCCTAAACTAGGTCCTGCCGCCGCAGCACCCATAGGGCTATGCGACCCACCGGCTACCGGGTCACCAGAAGTCCGGAGGGAGAGTGCGGTTCTCTCCCCCCGGCACAGGTCAGGATCTCTGCCGTATAAGTCGTCCTCCGTTGACAGCATCGGGAGAGATCGCCCAGCCCCTGACCGCGAGAGGCGTCACACATCAGACTGTGACCACAATCTGACCCCGTCAGATTCGGGTGAAGTTTCGTTGTTGGCGGCCGCCCTGCCAGGGGCGGCAAATCGTAAGAGATCACCCGTGCCTCTTGTGCCTTCTTCTGCTCCGGCCACGCCGGCGGAGCCCGCAAAATAATAAGAAGAAGAGGTCGAAGGAGAGGTCGGCCAGCCCTGTTGCCATGGGCGTTCCTCCTTCAGACCCTTGTATCGGTGGTCAGATGTTACAGTCATACATGTTATGCTGCTATATTCTGCTACCGCGAGAGGCGTCACACATCAGGCTGTGACCACAATCTGACCCCGTCAGATTCGGGTGAAGTTTCGTTGTCGGCGGCCGCCCTGCCAGGGGCGGCAAATCGTAAGAAATCACCCGTGCCTCTCATGCCTTCTTCTGCCCCGGCCACGCCGGCGGAGCCCACAGAAAGAGAAGAAGAAGAAGAGGTCGAAGGAGAGGTTGGCCAGCCCTGCTGCCATGGGCGTTCCTCCTTCAGACCCTTGTGTCGGTGGTCAGATGTTACAGCTATTCATGCTGCTACATTCTGCTACCACGAGAGGCGTCACACATCAGACTGTGACCACAATCTGACCCCGTCAGATTCGGGTGAAGTTTCGTTGTTGGCGGCCGCCCTGCCAGGGGCGGCAAATCGTAAGAAATCACCTGTGCCTCTTGTGCCTTCTTCTGCCCCGGCCACGCCGGCGGAGGCCGCGAAGAAGAAGAGGTCGAAGGTGAGGTCGGCCAGCCCTGTTGCCATGGGCGTCCCTCCTTCAGACCCTTGTGTCGGTGGTCAGATGTCACAGCTATTCATGCTGCTACATTCTGCTTTCGAGCAGTGCGGGTTCACCCCACCCTCGACGTCTACTCACCCCGCTGATGCCCCTGAGCATCAAGCGAGACAAGTGGGCAATAACCACCAGACACCCGGGAAATCCTCGAGCGATTCTGTTAAATCGCCAGCCAGTGCACCGACTAACCGGGTGCCTCAAGATCGCGTGTGCTTTCCAGCATTTTCGTCGATCTCAGAGCACGTGTCCCAGCCGACACGCGGGGCCACCCCGGCGCTTACTGGACTCCCTTGCCTTCATGAGAGCCGGCCGAGAGGCCGTACGGCTCCCGCGGCTCTCGGAGCTCCTCCAGGGGAGGAAACTTGTCATGGGGACAACCTCCCGGTTCAGTCCATGGAGCGAGACTCCCTTTACGAGGAGTCTCTCGAAGGCGGCCAGTGCGAGGACAACCCCTATCCCGCGGTCGACCCTTCAGTAAGCGCTCAGGCGCTGCTTGACAAGTATCTACCTCACATCTACCCTCCGAGCGGGGGTATTGATGAAGCAGGGGAGTCCTTATTTTCTCGCCCCGCCTCTTCAGGCGCTCCGAGCTCAATCGGCCGAATTGGGGGTCTCGGAGAGTGACGGGGTCGCCCTAGACGAGGCGGCTCCTACGATGAGGAAGCCGCCAGCTCCGAGGGTGCAAACCCACCCCCGCTCTGCTGCTGTCCGGAAGCGCCAGGCTCCTGCACCGCCGTCTCGAAACTTTCAAGCCTCTCGAGGCTAGTGAGAAGGCAGAGGCAGGGGAAGGGGGGGGCGATTATTATGCAGGTACTCCCGAATTCGCCCTCTACGTCAAGCTCACATACGGCGACGACTCCTTCAGCGGTAACTCTCTCCATTCTTCCCCCTAAGCGGGCCCGTAGATTGGAGGTATGAATCTCTTACATACCGCATGCCGCACTTCTCTCGTGAGAATGTTTGGCTGCTTTGAGAGGGCAACCTATCACGTCCGCGGACCGTCCGCCCAGGCGACGGGACCGTCGTTTTCTGGCCTGAACCTCACTTTCTATTCGAAAGTAAGGGTGCCCTGTCTTACTTAGCTCCTACCCTTGCAAGGCCAGAGTCAGGGCTAGTACAGACACCCGTTCTCCAGCGATCACCGCTGAAGAGAGGGCGACTCTGATATGAGCACCATCACTGCTCAGCGGTATGTCTCACTATCTCATAGCTCTTCGTGCTTATGAGTATGTATATCGGATCTGAATGTCACGGCGATTAAAAAGTCTCCTGTGCTTAATAATCGCTATGCCTTCACCACCCGGTGCATTATGGTTATGTTAACCTATTTGTCTCGTATTCGGGCGGCTCGTACGAGCCCTGCCCGAGCTGCCATCACCGGTCGTCCCCCCGGACACCGCCGGCAGCACCCGCACCGAATACGTGGAAGGAATCAGCTTTTCATATGCTAGATATCCCTCCTGTTGACATTCACAGCTGTTCCCCGAGTCTTTCCCGGTTGGGTAAACATCATCTCGGAGGAAAGTAACCGCCGTACATCTCATGAGATTGTTGGCTATGTACGTGCGTTCAAGCTTGTTTAAAGCCCCAGGATTCTCTGTCGGCATTCTATGCCTACTTTCTGGGCACACCCACCGTACCGGGTCGGCGAGTTCACACCAAACTGTACACCGCCAGACCATCGGTCGAGCTCTAACTGTCTATCTTATAGACTGCCCTCTATGTGGGTCAAACTTGCGGGCTTCTCCGCCGTTCCCTCCTTGTGCGGAGTGGTCTACGGTGGATGTCTTTACCGTACCCGCTTGTCGAATCGTCTTCTTACTTAGAAATTTTTTTTTTCACTCGGCACACTCGAGTCGCCTCGCATGCTGCTTTCATCCTCCTTCCATGCAATGCATGTGGCCAGGGTCACCGCGCGACCGAGGATGATGTAACCGTGGATGGATGTATGCTTATGCCTTCCTAACCACGATCACTACGACCCGCCTTCTCTCGGGCCGACTGTGGATGAGTCTCTCCATGTAAGTGATTTACTTCACTGGAGTTCTTTTAGAAACTTAGATTCTCATCCCCCGCTGCTTAGGGCGTCATTTTTGCCGCCCCCCGCAGCTTTTTGGAGCTCCTTATCTTACTGATATCGGACTGTTCCACGCTGCCGCAACCGGCGCCGGCGGTGCTTGCTCTTACGATCACCTGAGAAACAGGCCTTGTGACTGTTTTCATAAACAACTGGTTCTCACCGCAGACTGATGGAAATTTTGTGATTACTTCCTCAAGTCTCCTTCGCTTGTTTCTTCAAGCGAGGACTTCGACACTCTTAGCCAGTTTCCGTCCCTAACTTGATAGGACAGGGCCGTTGCTACCTCATTCGATTCCGTTGGGAATGTAACGGTTGAGGTATCATATCTGGCGATGTCTGTTCGTTTAGAGCATCTCTTGATGGTCGTTTACACGTAATATCGTGACAGATTTTTTTTTTTTTCGCCAGCTCCCTCTGGCGTACGCTTGCTGCTGCTAGGGATTCCCCCGCCCAGCGGACAGCCATCGCAGCCTAGCCTCACGGGCTCTCTCGGCGATGGTGGCTTGAGCCAAGCCACCTCTTCCACCGCGGGCACTGCACCCTCAGATGGGTGCCTCAATCAGTATGGGAGAAAGGGGATCCTGAGTTCTCTCTCGATCACTCGGTCTAACACACTTTTGTCGTGATGTGTACCGCGCTGTTTCCCTGACACGCCCGGTTGAGCTGTTTTGACCAGACTACTCTATTCTACATAGGCAACAGGTCCGCGGCATTCCTTATTAACAGGATGGCACTCAGTCGCTTTCTCGACCCTTGACTGCCTTACGAGTGGTTTTCTTCTTAAATCCCTACTCTCCGTCGTTCCTGGTCCCCTTCGGACCGCTAGTAACTTTTTGCCACAGCTCTCTATCAGAATTCTGCAGATTTTCTGCCCTCACGCATTTGAGACAGATATCGAATTCTGGGCGCTTTCTCCCACGCGGAGGCTTCTGAGATATCTCGCCTTCTCAGATTGTTCGATTGATCACTTACTGAGCCTTAAAAGCTTCAGTTTTCCGATCACGATTCTTGTTGAAATTTTCAACAAATTCCGATTCTTACGCTCTAGTCAGCAGGTGATGTTGTTCTCCTGACACTAGGCCGAGGGCCCATGATACTTAGTATTCCTGAGTATACAGGGCATTCCTCTCGAGGACATTTTTGAGGGCCGCCTTTTGGCGCTCAACTAACTCCTTCACTTCTTTCTACTTGAAGGACATTCCGTCCAGCGAGGCGAGATTTGCTGCTTCGGCGCTTAAAGCAGCTGCGGCTTTTTCCCCCTCTCCCTAAATTTCGTTGTTTTTGTTTTTTTAAATTTTCTTAGGCTTACAATTGAAAACATGCCTCCCTACGGTTTGAGTCCGTGCTGGTCTAGCAAATCAAGTAGATGTATGGAGTTATTGAAGTAAATTATGAAAATACTTACCTGATTTTCTTATTTACGAGATAACTCATACATCTACTTGATACCCTCCCACCGACCCTCCGCCTTGCGTAGCAACATGTTTCAACGTATGGGCTTGCGAAAGGTGAGGAAGATGGACGCTAATTGCGCGGTGATCATGGGTAGTAAGCCTGAACGGGAGAGGGCGCGCTCACGCTTTTTAAATTCTTGGGAGTTCTTTTCGGGTATGGCAGTCCAGAGGGCTGAACTAGCAAATCAAGTAGATGTATGAGTTATCTCGTAAATAAGAAAATCAGGTAAGTATTTTCATATTCCATTCCAAATACATTGAAATATTTAGAAATAAACTTTTTTTGGGGGGGGGTCAGACAATTTCTCACTATTTATTTTATTATGAATCAGTTGCATGAACTAATTTTTCACACATATTTACACATTTATCATTTGTATATCTGCTTTCTTTTTCTTTATGTGAATGTTGAACTTCCTTTATTTCATTTATTTCGTTATTTGTGTTCTTTCGTCCCATTGTTAGATATTCACTCTTTGCCCAACACAGACAAACCTTTCATGTGCCACAATTTTCAAGGTGCAACCTGAAGTGGGGTTTTGTATGGACTTTGCTAAATCAACTCAAAATAGCTTTTGATTGGTTTATCGTTAAAAGAGTGTGTACACTGTTCAATGGGATGCACACACCACTGTAAAATAGACCTAAAGAGGTACACCAGGCTGAAAATGATTATATCTAAATGAATTATATGGGTCAATATATGTTTTGACCCCAAACAAATTGCAATAAATGCTTTCTGGTTCTATTTGACGTCAGGAATATCATGCTTAATATCTACCAGTCTGCATCCTGGAAAGTGGTTATTTTCAAGATGGCCGACATTCACTGGAAATGGACATAACTCACTAATGATCAACCCTAGAATCATATTTCAGTGCATATTCCATGATCTAGGGGGTAAGATTATTTGGTGAGTGAATATAAGCACTCCAGTGTACCCCTAAAATCAAAGATGGCCCCCCAAATTGCTTCCGTAAGCTAAACATCCACAATTTTTCTATTACATAATGTAGCTTTAATTTGGTTTCTATTCAATTGTTTTAAGAGTGAATTAGTACATGTACATGTGGACAAGTTACAAGGACAGCCAGTGGTCTGATGTGTCCAAAAATTTAAGATGACTTCTAGAAAGAGAGTTAAAAATGGCTGCTGATACTTAAAACAGACATAGCTAATTTCCAGCCTGCTCATTTCATATCTGCCTGGGAGATATTTTGATGATGGTATCTAAAACCATGATTTCAATTCAATGGTCAAATAATAAATTGACATCAGTTTTCTCATTGGATATTAATGAATACATGAATAGAACTGTTTCACTGAAAAAATGCAAAATCTTAAAATGTCTTATTTGTTATTCCTTGTCTGATTTTGATGAAGTTCCCAGTGTTTTGTTTGATTTTTCTCTTTCTGTTCATGTCATAGCATTTTCAGCCTGGAGTACCCCTTTAATGCACTCTGTGTGCATTGGGAATGAAATGTGACTTGAATCAAATATGGCATTCCACTGTATATTACACTAGTAGAACAAAGTGGGCAAAGGGTTAAAATGGATATAACCCACCCCTAATTGCATGAAATGACACGAAGTTGATCTTAGAATTATAGATTGATTTATATAAGCATGGGAAATATGTAAAACTGCAATTCGATGTAAACATCTTGCTCAATTGCTACAGTGGGAGGGGAAATGAAAATAAACACTGATGTAGATTCTATTTTTATCATACCATTTTATTAATATTGCACATGAATAGAAATCAAACTTGGTGAGTTTAAATATTTTTTTTTATCAGTGCAAGTACATTTCTTTTATTTCTGTATGAATAAATTAGAGCAAAACTTTGCAGTTTGCATGATTGCATGCAATGAAAGCAGTTTAGAGACTCTTGAGTTATTCATCAATGCTCTGTTCGAAATATGGCTTAGTGGAGCGGTGCAATAATCAGCCCATTTTATTTTTATGGTGATCTCGAGAATGCTCTAAAGTAAATGAGTGTAACTGAAACCGATGAGAAAGTATCGCAGTAAAACTGTCATTATACTCTTGCAAATGATCATGAAGCTGAGCGATAGTTAGGTTTTTAAAAGAGGAATAGTTTCGTCGACTGTCCATGTCATTGTTTTTTTTTTTTTGTAAAGATATGAAAGAAATGTCAGACGACTTTCTGGTTAAAAGTTGAAATAAGTAGGCATTAAACAACTCTAGTTTTCACTTCGACGAAATTGGAATAATACCAGCAAACAATCAAAGAAACTTTTTCATGGAAAATTAATGTTGAAAAGCCAAGCATACAGATATGTCTGGAAATAATCCAACTCATCATGACTGTCAACCCTTAAATTTTCTGAACTATAATATCAAAACATTTACCAAGAACATTGTATGATGCAATGACCTTATCACCAAACTTCAGTCTCGCGTACTAACTTTGATGTGTGTTCTGAAGTGGGTGAAGCTCAGTCATTTCATTGCCAGTGCTAGTGCAATGACGCTGCCGTAGCCTGCAAAACCCCATCCATGTTAAACTTGGGAACTTAATTTTTTTTCAGGATAAATTTGAATTATGATTTTAAACAAGCCTTGAAAATTTGGAGAGAATTTTGTTCTCAAATGGCGAAATATAAGCAGATGAATTTTCTTTGGAAAACAAAAGAACTCTGTCTCCTCTTGCGTGGATGACGGTTAGATATTCAAAATGTTTTTGGTGTTATTTCTGAGTTCATTGCGCCACTCTGCTTGGCCTGAATAGAGAATATATATAGCACTGAATATTTCACTAAGATTAGAAGTACATGTAGCTTTAGATAGATTTGGCATTCTTAAGTTTTGCTTATTTGCATGAAAATAATTTTATGCACATCCTGGTCAGTATTGTCTGAGGACAGATATCCAAGTGCGAAATACCTTATGCTCCATGTTGCAATACTGCCCACAACTTAAGCTATACTTTAGCTTTCCCTTGAAATAGCTAGTTAAAGTGTTAAGGCCACCGCACACCTAACGACCCGACCGGTCGCCGACTGGCTTGCGACTGGGTGGGGGGAGATGTGACGTCACAGCTCTTGTCAGCTTGAGCGTCGCAGACCGTTCAGAGACAAGTCGCAAGGAAAATCGGAAGGATTTGACATGTCGAATCCTTATGACTGGATCGCATGCTCAATCCAACCTCCAGCCAATCAGACAGCAGAGTTGCATGACGTGTATTATGATAAACAAGGCGCATACGCAGTAGTAAGCACAATTTCTCAGATGCTATGCCAAAAAGCAAAAAAGCTCATGCGTGAGTCGCAGATCGGATCGCAAGGTGTGCGGTGTTGGGGCTAATGACCACCTTGCGATTCATCTCCCCTCACTCAGTTGCAAGCCAGTCGGCGACTGGTCGGGTCGTAAGGTGTGCAGTGGCCTTAATTTGTTTGTGTGAACCCTGAAAAGAAATTTTCCTTAACTCTCTATCATGGTCAGACCAGCCCTAGCAACCACCTACATAGAAGGACAAACTGCCCATAAACACTGCATTTTTTTGTTTTTTTGTTTCTTTGTTTTTCTTCAACATTGGATTATGTATCTGTATATAAAGAAAACCAAATCATAAAGAACATCTTTCTGTCTCCCTTGAGTTTACTCTGTTAAGATTAAAAGGCTACATTTATATATATCAGCAACATGAGCATCACAGTGTGATGAATGCAAGCACAATTCAAGTTGCCATTATTATTCATATTATCATTACAATTGTTGCTGTAATTTTAATGAAAAAGATATTTTGAAAATGCTGCCTAAACTGATTGGTATTGTATTTATTTTGTTTCATTCCCATTTTTTATGATTATCAATCTACTCTACATATTGCCTATCAAAGAGTGACATACATTATGTAGAATTATGTAAATCTTTAAGACATTTGTATGGTATTGTATGGTTGTGTATCTATTCACAACACATGTCTTTTAAGTTTTGTCATTGTTTTTTATTCATTTACTTTGAACTCTATTCTTCTTGAATTGATGACTTTGTTCCTAGACTCCTGGTCAATTTGACTATTTTTGTTTCCATTTGATGATTTTATGTATCATTTTCAATTTTATGTAGTTCTCCATACACTTTCCTCCTATATGAATGTATCATCATTTGATTATTATGTTATTACTGTTCAACATATTGTTACATAAATCTCATTTTTGTGGTTGACATTATAATATCATTGGTCATTACATACTTGTAAGCTAAAATTTACATCTTGGTAGATCATGCATGAAATTTTGACGGGAAAAATGTTGCTAACAAGAGCATAGATTTATCAATGATTCGGAATGTTACAGTTACATGTAGGAAAGGTTTATTAAAACAATTAAGGACCCAGACCAGAGCTAATAGTGAAATTGACAAGTTGGAAATATATATAAGTTGAAAGTATATTCACCACTTGACAGCTGAGAATTCTGCACAACAAAAATTCAAATTAACCTTGATGCCATGTTGTGGTCATGGATTGTGAACCACCTTGTTTTTGTCTCACCTGCATAGCAGTGTGAGACTATAGGCGCCGCTTTTCCAACGGCGGCGGCGTCAACACCAAATCTTAACCAAAGGTTAAGTTTTTGAAATGACAGCATAAGTTAGAAAGTATATGGACCTAGTTCATGAAACTTGGCCATAAGGTTAATCAAGTATTACTAAACATCCTGCCTGAGTTTCATGTCACATAACCAAGTCCAAAGGTCAATTAGGGTCAATGAACTTAGACCATGTTGGGGGAATCAACATCAAAATCCTAACCTAAGGTTAAGTTTTTGAAATGTCATCATAACTTAGAAAATATATGGACCTAGTTCATGAAACTTGGATATAAGGTTAATCAAGTATCACTGAACATCACATGACCAAGGTGAAAGGTCATTTAGGATCAATAACTTTGGCCATGTTGGGGGTATTTGTTGAATTACCATCACAACTTTGAAAGTTTATGGATCTATCTCATAAAACTTGGAAATAAGAGTAATGAAGTATCACTATTAAAATAACCCTTGCCAGTTTCACGTCACATGACCAAGGTCAAAGGTCATTTAGGGTCAATGAACTTTGGCCGAATTTGGGGTATATGTTGAATTACCATCATAACTTTGAAAGTTTATGGATCTGATTCATGAAACTTGGACATAATAGTAATCAAGTATCACTGAACATCCTGTGCAAGTTTCAGGTCACATGATTAAGTTCAAAGGTCATGTACATGTAAGGTCAATGAACTTTGGCCATGTTGGGGGTATTTGTTGAATTACCATCATATCTCTGTAAGTGTATTGGTCTAGTTCATAAAATGTGGACATAAGAGTAACCAAGTATCACTGAACATCTTGTGCGAGTTATAGTAGTTTTCAAAGTCAGCACTGCTGCTATATTGAATCGCGTGATGCAGATGAGACCGCCAGAGGCATTCCACTTGTTTCAATTTTGTACTGAAAAATATGTAGTGCTCAAATGGATGGAAACCCACATCTGTTCACTAGGTTTTTGTGATTTCTTCGTTTGGCTCTTATTGGGCATAAATTCTTATGTCAAGAAAAGTTGTTACATATAATCTGAAAGCAGCTAGACTTGGCAATGTGCTCCAAATAAGTGGGAAATGAAATATAGCAAAAACTAGTCACAAATTGGAGATATCATCAATTCAAACTTGCAGGAAAAGATATGATATCTCTATATGATAGAAGTGAAGAAAATAAAATGCATATTTTTGAATGCTGGAAAATCACCCAGTATTTTCTGTGTAAAAAACCTATGGAGTCACAACACTTCTAACAACATTAAATCACAATCTTGAAGCACAGGAAAACCTATTTTTGAATCCTGATTATTGGAGATATTTTGAAGCAAATTACTCAGCTGGTAAAGCAGTGAAAATTGAGTTTCATACCATTTCCATTGTATTTTATAATTGAACAAAGTATTGTCAATTCATTTCAACATTTTTCATTTATTATCCTTTTCTAAAAAATGAAGCTTGTATTGTACACTATGAAAAAGATCTTCTAACTATACGTAAAGACAAAATAATTATGTTTAAAGTAATTAGTAGGGGCAAAATGAACGTTGGAGTACAACCCCCATGAATAACATTTTGTTAAGAGTGTTATAATGGACTTCTTGCTTTATATTTTGCCTTTAAATGATTAATTTCTATTACTGCAACATGGTAACATCAGTAATCTGTTCAATATGACTTCAAGTATGATAATATATTCACAAATATTGTAAGTATACGTTGCCACTCATTTGCTAATACACATTGCACTAATTTTTTTGTGATGGAAGTGCAAACCAATTACATGGGATTGTGTAATCTTATTGAATAGTAGCATACTGATTTTTGATATTTGTTTCAAAATGATTAATTCTTTTATAATTTTGTATACAGTATCATATTCAACAGCTGTCAGTGGTGAAGGAGGTGATAAAGATCGTTTTAAAGGTAAGATCATCATTATTATTATTGGCAGCATATACCTTCAGAAAAATTTGAAGCCTGTGTAACGATTTGGTAATGGATCAATAATTATATTATATTGGATGGCTCAGAATGGAATACAAGAAATATTCCAAGAGTTTAGGAAAATATTATTTTCATATATTATTATTATCATTATCTATCCCACCCCCCATAAAAAGAGGGAGAAATTTGATTGAACAGGTCATATCACTTATCACATTACACCATTATCACTTCATAGGACCAATTTTGGTCATTGACATGCGACTTGCATGTAGTTCATTATGACGTCATGGAGCGTAGTTGTGCTCAGTGCTGCGCATCGCATTGCTTTCATTGTTGTACACATTGTATATTGCACGCATTCATGCTTGCGCCCTATACTGTTGAATAAGCTCTCATGTTCAATAGCAAATTTTGTATAGGAGTCCATGGGATATTCGTCAGATTTTGATCCGTTTTAGGGATACACTCTGATACTGCACGGCAACTGATGCAGACCAAAATATGTGTTTTTGATGCATCGCTAGAACACTCTTGATAATATGATTTATACCGGATTATTAAATAACTTTCAATCTTACATTAGTGATTCTTTGTGAAAACTTGTATATTTAAGTTTTGGATCTCGAGCACTCTCTCTTGGTAATGATTTTATTCATAAAATTTATTTTGACCTAAGCTTTAATCTGTATTGTTAATATCAATTTTGCACTGTTTTAAATCCAGGCAGCAAACATACTGTTTAGGGGAAAATAGACTATTGCATCATCCCCCACCTGGATAGTATGACATCATGTATTTATGTCATGCTAATATGGCAACATATTTTTTTTTCAGATGGGAAAGGCCGTGTAGATGAGGCCCAGGATGATGATGAGACTGCCACTAGAGGGAGCTATACAGATGATATTGAGATGGAACAGGAGGAAGAACCTGAAGGTATCATCAAATCCAATTGAATTCTTTTAAATCTATTTAGTTTCACCTATGTGGGACAGAAGTATTTGACAGCCATTTTTCTCAATTTTTAGTTTCTACTTGATCACAATCATGTTAAAGGCAGTATACCACAAAGAACAGCACTATTACCAGTATACCTTTGGTTGCTTGATCCTAACCAGGGTGCAACATTTTAATAAGTAGTCATTTGATCCAAACTTGCAAAAAAGGTAAATGATTTCGGCTAATTTTTGCAACATTAAAATATTTATCAAAATATTTACCAACAAAGTTTGCTTTTAAGCTTTCCATAGTTCACTTTCCCGACATTTCACTAAAGATTACATGTAAATGATATCAGAGTTTTCAAACTTGAATTCACAATATGTATCTGATAAAGTCTATCCAAATGCACATACAGTACCCCTGTGACAAAAGATTAACTATGTGTTAGGATTCCTTGAATTTGAGTTCCCTTGAGAGCACGGGACATTTCCTTAAACGAAACCATAACCCAAGAAAAGAAGTAATTTTATTGGAAAGAGTAAAATGAGAGGAACAATTTAAAAGAAGTTTCATCAAAATTGGTTATGAAATAAGCAAGTTATGGGAGTTTGAAAACTCTTGTTGTACTTTCTATGGGCATCCTCAAATTGGCAAACGTGCTTCAAAATGGCTGATTTTGTGGACAACTCTCCATTTGTTTTGTACACAAATTTTCAGATTTTCCTCATTATCTTGGTAAAATAAAATGTCATGGTAAAATATAATCCACACCATATATGTCAAGGTCAAGAGGAGATAATGTGAAATATGTAAAATAAAGGGGAAAATCTGAAAATATGTGTACAAAACAAATGGAGAGTTGTCCACAAAATCAGCCATTTTGAAGCACGTTTGCCAATTTGAGGATCTACATAGTAAGTACAAGACTTTTTAATCTTCCATAACTTGCTTATTTTATAACCGATTTTTATGAAACTTTTTAAATTGTTCCTCTCATTTTACTCTTTCCAATAAGATTGCTTCTCTTCTTGGGTTTTGGTTTCCTTTAAGTGGCTTGTCTGTGATTTTCATCTTATAAACTTGATTTTATAAATTGTTATATTATTACATTATTGTTTGATCACATGCATGTCTCACATAGGCCTCATCTTGCATTATGATTAGAGAGGTTAACATTCAGATAATTTTACCAATTACAAAAATTAAATTATCCATTATGTATAATAGGTACTGTTGGAAAGATCAAGAGTGCCCTGGCCCTGACGTGGCTCATCTTCCTGCGTTCTGTGGATACTTTGATACAATTCTTAGATAACATCTCAAAGGAGTACCGCTATGTGGCCAAAGAATTAAAGAAGCTGACCACTGAAGGAAAACGAAGGAGAGCAATGAAAGTAAGTTGATGTAGTTTCTTGCCAATGATGGAATAAAGATACAATGCTCCCATATTGTATTAATTTTATGGATGGTAGCAATACTCCCATATTTCTTTTTATTTTATGACTTGAGAATTCTACTGAATGAATTAGGCATCATAAATCTTATTTCATTGTTCATAATGATAGTAATAAGAAGTATGATTTATGATGCAACAAATTCAGTTTCTAGAGTGCTCAAGTTTCAAGAAAGAAATAAGAATAAAAGCTGGATCATTGAACTAAACATTTCCCCCTAAATCAAAATGCTGTAACTTTTGAACTGAATAATTTTGAGATATAATATTTTCAAGGTAATTTCTACACTCATTAAGCAACTCCTGGGGAAAACTGGGATTGATCGGTTGAGACATGCAAAAGTAATCAAAGATTGAATTAAAAGTGACCAGTTTGAAAGTCACAAGAGTCATTTTTCAGATTGTATAATTACAAAGTGATATTTTAAAAGTGACAATTTTTCCTTCTGGCAGTGCTCACTGAAGCATGGAATAAAATACATGGTTCGGAAATTATGGATGTTTGTTTTAGGGGGGACTTACTTTTTTTGTTGTGTTTAGATAATATACAGTGCATCCCACAAAAAACGAAACAGAGATTTATCATAACTTAATCACAAATACAATAGACAAATGACCCACCATTTTAAAGCTTAGAATCTCCTCTTTCATCTGAAATTACTTACATTATTTCTCATTCACGCATGAGTGAGCAAAAACAATTTGAAAAGGGGATTCCAAAAAGTCATTTGGCAGGCCGTATCTGGGTTTTAAATAGAAAACCACATTTTTAAAAAGTTCAATATCTGCTCTTTAATTTGATACCTCAATTACAGAAAATGGTCAAGAAATAATAGAGTTCTGGTTATTTGAAATAAGACTTGAATTTCAATAATTTCATAAAATGAAGAGGTTTTACAAACTCATTCGACACTCCGTTTTGTTGACGATCAGCCATGCATTAAGTCTTTTGTTGCTGTTAGATAGCTTCTGTGGGAAACCGGTGAAAACATGTTTATTACAGAGAGGGGACGGGGTAAATTAGGAGGGATCCCGTGGATGTAGGCTTAAATAATAATAAAAAAAACTATCTTCAGGAAACATGTTAACTGATGTCTCATACATCTCTCTTTTCCAAGTCGATAATACAATTTAAACAGGTTTTGTAAAGTAGCGGGAATGCTGCGGGGAATGCAGTTTTGCCACTTCGGGGTCTCCAAAAGATATATATTTCAACAAAGTTAAAATATGGATTGAGGTGGGGTACATTCGTCGTGATTCATGTGCCAGAGCTTCATTAAAGCAGTAATCTGCAAAGCAATGTCTCCTGTAAAATTTCCAAGAGAAACAAATAAAACAAAATTAATAGTGTTTTACCGATACCGAAATGCATTTTGCCCGTATATCCCATAGATTACGGTGTGGCAGATACACCAACAAAAGCGATACGAGAAGCCGATGGAAGCTATTGTGTTGAGATTGTGTATCTCGAATGACATACCATTGATCGCTTTATTGTCCGATTCGTGAGTGTGACTGTGACATAGAGGTTGTTTTGGTCTCGTTTTAGCGCAATATCACGTCATACATTTTGACATATTTGCCCTCTTTCTAAGCAAATTAAGACACTAATACTGTCATGAAGCATATCGATGTTTTCGCTAATATATTCTCTATCATGACATGTTGACATTGTGTATTAATTGCTGCTATTTATAAAACAGTTAAGGATTCATGAAAAAAATGCTCTGTTTTAAATTATAATTTGCATAATTTATGTAAATTAGGTAATAATAAACAAGGATATCTCAATCATTTTATGTCAATTTTCTTCCCTTTCTTACCCTAAGTCTTTATTTCCAATTTTAGGGCAGTTCTGGTTAAATATATATTCTTAAATAACTTGTTTTCACTATATCGACCTAATATGCAAATTTATGCAAATTACTTGCTTATTTGCATAGATACAGCGTGTCTCTTTGGATGAATCCTTTTCTTTTGACTCAAGGAACATTTGTGCCAAGTGGGACATTTGTACTAAAAAATGCAGCGTTCACCCCTTTTTTTGCAGTTAACAAGTCTACTATTACTGTTCATAACAACAATGTGGATTTTCCCCTAATCACACATTTCTCCAGAATAGTGGACAGTCAATGTGTGTTTGCACCTTAACTCTTCTGAATTTAAATACTTTAAAAACAACTACTATTATGCTATCAGTTCATGAGTGAACACATGTATCAACATTAATGTCTTATTTAGGAAATCAAGTTAAAAAGACCAATTCAAAATATTACCATTTCCACTTCCATGTTGAGTTTTTTTTTTATGATCAGGCTGTGTTGTAATCAGAGTTGAAATGAAAATAATTGCACCTCTTAATTTGTAAAGGTATGTTTTACCTTCTGATACATAGAAACACAAACCTGCAGAGCTCCAAGACATGTCTGGTAAGGAAAGTGAAAAAGAAGAATTAGAGACTAAAGGAACAGAAGAAAAACAGGCAAAAGATGGTGCAACAGGAAGTCCTGCTGATGAGAACGAATCTCCAACAAGGGATATCAGGTAAACAGAGAATGGGATTGTACTGATATCCATTAATGTAGGTTGTTGCTTATTAATGTTAGCAGAATTGAGAAAGTTGTCTTGTCTAATGAAGTGCTCTACAGTGTAAAAATGACTACTAACACTGCATGTGGCTGGACAGTAATTTTAAAGAGTGTGCTTGTGTATAGTGTGTGTGTGCCTCAAAAATATAGTTACAATGTTGAAATTAAGAAACAAGATATTTTGAAAAATTAGGTCATGCAATTAACTTTGGTCAAAGCTATTTAGTTTTCTTGGTTTATGTTCTGGGGTTATCCTTATTGATTTGGTGCCAGTTGTTATTATGAGAAGATGTTAGATACAAACTAATGATAGCATTGGATTACATGCTGCTGTTATACAGTGTTTATTTAAAAAAAGATTACACTTTGAAATAATCCTATAAAATATGTTTGTAATACCCTGAAGCATTTTCCACATGTATACATTTTTTTTTCCTTTAATAAAAATGACGATATGACTGTCAGCAAATCTTTCCACTTGAGTGAGCACCCTTTACTTTTAAAAAGATTGTGAAAAATGATTTGCGCAAAACTTGGGAATAGTATAAGGGTATAGAAGAAGACATTAATCATGAAGAGCACATAGACTTTTAGCTAAGAAGATTGATTTGATGATATTTTTTGCCTTATAGCTTGTTTCCTTGCTCTAACATTCCCTCTAACACCAATCCCATGTGTACAGCACGATTACTCATTTTTCCCCCATTACACAGCATAAAAATTGGCATATTTGAGCAAACTAATTTCTGCAAGCTTTCCAAAACTGGACATTGCTCACTCAAGCATAACATTCTGTCTGAATTTTTACTTTCATCTGATAAATGAGACCCAACCTCAAGAATATCTGTGTAAAATTTATTCCCATGTGGTATCTTTTTCAAAGTGTAGACTTTTTATTGATATGCAGTGTATATAGCTATGTTTGAATTACTAATTGCACAAAAAGTATGGAGTCTAATAATATCTTATACAAAGAATAACTTATTTTTGAGAATGATCATTTGTGTGATGCTTAGAAGAGATGCCATTTACTGTGATGTCATTTTTTGTAATTTGATGTCTTCTCCCAATAACAAATATTAGGAAAGGCTGTTTTTAATGATTAAAAGTTTTTAAATGTGCTTTTGTCAATATAACTGTATGTGCTCTGTTTTGGGTTTTTTGTGTGTATGATTGGACTGTAAAAAAATGTGTCTATTGTAAACTATCAATGAAGTTTTGTACAGGTAAATAGATATAAAGCTTTGACTAAACATATGATGTACATTTTGATGGATATTTATTAGGAAGTTTCAATTTGACTTTATGTTTTTGCTTACTAAATGTTGGGACACGATGCACTCTTATGAATGCCTGATTTCTAATATTAATACAAAGAAAACAAGTTTATGAAAGAATTTACAAAGCAAATGGCATGCTCCAATCATTCCCAACAAACATTTTTCAAAATTTCATATCTTTTTATCAAACATTTTCTAGCTTTTCATTTGGTTGTAATGACATAATCTTGTCATTATCATTGGAGTTTAATGGATTAGTAAATGAAAAACATGAATCATATGCTTTCCATTTTATTTTTACTAGGCTTATTTTGATTTAGCCATTGGTGTCAGATAAAATATTGTTTTAAACACTGCCTTATTATTTTTGTTTTGTTTGTTTATTTTGTGGCTGCATGAAAATTTGTCTTTATTATTTTGCTGGCTGTTTATCTTTGCTGTCATACCCATTCTACACTCCCCTGATCTAAAATGCCACGCCCCTTTCTCTGCACCCCTTCCTACTGCTTCGCCCTTCTTGCATGGCTTGCAGAGTATCCATCAACCCTGAGCCCACGTCCGAAGTGATATTTCAGAAGTTCATGGAGAGGTGAGAGTTCATGCATAACGCTGCATTGTCTCCAGAGAGTTTAGTAAATCAGATCATTAATACTTAGTTGGGCTAAGAAAAAGGTTGTTTATTTCATATTCACAAAATTGCACCTGATCACGTGCAGCCTTGCAAAAGCTTACCGAAATCATGGGCCTACTACAACTGGACATTCAACGAGCAAATTTTATAACCACCACATGTTTTCAAAATTGCTGTCACACAGTTAACTTTCTCTTTAAACTATTTTATGACCTTGCCCGCGGCGTGTGTTTATACAATGCTCTTGTGAACCCGCTGATCGTCACCAAGAAATCACAGGCCCTCTTTCGGCCAGACGATCATTGCTCCAGCTCTGATCATTCTGTTTACGGGAAAGCCCCTGCTTCATGTTACCCACACTGCAATGCGCTCTTAACATCTGGTTTTCAGTGCACAATATTATGCTATTGATATCGTGCGATTGTTGTCTGATCATCACAAAAAATATGGTTAAATTTTGTCAATACTGTAAAAATTTTACGTCCATATCTAAATCACTTTTCAAGTGAAGATTAGTGCGAGTTATGAGGAAAGGATTTTTAATGTCTTTCTGCGCATATTTCCGACAAACTTTCTCTGCAATTTTTGTTGTACATGAAGATATTCTGATCTTCACGGTAATAGGAATGCAGTCTTTGAGCGGTTGCAAGCGATGTACATGTACGTAAAATATATGTACATCCAAAGCTGTTTTCTTATTTCTGTGTCATTTTGACGGAGCAAGCGTTTGCTGCTGTGTGTACTTCTTTTGGAAGTGAACAAACAACATTGCAATGTGTGGAGCAATGCACAATTGATTTCTGCTGCCCATCTGTGACAGCGTGTTTAAGGCTTGCTTGATGAGTGTCAGCTTTTGCGCTCTGTTTGTAAAAGGATTAGTGGCTCGAAGAAGAGGATTCGTTGAATGTTTAGTTGTGGTAGGTCCATGCCAAAATCAGGTTAAATTGTGATTGAACATAAGGCGAATCAAGTATTACTAAACATCCTGCCTGAGTTTGAAGTCACATGACCAAGGTCAAAGGTCATTAAGGGTCAATGAACTTTTGGCCAAGTTAGGAGTATTTGTTGAATTACCATGATAACTTGAAAGTATATGGATCTGATTAATATAAGAGGATATAAAAGTAATCAACTATCACTGAACATCCTGTGCAAGTTTCAGGTCAGATGACCAAGGTAAAGGTCATTTAAGGTCAATGAACTTTGGCCAAGTTGGGGGTATTTATTGAATTACCATCATAACTGAAATTGTATTGGTCTAGTTCATAAAACTTGGAAATAAAAGTAATCAAGTATCACTGAATATCCTGTGCGAGTTTCAGGTCACATGATCAAGGTCAAATATCATTTAAGGTCAATGAACTTTGGCCATTTTGGGGTATTTGTTGAATTACCATCATAACTCTGAAATTGTATTGGTCTAGTTCATAAAATTTGGACATACATGTAAGAGTAATCAAGTATCGCTGAACATCCTGTGCGAGTTTCAGGTGACATGACCAAGGTCGAAGGTCATAAAGGTCAATGAACTTTGGCCATGTTGGAGGTAATTATTAAATTGCTGTCATAACTTTCAAAGTTTATGGATATACATGTAGTTTATGAATTGTGGACATAAGGGTAATCAAGTATCACTGACAAGTCTTAGGTCACATGATAAAGATCAAATGTCATTTAGGGTCAATGAACGTAGTATTGTATCATTATATGAATGGTGTTTTTTGTGAATGATTATTTTATAGTAGTTTTCAAAATTTAGCACTGCTGCTATATTGAATCGCATAGTGCAGGTGAGACTGCCATAGACGCTCTACTTGTTTATTCTATGAAGGTTCAATCTTCAAGAATGCATTGTTACATCTTGTGATGTATTGAGAAGAATGATGAAGAAGGCAATCTTTAAGAATCATTTTTTTTAATTATTGATAGGATCATATTGATATTCATTTTCATAGGGCCATGGGAAATTTATTTTTAAAACACAAAGTATGCACATCTTCACAAAAATATATGATGATGACACTTTTTTCCCCACAAGTTGATTTCTTTGGGCATAAACTTTGAGGAATTGGAATATCAGAGTTATCCTTAAATGAGGCTACTTTGAGATGTTTTATGATAAAATTTCTGTGTTGCTGTTTGTTTTCTTTTGATTTGTGACATTGATGTCATAGTCTGATGTGATGACAAACAATGTTAAGTATTGGAAAACTACATATGCTCCATGCTGTTTATCTGTCATGTCATTCACATTTCTTATGCAGCAATGGCCATGATGAAACATGCTCCACAGCTGAGACCAGCTCAAGCGATCAATTCCGCCGCACCATGATACGCCCCGTTCGTCTGATCTACGCTGCCCTCTATGCCATAATAGCCCAATCACAGCTGGTATGCTACTTCATTATCATTCTCAACCAGTTGTTATCAGCCAGTCTCCTCTCTTTACCCCTGGTACTCATAGTTTTCCTCTGGGCAATGCTCTCCGTACCTCGCCCTACCAAGACCTTTTGGATTACGGTCATCTCGTACACTGAGGTAGGGAAAGCTCTATTTGATAATGCAGTGTTAATTCATAATAATATAAGTATGATTATATATGTACCATCATATCAACATGAACACCAGTGATGTGATATCATTGGTGATAATGATTATTGTGATAACGGTATTGAAGAAGAGGGAAAAGGGAAGAATTGGAGAAAAAGGAAGAGAGTTAGAAGGAGGGAGGGAGATGAGGGGAAGGAAAAGTAGGAGGAGGGAGGAAATTGATTTTTAACCACAAATGCCATATCAAATATATTCTGGATCGGACTGCATTGGAAGAGAGAGAGAGAGAGAGGAGGGGTTGAGAAATGAAAGATGAGTAAAAAAGGGAGAAATCATTGTCATGATATGGTTCTTCTTTTTATACCCTCCGCCAAATGAAGTTTGAAGGGGGCGGGGTCAGTCAATTGCAAATCTTGCATATCGAATTTCTTCCTCAGTTTTCAACCAATTCTCGTAAAACTGGATACATATTGGTGTTGGGGTGAAGAAGTGCAAGACATGTGTTGGAAATTGTGCTGCCATGGTAATGTTATATTTTGGCCAAAATACGGTAAAACTATTGCAGTTCAAACTACTTCATCAATTTTCAACCAATTTTCATGAAAATTAGCTGACAAATTGGGTTTGAGGTTAAGATGTGTGAGACAACATATTTTGTGTGTGTCGGAAATCATGTTGCCATACATATGTCACAAATTATCTTTTAGTTCAAACTACTTCATCAGTTTTTAACCAATTCTCATATTTTGCTCACACATATTTCTTGGGGTAAAGATGGGCAAGACATTTGGAAGAACCATGTGTTGGAAACTGTTGCTATGGTAACCGTGTAGGGTGGGGGTATTAATCACCGTTATTGATAGTTTATAATTGCTACTGTTGATAAACTCTTTTGCCTTCTCTCAACTACAGGTAATTGTCATCTTGAAGTACCTGTTCCAGTTCCAGTTTTACCCATGGAACAGTGACACATCAAAGGATCTTCATAGCACTGATCCACTTTGGTTCCCTAGGATCCTTGGTATTGAACAGAAGCCCAACTATGCAGTCCTGGACCTGTGTATCCTGCTATCAGTTTTCTTCCATCGCTCAGTTCTTATTGTAAGACCTATTTCCCTCTTTTTTCAGACCTCACCATTTTGGCTTCCATTTGACTAATGCTTTCATAGGAATTCCTGCTAACTATACCTCAATATTGATACTGTCAAACCTCAGGTTTGGATTCACTTGTTCCATATTAAAAAGAGCATAAGTGGAAATCACGTTCTTATAAAGACTGCTTAACTCCTTTCCCATGAGTGTTATACATATGCACGTAGCTCTCCTAAATTCTTTGTTCACATGCAAAAGGGAATGTTCTCCCTATAAATGAATTGACTTTATTTAAAGTATAATAAAGATCAGTGTGGATAAATGCCTTGCAGCCCTTTGCTCAATGTCATTAGTGCTGCTGTGGATATCAAATCCTTGATACTCAACATCAACACCTGTACCCTTTAGAAGTTGGAGATCATATCATGGTAACCTTGATTGTGATTAGCTTTAGAGCCATGTTACCTTAGTTGTAACTCTTTACAAAACAGGTCGCTGGGCCCTGTTTTGCTTCCATTTTGTCACCATAATGGTAACTTCTATGCAACGGGGCCCTGATCCCTCTTTCATTTTATTGTCTCTCCTGCATAGCAGAGCGAGACCATAGGCGCCGCTTTTCCGATGGCATTGGCATTGTCAACATTGAAATCTTATCCAAAGTCAAGTTTTTGAAATGCCATCGTAGCTTAGAAAGTATATGGACCTATTTCATGAAACTTGGACATTAGGGTAATAAAGTATCACTGAACATCCTGCCTGAGATCTAGGTCACATGACCAAGGTCAAAGGTCATTTGGGAATCAACATTAAAATCTTGACTAAGTTTAAGATTTCAAAATGTCATCATAACTTTGAAAGTATATAGATCCAGCTCATAAAACTTGGACATGATAGTATTGAAGTATCGCTAATTGTCTTGCATGAGTGTTAGGTCACATGATCCAGGTCAGAGGTCATGTAGGGTCAATGAACTTTGACCATGTTGTGTGTATTCGATGAAATACCATCATAACTTTGAAAGCTTATCAACCTAGTTCATGAAACTTGGAGAAATGAGTAGTCAAGCATCCTTGATCTTCTTGCACCAGTTTCAGCTTACATGTATGTGATTAAGGTCAAAGATCATCCAAGGTCATTGAACTTATGAATTGTGTTTTTGTGAATAATTATTTATTTATAGTAATTTTCAAATTCAGCATTGCTGCTACATGCATATTGAATCTGTAATGCAAGCAAGACTTTCAGAAGTATTCCACTTGTTCAGTGATATTCACAGCTACTTTTTCAAAATATCTATTTCAAAAAATCAATATATGGTCAATGTTGACATACAGACATTTGTTTCTACCCATACAGAGGCATGGACTATGGCAAGAGTCTCGTGTTGTGCCTGATCTCGACAGTCAACAAACAGATGATGTCCCTGCCCTGACCAGTACAGACATGGCTGTAGAAGATCAGAATGGCGATGAGATGGAAAGAGCTGGGAAGAAGGATAAGAAGAAGAAAAAGAAGAAGAGGAAAGAAAAGGAGAAAAAGCCGGCAGAAGAAGGTAGGGAGTGAGTTGATGGCTAGTTTTACTTCATATTTTGAACTTAAAGCACAACTTTTTTCAGAGTTCATTTTCCGGTAAACTCAATCATGTATCATTTGGAAAGGAGGATGCTTATTATTTCTAAAGCAAAGCATTTAGCCTTAGCCATTGGAGCGTTGTGGCCCAGTGGATTAGTCTTCGGACTTTAAAACAGGGTCGTGGGTTCGAATCCCAGCCATGGCGTAATTTCCTTCAGCAAGAAACTGATCCACGATGTGCTGCACTCGACCCAGGTTAGGTAAATGGGTACCGGTAGGAAGTAATTCCTTAAGAAGCTGTGTGCGCTATGAACGCCTAGCTTAGCCGGGTAATATAGGAGCGCCTTGAGCACCTAACAAGGTGGAAATGTGCGCAATATAAATATCCTATATTATTATTATTATTATTAGTAAGACTGACAAAACATTTGAAATCATGTAGCCAATTTTTGAGGACCAATCTTATATTTAAAGGGAAGTTCACCCTGATGAAAAGTTTGTTGTAAAAATAGCTGAAAAAAATATTGGTGAAGGTTTTAGGAAAATCCTTCAAATATTTAAAAATTTATTAGAATTTAAAGTTGTTGATTTGTGACGTTATAAATGAGCAGATGCTCCATATGTTATGTAATATCAAATGCATAAATTTCTTCTTTTTTTATGGTTCATGATGACTTTTTTCTATTTAGGATATTTTTGTAGTGATTTTTTTTGTCTTGCCTGCCAGAAGTGAAATTTTTCACAATTTGCAAGAGAAAAAAGAGGAAGAACATTCCATTTGAGGCATCTTTTTTTGTCTGAAATTCACTTATTTATCAAAATATTTTATTCAAAAGAAATAGTATAAAAGAGTAATGTTTACTCTTTCATATGCTACAAAAATAATCAATTTTACTCAAGAAGAAAGTGGTTAAATTCTTTGAGAAACAAAGTCTCACAATTCACGAGATTTTGCAGGGACATGAATTCAGCCACGAGAGGACTTGGATAAATCTTGCTTATTTGCTCATTAAAACGGGCTTGCAGACCGACTGTATGTTTAAAAGAACATTTAGATTTAACATTTAAGCATATGATATAATGTGTAAGTCACTTTGATGCTAATCATTTCTGTACTGCCAGCTTAACAATTATTCATCAATCTTACATTCCCCTTACTAGCTTCTCTAATCTAGTCCAGTGATGGGTGAGAGGTTATAGTGTGAAAGGACAGAGGCTGACCTCCCTTGGAGTCTATGCCCCTAGTGGTGGCTTTCACACCTCCCAAGTAGAATTAACTCTATATCCATGGTGGCAAAATGCCTCATCAGGAAAGGGGTCCATAACTTGCTACCCCGCCTGACCTGCTGGGGTGGAACACATCTGAGCTCGTGCTCCCTCTGTTGCAAGGGAGGCTTTCACAACCCCTTCGATTTAAGTTGTGCACCATTTGCATAGCGTGCCTTTTTCGATGTAGGGATTTATGCACAGGTCTCTGGAGTTTGAGGCACAGCCGGGCCTGAGCGTCCTCGGACCTAGGGGGCCCCCTGTAGGGGTTACGTTCTTGGGGGATTTCACTGCCCGTCAAGCGTTACTTATACCCCGTTGACATCCAGTGCTCTGTTGGGGAAGGAGACTATGGCTTGTTTGACCGTTAACTTTGGTTCCACCTCGAGCCTCGGCCCGTTTTTTGGCTTTTTCCGCTCACTGTTCCCGATGTTGACGATCTCGAGTTCACTGGCATGTTCCTTCAGTGCCTCCACCCCAGTTGCATTGGTTCCCCCCTTCCCCTGGTCCATTGTGTTATTAATTTCTTTGTCCTCTCACTTTGCAGTTTTTGCTCAGGTTCTGTAATCTTGATCACTGCCCATGTTAAGTTGTTGGACATTGTACTGATCCCCCAAATCACTTTTTTTGGGGGGGGATTGAAGCGGAATTCGCTCCATGCTCTCAGTTGCGAGACAAGATGCATCAGGTGGGACAGCCACAGGGTCTGCTTGATCCCAATGCCTTCTTTTATTGATGTATAAAGGACTAGACAGTCTTGTCTAGCTCCATGAAGGTTTTTCCAAGGCCTCTGTAACTTTTCCTCTGTGACAGAGGGTAAAGTTTGATGTCTTGTCTGAGCGCAAAAATGATACCTCGATATAACTAAGAATGTTTGTAAACTGGAAAACTCTCTGTTGTGTTATGCAAACTTTTACTGCGGCTTCTCACGACTCTATTTTGCGCACGAACGTGGATGATCCGAGTGGCTGGTGTGGACAAATTGCTGGCTTATGCGAGGCCTAAAGCCCATGGTATTAGAAATATTGGCTCTTCGTGGGCATTTTTTTTAAGTTATTCATCTCGACAATATTTTTGAGGACTGCTTTTTGGCGTTCCGTCAATTTTTCAATGTCTTTTTATTTGAAATCCCTTTTGGCAAAGAGAATGCAGAGACCTCCACATCTACATCTTTCTAGCCCTTTTAGCACACTTCCCTTTTCTTTTAGCTTTTGGACATGTCTCTCTCGGATGTATCCTAGTATATCATAAAAATGTCACTTCATCTTCTCATTTACGAAATTACTGGATACATCTACTTGAGTCCCTCCCACCAGCACCTCGCCTTGCGAGGCAACATATTTCAGCTCTATTGTAGCTCACTAAGAGAATTGGGGCATGAAGCTATCAATTGCTTCGGGGTAAACCTAAGTGCATATTCATAGATCGCTGGGAGATGGCACTATTGCACAAAAAATTCTGTGAAATAATTATTTGGAGAGCAAGTTATAAGAAAATAACTAGCATAGCCAAGTAGATAGTATCCAGATAGCTCGTAAGTAAGAAAATCAGGTAAAACTTTTATGATTTGTACAATATATAATATACATTAATAATGAATGTGTGTAGTATGATTCTTATAAAGATTCATCAATCGTTTCTATCATTTTCCATGAAGGTGGAGCAAAAGCTGAGGTGCTTCTATCAACAGATGATGAACAGCAGTTAGAAGTCCAAGATGCTGAACATCAAGGATCGTCTGATCTATCAGAGCTAGAAGATCCACCGTGAGAATTATGTTTCCTTATTTCTAACAAAATATAGAATTAATAGTAATTAAATACTTTGCCTATCTGCAATAGAAAGTTTAGAAAAAAGATTATGATGATAGTTTGTTTCCCCTATCCTTCAACACGTTCCACCACCTCCATTTCAACCAAAATACATTTTGAATGGTTATTCTAACATTACGTAAAAAAATAGGATTCATATTAAAGTGAATAAACTTCCTTACAATCTTAAGGTGTATTTGTAGACCACAATGCCCCTTTCAACCCCGCCCCTTACTCCAACTACTGTCTCCCTCAAAACCTCACTCATTTTCTTTCTTTAGCTGGTTTTGCAAAAGAAACGATGTGTTACTGACAATTTCTTGCCATCCAATACACTTGTGCTTGGAAATGAAAGATAAATGTAGATAAACCTCTTTTTATTCCCAAGAGTGTTATTTCAGTCTTGTCATTCCATTGAGTCCTAATGTTTTTTCCATTTTTTTGGTTTCAATATTTCAGGAGGAGATGGTATCAGCCTGTGATAAACTTCTATCATAACATGATTGATCCTATGTATAGTGCTGTTACAGATGTCTATGTCTTCATCTTTGGTATTCAGTTCATCTGTTTCCTCATCATAGCCCTCTTCTCATCTGCATTCGGGGTAAGAACAAGTTGGGATATTTTTGTCTCTGTAGCACGTTCACAGGGTTGCGTTCCTTGAACGAATTACCAATTGAGCGTAGAAGAATGACCTAAGTCCATGGTACTTCATTTCAAGTAAATCAAGATAACCAAAAATTATTTTTGTGTTTGTCCATTGAGGATTCGGTCATTTTTGTGTCGCCTGCATAGAAGAGCGAGACAAGAGGTGCCGCTTTTCCGACGGCAGCAGAGTTTTCAACATTGAAATCATAACCTATGGTTAAGTTTTTGAGATGTCATCATAACTTTAAGTAACTTAAGTATATGGACCTAGTTCATGAAACTTGGATGTTAGGGTAATGAAGGATTACTAACATCCCGCCTGAATTTAAGATCTCATGATTAAGGTCAAAGGTCATTTAGGGTCAATGAACTTTGGCCGAATTTGGGGTACATGAATATCCATATAAATGGTGTTTAATTTCCTTTTAAATATTTTTCATTCCAATACAAATGATTTTCTATTTCAGTATATACAACTTTGTATTATTCTATGAATAATTTGTCCAATTCTTGCAGGAGGAGCGGGCCACCAGTGATGTAGCCCAGCTGATCAGCTCTAATACAATCCCAATCAGTTTCCTTCTCCTCCTACTCATCATGTTCATCATCATTGTCATCGACCGTGCCATCTATCTCTGTAAGAACGTCAAGGCAAAGTTCATCTACCTTGTTGTTCTTGTCATTGCTATCCACCTATGGCTCTTCTTTATTCTGCCGTCTTATAATAACAAGTAAGTGATATTTATGTTGGTAATTGTTATGTATGCTATCTCCTATGCTGACCAGGAATGGCATCTCAAAGCAATTTGTATCTCAGGGAAGAGGGCACTATAGAAACATTATTATTAGTAGTAGTAGTATTGTTATTATTGACTGAACCAAATAATCAAGGAGAAAAAAAAGAGTATGAAGTAATTTGACAGTTGCAGTTTGGTTTAGAACATATTGGTGGAAATAACAGAAATTTTTGGGAATGGGATTATTTGTAATCTTTGAGCACAAAACAATACCAGTAGAGAAAACTTGTGCTGCCTTGACTAGACAATTTTGGAAATGTACTAATGCCATCACCATTCATATCAGAAATATGCATGCAATATGTATTATTTATTATTTCAAATTTGCATTGTGATAAACCAGAAGTTGACAGGCAAATGGATGTTTTGGGGTTTATTTTAATTATTTATATGAAAAATAGAAATGAACTACCCAAATGGAATAGAATACTGTTAAGTTACTTTATTCTTGCTGTCTTTTAACCATGCTTGTTAGAAAATTGCTTCTGTTACTTTTCCCTTCAATTTTCCTAGGCCTTTTGTGGACAATAATCCAGCGCAAGTATGGTATTTCTTCATCTGTATCTACTTCGGTCTATCAGCTTATCAGATTACATCAGGTTATCCAACAAGAATCCTGGGTAATTTCCTCTGCAAGAACTACAATCTAGTTAGTTTGGTGCTCTTCTATGGGTAAGGTTTATTCCATCATGTCTATGCCATGTAACACTTCGAAAATGCAATTAGTTTTGCAGATGATATCATTGTGATAAATATAGATCAATCTTAAGTTCATTATTTATAAAATATGTTTAACTAATCAAAGGACATCAAGAACATTATGTTTCATCATGCCTCATTAATTGGTTTCAATTAAACCTGTGAAATTACACGGGGGCGGGGGGCTTGGAGTGCTCCCCTCCATATTTTTTGTGATTGCATTGCAGCCACCAGGAGATTCAGATTTTTGCTTCAGGACTTTTATCTCTTAAGTTTTGCGTGCATAGTTGTCCATATCGAACATATGTATTAAGGGGTGTTATAAGTAGCATGTGTATGTCATTAAAATTGTTGCATATATTTGTGTACAGTTACATGCTGTTCTTTTGTTTTTTACATAGGCTTGCATTTTAGACAAGACTATAGGCTCCGCCTTTCAGGTGACGGCGGCGTCAACATTGAAATCTTAAACTATGGTTAACTTTTTGAAATGTCACAACAACTTAGAAAGTATTCAAGGTTCATGAACTTTGACCATGTTGGGGGTAATTGTTGAACTGCCATCATAACTTTGAATGTTTGTGGATATAGTTTATGAAATGTGGGCATAGGGGTAATCAAGCATTACCGACATGTCTTCGGTCACATGTTCAAGGTAAAATGTCGTCTAGGGTCAATGAACGTAGTTTTATATCATTATATGAATGGTGTTTTTTTTAATAGTTATTTTATAATTGTTTCCAAGTCAGCACTGCTGCTATATTGAATTGTGTAATGCAGGCGAGACTGCCAGAGGCACTCCACTTATTGTATCACCCAAACAGAGTTCGGAGGATACTATGGATTTGGCCTCGTCGCGCCGCGTCCATCGCCGCAGAGATTTCCTTGTGAGCGCTCTATCAGCTGCATTTCTTCTCCGATCGTCTTCAAATTTGGCATGAAGATTGAGTATGGTATAGCAAAGAAGCCTATCGATTTTGGTGTGGGCGGAGGTCACGTGGTAAGGTCAAAGGTCATTTTCAGGTCAACATTAAAGTTTACATGCAAGACTCTCTTATGACACCTAACTCCGCAACCGTAAGTCACTTGCAACCAAACTTGGAAGATAGATGGACTTGGGGAACATGCATGTTATGCTGCAGTCAGAAGTCACATGGTAAGGTCAAAGGTCATTTTCAGGTCAACGTTAAAGTTTACATGCAAGACTCTCTTATGACACCTAACTCTGCAACCGTAAGTCACTTTTCAACCAGACTTGGATGATAGATGGACTTGGGGAACCTGCATGTTATGCTGCAGTCGGAAGTCACATGGTAAGGTCAAAGGTCATTTTCAGGTCAACGTTAAAGTTTACATGCAAGACTCTCTTATGACACCTAACTCTGCAACCGTAAGTTACTTTTCAACCAAACTTGGATGGTAGATGGATTTGGGGTACCTGCATGTTATGCTGCAGTCAGAGGTTGCATGGTAAGGTCAAAGGTCATTTTCAGGTCAACATTAAAGTTTACATGCAAGACTCTCCTAGGACACCTAACTCCACAACCGTAGGTCACTTTTCAGCCAAACTTGGATGGTAGATGGATTTGGGGTACCTGCATGTTATGCTGCAGTCAGAGGTCACATGGTAAGTTCAAAGGTCATTTTCAGGTCAACGTTGAAGTTAACATGCAAGACTCTCTCCGCAACCATAAGTCACTTTTCAACCACACTTGGATGATAGATGGACTTTAGGGACCTGCATGCTAGGGTCATTGTCGCCATGATCATTGTATTGTTTGTCAAATTTCTGTGTGAGTTCTATATATAGCAATGACGGATGATGCGGTGGGTTCGGGGGATACATGTGCTCGGCTGCGCGAGCCACCGAGCATCTCTAGTTTTCATATAAATCTTGCTTAACCCTCAATATCCCGGATAATCTTGAAACTGCAGAACATTGGGTTTGGGGCTGTTTTTGCCCCCCCCCCCCCTCTCTCCAGATCTTGGCTGTTGATCGCATGTTCGCAATGAAAATTGGCATGCACGCCACCCATTAAATTATCTCTACAATTTGATTGTTAATTGTACCAAAATTATTCAAATTCATTTTTAATTTATTTAGTAAATATTGCCCCAAAACTGCTTGATTTTTGTCTGGGGCACACTTCTTAGTATTATTATCAAATGAATATTTTAAAAATGACAATACCAAATTTTTTTCTTATGTACTGTATTATGTTTTTTCTTTGTTATTGTTTTTCTCTGTTTTTCATTTTTGTTTTTGATGTAAATTGTCAGCAACACTATTTCAGTCTTGAATAACATGGAATCTATTGCTTTAAATCAGTAAAAAGTAAAATAATGATGCATTTATCAGTTTTGGCTACATACAGAATTTGTGTTTGATTCAGAGCTGCCAGTCGTTAGGAAAAAACTTATGCTTACACCAAATTATGTCAGTACGCTTTTGACTTTTACTACTAGGCTTTAGCTATGCAACAGCTATGTACAAAATTTTAATAGATAGATAATACGTTGCGCAGGGAGAACTCAACCAAAGACGGCAATTACTGCCATTGCATGCATGATTGTGTCGCTTTGCTTACATTGCTGCGCATGTGATGATTGCCTCGGTTGAGTGCGCAATACATGATTTGTTCTATGACTATGTTCAATTTCCAACAAAGAAATCACCGTATTTGAATTTTGAGGATTGTTACTTGGGCACTGATCAGTTTTTTAACTTTTCATGTATCATTGATTAGGGTATGTGTCACTTCTTTGGATTGTTAAGGAAACAAGTCATGAAACGTCCCGCTGTTATCTTTTTGCATTACAGATTTATCATGAAAAATGTAGAGGATGGTCAAAAACAGCCCCCCCCCTGGATAGGGTTAAGAATTGGAGTTAGACTGGCATTATGCTTCTTTGTTGCTCTGATTTGAACTGGGCAAAGTTTAGAAACGGTGTGTGACATAAAAGAAAAACCTATAAAACATAAGAAAAAAAAACAATACAAAACCGAATGAAAATGTCAATTGTAAGAAGTAAATGAATTTCGTATTCATAGTTATGCAAATTTCCTATGCACATAATCTTAGATCAATATTGAATTATTTCACATTGATAATAATAATAATAATATAGGATTTTATATAGCGCACATATCCACCTTGCTAGGTACTCAAGGCGCTCCTATATTACCCTGGCTAAGCTAGTCTACCGATTCTGGTGTGCACAGCTTTTTTTAGGAATTACTTCCTGCCGGTACCCATTTACCTCACCTGGGTCGAGTGCAGCTCAGTGTGGATAAATTTCTTGCTGAAGGTAAACACTCCATGGCAAGGATTCGAACCCACGACCCTCTGTTTGAAAGGCGAGAGTCAGGACCACTAGACCACGATGCGCCCACGTTTGGGAAACATTATTTATTATTGCACTGTTTTCATATATTTTTCTACTTGTTTAGGTTGAAATTGTGAAAATTTTCCAAAAAAGCATGAAATATTCATTATGAATATCTAATTAGCTATTTGTTCAAACATATGCATAATTGGTTAAAATAAATCACACTGTCAGATTCAGCAGATAAGTTCTATGAGCTTACAAATTTTCTAGGTTATTGGACCTTGCATCTTTGACATCTTTATGGAGCAAAAAAGCCCAGTACAATAGGCATTATAAACTTTCATCTAGATTCAGCATATGTAGATTCTTATTGATATTTGATATTGTGTAATCTCGGACATTAGGCCTATACTTATATTTCATCAGACGATCAAATCTTCATAGTTTGTAGATTTGAATATTGAATGCTTCTTTTGATTGTAGATGGCGTGTTATTCCATTCCTAACTGAGCTACGTACTCTGATGGATTGGATCTGGACCGATACTACCCTATCACTCAGCCACTGGCTACAGGTGGAAGACATCTACGCTAATGTATATCCTATCAAATGCTTCAGGAATAGAGAAGTGGTGAGTGATATGAAGGGAGAGAGAGGGAGGGGAATGTTGGCTGTAGATTGAAGGCATGTATACCTTATCTCAGGAATAGAGAAGTGGTGAGTGATGAGAGAAAATGGACAGATAAAGAGACAGACAAACAAGCAGAAAAATAGGGACAGATCAAAAGCTTTTGGATAGAGGGCCTGTGGAAGATATAAAAAGTGTGAAGATGAAACAGATGAAAGACAGAAATATTGAGTTGATTAGTGAGAGATAATGAAGGATGATAATCAAGAGGAAAAATAAACCAAGGCTTAAGGGAGAGATGAATAAAAAAAGGAATATACTGTTAGTATTTTATAGGCCTGTTTAGGTCCATTTTTTATGCACTTGTACACGGCATGTTTTTCCGTCATATGCACGTTGTAAACACAAACGGCCAGCTATGCTAGGTACGATAACTTGCATTGTCTGAATTTCCACCAATAATTCATGAACTGATGATTACAATACTCACATTTTTTTTCACTTAATTTTTTTTCTTATAAGCAAATATAAAGTGTTAGAAAATGACTGTAGATTGCTTTGATATCATAAATGCCAATCCCGATCACTTGAAAGTTTGTCCGCGAGATCGGAGATGACACAAAGTTAGTATTCCTAATATTATGGCCAATAAACAGGCCAAACTTTGAATAAAATAATCTTATTTCCTGGACCTTTCATATTTAATGCAAAATGTGATTTCTTGAAAAATCGCGTTGCAACAAATCGCATAGTGTGAGCCGAGCTTAACTCACATCGAATACTTAATTAATGGTTAAATGTATGCCAACTCTGATCCTATAGCACCAAGGCAAAATAGATCATAATATATGGAGAATGAGAAGGAATTATATTTATAGTTTTTTCTGAAAGAGAGAAAGGGAGAGAGAGAACATAGGAGTTTTTCTTACTTTTAAACCCAATCACCTGTGAAAAATTGTGTGTTTCCAATGTGCACTATAGGCCTACCCTGTTCCCCGTGGCACCAAGACACCCTGGATCATCAAGTATGGAGTAGGAGGAGGGATGTTGATAGCTCTTATCTTTGTTCTTTGGTTCCCTCTCATCCTCATCTCATTAGCAAACACCACCAGTATCATGAACCCACCTACATCAATGTCAGTTGAAATTGGTTTTGGTGGATTTGAGGTAAGTACAGAGATTTTCTTTTTAAAGGCATACAATTTAATAATGGCCAGACCCATTTGAAATTTTTACCCAGCACAGCAACGTTTCCTGACATTCTTCTTTTAAGTCTTGGCGCAACTTTTTAGACTGAATTTTTGACACCCAGATATGCAGTTCAGAAGTTGCTTATTTTATAAGTGCATGTCAGACCCAAGTTAACTATTAGATCCAGGCCAATATTACATTGACATCAATAGGGCTAATAAGGTATTCATGTGGCCAATGCTTAGATCATGTTAAACTGTTCATTTTGGCTGTGGATGTTTTTCATCATGCTCAGTGATATTAATTTTTTTTTAAATGGTGAAATGCAAAAAAAAAATATGTGATGACATTATTTTGGTACTCAGAACTTCTTTTAACCATAATATTTTCTTTGGCAATTTGGTGGATTCACTATACGTTATGCCATCTATCGATTGCAGCTTACAGGCCAAAATTCGCAATGCATCATGGGAAAAAGTCGACATCTTTTGCACTTGCAAGTACTTAAGTGAATGCATGCATGCGATTGTTCAGCGATGGCCGACGCAGAGCTGCCAAGTAGTACTGATTTTCTGTATTTAGTACTGAAAATAGAGAAGAATACTGATGGTTTCATGAAAAATACTGATTTCTTAAGTTTCAGTTTATGTGTTCTATGGTATTCCTGTGAAAATACTAATTTCCTCACCAAAATACTGATTTTTCAGCCTTGAAAATACTGAAATGTTCTTGTTCAGGTTGGCAGCTCTGTTGACGCGGCTCGACCAGATATAGGGTCCAGGAGGTACATGCAGGAGAGAAATTTGCCCAGATTTTTCTTTGCAAAATTCAGACCATTTTTGTCTCACCTGCGAAGCAAAGTGAGACTATAGGCGCCGCTTTTCCGACGGCGACGGCGACGGCGGCGGCGGCGGCGGCGGCGTCAACATCAAATCTTAACCTGAGGTTAAGTTTTTGAAATGATGTCATAACTTATAAAGTATATGGACCTAGTTAATAAAACTTGGCCATAAGGTTAATCAAGTATTACTGAACATCCTATCAGAGTTTCATGTCACATGACCAAGGTCAAAGGTCATTTAGGGTCAATGAACTTAGACCATGTTGGAGGAATCAACATCGAAATCTTAACCTGAGGTTAAGTTTTTGAAATGTCATCATAACTTAGAAAATATATGGACCTAGTTCATGAAACTTGGAGATAAGGTTAATCAAGTATCACTGAACATCCTGCATGAGTTTCACGTCACATGACCAAGGTCAAAGGTCATTTAGGGTCAATGAACTTTGGCCGAATTGGGGATATCTGTTGAATTCCCATCATAACTTTGAAAATATATGGACCTAGTTCATGAAACTTGGACATAAGGTTAATCAAGTATCACTGAACATCCTGCATGAGTTTCACGTCACATGACCAAGGTCAAAGGTCATTTAGGGTCAATGAACTTTGGCCGAATTGGGGATATCTGTTGAATTCCCATCATAACTTTGAAAGTTTATGGATCTGATTCATGAAACTTGGACATAATAGTAATCAAGTATCACAGAACATCCTGTGCGCGTTTCAGGTCTCATGATTAAGGTCAAAGGTCAATGAACTTTGGCCGAATCGGGGGTATCTGTTGAATTACCATCATAACTTTGAAAGTTTGTTGGTCTAGTTCATTAAACTTGGACATTAGAGTAATCAAGTATCACTGAACATCCTGTTCGAGTTTCAGGTCACATGATCAAGGTCAAAGGTCATGTAAGGTTAATGAACTTTGGCCATGTTGGGGTTTTTTGTTGAATAACCATCATATCTCTGTAAGTTTATTGGTCTAGTTCATAAAAAAGGGAAATAAGAGTAACCATGTATCACTGAACATCTTGTGCGAGTTAGAGTAGTATTCAAAGTGAGCACTGCTGCTATATTGAACCGCGTGATGCAGGTGAGACGGCCAGAGGCATTCCACTTGTTGTGAATTCTTGCCATATGGTTTTCATTGTTTAAAGCACTAGCATTGTGCGCTGCTGGCGCCTATGCGCGATGTCGACCCCACAGTTAATTTATGTCAATAATAGTGATGTATCCATCTACTTTGCTCGTTCATGTTTCATGGACTTCCCTCGAATATTATGTATACAGATTTTTGCGTGATAGCACAATCTCCCGGCGAGCCATGTTGCTTCTGCTCAAACCTATATCATACTTGCACGTAGGTTAAACTTACAAAGTCTCTTGTGAAAGAGCTAAGTTCACTTCCAAAATGTGTTTTTAGGCCTTATTGTGTTGCTTCTTAGCAACCTGATTCATTGCTAATCTTTAACTTCGCTACTGTATGGTTTGACTCATTTTAAATTCCCTGAGCGCGATTTTGTGAATTGCTTCTTTTTATCCCAGTGTACTATTTTTGTCTCACCTGCGAAGCAAAGTGAGACTATAGGCGCCGCTTTTCCGACGGCGGCGGCGGCGTCAACATCAAATCATAACCGAGGTTAAGTTTTTGAAATGACGTGATAACTTAGAAAGTATATGGACCTAGTTAATAAAACTTGGCCATAAGGTTAATCAAGTATTACTGAACATCCTATTAGAGTTTCATGTCACATGACCAAGGTCAAAGGTCATTTAGGGTCAATGAACTTAGACCATGTTGGAGGAATCAACATCGAAATCTTAACCTGAGGTTAAGTTTTTGAAATGTCATCATAACTTCAGGTCTCATGATTAAGGTCAAAGGTCATTTAGGGTCAATGAACTTTGGCCGAATCGGGGGTATCTGTTGAATTACCATCATAACTTTGAAAGTTTATTGGTCTAGTTCATTAAACTTGGACATTAGAGTAATCAAGTATCACTGTTGCTTCTTAGCAACCTGATTCATTGCTAATCTTTAACTTCGCTACTGTATGGTTTGACTCATTTTAAATTCCCTGAGCGCGATTTTGTGAATTGCTTCTTTTTATCCCAGTGTACTATTTTTGTCTCACCTGCGAAGCAAAGTGAGACTATAGGCGCCGCTTTTCCGGCGGCGGCGGCGTCAACATCAAATCTTAACCTGAGGTTAAGTTTTTGAAATGACGTGATAACTTAGAAAGTATATGGACCTAGTTAATAAAACTTGGACATAAGGTTAATCAAGTATCACTGAACATCCTGCATGAGTTTCACGTCACATGACCAAGGTCAAAGGTCATTTAGGGTCAATGAACTTTGGCCGAATTGGGGATATCTGTTGAATTCCCATCATAACTTTGAAAGTTTATGGATCTGATTCATGAAACTTGGACATAATAGTAATCAAGCATCACTGAAAATTTTGTGCAAGTTTCAGGTCTCATGATTAAGGTCAAGGGTCATTTAGGGTCAATGAACTTTGGCCGAATCGGGGGTATCTGTTGAATTACCATCATAACTTTGAAAGTTTATTGGTCTAGTTCATTAAACTTGGACATTAGAGTAATCAAGTATCACTGAACATCCTGTGCGCGTTTCAGGTCACATGACCAAGGTCAAAGGTCAATGAACTTTGGCCGAATTGGGTGTATCTGTTGAATTACCATCATATCTCTGTAAGTTTATTGGTCTAGTTCATAAAAAGTGGACATAAGAGTAACCATGTATCACTGAACATCTTGTGCGAGTTAGAGTAGTATTCAAAGTCAGCACTGCTGCTATATTGAACCGCGTGATGCAGGTGAGACGGCCAGAGGCATTCCACTTGTTTGTTGAATAACCATCATATCTCTGTAAGTTTATTGGTCTAGTTCATAAAAAGTGGACATAAGAGTAACCATGTATCACTGAACATCTTGTGCGAGTTAGAGTAGTATTCAAAGTCAGCACTGCTGCTATATTGAACCGCGTGATGCAGGTGAGACGGCCAGAGGCATTCCACTTGTTGTACATGGTGCCTATACGAGGTCCTCTTCCTCCCATAGCTTCCCCGCTCTCTCTTATTACAGTATTTTCTTGAGTCTTTCTCTAGCCTTGTCATCATAACAGACATCAAATAATTAAACATCAAATCTTAACCTGAGGTTAAGTTTTTGATATGACATCATAACTTAAAAAGTATATGGACCTAGTTAATAAAACTTGGCCATAAGGTTAATCAAGTATTACTGAACATCCTATTAGAGTTTCATGTCACATGACCAAGGTCAAAGGTCATTTAGGGTCAATGAACTTAGACCAAGTTGGGGGAATCAACATCAAAATCTTAACCTGAGGTTAAGTTTTTGAAATGTCATCATAACTTAGAAAAATATATGGACCTAGTTCATTAAACTTGGACATAAGGTCAATCATGTATCACCAAACATCCTACATGAGTTTCATGTCACATGACCAAGGTCAAAGGTCATTTAGGGTCAATGAACTTTGGCCGATTTGGGGGTATCTGTTGAATTACCATCATAACTTTGAAAGTTTGTGGATCTGATTCATAAATCCTGGACATAAGAGTAATCAAGTATCACTGAACATCCTGTGCACATTTTAGGTCACATGACCAAGGTCAAAGGTCAATGAACTTTGGCTAAATGGGTTATCTGTTGAATTACCATCAGAACTTTGCAAGTTTATTGATCTGACTTTTGAAACTTGGACATAAGAGTAATCAAGTATCACTGAATATCCTGTGCAAGTTTCAGGTCACATGATCAAGGTCAAAGGTCATGTGAGGTCAATGAATTTTGGCCACATTGGGGGTATTTGTTGATTTACCATCCTATCTCTGTCAGTGTATTGGTCTAGTTCATAAAACGTGGAAATGAGAGTAACCAAGTATCACTGAACATCTTGTGCGAGTTATAGTAGTTTTCAAAGTCAGCAATGCTGCTATGTTGAATCGCGTGATGCAGGTGAGACGGCCAGAGGCATTCCACTTGTTTTTTTCAGGCCGAGTCTGGCTCAGACCTATCACCTTGGATAAACCGCACCTCCGACTTTTGCTTCTATCTCGCCGAGAAAAAGGTGCGGTTAATAGACTGCTACTTCGGTAATTCATAGTGCTCTAGACCAGTGTGGGCTTGTTTCACCAAGCACCTCAGGTCGCATCCGCCGGTGTCCCTGCACACCATAGTGATCGGCCAGGCGTAGAAAGCCTTTCCACACAGAGGGAAGCTGCCAGTGTAACTCGCGTTTCACTGGCACCCAGGCCAGCACAGGGGGGTGACTCCTCCCCGCGCATCAGGTCCTGCCTGGTACAGTCATGCCGGCTCAACTAGCTGCGACTACTGGCAGTATGATGAGTCGGCTAGAAAGACATGTACATGTACGTGGCTTGCAAACCTGGCAGCTCTCGGTGCCCCATCCAAGGAGGAGACCATCCATTATTGATGAAGACTATCGTCCGTCGAGGAATCCTTTCATGACTCCTCCATGGGCACAGGTCCCTGGCCTACACCCATATTGAGAAGCACTTGTTCAGGCAAAAATCTGTGTACATGTTTTTTGAGGGCAGTCCATGAATCATGAACTAGCAAAGTAGATAGATGCATCTGATTTTCTTGTAAACAAGGAAATCAGGTAAGTATTTTCATGTTTGTCCTGTTCACTGCAACCGATAGATGGCGCACCATATTGTAAATCCACCGAATTTCAAAACTTAATGGGTGAATCATCCCTGTGTATATTTTGTCGTTTTACGGTATGACATGATGAATTGTACAGTAGTAAATAATGTGTTTTCTTACACTCACCAGCCCATCTTTAAAATGAATGCCCAGAGTGAGGACTTGAATCCCATTAATACTACACAGTGGAATAATCTACAAGCAGAATTTGCACAGGACTTGGTAAGACAGATTCATATTACATTCAATCATTGCAAGTTAACAAAATGTAATGTAATTGATACAAAGGAATCAGATTTTTTTATAGTTAATTATTAGAATATGATTACCGAAATAATGAAAAATACAGATATTGTACTCAGTTCCCAGTGTTCTCTTCTCTAAAATGCAAACCTTATGTTTGTCTTTGTTCTGAATTTCAAATTCTGTGTTCTTAAGTCACATGCACTGTGGAAGTATTTTTAAAATGTAAGTTTCCATTATTTATATGGCTGTAGTTTGTAGATTGAGCTTGGAAAACTCATGGTTAGTGCTGTCAATAGGTTTGACCATCAGAATTTCCTTCTTTTTTTATGTTATTTGATTTTGCTTTGATTTTCATGATTGTCACAGTTTTAGGCCTGAAAAATGGTGTTTTAAGTGAAAATATGTTCTTCCTGCATTTGATGGCATTTTTTGTTTTGCAGAGAACTTGGGACTGAATACCCTGATTGACTGGTTGTTCCTATCATTTCTTTGAATACCATATTAAAGCCATGTTGATTCTTTTATAACTCATGTACTTGTAGCACTGGCTTCAAATAGATATAGTTGGATCTCTTACATGTACATGTGATAGTGATTTTAGAAGTGATGTGTTATCAAATCTGCATCGACCATGCTCTTGTGATTGTGACCTAACATTACAATCATGACAACATATATTTTTTCCTCTCAGAATCATTATTCATCGTACTATTTGAGCACATAAATAAGGGGATTTGACAATTGCTTTATCCCTGAGAAAACCACATTCATTTATAGGGTTTTTGTTTTATAAAGGTTTATTCCTAAAAAAAATGCATCTGAATATTTATTGTAACCAGCCCTTTCAGTTGCCCACAGAAACATATTCCCCTAATACTGACTTTGGTCCTAAGGTGTTTTTTTTAATATCCATGCCCTCCAAATGCAAGGACTGCTTGTATCCCTGTCTACTCAAATATCATTTCTGCAGAAGTTATGTACCCTATGTAATTTCTGATTGATTAATGATAATTAACATTATGTATTTGTATAGCGCTTATCACTAAACATGTCTCTAGGCGCATCTCTCTATTTGTTCTTTATGTTCAGAATGCAAGGACCTTCTTAGATGGATATCGTCAGGAGGATGTTGTGATTGCTACAATCAGTGGTAACTCAACAGGTACTTGGGACATCAGTCCACCAAGCAGAGAGAACCTGATTAAGAGCCTACAGACAGATGTTAACCTTTACATCTACTTCAAGTATTCTTTTACCAGGTAATACTTAAGACTAACCACTAGTAAAGACTCACCAAATTACCATACAGTGTCTGTAATAGCAATAGTAACAATATACCCCTTAGAATAACAAGTTTTTCTAAAAGGTGTGGCCCTCCCCTATTTGTAAAAGTAAAAAAAAGAATCCCTGAAATAAAATCATGGTAACATACAAATGGAGATATTGATTGGCTATTGAGGAAAGTTACCATGACAGTTAGCATTGATGACAGAGTAATCTATGATTTTATATTTTGTGTGAGAGGCCCTGATGCTGGTACAATAATTATTCAATTAGAATATGCGTACAGTTTAATCCTTTCCCAAAGAGTTTTCCAAATGTGATAATTTTTTCCCAAAAAATAATTAACCATATGTTCGTCTATACATATCACTTTTTTTTTAATCAATAATTCCCATGAAAATAAGACACTTGTAATATTTTTAAATTGTTGTTAATGGTTGTTTTGGTTGGTTGAAGTTATGTGAATTTAGTTTTAGCTTTTAAAATGGCTACTATGGGATTCTTCAACCAAATGATCACAGGAGTTCCAGTATAATAAAAAACTTAAGGAATGTTGCATGAAACATACATCCTATTCTAAATCAGTGTAAGTCCCAAAATCAAAGGTCCTTTCATGAAATGCAAATTTGTAGTTAATTTGCATTGAATTGCAACGCTTAATTACGCATGATTCGCAATTGAACATGAGTTTCTTGTAATGCCCCATTATTCGCTGGAGAAAATTTTGATTGATTTGGTTCAGAATTTACACGATTCACTTGTTAATTTGTTTTTCATCCATGACAGGTATCAGGCTGAAAAGAAACTAGGGTCAAAAGATGAAAATCTTTTGTAGGTAGTTTATGTGACCGTAGTAATAACAAGTTTTCTCTTTCATTACCTACAACATACTATTGTGTCTGCTTGACCCAGCATATATATTACTTTGTCATTTGTATCAATGAAATTGATATTATGGTACATTTTATGCAAATTGGCCTGTTATGTACTTTTCCTTTAAAAAGTACTTTTATATCTTTTTTTTCTTCCAAATATAATAAAGTTCATTGTGTTTTTTAAAAGTTTGACAATGATCACATACTCTGTGCATGTATTGAAATAGTTTTCAGTTTGTGTATTCATAAGTACTACAGAAATGACTGAACTGAAGAACTGAACTAGTTTGTTTGTGTCTCTGTAGCTACCTCATGCGTAACCCTTAATCACATGTCAAATTTTTTCAGGATATTTTGCACTTACAATCTCATGTCATGCTCGGGCCCTTTTATTGCATGAATACATACGTACATTGCAATTGATTTTTTGCACACAAAGTTTAACACATATTATTTATACATTACACAACTCGCAGTATTATGATTTTGAAGGGTTCATTGTTAATCTTAAATTAAAACATTTCCATGCTTTGATATCTTTGTCTCAATCTATCAATTTCCATTACCTTCAAAAAAAAAAAAAAAAACTCCTAGCAGTTATGGAATATTGACATAATATACAAACTTAAGTAAGATTTTTTCAGTTCAGATACTGTCACTTTGAAAATGTTGCCTAATGAAGAATAGTCGTGGAAATCCCCAAATCCCAAATTTTTGCAGTGAGAATAGATGAATAAATAAAAGAATTCAAATGATGAAATAGTAAAGACATTAGAAAACCCTTTTCAGACAATTACATTATGCTCATTTATGTCTTACCCTGGTTAACATTCTGTTCAAAATCTATCTTTCTCTTTCTCCCTCTCATTTTGTCTGTTTTGGTTCTATACCACTAAAAGTGTTCTTTATATTTCTTCATATGTTTTGACATCATTAATGATGATCTTAATGTAATGTTTTTCCTTTCAGAATCACCAATAATGCCCAAGTCACACCCACCATAGAGAACAATCTTGATGTGATACTGACAAAGGAATACGATGAATTTAGGGATAATATGACTCAGCAACTTGAATTTACCAACGTGTCAAGGTGAGACAGTGGACAGATCATAACTTTACTTGCAATTCTCTTACAGTTATTTAATCTGTTTGTATAAAAGTTAATTCTGAATTCAAATTGTTTTAGAGGAGCAAATGAGCAAAGACCTGTTAGCTTTTTTTTTTTACTTCACTTCTAGTCCTGTTACTTTTATTTCTGTTGAGATAAAAGTTTATTTCAATTTAAATTTTTGTCTCGCCCACTGGAGGTGAAGGCGAGAGTTTGGGATCCAAATGTCGTCCGTCCGTCACAAACCTTATGACACATAACTCTGCAACCATAAGTTACTTTTCGACCAAACTTGGGTTGTAGGTGTACTTAGGAGACCTGGGGCCTGTTGCAGAAAGCGTTGCGTTTAACGCAAGTCAAAAAATCAATCGCATGTCCTGAGTGCACGCTGTTGATTGGTTGAAAATCAAGTTGCACATGATTTTTAGAGTTGTGCAGGATTTTTAGAGTTGCGATCGATTGCAATTCTTTCTGCAAAGGGCCACTGCATGTTTTTGTGTTCGGAGGTCACATGGCATGGTCAAAGTTCATTTTGAGGTCAACATTAAAGCTTATGGGCAAGACTCTTATGACAAGTGTTATTCCATCCCAGTCATTTCACAATAACGTTTTGATACAATTCTGCTGCGTGCCCTCGCAAATCACAATATATCTGGTTAATTTCATAAGTGGGCGAGACACAAAATCACTTATGCCTTGTTTTCTAGATGAGCAAGTAATAAATACATGTCAACATTTAGAAATTAGTTCACTTACAGTTCTGTTGATTTACTTCAATAAGCAGGATACATCTACTTGATTTATGCTAATCAACTTGCACACCGAAAACAATAGACACAAAGCTTCCTGCATAATAACGCCATCTCCCTGTGCGTCTTACTACGGAGATCATTGTACTCTGACGTCCATCTTTCGCTTTTGCGACGCACCATGAACGGTTGTCAGATAAGTGCTCTCCCAAAACTTTTGCGTTTTCTCGCATAATGGTAGCTCTTACTGCTTTTTCCCAATTTCAATCTTACTCATCTGATAATATATCATATTGTGTTTCATTTAATTCTACTTTAGCACGAATCTTACAAGAAATTTTGTAATTTTACGGCTTTTCATTTGTAATTGTATTGCTTGCTTTACGTTGCTTGTACAGATGGAGCGCCTATGACTTATGAATTATATATCATATGAAAGAGAAAAGTATAGTCTTTGTTTTCCATCTATCAGTCACACATGAATGATTATACTTCATTAAGTGTGATAATGCATATTTTCATAATATTTGTAATCATTGAAGCGAAACTCGTAATGCTTCAATTATCAAGACTTCTTTCTTATTTTTTTACGAGAGAGGAGATTAAATGCTTTCATTCCAAACAAAATTCAGATCCTTTTCACCTGTTTTATTTATTTTGACAGGAAATGAAAATTACAAATGAATCTAATTACACCCACTTACAAAAGTCAATGAGGCAATAGCAGTGAGATATCAATTTGTTTAAAATCTTAAACAAAATCTGTACAACCAAATGAAATATTAAGAATTGTCTTGTCTTGTCTTGTCTTGTAAATGCTACACTGGAACACCTCAGAGAGGCTATAGATGTGCAGGCCATTCATGCAATCACTGCTGCAATGTACTACTTTTAATTAGCATGTTTTTGCTCAGCTGTTTCTTAAATGCAGCTAGATCGGGTGCATTTTTAGTTGGAGGAAAGTGAATTCCACTCTACAATTGTACAAGGGTAGAGGAAATATTTGTAGCAATCCTTATTTGCTCTGATTATATTGAAGTCATGAGACTGTCTGGTTATTCTGGTTGTTGGTCTGGAGGATGCTTTGGAAGTGATTTGATTTATATTACATGCAGTTACATTGTGTATTTATTTAAACAAATATGTAAGCTGGCTAGTTGTCCTCCTGTCTTGGAGAGTATCCCATGCGTATATCAAATGAAAACATATCATCTAATCTCTTGGAAAAATAGGAAATAAGTCATCATTAATGAAGTGGTGCGCACTACGCTTCAATCATCACAGCAAGGTCTGAAAATATGCATTATTGCATTTGATAATTCATTTTCAGTTTGAAATTCATAATTTCAAACTAGGTGCAAAACAATTGCTATACTTCCCTCTTTAACACATGTATGATACATAATTCACTGTGTTTTATAATGGCCAACCTAGGATTTTAGGGTTCCAACATCTTCATTTTACATTGCTGTATGTAGTGTACAAATAATTCTTGTAGACACTGTATGCTTTTGCTGATCAGTGCCCTATGGATGAAGCTTGCTCTGCTGCTACCACAGCATCGAACGCTTGAAGGGAACAGCTATTTTTTTAGCTAGATATCCCTCCCGCGGACTTTCTAGGCTTTATCCCAGGCATCCCCCAGTCGGATAAGCACCTCATCGGGGGAAAAAGTGCCACATCTGTCAAGGAGAAGATCGATTGTCGCAAACAGGCGGCCAAGCTTATTAAACAGCTCGAAGCCTCTCGCCCATCGGCACCTTCCACCAGAAAGCCTGCTTATGTGGCGTGCCCCCGAGTCGCCACGCTCGGAAAGGATGCTTGGGCCATAGGGCTCTCTGAGCGAGCAGCTCAATTTGTAGCTGAAAGCAGGAGAAACTAGACTCCAGGCTTGTACAATTCTTGACTTAAGTCTTTTTCGGATTAGTAAAGCATTCATTCTGCTGAGCCAAGCAAGGCTCCAGTGTCTCTGATCGTGGTTTTCCTGGTCTGATTTTTTAACAAAGGGATATCATTATCAACCATCGGGGGCTATCACTCAGCCCTTCATGTCGTTTTCCTGATAGTTCGAATATCTCCAATCCGAATCTTCTTATGAGACTCTTGAGATCTTTCTTTTTCAAACATCAGCCTAGTATAAGTTTATCCCTGTCATGGAGCCTGTCAGCCGCACTTGTCGCTTTGGCTAACCTTATTTTTGAGCTGTTGGCTTGGGCCTCTTGGCATAATTTATCCATCAAGAGAGCCTATTGATTGTGATCGCCTCTGGCCAGAGGCGTAGCCTTGCATGCTTGTACACTACACCCGGACAGTTAGGTGGGAGTGGTGTGGAGTCTGCTTGATTCCCATGCCATTTTTTATGTCAGGAACCATATTGTCTAGCTGTTGTGTAATTATTCTGTGGAGTCCTTCTGGCTCCCCTTTCAGACTTTCCTTCTTTTCTGAAAATAAAGTTTGGTATTCTTTCCGGGCTTTGGAATGGTATTTCGATTAGACAAAGTGTGTTCATAAATCTGACCAACCCTTTGTCATTTCTCGCGAACCTCTCACTGCAGCAACTCGTGACTCCTTCTTCTCAAGTGGATTGTTGTAGCGATTATCTTGGCATGCGCAGATGCGCTTCTTCTGATGCAAGGCCGAAGGCCCACGATACCAGGAGTATCGGGTCATCGTGGGCCCTTTTCCAAGGTATTCCACTTGACGATTTTTTGAGGGCTGTTTTTTGGCGTTCTGCCAACTCTTCATGTCTTTCTTTTTGAAAGACATTCCGTCTGACGAGGCAAATTTTGCCTCAGCCTTGAAGGCAGCGGCCTCTGTGTCTTCATCTCCCTAGTTCTTTGCGTACATACATTTTGCTTTGGACATGGCTTCCCACAGCTGAATCCTTGCTTAATTCAAATAGATGTATCCTAGTCATTGAAGTAAATCATGAAAATACTTAGCTCATTTTCTAATAACGAGATAACTAGACACATCTACCTGAGGTCCTCCCAACGGCCCCTCGCCTTGCCTGGCACCATGTCTCAATGTCACGGGCTTAATTCGAGGAAGATGGACATCAGAGTACAATGATCTCTGTAGTAAGACGCACAGAATATGACAATAGTCAGGAGTTAATCCCCAATGCTTAGAATTAAGTAATTACAGACAAGTTAGAAAAAATTGATTAATGATATATTCATTTTTATATTGAATGTGAAATGGTTTGATTAAAGAGATGTTTTCTTTGTTTCTATCCTTGAAACCTACAGTGTGATGAAAAATTTCATTCCATCATATATCAAGGTCCCAGCTCTATCCAGCCCTGAACCAGTCACTATCCTACTTGAGAGTAAGTCAAACCTTCCTCAGTATTAATTAAACAAAGTTTGAAGGGGGTATACAGTGTGTCCCACAAAAATGTTAATGGCAGTCTAGATGGGTATGATGTGAAAATTATAACATTTTATTGCTTATATCTTTACACTCTCAAGCTACAGGTTATTTTCTACAACTGAATGAAATTTTATGTGATAATAGTCTTCTAATCACAGAGATATGAGCATTTTATTACACATTAGTAAACCTTTCAAACCAAATTTTGTATGAAGGGGATGCTTTTGGCTTGAAGATCTGCATTATTCTGGTGAAATCGTTCCAGGCATGTCTTCATGAACATTCATTAGATGGATTGATGATGTCATATCCCCACTTGTTCTTTTGTATTTTATTATATGAAATTAGGTTTATTAAAAAAATTCTACCAAGAACGAACTAAAACAAATGGATTGACAACTACTTAAGTGAATTAGTTATGTATTGCTGCAACTTATTTCATCATAATGGAGACGCATCAAAACTGAAACGATCATGATTTCATGTAATAACACAAGAAAAAGGAAAGTGGGGATGTGACAACAGCTCACCTAATGAATATTTATGATGTTGTGCATATAACTGTTTTCACAAAATATTGCCCAACTTTAAAATTCAATGCCATCGTTATTTGTTATCTGATTTTGATGAAATTTTCCGCATTTTCCTCTGAATTTTACTCTATTTATTTAGATATCAATATCTTCAGCCCGGAGCATCCCATTAAGTAGTATGTGTAGTCAGGTTCAGCTAACAATATTTGTTATAATGCTGTAACCGATTCCAATTCCCGATCCGATCCGATTTTCCCCTTTTTTCTACATTTTTCCGAACTCCGATTTTTGACCAGTGGGGAAAAAATCGGATCGGAAAAACCAAAACAAGACAAAAAAAAACATGTGGCGACATGTTTGCCGTCAAAATGCGCTGGTGATTTGTTTTGATCTCAGACAAAAGCGGTGGAAGGAAAAGAAGATAAAGGGGAAGAAAATTATGATTTGTTTTTTATCTCCGATATTAGCGGAAAGGCAGGTGGAGAAGAAGATTATGATTTGTTTTGATCTCCGACATAATCGGGGAAGAACAAAACGATGATGATGATAATTGGTGGTAATTTGTTTTGATCTCCAACAAAAATGGAGGAAGAAAAACAACGAAAAGACGATATGTTTTGATCTTAAGCGGAGGCAAATAAGATTTAGTTGAACACGCTGACATGCGCGGTAATATTTATGACTATCTGACTGTACGTCCTCTAAGAGTTTACGATTACCTCCGCTATCACTACGATGTTGTAGAGAAGGTGAATATCATGGTTAACCCCTCTGGATAATAATGCGTCTTTTTCAGGAGGTCATGCGACCTTTAAGAGTTTACGATTACCTCCGCCATCACTACGATGTTGTAGAGAAGGTGAATATCACGGTAAACAACTCTTGATAATAATGCGTCTTTTTCGGGAGGTCATGCGACCTTTATGAGATTACCTCCGCCATCACTACGATGTTGTAGAGAAGTTGAATATCATGGTAAACAACTTTGGATAATAATGCGTCTTTTTCGGGAGGTCAAGCGACCTTTAAGAGTTTACGATTACCTCCGCCATCACTACGATGTTGTAGAGAAGGTGAATATCATGGTAAGCAACTCTGGATAATAATGCGTCTTTTTCGGGAGGTCATGCGACCTTTATGAGATTACGATTACCTCCGCCATCACTACGATGTTGTAGAGAAGGTGAATATCACGGTAAACAACTCTTGATAATAATGCGTCTTTTTCGGGAGGTCATGCGACCTTTATGAGTTTACGATTACCTCCGCCATCACTACGATGTTGTAGAGAAGGTGAATATCACGTTAAACAACTCTGGATAATAATGCGTCTTTTTCGGGAGGTCATGCGACCTTTAAGAGTTTACGATTACCTCCGCCATCTCTACGATGTTGTAGAGAAGGTGAATATCATGGTTAACCACTCTGGATAATAATGCGTCTTTTTCGGGAGGTCATGCGACCTTTAAGAGTTTACGATTGCCTCCGCCATCACTACGATGTTGTAGAGAAGGTGAATATCATTTTAAACAACTCTGGATAATAATGCGTCTTTTTCGGGAGGTCATGCGACCTTTAAGAGTCTTCGATTACCTCCGCCATCACTACGATGTTGTAGAGAAGGTGAATATCATGGTAAACAACTTTGGATAGTAGTGCGTCCTTTTCGGTAAGTAATGCGACCTCTAAAAGCTCACGACGGACGCCGCCATCACCACGATGTTGTAGAGAAGGTGAATATCATGGTAAACAACTTTGCATAATAATGCGTCTTTTTCGGGAGGTCATGCGACCTCTAAGAGTTTACGATTACCTCCGCCATCACTACGATATTGTAGAGAAGGTGAATATCATCGTAAACAACTTTGGATAATAGTGCGTCTTTTTCGGTAAGTAATGCGGCCTCTAAAAGTTCACGACGGACTCCGCCATCACCACGATGTTGTAGAGAAGAGGCCTATCGTTGATCGGCGGTAGTGTCGCGCGCTGGAACGTCATTATCTTATTTTCCTTCCTCCGATTATGTCGGAGATCAAAACAACTCATCATCTTCTTCCTCCGCTTTTGTCGGAGATCAAAACAAATTCTGCCATCAGTGTAGCGTGCCGCATTTGTCCACGCGCCGGCCACATACAAATTTTAATGTATTTTTTTGTTTTTGAATATCTTCCGATCCGATATCCGAACCGATTCCGATTTTAGGAGCCAAACTTCCGAACCGAACTCCGATCCCGTAATTGCTCTAACTTACAACATTAATTTGTTATCTATTCAAATGGTGCAAATTATATAATAATGATAATATAGGATTTGTATAGCGCACGTATCCACCTTTCCACATGTAGGTGCTCAAGGCACTCTTATATTACCCCTGCTAAGCTAGTCTACAGATTCTGGTGCGCCTAGCTTTTTGAGGAATTACTTCCTGCCGGTACCCATTTACCTCACCTGGGTCGAGTGCAGCACAGTGTGGACAAATTTCTTGCTGAAGGAAAACACGCCATGGCTAGGATTCGAACCCACGACCCTCTGTTTGAAAGGCGAGAGTCAGAACCACTAGACCACAACACATCCACTATTTACTATATCTATTTACATTCAGCCTCAGTTGCAAATCTGCAAGGATTTCCTTTGTTCAGGACTTGAGGATGACCTATTCATTCATACCCATCTGATAAATAGATGAGATTATGGATTAAAAAAAACGTTTTAATTTACTTCAATAACTGGATACATCTAATCGATTTATGCAAGTTTATGCTTATCAACTCACACACCAATACAAAGACACAAAACTTCTTGCGCGATAGCGCCATCTCCCTGTGCGCCCTACTACAGAGATCATTGTACTCTGATGTCCATCTTCCTCTTTCGCTTTCGCGATGCACCATCAACGGTTGTCAGATAAGTGCTCTCCCAAAACTTTTACGTTTTCTCGCGTTTTGGTAGCTCTTATTGCTTTTTTCACAATTTCAATGTTACTCATCTGACATATATCAGATTCTGTTTATTGTGATTCTACCCAAGTGCAATCTTACAAGAATTTTAGTGAATTTATGGCTTCTCGTTCTGAGCTTGTGTTGCTTTGCTTCACTTCGCTCTTACAGGCCTATGACTTCTTCCACTGTAGGTTTTGCGCACTTCTCTCCTTGCGTAATAGTGTCTTTGTGCGACTCCTGACTTGTTTTTTGTTGCCTTGTCTTGAATTGATTTTTCTCCACCCTATTCCTATTTCCCTCCTTAGCTAGTCTTGTCTTCAGACTTTGTTTTTGTCTCACCTGCATAGCAGAGTGAGACTATATGCGCCGCTTTTCCGGTGGCGGCGGCGTCAACATCAAATCTTAACCTAAGGTTAAGTTTTTGAAATGACATCATAACTTAGAAAGTATATGGACCTAGTTCATGAAACTTGGCCATAAGTTTAATCAAGTATTACTGAACATCCTATTACAGTTTCATGTCACATGACCAAGGTCAAAGGTCATTTAGGGTCAATGAACTTAGACCATGTTGGGGGAATCAACATAAAAATCTTAACCTGAGCTTAAGTTTTTAAAATGTCATCAAAACTTTAAAAGTTTTTGGATCTGATTCATGAATCTTTGACATAATAGTAATCAAGTATCACTGAACTTCTTGTGCAAGTTTCAGGTCACATGATCAAGGTCAAAGGTCATTTAGCGTCAATGAACTTTGGCCAAATTGGGGGTATCTGTTGAATTACCATCATAACTTTGAAAGTATGTTGGTCTAGTTCATAAAACTTGGACATGAAAATTAATCAAGTATCACTGAACATCCTGTGCGCATTTTAGGTCACATGACCAAGGTCAAAGGTCAATGAACTTTGGCCATAATGGGGGTATCTGTTGAATTACCATCAGAACTTTGCAAGTTTATTGATCTGACTTTTGAAACTTGGACATAAGAGTAATCAAGTATCACTGAATATCCTGTGCAAGTTTCAGGTCACATGATCAAGGTCAAAGGTCATGTGAAGTCAATGAACTTTGGCCACATTGGGGGAATTTGTTGAATTACCATCCTATTTCTGTAAGTGTATTGGTCTAGTTCATAAAACGTGGAAATAAGAGTAACCAAGTATCACTGAACATCTTGTGCGAGTTATAGTAGTTTTCAAAGTCAACACTGCTGCTATGTTGAATCGGGTGATGGAGGTGAGACGGTCAGAGGCATTCCACTTGTTAGGAAGCTTTCTATTAATGAGTGATAATTAATTTTTCTGAATTTTTGTAAAAAATATAATTTCTTTCAGGCAGGTTTCTTTATTCTCTTGTTTTGACTTATTCTTACGAAGCCTGGTTTTTGCTTAATTAATTAGCGACACTTAGTTTGTCTTAATTAATTAAAAAGAAAAAACCTTTGTTTTTCTCACAGGTGGCCTTCTTAATCTATGTCTTTGGACTTAGTTTTAAGGAGCCTTACAGGTACGGCATCTGATGCGGTCTTTTTTATCCCTCTTTAGGTTTTGCTTCTTAGCTTTACCTTGCCGTAGGTCCCCCTCGTCCCCCTACCCTTCCTCTTTTTTTTCGCCCCTCTTTTTTTTCTTTCAGAATTAAGAACTTTTCCAAGAAGATGAGCGTATCCGACTCATCCCTTGATGATTCCACGGCTGCCGCTGGGGAAGAACCAAGCTGGTGTATTGTTCCCAACGATCAGCGGCAGTATGAGGGTAACAGAGAAAGACCCCTTGCGCAAGGGCTTGTCAGTCTTCCTCAGGGAGCATCAGCGAAGGGCTGCCAGCCCTTAGTCGCAAGAGACACAGGAGTTTGACGCCATCGCACTCATGCAAAAATCTGACCCCGTCAGATTCGGGTGATATTCCTTCTCTGTCATTGGCTGTTCTTACCGGGAAGGCAAAACGCAAGAATTCATGCTCTTTCCAGTCTCTTGTACCTTCTTCTGCTCCCCCGGCAGAGCTCGCAAAAGAAGAAGAAGAAAACCAAAGTCGTAAGCCCTGCTAACTTGGGCAGACCTCTATTTCTAATTTATGTGCCGATGGCCAGGCATTACAACTTTTATGTTGCTCCAGAAAGCATTCGAGCAGTGCGGGTTTGTACCCCCCACGCTCTAGTCAGCTTCAGCCGCTGGTTTTTCTGAGCACCAAGCAGATCACGCAGATGCCTGCACCCTGGGGAGCCTCCAGCAATTCGTCTGAATTGCCGGTCCACACATCTGCACGGGAAACCTCCGCTAGTATGTAGGCATGCTCCTGAATCTGCCCCTGAGTCGATCACAGGGACGTTCAGCCCCCGCGGCACTCTGTGCTAACTTGACCAGGCAACGCAACTTTCATGTTACTCTAGAACGCCTTCTAGCAGTGGCGGTTTGTACCCCCACCCTCCACGTCGGCTTCAGCTGCCGATGTCCCCGAGCACTGAGCCGATCAAGCAGATGCTAACCTGCATGGGTAAATCCCGCTAGTTTGCAGGTGCTACCGACACACGGGATTCATCCCCAACTGTCGGCAGGCTCCTGAGTATGCCCGTCAGTCGATCACGGGGCCGTACTGCCCCTGTAGCTCCAGGTGCTCCGCTGGGAGAGGAGTCTATTCATGAGCCAACCCCCCTGTCGCTAACAGCGGAGCAAGTTCTATCAGAGGACGAACCTTTTTAGACTCGCCAGGCAGTGCGGCTCCCCAGTCTACCGCCAGTCCCGCACAGGATGCTAGAGAGCTCCTCTAGCAGTACCTCCCATGCAACTACCCCTCCCCCCTCCCCACCCCGAGTGGTCCTGTAGATGGAGAGGAAGAAAAATCCCTCTTTTTTTTGCCCATGCTCATACATTGCCCATTGCCTCAGGGCATTCCACTCATGAGGAAACCCCTGGACGGTCCGTGGCATAAGCTTCACCTTTTCTACAGAAGATATGAAAGCCTTTTTTGCCACTATGTCCTAGTCTCCCCAACTCGGTCAAGTCAGGCTAGACTAGGCACCCGTCTCTTCAGTGGTCACCGCTGTACATAGAGAGTTCGAATCTTAGATATGGGCATCATACCCACTCAGCGGTTAGGCTCACTGCTTCCCTCGGAGCCCTGCTGGGCTTACGAGCGCAGGCATCGGAATTGAATGTCACAGCAAAATTGGACGAAACTATCAGGCCTGTGAAATCTCCGCTATTTAGCGGAAATCCGCTATTTTCATTTTTAAGAGTGATTTCAATTTCCGCTTTTTTCCTGTGTTTCATTTCCGTTTTTTTTCTTAGTCAAAATTCCGCTATTTTATCCAAAACGGCTGGAAAACAAGTCTAGGTAAATGGATGCGAGCAGAATGAGTGTGTTGTGAATATACACGTTACCTTGCCTTGTATTTTGCCTTCGCGAAGTTTTGAATGAAACTGCTGCGGATCCATAGAGATATATACATCTCTATGCGCGGATCACACCGTGCACCGTTGCCGTTGTTGGCATACAAGCACAAAGCAGCGGCTCAAATCGCGATATTTTGCGACTGGTAAATACGTCTGTAAGGATGATGATGTCATCCAAGATGGAAACTTACGTTGACCAACGAAAGGATCGAAGATGACGATGTTTCAATCATTATTTCAAAGGAATTAGCGGTAATTGCGGTCTAAGGTACGATATTTATGAATTTTAAACATTTTTTCGTAAATATGGATGTGATTTCTTTTTCATTATGTGACATTTTAAAAACGATTGGAAAATCAGGTTTCCACTGTTAGATCTAACGTTACTGCTAAAATACGTTGTCTGTACTTACGGGCCTCCAAGCTCTTCAGTCTATGCATTGGTGAGTGAGCTAACGCAGTTCAGCGGAATTTTCCACTATTTTTTTGAAACCCCACTCACAGGCCTGAACTATGCTTTCACTGATCGGTGGCCTATGGATGCAGCTTGCACTGCTGCCACCATCGAACGCCCAAAGGCTATATTTCAAGCTAGATATTCCTCCCATAGACATTCATGGCTTTATCCCAGGTGTTCCCCAGTCGGATATGCATCTCTTTGGGGGAGAAGCGGCAACGCCTCTCCAGGAGGAGATCCATGGCCACAAACAGGCGTCCAAGCTTATTAAACAGTTCAAGGCCTCCCACCTATTGGTACCTTCTGCAAGGAAGCCTGGCTCAGAGACAGTCCTGGGCACCTTCCCTGTGGGGTCATCGATTTCCCCGCCAGGACACTGGCTATCATTTCCCGTGGTGGCAGGGGCAGAGGTGAGAGGTCCACCACCAGGCTTCAGCCAAGCCCAAGCAGTCTGTTTGACAGACTGCCCTGAGCCTGGGGTCCAGTCGACGGATGTCTCCACCGAGTAACGGACGATGCATTCGTGTGTCCGTCATGGGAGATGGCTTCTTTATAAATATATAGAAGCCCTTACACTCGGCGCAATGCGAGTCACCTCGCTGGCCATCCCCATTCTCCACCATCAGTACATTGTGACCGACGTCGCCGTGCTATAGGACAGGATGTGATTGAGAGGTTAACAGACAATCCATATCTTGGTCTATCCCCGATCTGTGTGACCCCCTAACTCTCGGGCAAACTGAGGATGACTCTCAACATGAAAGTGATCAACACTTTCACTCCACCGGAGCCTTTCCGGATGGAAACATTGACCTCCATCCTCCCGTCGCTTGAGGCGTCAGATCTTGCCATCTCCCTCGACTAACAGGAAGCATACTTTCACATCCCCATTCATCATGCCAAGCGGGATCTACTGGGGTTTTCAGTCCCAGTATATGACGTATCGATAACGGGCGCCAAGGGTGTTCACCCAAGTGATCACCGCCTTGGCAGCCCACTTGAGAAGCCAAGCCCTACGGCTGTTCGTTTTTAAGACTGCCTTCTTGTCGCAGATTCCGAGGGGAAGCTTCTCTCTCACCTCGCCCTTCTTATTTGGGTAACTGAGGTGCTATGTTTTTTTTATCTGTACACAACTCTCCCCGACACTTCCAGCACAAGCTGGTTGGCCGAACTTTGTTAATCCGCATGGACAACAGGTCTGTTGCGGCTTACATAAACCGGCAGGATGGTAACTGGTCGAGTTCCTTTGACACGCGTGCCTACCCTTTGAGTGGTCTCTCCACCCAGAGGTTTCTCGGTCGATCCAAGACCTTTCGGGGCCGCTGGAAATAGACCAGTTTGCCACAGCTCTCAAACCAAAAGCTGCTGGTGTTCTGTTCTCAAGTGAAGGAGACAGAGGCCACCTTCTTTGATGCCTTCTACCTTCACTAGGAGCATCTGAGATGCTACGCATTCCCTCCGTTTATATTTATACCGCTAGTTACCACAAGCCGAGATGGTCAAGGCATGGGTAATCCTGATAAGCTCCATATGACTTAGCAGTTCCCCCAACTCCTCTCTCTATTGGAGGAAGAACCTCTCACCCTTCTCATGAGGCCGGACCTGGTGTCTCAACTCCTCTCGGGAATCAAGCATTTATGGCCAGCGGTTCTTCATTTAACTGCTTGGCCGCTCTCAGGCTAGGATGCTAGGGCCTTACGATTTTCCCAGCAAGTGGCTCTTCTTGTGGCTGAAAGCTGGACAGACTCATCTCTAGGTTTTTACAATTCTTGACTTAGTCTTTTTCGGATTGGTGTAGCGATAATTCTGCTGAGCCATGCAAGGCTCCAGTGTCTCCGATTGTGGTTTTCCTGGTCTGATTTTTCGACGAAGGTAGAGCGTTATGGACCATCAGGGGCTATCACTCAGCCATATTGCAGCCATTAATGCCGGTTTCCCTGATGGTTTGAATGTCTCTTATCCGAATCTTCTTATGAGACTCTTGACACTTTTATTTCTCAAACGTTAGCCTAGTTTTGCCCCGTCTTGGAGCCTGGCAGCCGTACTTGACGCCTTCGCTAACCTTTATTTGAGCCGTTGGCTTGGGCAACTTGGCATCATTTATCCATCAAGACAGCCTAGTGATTGTGATCGCCTCTGGCCAGAGGCGTAGCCTTGCATGCTTGTGCATTGCACTTTAGGTGGGAGTGGTGTAGAGTCTGCTTAATTCCCACGCCTTCGTTAATGTCAGGAACCAAACTATTTAGCTGTTCTGTAACTGTTCTGTGGAGTCCTTCTGGCTCCCATTTTATACTTTCCTTCTTTTCTGAAGATAAAGTTTGGTGTTCTTTACGGGCTTTGAAATGGTATTTCGACTAGACGAAGTGTGTTCGTATATCTGACCAACTGTCATTTTTTGTGAACCTTTTACTGCGGCATCTCGCGACTCCATCTCATGCTTGATCGTTTTAGCGATTAGGTTGGCAGGTGCAGACGTGCTTCTTCCGATGTGAGGAAGAAGGCCCATGATAACAGGGGCCCATCTTACAAAGAGTTGCGATTAATCCGATCAATTGCTACTATGGAAAGCCAGCAAAGTCAACATGTACAATGCATATTTGCTCGAATTTTTTTCTAGATATATTTATATCTATAAATTCATTGATTGCTCGACAGTTTGGTGTGTTCTCCTTAGTTTACAAAGGACATTTTGCACATTTCCTGAAGAAAAATTATGACACTGATGGATTTCCATAGAGTTACAATTGATTGGATCAATTGTATCTCATTGTAAGACAGGGCCCAGGAGCATTGGGTCGTTGTGGGCCCTTTTCCAAGGTATTCCACTTGACGATATTTTGAGGGCCGCTTTTTGTATTCTGCCAACTCTTCATGTCTTTCTTTTTGAAAGACATTTGGTCTGACAAGGCGAATTTTGCCTCCTTAGCCCTGAAGGCAACGGCCTCCCTGTCTTCATCTCCATAGTTCTTTGCGTACATACTTTTGCTTTGGACATGCCTCCCCACGTGTGAATCCATGCTGGTCTAGCATAAATCAAGTAGATGTATCCTAGTTATTGAAGTAAATCATGAAAATACTTAGCTGATTTTCTAATAATGAGATAACTGGATACATCTACTTGAGGCCCTCCCACCGGCCCCTCGCCTTGCCTGGCACCATGTCTCAATGTTCAAGGCTTAATTCGAGGAAGATGGACATCAGAGTACAATGATTTCTGTAGAAGGATGCACAGGGAGATGGCGCTATCACGCAAGAAGTTATGTGTCTTTGTTTCGGTGTGCGAGTTGATACAAATAATGCACAAAATAATGAACGATGTGCGAGAAGAGCCGATGGATATACCGCACCGAGGTCCACAAGTGCGGTATATCCATTTGGCGAGTCGAGCATAGAGTTCATTATTTAGGTCCTCTATGCACAAGAATGCATGCATTGTTTGTTTTATACAACTCCCCTCCTCCCCATGTTACTGAGTTGTCTCGAATGCTATATTTGATCTAAATTCTTGATAATTCCAGACCTCGCACTATCCTGCAATCTGACGTCAGAGTGCAGGATAGTGCATTTTGGATGCAATAGTGCAATTCGCTGAATATAATGTGATCCGATTTGGACCAATCAAATTACAGAACATTATTGGGATTTGTATAACATAAACTAGCATAAATGAAGTAGATATATCCAGTTATCTTGTAAATAAGAAAATCAGGTAAGTATTTTCATGATTCATTTCCTTGTTTTCTTCTTTATAAAATAGATACTAGTTTAGGATTATATAATTGTATAGAATATGATTTGGTTATTTGATATATTTCTTGTGGGACACACTGTATAAGAATCAGCATACGGTCGGGTGGTCGATCTGTTGCAAATCTTGCTTTGTAACCAAATCACCTAAAATTTGGAACACACATTGGTCTAATTCCAAAAATTACCCTGTAGGTAAAAATCTTGGATTTTGAACTACTTCATCAATTTTCTTTCAATTTTTTTTAAATTTGGTTCACACATTGGTCTGTGGGGTAAAGATGTGCAAGACACATTTTTTGCATGTGTTGGAAATTGTGTTGCCATGGGAACAGTATTTTATTCCAAAAATTAGGTAAAAATATTGCATTTTGAACTACTTCATCAATTTTCAACCAATTCTCCTGAAATGTGGCTCACACATTGGTCTTGAGGTAAAGATGTGAAAGACACTTTATTTGTGTGTCAGATGGGCAAGGCATATTATTTATGTTGGAACCTGCATAGACTTGGTAATGGCATATTACAACAATTAATGCGAACATCATGCGGATTGAGCTACTTTTTCATTTTATGACCTATGCTCATGGAAGTTGGCACACACCTGGGTCTTAAGCTATAGATGTGCAAGACACATTTTTCATATTTTTTTCAGATATTGAGTTGGTGTGGTAACCATAATCATGACGAAAAACTTCCATTTGAGATCACTATACCCTGGTTTCCCTTCTCATAAATTCTCTTCTCCAAATACGACAAACCCTAACATGCCCAAAGCAAGCAATTCAAGTTTCAAAACACCTGTTTCTTGACATCGGTCCAAAGATAACGCAAGAGCCCGGCATATACAGTCACAGTAGGGGGCCACACACGACGGGATGCATGCGCAGCGCTGAGCTTGGTTTCTGCAAAACATGCCGTCATTTTTATTCGCTTACTTTCCTTATTTCGAGGTCGATTTTCTTCGTTCGAAATTGAAAATGGACTAGTATTGGATGTCTGAATGTAATATGCCTTTGAAAACGTGATTAATATCGAATACAATAATTTCATTCCGAAGATCCTTCTACAGGCAGACAAGTCTTACGTAATAGCACAGCTGTTGTTTATCATTTCGTCCTTGGCTCAACGCTCATTTGGCTGGCCCGTGGTGGTGAAATTGAGACAAGGGGATTACCTGGCCAAGATGGGTTTATCGGGGTTGGAAATGTTGTTTGAGAGTTTCCAAACGAAAAAACGGGGTATCCGACCGCAGTTTGCAGTCCGAAGTGCGGTCGAGAATCAAATGGGAAATTTTCGTAATGGGCCAAAAATTCAGGGAAACGAAATCCAGGCATTGGAACATTTTTTCTTGAAACTGTATTAACCTCTCGAAAGGGAAGAAACAGATTTGATATAAAGAAGAGTGGAAGCTATTAACTCTTTGCCAAGTTCGCCGATTGGCACACTTGCTGCTTCGCCAAGTACGCTGATCGGCACAAATCTCACAACAATGCGATTACATTGATTTATACAATGCTATCAATCACAAAAGCTAAGCTCCCTAAGCTGAACTTCCTGCCTTGCCATTGAAAAAAATAGCATAGGCTTAGAGTTTTGGGCCTGAACTATTATTCGATGACAAATGGGTTATAAGTAGCTTGTTCTAATAGTTTGTAAAAATTTGGGAATGAATAACCTGTACACTTAAAGTTTGCCAATCGAAACTTGAAGGTTTCTATTGATCAGATACAATCTCTAAACATGAGTGAATATTTATGGAATATACATCAATATAAAGCCAATTTTATACTGTACAACTTTACTGCAGGACATTTTTTCTGTAGGAAAAAGCATAAAAAAGTTGCAGCCATGTAAACTAAGCATGCGAATCCAGAACACCCATTTCTGGTGTCCACCCATCCGGCAATAGGGGATTCCGTGCACGGCGGACAAAGAGTTATAGGGGGTATGTGAAAAGAATGGATATTGCAGGCACCTTACCTTCCTTTCATCAACAGTCTGGTCCAAGCTAAATGATTTTAATACTTGGCTTTAGAAGAGCAAGAGAAACATAAGAGTATATTCCATGATAATTAACCTTTTTGACTATACAGTGCGTCCCACAAAAAATGAAACCGAGATTTATCGATGATTTTCATAACTTAATCCTAAATTAGTACTGCAAGTCAGGCGGCATGTTTGGGTTCAATTCGGTTCGGCAATAAATGATGCACCACGCCGTACACCGGGGTACCATAGTACCCCGGGGTACGGCGTTGTGCAGCGCCATCTTGTGTTGTAATAGTGTACAGTTACATTGTTGTCATGTTGATCTCGGTCGTACGATTAGTGCGACAATCATGACAATGAATGGGGACAATGATCACAACGCCTATTTCCTTTCTTTGATACAATCTAATGCCAATAATAGTAAACAAATTATGTTATACTTAAGAATTTAAGTATACTTTTCGACAGCTAACTTACACAAAAGATTAGCTTTTAATATAGTCCCAAAACTCGCCCTGGTACACGCGGTGGGGGTGGTGTTATTATTGAACAGTGGAGATTAGAACAGAACATGAAAATTAGAATGAAGTTATCATTTGCATGCATTAATTGTTACATAAGATCACTAAAAAGAAAGAAAAAATCTGTACAAAACATTAAAATATACTTGTACACATTTTTTGGTAACACAGGGTACAGCGCAAAAAATAAAATAAATAATTCAACAAAATGGCGGATTATTATTTGGTACCCCAGGGTACCAAATACTGCATCAAATGCCAAATTAACAGAAAAACTTGCCAATGATCTGTCATATATTTATAATAAATTTTGTTTCTAAAAAGAATAGTTATGAAAATGTTTGCATAATTTTCTTGTTTTAATCTTTAAACAAGAAATACAAGTCATTTCTACTTTCATTTTTTAAATGAAAAAAAATATTGATAACGTGAGATAATCAGGACATAAACAGAACTACGAAGATAAGAATATATTTTTTCATGATTATTTCATGTAGCCATGATCATGATCGATTACAATGTCATTGCCAACGCAGCTTCTCAAATTGGAAAGTGTTGATCGGGAATGTCGAAACAGTAGACAAACAACCTCCACTAAACTGTTATTATAGTGGTAAAATTCACATTCCAAAGAATATGAAATGTTTTAGAAAGTCCCTATTTTCTGAAAAGTGGTTGAATCTGGTCAATCAATTATCTTAAAAAGATAAAATATAAAGTCCATTCTTGGTCCAGAAAGATCGACGCTACGTGACTTCAAACATATTTCCAACTTGAAAATGAGTACATGGGACTGAACTGTTTATTTTAGTGTTGTGAAATCACTCGGTGATGATCGTCAGAACTAAGATGGAACTGATCATTTCATTTTCAGTAATTGACCAGATTAAACCACTTCAAAAAATATTGACAATGGAAAAAACTTTTCAAGTTCGGAATATGAATTTTACCTGTATAATAGCAACTGAGAGCAGGTTGTTTGGACTTCCTGTTTCAACTTTCCTTACCAACTATTTCCAGAACATCGATCAGGGAACATGCCTTGATTTGGTTTGAATTTTTATCTTTTCTGTTTTTTTTCAACCTCATTCCTTCATCTCTTATTTATTTATCTTTTATATCAATATGGAAATTTCAGAAGGTGGAATATATATACTTTACCATTACTTTCACTGGCGTAAATCCGTGTTGATGGGTGGGGGGATGACTGAAATATTTTGGCATTTTTTTGCAATCATGTTTTTAGATATGCAAGGAATTGTCATTGATATGTCCACAGTGGCGTACCATGGGTCACGGCATTGTGGGGGCACCAGCAAAGTATTTGAATCACTGAATGAGCGCGTGAAGCGGGAGCTGAATTTTTTTTATATTCACACCTAAAATGGGACATTAGAATCAAATTTGTGTAACCATGATAGGTACCTGTCTTGCTAGACAATGCGAGCACGAAGCGCGAGCTGAAATTTTTGTATATTTTGACCCCAAACAGCGAGATTTTAAGGAATATATTTTAGGAATCCATTAAGAACATGCATATCTCACCATAGTCATCTAATGCGAATGCCAAGCGCTTGCTGATTTTATTACAATATCTAAACACATGAAACACTTTTTGGAGTCATTGCAATCATGATTATCAAAAGCATCTCACTAATCAAATATTGCGTTCGCGCGAGCTGAAAATTTTGATAATTCAGACCCAAAGTGGGGCATTCTAAGGTTTCTTTGTAGGAATTAACTAGGCACATATACGTATTTCATTAACCAAATGATGCGAGCGCAAAGCGCGAGCTGAAAATTTTTGATGTTCAGATCAGAAGAAGGGACATTTTAAGGACTGATTTTAGGAATTCATGAAGAGCAGACATATCTCACCAATCCACTAATGCGAACGTAATCACGGACAGGAAATGTTTATATACCAAGACCTTAACATGGGGCAATCACTTTTTGAGTCATAAGATGGGCATATATGTCACTACATAAAAAAATGATAACTCAAGTGCTAGGAAATATATTTGGTTTATATTGATTTGAAAATGGGATGTTTTAGTACAACAGGATTATATATCTCGTTAAACAGACAATGCGAGCACCAGGAACAATGAAGGCGTAGGCCCTGGGCAAATTATGTTTCGTAAAGTTATGATAAAAATGTTTCTTATGTAATGTAACATAACATGATTATAATGTAACATTATAATGAATATTTTCTTCTTTCTCAATACGTTTCTCTTCCTTTCTCCCTCATTTCTCCTTTTCCCCTTTTCCCCATTTTTGGGGGGTCAGTCGATGGGGGGGGGGCATGTGCCTCCCATGCCCCCCTCCCTGTAGTTACGCCACTGTATGTCCATATGGCAAATACCCCTCCGATATTATCTTTTTTACCCCATGATGGTTTAATGGTTTTATTAGAGATTACATTAAAAAAAATTTTGACATTCCATCTTAATCCCTTCCCCCAAAACCCCAACATTGATGAATTGGAAGAAACGGGGGTTTCTCTTCAGTGTTATAATAAGGACATAAGTATTTCATTTGGAAATGGTGAACTGGCTCTTTATTTGCATTTTATGATTCAATAATATTGTTTTATTTGTTAAGTGGTATTTTAGGAAGAATTTTCACCAATAAAACAATTATCTCTTGTAATTTTTTTCATTTCTTCCGTAAAAAGTGTGGGGATGTTTGTACAGGCCATCCCCCCCTCCTCGAAAAGTGGGGGGGGGGGGGATATATCCCCAATTATGCCAGTGATTACTTTGTCAGTCACAAGGAATTAATTTATTTCTTGTCTTTTTCTTTTTAAAATACAAAACAAGTAAATGTACGTCCGATTAGAGCAATATGTAATTCAACTAAACTTTTTAATTGAGTTAAGCTTAAAATGTCCCCACATTTTATGAAGAAAAAAAATTAATTCATGTTTATTTAAAAAAAATTGAAAATGATAAAAATTCAATCAAACACGAGACCGAAGCTGTTATACCTTGTCATTTACGAGGAATAAATTTATGTCTGGTTCTTTTTCTTTATTAAATACAAAATGATTAGGTCCGATTACGATCACGATAGATTACGGCAATACGTAATTACATCACACTTTTATTCCGAGTTTAGCTTCAAAATGTCCCCTCATTTTATCAAGAGAAAAAATATTCATGTAAATAAAATATTTTTAAGTTGATAACAGTTCAATCAAAGATGAGATGGGAGCTATCATAGTGGATTTTAAAAATATATTGAGTGGAATTCTTTTTAGCACAATCACTGACCGATAATTATTTTTATTTACTTCAATAACTCCATACATCTACTTGATTTGCTAGTTCAGCCCTCTGGACTGCCATACCCGAATAGAACTCCCAAGGATTTAAAAAGCGCGAGCGCGCCCTCTCCCGTTCAGGCTTACTACCCATGATCACCGCGCAACTAGCGTCCATCTTCCTCTTTTGCTTTCGGCAAGCCACCTGTCAAGACGTGCTCAGATAAGTCTCCTAAGAGCTCAAATCTTTTTGAGCTTTGGTATATTATTTTCGCTTATCTGTGGTGCATTCTCCCTTTTAATTTCAATCTTTCCATTTGTGTGTAAGATTGTGTTCAGAATTTACACTTGGCGTGACTTTTTAGACGTGTTTTTGGTGACACTTAAATTGTTTTCTAACGTTTGAGTTCTCATCGCGCCGCATCGCTAGCGCGTTCGCGAGGCACCGGGCTTGGCCTGCCTACGTGGCAGCAAGCCTTCACCACCTGTCATGGTTATTGTTCTTCACGTTCAAAGCGTGGTGGCTTTTGGTGCCGTTTTTGAATTAAATTCTAGACAGCCTCTACACTTTGTTGTCGAGGGTGTTATTGTTATTTCTTTTTGCAGGTTGGGATCTTCAACTCTGTTCCTTCCTTGCTTTCTGGAATTGATTTATTAAGATTTTCGATTGATTATTGATTGATTAATTCTTCAATTCTCTTTCCTTTCTGTTCTGAATAAATTTCTTAATTGATATTTTATTCACAGGCGGATCTTAAAGCTCAATTCCTTTTTCCTTCTGTTCTGAATAAATTTCTTGATTGATATTTTATTCACAGGCGGATCTTAAAGCTCAATTCCTTTTCCTTCTGTTCTGAATAAATTTCTTGATTGATATTTTATTCACAGGCGGATCCTAAAGCTCAATTCCTTTTCCTTTCTGTTCTGAATAAAATTCTTGATTAATATTTTATTCACAGACGCTTCGGGGATTGTTTAATTCGGCTTACGCAATTATACCTGATGATTGTTTGGTTATTCAATCCCCCCTAAAAAAAAAAAAAAAATTTTTTTGTTCTTTACAGGTGGGGTCTCCTTCCTGTTAGAAATTTTTTTGACCTGTCCCGGAATTGTTTTCTTCGTTCAATTCCCTCTTCCCTCCTAGTCTTATATATTTTTTTATTTCGACAGGCGGGCTCTACGATTCCCTTTGAGGATTTACTGTGTCGTTCTTCCTCTTGGAATCGTTACTAGAGACGTTCCTCCTTCCTCCTGTTCTGAATTTCTTTACCTTTCCACAGGAGGTTACTTTTTTTTTTTTCCTCTTGGAAATTATCGTAAAATTTCTCTTATCTAGGAATTATTTGTCTCTCAATCCCTTTTCTTCCTGCTCTGAAATGCTTGTTTTTGTGTTTCTTCGCAGGTGGAAACTTCTTTCTCTTCTGAACTTGCATTCATTTTTGAATTTTTGTTTCGAATTTTTCCTTCGGGCACAAAAAAAAAAGAGAATATAGTAGGGGAACCTTGTAGGAGTTCTTTTTTCAAAGTCTCCGACCTCCTTTTTATTTTCTTACAGGCAGATACCTAAACTATTCTTAGGTTCTTCTTCCTCCCTACCCCTCCCCTCTTGTTTTGTTCTGTTTGCTCAAACAAACTCCTTTTAGGAGGAGGGAAAGACCACTCCGGTCTCCACTTTTAATCTAAGCGAGATCTTTGTAAAAAAAAAAAAAAAAAAAAATTCTTGTTTTTCCTTTTTCAGGGTAGAGAGAGGTATCTTTGAATGGGACTAACACAGCCCCAGAGGACCTGGTGCCCTCCACGGGGACCGTCCCGATTGCAAGTTACAGAAGTCGGCCGCCTCCAGGCGAGCAGGAGGGACGCCGCGGTGAGCGCCCAGCGGCGGTGAGTATGAGGGTGCGATCAGCATTCCGAATTTGCGGTCGGATGCTAAGAGAAGGAAGGCCAAGACTGTGGTGCCACGGTCTCGGACAAAGGAAAAAGTGGTAGCCAAGGCTTCCAAGCCTAAACTAGGTCCTGCCGCCGCAGCACCCATAGGGCTATGCGACCCACCGGCTACCGGGTCACCAGAAGTCCGGAGGGAGAGTGCGGTTCTCTCCCCCCGGCACAGGTCAGGATCTCTGCCGTATAAGTCGTCCTCCGTTGACAGCATCGGGAGAGATCGCCCAGCCCCTGACCGCGAGAGGCGTCACACAGACTGTAACCACAATCTGATCGTGACCACAATCTGACCCCGTCAGATTCGGGTGAAGTTTCGTTGTTGGCGGCCGCCCTGCCAGGGGCGGCAAATCGTAAGAGATCACCCGTGCCTCTCATGCCTTCTTCTGCCCCGGCCACGCCGGCGGAGCCCGCAGAAAGAGAAGAAGAAGAAGAGGTCGAAGGAGAGGTTGGCCAGCCCTGCTGCCATGGGCGTTCCTCCTTCAGACCCTTGTGTCGGTGGTCAGATGTTACAGCTATTCATGCTGCTACATTCTGCTACCGCGAGAGGCGTCACACATCAGACTGTGACCACAATCTGACCCCGTCAGATTCGGGTGAAGTTTCGTTGTTGACGGCCGCCCTGCCAGGGGCGGCAAATCGTAAGAAATCACCCGTGCCTCTTGTGCCTTCTTCTGCCCCGGCCACACCGGCGGAGGCCGCGAAGAAGAAGAGGTCGAAGGTGAGGTCGGCCAGCCCTGTTGCCATGGGCGTCCCTCCTTCAGACCCTTGTGTCGGTGGTCAGATGTCACAGCTATTCATGCTGCTACATTCTGCTTTCGAGTAGTGCGGGTTCACCCCACCCTCGACGTCTACTCACCCCGCTGATGCCCCTGAGCATCAAGCGAGACAAGTGGGCAATAACCACCAGACACCCGGGAAATCCTCGAGCGATTCTGTTAAATCGCCAGCCAGTGCACCGACTAACCGGGTGCCCCAAGATCGCGTGTGCTTTCCAGCATTTTCGTCGATCTCAGAGCACGTGTCCCAGCCGACACGCGGGGCCACCCCGGCGCTTACTGGACAACCTCCCGGTTCAGTCCATAGAGCGAGACTCCCTTTACGAGGACAACCCCTATCCCGCGGGCGACTTTTCAGTAAGCGCTCAGGCGCTGCTTGACAAGTATCTACCTCACATCTACCCTCCGAGCGGGGGTATTGATGAAGCAAGGGAGTCCATATTTTCTCGCCCCGCCTCTTCAGGCGCTCCGAGCTCAATCGGCCGAATTGGGGGTCTCGGAGAGTGACGGGGTCGCTCTAGACGAGGCGGCTCCTACGACGAGGAAGCCGCCAGCTCCGTGGGTGTAAACCCACCCCCGCTCTGCTGCTGCCCGGAAGCGCCAGGCTCCGGCGCCGCCGTCTCGAAATTTTCAAGCCTCTCGAGGCTAGCGAGAAGGCAGAGGCAGGGGGGGGGGCGATTATTATGCAGGTACTCCCGAATTCGCCCTCTACGTCAAGCTCACATACGGCGACGACTCCTTCAGCGGTAACCCTCTCCATTCTTCCCCCTAAGCGGGCCCGTAGATTGGAGGTATGAATCTCTTACATACCGCATGCCGCACTTCTCTCGTGAGAATGTTTGGCTGCTTTGAGAGGACAACCTATCACGTCCGCGGACCGTCCGCCCAGGCGACGGGACCGTCGCTTTTCTGGCCTGAACCTCACTTTCTATTCGAAAGTAAGGGTGCCCTGTCTTACTTAGCTCCTACCCTTGCAACGCCAGAGTCAGGGCTATAGTACAGACACCCGTTCTCCAGCGATCGCCGCTGAAGAGAGGGCGACTCTGATATGAGCACCATCACCGCTCAGCGGTATGTCTCACTATCTCATAGCTCTCCGAGCTTATGAGTATGTATATCGGATCTGAATGTCACGGCGATTAAAAGTTCTCCTGTGCTTAATAATCGCTATGCCTTCACCACCCGATGCATTATGGTTATGTTAACCTATTTGTCTCGTATTCGGGCGGCTCGTACGAACCCTGCCCGAGCTGCCATCACCGGTCGTCCCCCCGGACACCGCCGGCAGCACCCGCACCGAATACGTGGAAGGAATCAGCTTTTCATATGCTAGATATCCCTCCTGTTGACATTCACAGCTGTTCCCCGAGTCTTTCCCGGTTGGGTAAACATCATCTCGGAGGAAAGTAACCGCCGTACATCTCATGAGATTGTTGGCTATGTACGTGCGTTCAAACTTGTTTAAAGCCCCAGGATTCTCTGTCGGCATTCTATGCCTACTTTCTGGGCACACCCACCGTACCGGGTCGGCGAGTTCACACCAAACTGTACACCGCCAGACCATCGGTCGAGCTCTAACTGTCTATCTTATAGACTGCCCTCTATGTGGGTCAATCTTGCGGGCGTCTCCGCCGCTCCCTCCTTGTGCGGAGTGGTCTACGGTGGATGTCTTTACCGTGCCCGTTAGTCGAATCGGCTTCTTTCTTAGAAATTTTTTCACGGCACACTCGAGTCGCCCCGCATGCTGCTTTCATCCTCCTTCCATGCAAGGCATGTGGCCAGGGTCACCGCACGACCGAGGATGATGTAACAGTGGATGGATGTATGCTTATGCCTTCCTAACCACGATCACTACGACCCGCCTTCTCTCGGGCCGACTGTGGATGAGCCTCTCCATGTAAGTGATTTACTTCACTGGAGTTCTTCTTTTAGAAATTTAGATTCTCATCCCCCGCTGCTTAGGGCGTCATTTTTGCCGCCCCCCCCCCGCAGCTTTTTGGAGCTCCTTATCTTACCGATATCGGACTGTTCCACGCTGCCGCAACCGGCGCCGGCGGTGCTCGCTCTTACGATCACCTGAGAAACAGGCCTTGTGACTGTTTTCATAAACAACTGGTTCTCACCGCAGACTGATGGAAATTTTGTGATTACTTCCTCAAGTCTCCTTCGCTTGTTTCTTCAAGCGAGGACTTCGACACTCTTAGCCAGTTTCTGTCCCTAACTTGATAGGACAGGGCCGTTGCTACCTCATTCGATTCCGTTGGGAATGTAACGGTTGAGGTATCATATCTGGCGATGTCTGTTCGTTTAGAGCATCTCTTGATGGTCGTTTACACGTAATATCGTGACAGATTTTTTTTCGCCAGCTCCCTCTGGCGTACACTTGCTGCTGCTAGGGATTCCCCCGCCCAGCGGACAGCCATCGCAGCCTAGCCTCACGGGCTCTCTCGGCGATGGTGGCTTGAGCCAAGCCACCTCTTCCACCGCGGGCACTGCACCCTCAGATGGGTGCTTCAATCAGTATGGGAGAAAGGGGATCCTGAGTTCTCTCTCGATCACTCGGTCTAACACACTTTTGTCGTGATGTGTACCGCGCTGTATCCCTGACACGCCCGGTTGAGCTGTTTTGACCAGACTGCTCTATTCTACATAGGCAACATGTCCGCGGCATTCCTTATTAACAGGATGGCACTCAGTCGCTTTCTCGACCCTTGTCTGCCTTACGAGTGGTTTTCTTCCTAAATCCCTACTCTCCGTCGTTCCTGGTCCCCTTCGGACCGCTAGTAACTTTTTACCACAGCTCTCTATCAGAATTCTGCAGATTTCTGCCCTCACGCATTTGAGACAGATATCGAATTCTGGGCGTTTTCTCCCACGCGGAGGCTTACCCCTACAGAAATTTCCAAGCTTGCGGGAAGCGTGCGACTAGCTTGCGCAAGCTTGCGGCATGCTAGTAACTAGCATGCGGTTAGCTTAATAAGCGTGTGATATGCGTGCAGAGTAATAGTTAAGCGATCTTTTAGCGAGCAGGGACTGTTCGCTAGCATGCACTCGCTTATTAAGCGAGTGCCCTGCTAGTCGCATGCTAGTTACTAGCAAGCGGCACGCTTAAATTTCGGTAGGGGATTCTGAGATATCTCGCCTTCTCAGGTTGGTCGATTGATCACTTACTGAGCCTTAAAAGCTTCAGTTTTCCGATCACGATTCTTGTTGAAATTTTCAACAAATTTCGATTCTTACGCTCTAGTCAGCAGGTGATGTTGTTCTCCTGACACTAGGCCGAGGGCCCATGATACTTAGTATTCCTGAGTATACAGGGCATTCCTCTCGAGGACATTTTTGAGGGCCGCCTTTTGGCGCTCAACTAACTCCTTCACTTCTTTCTACTTGAAGGACATTCCGTCCAGCGAGGCGAGATTTGCTGCTTCGGCGCTTAAAGCAGCTGCGGCTTTTTCCCCCTCTCCCTAAATTTCGTTGTTTTTGTTTTTTTCTTTTAAATTTTCTTAGGCTTACAATTGAAAACATGCCTCCCTACGGTTTGAGTCCGTGCTGGTCTAGCAAATCAAGTAGATGTATGGAGTTATTGAAGTAAATTATGAAAATACTTACCTGATTTTCTTATTTACGAGATAACTCATACATCTACTTGATACCCTCCCACCGACCCTCCGCCTTGCGTAGCAACATGTTTCAACGTATGGGCTTGCGAAAGGTGAGGAAGATGGACGCTAGTTGCGCGGTGATCATGGGTAGTAAGCCTGAACGGGAGAGGGCGCGCTCGCGCTTTTTAAATCCTTGGAAGTTCTATTCGGGTATGGCAGTCCAGAGGGCTGAACTAGCAAATCAAGTAGATGTATGAGTTATCTCGTAAATAAGAAAATCAGGTAAGTATTTTCATATTTTATTTTATACTTAAATCTATTAGTCATCGCACTTATGCATTGCAAATTAACATACTTTTTTTTTCTTTTACCGAACTACCGAACCAGGCCTTTGTGTTCGGTTCGGTTTTGACCAGTTGGGAAGTGCCAAGTTCGGCGAACTTCCGTTTGGTTCGGCAATTCGGCTACAGCACTATCCTAAATAAAATAGACAAATGACCTACCATTGTAAAGCTTAGAATCTCCTCTTTCATCTGAAATTACTTAGATTATTTCTCATTCACGAATGAGTGAGCAAAAGCAATTTGAAAAGGGGATACCAAAAAGTCACTTGGCGGGCTGTATCTGGGTTTCAAAAAGAAAACCACATTTATAAAAATTTCAATATCTGCTCTTTAATTTGATACCTCAATTACAAAAAAGGGTCAAGAAATAAGAAAGTGTTGGTTATTTGAAACAAGGCTTGATTTTCAATAATTTCATAAAATGAAGAGGTTTTACAGGCTAATATTCAAACTCACTCGACACTCCGTTTTGTTGACGATCAGCCATGCATTAAGTCTTTTGTTACCCTGCGAAAACTTCTGTGGGGAAACCGGTGAAAACACGTTTATTTAATGAAATTATGGAAATACAAGCATTGTTTCGAGGGATCATAACTTTTTTACTTCTTGACCATTTTCTGTGATTAAGGTATCAAATAAAAGAGTAGATATTGAACTTTTTAGTCATGTGACTTTCTTTTAGAAATTCAGATACACCACGCCAAAATGAGTTTTTGGCATCCGTTCTTCGAATTGTTTTTGCTCACTTATGCGTGAATGAGGAATAATCTAAGTAGTATCAGATGAAAGAGGAGATTCTAAGCTTTACGTTGGCCCGTAGGTCATTTGTCTATTGTATTTATGATTAAGTTATGATAAATCATCGCTAAATCTCGGTTTTGTTTTTTGTGGGACGCACTGTATAAGCATTCCTAGTATGAAAAAGTATACCACACCAAAATAGGGAAAAGGAATATGTAGAGAGCTAGAGTCACAACCACCCACCAAGGACTGATATGAATTTCTGTACCACTTTTGATAATTTCTACTTTGTATAAGATGATACTGCCTCTCTTTCACTTGAGGAAGATGATCAATTTTCCCCCACCACTTATGCCATTTTTCTCTGCTGTGTATCTTTCTTGTAGAAGGTGGTTATGTTAATGCCTCTTTACATCTGGAGGTTGGTGGGATATTAGACCTTGTAGGAACCAAGGAATGGTGGGAGGTGGCAGATAGTTCCTCTGAAGAAAGTTCTACCATCCAGATACTCACATTCAATGAAAGGGTTGCATCAGAGCTTCTTGCACCGCTCTCAAGTTATGGGTAATTATAACATCATTATGAAACTCTTCTTGAATAACGCATATATCACGTTATAAGCAATGCCATAAAATAATCAATCTTTATATGACCAACCCGGTATTTTCTCCATCATGCATATTTGAGAGCATTACATAATAATGATAATAATAATAATAATGATGCAAGATTTATACAGCACACATATCTGTCGAAAATGACACTCAATGAACAATGGACACTGAAAATTAAATTGATAAATACATAAAATAAATTGTTAAGAGAAATTACATAATCATTTGGAAGTCCAAGTAACACGTAAGCCTACAACAGTTAATCAAATGCTTGCTTCATAAGGTAAGTCCATAAGAACTAGAAAATATAGAGAAAATATTTCAAGGATGTCCCACATACAAATATTGAATTGCCCTTATTGCACTTCCAAAAGACTTGAGATAGTAATGCCCCAGCATATGTTTCCAGTACTTGGTACATTGAAGGTACCCATTATATCTGTTCAGCGCCTGAACAGAGGGATGTGAATGTTATGCAAATCATTATTGTTTGTAAAAGTGATGGAACAAAGTGTCATTTTTGGATGTATTTATTTTTCTGAAGCACAGCTGAGGGAAGAGAGGTTTCCAAAAGGTTACTTTGTTATCTTCCACATTGAATTTTCATTGACTCTAGCCATCTATACTGCTCCAAAGATGAAGAATCATAGTTATTGAAAGATATCCATCATCAAATGTGAGCCAAACATTAATCTTAATATTAATAGTTATTTACTGCGTTTTGGCATCAATGTATTTCACCAAGGCTTACTTCATTAAGTCAGTCAGCGTGTTTTTTAATTGTGTATTTATGATTTGCAGTTGAAAGAATATGCAAAAAAAATTATTTTTGTGTAATTATAATGATAATAATGAATATCAACTCACTAATGTATGGCTTTCTTTGTATCCCACAGAATAATTGGTCTGTACGTCTCCCTCGTCCTTGTGATTGGTCGTTTCCTTAGAATGTACTTCAGCGGTATCTCCTACCAGATTATGTTCAACGAGCTACCTAACGTAGACCGCATCCTCAAGCTTTGTCTAGATATCTATCTTGTGAGAGAGAGTGATGAGATGGAGTTGGAAGAGGATCTAACAGCTAAACTTATCTTTCTCTACCGATCGCCAGAGACACTCATCAAAGTCACCAAGTGGAAGACTGATTGATGAGAGAGATAGTGAAAGTGAATGAGGAGAAAAGAAAGAAGATAAGCTTAGACTAGGTTTATAGATGATGGCCCTTATTCTGAATTTGGGTTTAATGCAAACAGGGTTAAGGTTGTGGTTAGTTAAGGATGTGGATAGCCAATTTTGAGACAAATTTCTAACATTACAGGTTCACTTTCTTTGACAAACAAATTGTTCATAATTGTCTGGCAGTAACAACTAAAATGGTTTCTTGACCATGACAGCATTATTAAACATTAACATACAATTAATGTAAACAAAATTTTGATATTTTCAACTTTCCATAAGTGAGTTTAAAGGAGAAATATATTTATTATGACAATAGTCTTATAATACAGTGTGTCCCAGAAAAGAGGAAACCGTGATTCAGTGTATTTTTTCCTATCATGATTTTGCTTCATGACATGTACACCAATAAAAAGATATGTTCCCCCTCTTTCATTTAAAGCCACTCCCAATGTTCATAATGCATGCATGACTGAGTTAGAACAATAGAAAGAGGTGCTAGTAAATTTCCATATGCACCAGCAAATTACAATTTTAAGTGAGTTTTTCTCGCTTTTAAAGCTATCTATTCAGAAAATAGTAAATTTCCATATGCACCAGCAAATTACAATTTTAAGTGAGTTTTTCTCGCTTTTAAAGCTATCTATTCAGAAAATAAAGCTCATAACTTAAATATCAATTTTCTCATCTTTCATATGAGCCCTTGTGCGGAAAATATGATTGACGCATGGTTGAGAAAATCTTGCATGAAAACATTCTTGATCCTATTTGACAGATCGTTGAAAAAACAAGCTTTTGATTTTCCCAAACAAAGCAGCAGACAATAGGCTAATGGAGAATGCTGTTTGGGCCAGGGAAGGAAAGCCCTTTATTAATACGGGCTGGAGACTATAGCTATGGGAATTCAATTTTATGATGGATATAATTTTGTTAATTTTTATCTCAAACTTCTCTCAGTCGTTTTATTTGTCGCTTCATTTCACAGGGGAGGCGGATCATGTTTGAAGGGTTGGGGTGAAGCAGAAAAAGGGTACCCGGTACTTAACTTTTACAAGTGTAGAGGGGAGGAATGTTGATTTTCTTTAAATATGCCACCCCCCCTTCCAACATTCTGCTACCCCTGCCTCGTCTAATCATTTCAATATTTTTTTTTACTTTTTCCAAGTTTTACAGATATTAACTGATACGATGGTTCGGATGAACGCCGACCATATATGCATTGATACTTGATCAGAAAATAAAGCGATGGAATGAAAAACCAGTACATATGTTAAGTTGTATTTGGTCATCGTAACTGAATTTTGTTGATATTTCTACTAGATATTAAAGACGTAGTTGCCTTGACCTATTTCAGTGTTAGCTATTGTAAATATCCGTCTTACATTTCTTTGTAAAATAATGAAATTTGTGATATTCATTAGGTTTTCTGGAGACATTTCTACTCAATTAGTACAAAGTTGTAAATATATTTTTTTTCCAATCTTGAAGACATATTGAAAGTACTGGATCTATTTTCTGACTATGTGTTTTTAATATTGCATGTTATTTGATACAATATTGCATAGCTTAGGCATTCTGTGTATATACGGTACATGTATTGTTTACAATTGTCATCATTCATGTACAGGTAAATGTTGTGGATGTCAAAGTAAATAATGTCCTTTCTTTTTTCTATCAGTTTTACCCTTATTTAGTAGATACTCCAATCACTAAAACAGTCAGAAATGCACTTAATAGTGGAATTAGTTATTTATATAATGTCATGACAACTTTCAATACATTTTGTAGATGCCCTTTTTACACATACATGGTTAGCAAGATCTGCTAGCTCTGTTCAGCTTCCTTTTAATTATTGATGCAGTAGCAAAAGCAATACATTGGATAATCATGGCACAAAGTATCATCCAATATCATTGATCAATTCATACAAATTGTATAGGACGTTTATAATTCATCAAAATTTTGTCATCAATTATTGTCATTGAGATAGAAATAACTTATACCTGTGCAAATTTGATTATACCAGTACATTCTTTCACAAGTGCAAATTGGTAGGCTTGAATTTCACAAGTGTTTTTTTAAGAATTTGTATTAGAAGATACCTACGTTTGTTGTTGCTAGGTATACATGTATGACTATATTTTGAAGTGGATTGTGGTGATACAATGAGATGCAGTACTGTAATGTTAGTGACATGTTTTGAAGCAGTGATGGATGGATGGATATATCAGTCTAAACCTGTCTTCTGTGTGTACATGTACATGTATTTAATGCCTGAAGTACATGCTTTGAAGTTATTTTCATGTAGTTTTAATATTTTGATTGTGTCTAGATTTACTAGTGAAATAACAAAATTTGGGGGGTTAACCTCAAACAAATTGCAACAAAATTTTTTTCACCACAGTGCATTTCCATGAAGTCCCCGAAATGACATATTAAAAGTTCAGAAAATCCCTTTGGTAGAAGATGTCTAATTTGTATGAATCCAAAATGGCTGCAGTCGTTGAAAAAATGTGATTTTTTTTGTAATAGTACAAACACTGGTGTAATCATAATACTTTTACAAATTAGAACCTTAATCGTTATTAAACTGGGGGGTCAATTTGACCCACCCTCAACAATTTCGTTACTAGGCCGTCGCACAAATTTTTTTGACCGCGCCACTCACTGATTTTTTACTTTCAAGTCTTGCGCATTTTTTAGACCAAATTTGCAACATCTGGGTACGCGGTTCCGAAATTACGCAACATTTTGTAAGTGCATGTCAGGAACAAAATTGCTCCAAAACGTGATTCTGTGTACAAAGTCATTGCAAATTGTGTTTTTCAACCAAAAATCCTAAATGTATGATTATATTTACTTTTGTTGCTTTAAATGGATTTAGTTTATGCTATTTATGATCGCTAAATGGTCATCGAAGAAGTTTTTAAAAAAAGCAAAGAAATACATAAGAATTTTAAAAAAATAAAATACAAGAATTCAATTATAGTTTTGCAATTTTTTGTAGATATTTGTTAGAAATGTAATAATTGATACTCCCACCAAGAATTAGCATTCTACTAGCTATATAAATTGAGTTAAAGGCAAAAACCTACATAAAAAAACAAATTTAGGGCAAACTTTACATGCCTATTTGCATAATTAATTGATGAAAAATATAAACAATTTTTTTTTTCACTATACTGTCTTGTAGTTTACATCCGGTTCTATGCGTGTGCAAATTTTCGCTGCGATCGCGCAATCAGCGGCCGAGATCTGAGGGGGGTCGAATTGCCCCCCCCCCATATATCCTGGTCTGAAATAGCTCAGTTTAGATTGGGTTATGCAGTCACCAGTGTTATATCCTGTCATTTTAGAATTAGGATATATGTCAAATTTGGCCTCTGCTGACCTCTACAGGTAAATGACCTCTAAAAATCAGAATATTGATGTTTTGCATATATAGCTCCTGATTAGCATGTTTATGTTAACAATTTTTTTAAAATATCAATCGTTACGTTCGCTGAATCTTCCAGAGTATTGCTAAGTGTTGCAGCCTTTGATATTTGAGGACCTCTAAAGGTAATCAACTCAAATGTAAATATATAGGTACTTGGCATCACTGATTAATGATAAACTGATATTTGTAGGTAATTGTCCTTTCCCTTTTCTCAGCAGCCAAATGTTGAGATCTGCAATGTCTACCCAAATGATATGTTGAAAATTAACAAAACTGTATCATTAGTATATGAAAGCCTTGTTTTTTTTACGAACCAATGATGCTATCCATATTCTTATAATTCAATAATTGTGATGTATCCACCTACTTTGCTAGTTCATGTTTAATGAACTGCCCTTTAATATGTATGTACACAGATTTTTGCACACTCTCCAGGCAAACCCATGACCTCTTCTACTGCTTCTTCTTCTGCAATTTGTTTGAGGTCAGCCCTTTTTTTACCTTGACTATAGCGAGTGCAAGAGTTTTCGTGATTGTTGATATCTTTTAGAAGTGACACTGTAATTTGTTTTAGTTTTCAGAATAGCCTTCTGGGTGTCATGTGATTGTGCAATTATTATTTTTTTACAGGTATATTAAATTATTGTGAGTTCAAAATCCTTTCATTTAAAGATTAAAATCTTAACTCAGGCGATGGTTGAAGCCATTCAGAGTTGTAATTTTATTTGGTAATTGTGATTTTTATTTTATGCTATTATTGTCCATAAAATTTGCCACTCATTGTTGGTGTTTTGTGAACAAAAGTAAAAGTAAGCTCACAGTGGTGATACAGAGCTGCCAGCCGTTAGGAAAAAAACATGATTATTACGCTTTTCACACCAAATTACCCCAGTACGCTTATGACGTTTATTACTACGCTTTTCACCGCCAATAGCTACGTACAAAATTTTAATACAGATAATACATTGCGCAGTGGCGAACTCATCTGAGGACGGCAAATACTGCCATTGCATGCATGATTGTGTTGCTTTGTTTACATTGCTGCGCATGTGAGGATTGCTTCGGCCAGAAAGCGTTGAATGTTCTTTCCATAGCCTGCATTGCATGAATCCACATCCACGCACGTGCGCAGAAATGGTCAGGAAGTTTCCATGTTTCCAACGCAAATTTATGATAACACACAGCATGTATGAAATTACTCTTTTTATCTCAAATTAGGATTTATTAGCTTCTGGATTACCACTTTTTACTTTTAAAGGTTGGCAGCTCTGGTGATACAGTCATCACATGGAAACTGCTAATTAATCTTATTGGGATAATTTCTTTATCTTGATCGTTTTCTTAACAGACATTTTTTTGCTTATTTTTTTTATCTGTCTATGTGTGATTTATTTCGTGATTTTTGTTTGTATGATTTTTTTTTCATTTGTGTCTTCATTTCCATCTTCAACAATGCATCTGAAAGTCAACATTCCAATCTTTCCTTCAAATCAAAGAGTTTTTAACCAAAACTGAGATTTATTAATTCAACTGTTAAGGGCATGGCAGTTGAATAATTATCATTTGAATATATCTATTTTGACAATCCTAAATACCAAATTTCCCTATGAACCATCTATTCTTCCCTGTGGTTCATATTTACTAGTATATGTATGAAGATCGAGAGTGAAATAAATTTACTATGAAAGCTTCTTCTTATCCTCAGTTTTTTATCAAGCTTTATTTGTCAATCCCGATCTTCATCAGGACTGTGGTATAAACAAAGAACAAAATACACAAATACAATATGATGGCTGGATAACTGACAGTAATTAGTAATTACAGGCCAGAATAAAGTATGTCCCACAAAAAAACAAAAAAAAATCAAATTGTGTATAAGCATTTATTAGCTTTAATTTTATGCGATATGGTCCATTGAACACAGAGATATGAGCCTTCTTCAGCACTCATCAAAAAACCTCTCAATCCAAGTTTTGTATTGATAGCATATGTAGTCATGTTGAGCTAACACGATTTGTTATCTAGTATTCAAGTGGTGCAAATTATATCTAGTGATGGGCATAAAATGCCAAAATATTTATCACAGAGGGTTAAATGATAGGACATCCCCAAATCGCGAACAAAAGAAAATCTTTGCTGATTTATACCAGTGGCTGAACATGAATAAATACAATTTGCACCATTTGAATATAAACTGAGTTCCAAAAGAAACTCATCAAACTTCACAAGCGCACTCCACGAATTCCACCCAGTCAAAATGAACAAAATTTAGACACAGGCTAGCTTTACTAAGCACATGTCAATAATTAAGAGATTGCTTTAATAACAAAGAGGCTGTAGTCCCTCAAATCAATTGATTCCAGAACCCAAATTTACAAAATGGCAAAAGAAAGACCAATGAAATGAGATAGTGATTGCCTCAATAACTAAGAAGATACAGAATATTAAAATAAACATTTGAACACACCTATTGGGGTCAAAGAAGCATAATGCATGACTGGACTCAATAGCAGTCAAGCAAAGAATAACTATTTGGTTAAGTCCCATCTCCGTGGGGCAGAGAAATGAGTAGGAACCAGGTGGGTGTTTCATAAAGAACGACTGGTGATCCTTTCTAGAGGCAAATTGTATATTCATTGGCGATGGTTTAGCGCGTAAGAAAGGTTCACCAGTCGTTCTTAAAGTCACTCTTAAGGTCATTTTAAAGGGTATTTTGTTCAAGTTTGTTATTGAGATGAAGTGGATACTGTTGGCAGAAGATTCGAAGGTGACCGCTTGAATTCAATAGATATTAGGAAATTTCTTCCACTATGTATAAGTGTGACTTTTGATTTTTTTCTGTCCAATAATGGCTTTGTTTTAATATATCTCTGTTAATTATTTTATCTCCCACATTTTTTATTTTTCCTTGCCATTGACACCAAAATATATCTCTGAAGCACTTAGAGACAACACTGATGGTGTATTAGACACTTTATTGATCATGTTTATCTTCTGGAATATATATTTTGTCATCTTGGTGAAAGATTATATGTGTACAACACAATTTATGAGTTATATAAATTATTAATATAACTAATTTTCCTCATTGTTATATTTTCCACATTTTGTTATTGTGAGGTGTCTTTTATATCAATGTATTTTAGTGTTTAATTTAATCCAATTCTTTATGTAGGCCTGATTTAAACTAAATGAATTCAAATTAAAATGATTGATGCAAATGCATGTAAAAAAAACTTATTATCTCCCTGTATGAATTGGAATACCGGTATTTGTACTCTTGTGACATGTATTGATTGATGTATTTTCAATATTGCTATGGAAATAAATTTTACACTGAAACTTACAAGTCTCAAGGAGTTTGTATGAAAGTACTCTTCCAAGGTTATTATGTCTAGTTATCACTTTTACTCTTTCAAATTCAATTCCATTTGTATTTTAAAGAAATGTTTCTTAAACAACACGTATTACAATATTCATGGAATTGCATATTTTTACACAAAATTAGAATACGTCATTTAACTTTAAATATAAAAACATACTCAAAGATGTTGTCTAAGAAAATGACAGAGATAAGTTATCTTTACAGTGTTTTTTTTTTATTCTGAGGTACTATGAAAGCAGAACGTAAACAAAATTGAGATTGATATATAATCATACAACAGCTAAAAGTGTTTAAAATTTTTGAATATTTACATAGCATAAGTCTTAACTCACTTACATGACTTGTAACATACAGTGCGTCCCGCAAAAAATGAAATCGAGATTTATCGATGATTTATTTATTTCTGTAAAGCTTGGAATCTCCTCTTTCATCTGAAATCATTTAGATTATTTCTCATTCATGCATGAGTGAGCAAACAAAAATTTGAAGAGGGGATACCAAAAAGTCATTTGGCGGGCTGTATCTGGGTTTCAAAAAGAAAACCACATTTTAAAAAAGTTCAATATCTGCTCTTTAATTTGATACCTCAAGTACAGCAAATAGTCAAGAAATAACAAAGTTCTGATTATTTGAAATAAGGCTTGAACTTCAATAATTTCATAAACCGCGAGCCGATGCAGCATCGGCTTTTTCATAGCGTGTAAACGCGAGTAACTTGCATCGGCTCGCGGTTCAGAACCGGCAATTTGCACCACCAAAGTAGTAGGTTCTGAACCGCGAGCCGATGCAGAATCGGCTTTTTTACTACGTGTAAACAGAAAGCCGATTCTGCATAGGCAATTTGTGCGCATTTCATTTACTTTACAAGTGTGACGTAATTGTAAGCGCACTGATCCAGCGTTGTCTTTGTTATGACGTATACTGTTGATGTGCGTATCATTTCAGGTTTTTGCATCGGCTCACAGTTCTCTGTAACAATCTTTGGTAACAACGTGTAAACGCAAACCAAAAGCCGATTCTGCATCGGCTTTTGGTTCTGAACCAAAAGCCGATCAATTGTAAACACGGTATTAGTGAAATAATGGAAACACAAGCATTGTTTCGAGGGAACATAACGTTTTTACTTCTTGACCTTTTTTTGTGATTAAGGTATCAAATAAAAGAGCATTTCTGTATGTTAGTAAAGGTTTGGTCACACCACCGCCCGAGCGTTGTTGGAGCGGTCGTGGAGCGGAGAGAAAAAAATCATCACCGCTCGCTACCGTTCACCACCGTTTAACCAAAGTTGGCCACCGATAAGGCAACGCCGAATACGCTCGGCCACCGCTGATGGTCCCTCCTACCGCTTCGAAAGTTTTGAGCTGCTCAAAATATTGCGAACGGTGAGGAGCGGGCAATTTTCCGCTCCAGCAAATTTGACTACCGGTCTAACAACGCCCAGTCAAAGTTTAGCACCGCTAGACGAAAGTTCGTGAACGCTTGGGTCCGCTAGGCCAACGCAGAAATCTTGAACGCTGGACAACCGCTGCTTCGCCAGCGTTACCCGGCCGGTGATTTGACGGTTCACAAACTTTGATGGAGAGGTTGTAAGCGTTTTCCGAGCGGACACGGGATTGCTGGAACGGTGCATTCATCCATTCATTGTTAAATAATAGCAATGAAGGGATGTACTTTTGTCTACCAGAGTAATTGTGGCGAGTACAATGAGTAGCTGCATAAATAGTACACTCTCTTTGTCATCATGATCATAGTGTTGAACCCCGTCGAGCCGACGCCCGCATGCGCAGAACTCCCCTCTATCAATAATGATAATAATAATTTGACTTATATCGCGCCAAATCCACTCTGTAGAGTGCTCAAGGCGCTTTTTGGGAAATTATAAAAGAAATTAAGAAGAATTGAAGAGCAATGTTTTAAGGTAAAGTTTTAAAGTTTCAGATGTCAAGCACTGTTTGATGTTTTCAGGGAGGCTATTCCATAACTTAGAGGATGAGTAAACAAATGACCCCCCCCCCCCCCCCGAGTCACCGCTAAACCAACGCTCGCCACCGTTAAACCAACGCTAAAGCTACGCTGGCTTCAGCGGTGCACCGCTAAGGCAACGTCCTTGTTTTCGATTTTTTTTTCCCCCAGTTTTGTGAGCGGTGACGAGCGTTGTCGAAATTCGACCCTCTCTCCCTACCGCTCCACGACCGCTCCAACAACGCTCGGGCGGTGTGACAAGGCCTTAACACGAACAAAGGCGTGCCAGACCGATTTAGTCTCTCTTGAAAGGCATGCCAGCGATCGCATTGTAGTCGATATCAGCAATAATGTGACTAGGACACGGAGGTTGCTTCTTGGTGTCATCAATTTTTATCGCAATATCGAGTAATACATTTGGAAGTATTTGCCTTTTATCTAAGCAAATCAAGACATTAATACTGTCATGAAGCATAATTTATATCAATATTCTCGTTAATACACCCCCTTTCGTGTCGAGTGTTGATATTTTGCATTAGTTGTAGTGCATGATGGTTATGATAAAACAGAAAGATATCAAGGCACATGCAATTTTTTTTTTACCGAAAACATGACAATTTTGGCATAATTTTTTATTTTTTAGAAAAATATTAACAGGGTCTGTCTAGAAAACGTTTGAAATCGATTTCTCCTATCTAAACCATATAGCCAAAAGCGTATTAATTCAATATTTTTCCATTGTCTGTGGAAAAAAAATATGTATATAATTGATTTTCATGAAAAATCCAAGATGGCCAACAAATTTGACAATTTGGAACCCCATGGGACACGATTTGACAAAGGGAACATCAAGATTCATTAACTAGACAATTCAGGCAATACAAAAATGTTGGTTAATAATATATCATGATGGTGCAAGGGAACCCCCATTTCCGACTCAACTAATACACGCATCCCTTCTTTCAACAATAATGAGTGGGTGCGTATTTTGAATTGATATTGAAATAGTGAAATACAATCAAAGTGGAACTGAGAATTATATGTATTTATATTTGAAATATATGTAGCAGCAAAATATCAAGCATGAATACAACATAATGGGATGATTCAAGCTGGTTTCATTGACAATTTTTTATTTTGAAGATGGAAGCTCATTCCTGCCTTGCCTCATAAGAGCTAGTGTGCAAATCCTGTTTAATTTCTTTTTCTATTGGGTATTTGTGTTATATTGCGGTTATTCCATTACTTAAATGACAGTTGATAATTCATATTGTCTAGGAGACTCGCTCAGATCTCTATTCAATAGCTCAGTTTGATAAAAATATTTATATTTTATTGGATGGTTCAGAATGGAATGTCAGAAATATTCAAAGAGTTTGGGAAAACAATATTCTTGACCCACCGAGTAGAATATTTCTGGTCACAACGCTGCAGCACGTTTGGTCATTCTATCCAAAACATTCATATCACACCCATTCTAGCTGAAATCTCTTCATCATGATTGTTTAACGTCAACGATCGCATCATCTTCAAAATAATTCTCCTTGTATTCCATGCATTTAACGGCTCTGCTCCACAGTACAATATTAATCTAATTAACAAATGCACTCCTGTCAGGTCTATTATGTTTTTTAAACTCTGGTTCCCTAGTTATTCCCAAATCTGTTAAGACATGGGGTTTGGGCTTTTGCTAACACTGGCCCTGTGAATGATCTTCCCCTGGTTATGCACTTCCATTGACATTATTTTAAATGTTACCTTAAGACTCGTCTATCAATGCTTCATACTCTTAATTGCTCCTGAATCTATTACTATTATCTTTCTAGTTTCTCGTTTTTCACTGCCTTAGGCACTCTGCCGAGTAGATTTGGCGCATTCAAAACACATATATTATCATTATTAAATATACAGATCATGTGACTAGGTTTTCTTTTGTGTTTTCGAATTATTATCACAAAAACTTAAATCAAGTAAAAAATAAATTACTAAATTTGTTGAGCACCCATCTCAGTTGTTACAGTCATACTGATACTCGATGCATATAATTCATACAAAATTATTTTTGTTTGTAAACAATCTCGATGGACAAACAAAATACAGAAAGAAGTCTGAAAGGGAATATCTAGGAATGAATGGCCTTTTTTTCTAAAAAGGACAAGTCCATGCACCACAATAAGAAGTTGATTTGCATAAAAAGAGAAAAATCCAACAAGTAAACACTGAAAATTTCATCAAAAGCGGATGTAAAATAAGAAAGTTAATGACATTTTTTTAAAGTTTCGCTTAATTTCACAAAACAGTTATATGCACATCCTGGTCGGTATGCAAATGAGGAAACTGATGACATCGTCCACTAATTATATCTTTTGTTATTATACATGAAATATTCTAATTTCTCCTCATTGTCTAGTGAAACAACGATTAATTCCTCCCTGAACATGTGGAATTAGCATTGTTTAATACTATATGGTTTAGTCAAGTTGGTCCTTCTTGTGAAATCTGTATTAAAAAATAGAATTTAAACAATAAAAACAAAAGAAATGGTGAGTGAGAGACATCATCGTCTATCTCCTTTGCATGTCACTGAGTTGTCACATCACTGTTTTGTGAAAAATAAGCGAAATTTTAAATGTCATAACTTTCTTATTTTACATCCGATTTTTATGAAATTTTCTGCGTTATGCTATTTTGATTTTCCTCTGTTTATTTAAATCATTTTTCTGGGGTGGACTTGACCTTTAAAATATTGCTTTCCATAGCCTGTATAAAAAGTACCATGATAATGCAAAATATTGTTTAAAAAGTTGAGTAGTGGAGAGATTTTCTAACAGAGTTTTGAACATGTCATATTTCAAATATTTTGTGGTAAAATGTGTTGATATATTTAAAGGGATCCTTATCCCATCATGTAGAGATAGTAGGGGAAGGCGGGGTATAAGTTGAGCCACCACCCCCATGCCAATACTGAATGAGTCAGACATTGTGGTGGTGTCATGTATTGATGACCAATTACCTAACCCTTCACCCCACCACATTGTTTTTAACTTTGAAGCAAAAGGTACTTTTTAGAGTGAAAAATACAAATTTCAGCCAAAAAAGTTTTTTAATGGTGTGAAATAGTGCTTTTTACTCTCACAAAGTGTTACGATTGATCCAATTAACCGTAACTCTATGGAAATCCATCGGTGTCATGAAATTTTTACAGGAAATGTGCACAATGTCCTTTGTAAACGAAAAGAAGCACAGTGAATTATTAAGAAAACAATCAATGTGGCTGTAATCCGTTAAACTGTCCAGCAGGATCGAGTGCGTGTAATTGACATCGGTTTATTTAATTAAGGGCCGTAATTAAGTCTAGACTATCCGAACACAATAATCGCTAAAGGCGGTATCTCAGACCTATTTCCCATAGACTCGTGTGTTAAAGTGGCACTCTAAAAAAATCATAAAAAATAAAGAGGAAATTCGAGGGTTGAATGTTACTACCAGTGGGTAGGATATAAATTATGTCTGACATTCCACATCTGACCAGAAAAGGGTACCTCGACCGGCTCATTTCAAAAGTAAATAGGAATTTATGAAGACTACACCTGACGGGATCAAATTCGTCAGTTGAGGGAGTAACATGGCCCTAATTATTCCGTCAGTAAAAAATTAGTTCCATAGTAGTGATATATATTTCCATTGTAGAAAAGGAAAGTTTACTAGGTACCCCAGCTATCTATGGAATCAATGTTAGATTGTCAGTCATATTCATTCATTTTTGTCAATCAGCAATCAAATTTAAAAATTGAGAATGGGTTGGCTCGAATGAATTTCTTTTGCCTGGCAGTTGTAATTAGGCCCGCGTAACCTTAAAAAAAAAACTTCCCGTATCAGTGCTTCTCGCTAGCACAGCGGGAAGATGTCTTGACTGCAGTTACAACGAGGAGAGTTCGAGTCTCAAGCAAGCTAGCAACACTTAAAAATCCTTAGAAAATCTAAAGTGAACAAACCGGAAGTCTCAAAAATCTTTTGTTATTTTTGATGGGGAACGTAATTATGGAGCTCTTTCCCTAATTTGCACCTTTCAGAGAGGAGCAAAGTTGACCTTTCCAGTGTGACATCTGGTCTGCACCTTTAAAGGTGCAAAGTCCTTGGGCAGGGTGAACGACACCCCCACTTTTTAAAACATTAAAAATGTGTCCCTTTCTACCCAAGAAAGAAAAATACCCTCGTCCAAACATGTTCAGTACCCCTTTCCATCTCAGAAGGACCCGTTTTAATATGAGTTAAAAAGTTTCCTCTTATAAGTGCCTTTTCTCGTGTGAGATAAGCGGCCCTTCTTTCTTGCTTTTTTCGTTTTTAGCGTTATGTTCCCTTCTTAAAGTCCATCAGTTGGATGTCGCATTCAAAATATATTTAATGCCTACTTTAGCTCCTTTTTCATAATGAAATTTCTCTTCTGCTGTGTGTCCTCTGTTCAAGCGCCTCGTTTGAATACGCCCTTATTCGTTTATGATATATTTTATCATAAACAAATAAGGGCGTATTCAAATAGGGCACTTGATCAGAGTTTGATCTAGTTTGTCAACAATTTTCAATCTGTTAAAGTATTGCAATTAGCACCTCCTTTTTGTAGGGAGAGCAAACCCACAGGACAGGAAGGGGCGCTTGTCTCCCACAGTTCCCCATAGGAAAACAGCTCTCTTTCCCAATGATGTACCCTCTGTGAGGAACACTTCATCTGCGCATTTTGGCCCTGAAGTTGATTACTCTTTACTTTTAATTAATTTCCTATTGCGATAACTATCATTCTTTTTTTTCTTTTTTAAAATTCATTTTCGTTTTTCTCCTCTGAAGGGCCACGTATACAGTATACCCCCCCCCCCAATTAGATGAGCCAAAAGAAGGGGGGTGGATGAAGGAGCATCCTTAAATAAGCGCCTGATAGTGTTTTCTTGTTAACGACTTTTAAAAGTTCGTAATTTTTTCTAACTGCATATACTGCAGTTATTTTACATTTGGCAATAAAAATCCCTTAAAAAAGTCGTTGAAACACACAGCTATACTTCAGGCAGAAACTTACATTGTGAAATAATTAGGGTATTTTTTTTCTTTACCATGTTAGAGTGGGGTAGATATTCTAGTTTATTGTACGTTGTTTTAAGATACTTTTCAAAAGATAAAGTGCCCTTTATTCCCTGTGCCACCCCACTTTCATATTTGCTGCCGCCCCTGTTTCTATGAATAACAAATTATTTATTCTCCTTCCAAACTCCGCACAGTTTGAAATTAGCATGATATTCGCAACGCCAGCTAGCTTCTCAATAACTCCCATCAACATGTATTTAAGGCACGTAATCAATTTCGTAAAATATATCCAGCATCTTCCTCAGTCCTGTTAATTCATTTTCCCCTTAAAGTTAGGGGCGCCATATTGATCATAAAGTTGAGGGTTGCCTGACCCGAAAGTGACAGGGCTCCAAAATTTAGCAAATTTTAACATGAGGGGTACGTGGGGGGGGGGGGCGTTTATATAGCAGACTAGGGGGCCTTCATAAGAATTTTTGATTGGGAAAGTTTGACAAGCTAATATGAGGTAAAATGTTGCACTTATTCTTAAAATGTGCAGTCTTATTGACCGCCTCCACGACATTTTGGCCAATATTTTACAAAAAAATTACCGTTTGACCACTCTTTGGATAAGGGTAACTTAGCAGAATGCTTTTGTAACCACATATCCGATTAAAAGGGTCTATCCTAATAAAGTAATCCTTAGTAAAACAGTGAACCCAGATTCTAGATAAAGTGGTTTCATTTGCGAAATCACAATCGTAGTGGTCATTTTGGCCATATTTTGACCACAACTCACCATTTTCATGATTTTATTGAAGGACATCGCAATCATAATTCTGGTCGATATTTTATCATAATTGTTTTGGACCAATAACTCATAAAAGTATGGAAAAGGGCTACAGGGGGCAAGAAAAACATTTTGAAAGCGATTATCCAACTGATAGGTGCACTTTCAGAAGGGAACAGGGAACTCCAAAATGGAAAACGGGTGCTGATCGGACATGTAGAGAGCGAAATAAGAAGGGCAGTTTATCTCATACGAGAAAAGGCACTTATAAGAAGAAAGGGGGCACTATGTTGACAAATAAAATGGGTCCTTCTCAGATGGGAAGGGGGCACTAAACGTATTTGTAAGAGGGTATTTTTCTTGGGAAGAAATTGGGCACAAATTTTATTGCTTCAAAAAGTGGGGCGTTGTTCCCTTCTGCCCCAAGGATCGCCCCAACCCCCCCCCCCCCCCGATAAAGGGATGATTTGTCACAGCATTTTTTCTCTCTTTTCTGTTTGCTTAAACCGTTAGGGGCAAAATTGTTAATTAATCTAGATATTGCAGGTTTATATCGTTACATCTTTGAAAATCGGGAAAAATCGATCGAAACAGTGAATAGTTAGTCGTACTCTTTTTTTAGGCATTTGATCCCTTTTCGAGGATGTATAATCATCATATTGTGTTATTGTTTTTTACCCAATTGATGGTGCAATAATCGAGACGAGATTGAATAATTATTTTGTATAGCAGTTTTATATAACTTCTTTTTTTTAATGTTTTTTTGTCGTCTTTCACACTTATTTCACACTTGAGGTGCTGCTATAATTTAAAGAGCAAGCTAAATCGAATGTGGATTCTTTATCTTTAGGACATTTCCCAGTTATGTTTGTGCGCATCCCTATCTAAGCCATAGAGTCAACTCTATGATCTAAGCATAGCTTACGCCATGCGCTTTGACGTAACAATAAGTGATCAGGTAAGTAATTATATACAGGTACGTATCAGCTGATATTTCCAGTCATCGGCACTATAGCAGCAAATCTTGATTATTTTACGAATATATTAGCTAAATATAATGGACCAAATTCTTAAACGCCTCTTCCTCTTCAGAATGCTTCACTCTGCAGTGCTGCAAAGTTATGACGAAGAATTTCCTTTATGTAGATACAAGCCTTTTGACGACGATTTCTTGTTTTTTTAAGCATATTTTCTATAAAAAAAAAAAAAAGGCATTGATAGTTTGAAAACAACCACACGAACCCAAATTTTTAACGTTCACACCTCTTTAGTATACTATTCTCTACAACCAAGCTAAATTTGGGGGAAAAGGACACGGGATATTTAATAAAGTGCCTTCAAAGACCAAATAAATAGCTTTATGAGTGGATTACTTTTCTTAAATATTTATTATTCTGAACTGTAATGTAGAATATGGTGACATTTTTATGGATTTGACTGAGATCCCGGGGGGGGGGGGGCACTTACATTGACGAGTGGATACCATGCACGACCAAAAACACGTAAAAAGGATGTCTTCACGATAGGGCGCGTTACGTACGTAACGTGATGGTGTCAAAAACACAAAAATAATGAAAAAAGGGTATCTATTTCGCTAGGAAAATTACGTGTTTAGGATCGAATTTGCGGGGATGATAATACAAAATCAAAATGTTTTATAAAGGATGTCCTTTTAGCCCCAACACTTCGTGTTTAGAGTCCGATTTGCGCGAGGTATAGAAGCTGGGGTCGTACTACACCAAGGTAAAGCAGACGACGCAGGCCGGGACCCGTAACAATAAAACATTTGCCATGAGCCGGGGCCATGAGTATCGTTTTGTTTCCTGTTAAGTTAGGGTTTCACACGCCAATACTTGTTAAGGGGTGCATTTTCAGAATATGGAAATTACGTGTTTAGGGTGCTTTTCGAGACCCCATGGTCGCGCATGGTATCGATCCACTCGTGAATGGAGCGCCCCCCCCCCCGGACTGAGATATAGGAATAAACTTATCGTTGTGATCATGGGGTCTAAAAATTATTCCATATTTCTCTAGACCTTTCATATCAGGTGGACTTCAAAGCTCGATAGCAAACAATCAAGCTCATGAACCCATGAAAATGACATGAATTTCATTTTTACTGTGGAATACCTTTTAAGTATTCTCAGAACTCATGTAAAATTCGGTGAAATTTATGGACTTTTACCGAGTGTAAACTGAACAATGTAATCTCGTGGGGTGTAAAATGCAAAATTATTTGTAAAGCGTATTTCTCTAGATATTTCAAGCACGATAGCAAAAATGCAAGCACATGAACCCATATTAATTTTTGCATATTTGGAATATTGAAGTAACTCTCAAAATTTGGTGAAAATGACATGCATGGATTACATCATAACTGTTGAACGTCCTTAAATCATGACATATAAAAAATTATCATGCTGCCTGACTAGTTGCATTAGGATAAAAAAATACGTGGATAAAATGAGTATAAGATGGTTCACTGATTTTAACGGAGATAACTTACCTACCTATGGATACCTATGGATGCTTCTGAACGCAGTCTAAGACTCTATATTCAGTTCCAAATTCTGTCTCCTTTTTAGGTTGGCCGGGTCATGTCCTGGTGGGTCAGCATCAAACTTGAACTTCACACTCATGCACATCTCCAATACTTATCCAATCCATTCTCGAAGCTGTGGACACTGGGTGCATTTACTAATTCATTACTTAGGCTATTCCAAGGTTTCCTCATTCTTATGTAAAAGGAATTCTTACGTTTCTCAGTTACTGACCTCGGAATGTACAATTTTTTATCATGACCCCTGGTAGGCCCCTGCACCTGTCCCAAATCTGGCACTACTTCCTGGTCATACCTGTGAAATAACTTGTATGTTTCGATCATGTCTCCTCGCGCACGGCGATAAGCTAATGTAGGAAGTTTTAGTTGAATCAATCTTTGTTCATATGGGAGGTTCTTAACCTCAGGTACCAACTTAGTGGCCCTTCTTTGTACATTTTCTATTGCTTGAATATGTTTCTTTAAGTATGGACTCCATACTGCATGAGCATACTCCAAATGAGGTCTAATCAATGCTTTGTATAGGAGCAAGAAGTTCTCCTTGTGAAGATAAACAAATGTTCTCCTAATAAGATTCATTAGCCTATTGGCTTTATTTATCTTTGACTGAAAGTGCTGGTCAAAACTAAGCTTTGTGTCAATGATCACTCCTAAATCTTTACTAGTTTCAACTTGTGATAGATTATGTGAGGTATTATCATGTGTCATTGTATAGTCATTGGAATCATCATTTCTTTTACCTATTGTAAGTACACAACATTTATCCGGATGGAACTTTAATAGCCACTTGTCTGACCATGAAACTAGACGATCTAAGTCCGCTTGTAATAACTCAGCATCTCTGGCATTTTTTACATGCTTGTATAACTTGGTGTCATCTGCAAATAAATGAACAGTACTTGACAATATCTGATCTGGTAGATCATTAATGTACATTACAAAAAGCAGGGGTCCGAGGACACTCCCTTGCGGTATTCCGCTGGTTACATCAGCCCAGTCAGAGAACACACCATTTACGGTGCTGTCGACCAACAAGAAATGACCTAACCCACTCGCATATGAGCTTAGATATGCCAAATCCCTCAACTTTGGCTAAAAGTCTTTGGTGTGGGACCTTATCAAAGGCTTTCATGAAATCTAGGTAGATGACATCAACTGCACCACCAACCTCCAACATATTTGTCCAATCATCTAACACATTGAGTAATTGCAACATTGTTGATCGTCCTGATACAAATCCAAATTGTTTTGAACTGAGAAGATTGTTGCTCTTCAGATGCTCATATATTTCATCCCTCAGGATAGACTCCATGATGTTAGACTTATTGGTCTGTAGTTAGAAGGAAGTTTACGATCACCCTTTTTGAATACGGCACTGACGTTGGCCTTTTTCCACACATTTGGTACTACGCCTGATGCAAGAGAGTTTGAGTAAATAATACTCAATGGTTTTGCAAGAACAGGTGCCAGTTCACGCAAGACACGGGGATGCAACCCATCTGGCCCTGGTGATTTGGATATATTCAAACTCTCTAGTTTCTTAAATACACACTCTTCAGTAATTACAATTGTGTCTAGTATGTGAACGTCATGACATTTAACAGATGGGAGTGGTCCATCAGGATCTTTAGTAAAGACACTAGAAAAATGTTTCAATAGTGCATTTGATTTCCCTACATCTGATTCTGTCAATGTTTTACTACTTCCAGTTCCATCTTGGTAGAGTGGTGGTATTCCACTCTTTTCTTTTGTCTTGTATTTTGCATACTGCCAGAATTTCTTAGGATTAGATTTTACTTCCTTGGCAATGTTTGACTCATATCGTTTTTGACAATGTCTTGTTGCTGTCTTCACTTTATTTCTGATTGTGTTATAAGTTTTCTTCTTTTCTACAGTTTTGTCTCTAATATATCTTTCCCAGGCTCTGTGCTTCTTCTTAATCAAAGTTTCAATGTGTCATAATCAACTGGGAAATCTTTTCCTTTGCCCCACTGCATGTTTACCACATGTTACTACAGAAGGAATAAATTCGTCCTCAGCTTCATCAATTAGACTCAAAACATGAGACCACTGCTGATTTACATCATCCATTGCCGATAGTTCTTTTTCCCAGTTTACGGAGTTTAGTTTCTCTCTCATACCTCCAAAGTTACCTTTATCATACACAAACCTTTTTTTCTCATTTGAACTATAATCAGCAACTTAAATGTTTTATATTATCTGAGATAAAAGGATCTCAGAATACCACCTCTTATCTGTTCATGTTCCTTCCTGTCGAATTTTATTTATTAATTGTCGCCCTCTCGTGAACCAAGAATAAAATTTTGCAGAGGGATAGGTCATCGCTGCTCAAATATCTCTCTCTCGCTGCTCCATATCCATGCACCATATTCATGTGGTAAATAGTAGCTGATCTGCGATCAGTGACGTCATCGGCAACAGGTCACGTGATCAATTCTATCTTTACGAATCCATCTTGTGACTGGCACTGCACTAGCACTGCAGCTGTACGTAATGTTATCAATTGGCACTTCGATTGTGTCTCTTGCTGCGTTGACAAGACAAGCACCGTTAAGACTAACGTAAGAATCTACACAACCAAGAACAGGATTACTTGTTTCATCATTGTCAAGAAAATGCCGACAATTTTACCCGGATTTTAGTAAGTAACTTAGTATGATTGTTGTGAGTATCTTATCCTAATTCAATGTGTATTCTTTCATTTGGCAGAAAAAGGTGATTTTCTAGGCCTAGATCTACAAAAAAGTCCCTGTCCGTCCCTCCCTTGGCCTTTCCACTGACTCAGTCACACACGTACAAACTACAATACAAATGAGTTGGAAGGGAGGGACTTTCTTGTAAAAGTTGTAGTGAGGGGCCTAGCCCTAGGGCTACATGTACTAGGCTAGGCTTAGTCTTGAGGACGCAATGATGATGATTTTGGCATATTCGTGATATTGGGAACCACCGTTCACTTCATACAGTGCAGCGCTTTATTCAGTCACACGCACGGTTCCCTATTTCCACCTCCATTCACTTTGTCTTTGTACATGAGTGCGCGTATACAAATCGACGAGTGGTTCCCAAAACCACGATTTGGCCATGATTTTTTTATATATGGTAGTGGATTGTATTACCGAACACTTCATGAATTTTTTTCATTCATTCATTTCGGTTTATTGTAAACAATACTTCCTTGTAAAAACAGTTGGGAGACTGATACAAACAAAGATTACAATGTAAGCGTAAATTTCATAGTTACATAAGTGAAATGAAATAGTCAAATAATATAAGGTAACAATTAATTAATTGATGTTGGTATATTGCACTTACAAGGTAATTCTAGATGAGAGCACGTTACAAAATTATTTTCAAAGATATTTATAAAAAAAAAAACAAACTATAATATGGTAATGATAACTGAAATACATGCACTAAATTCAATAAACAAATTCATAAGTTGTGGAGAAGGTTGACATTGGGATATAGAATTAAATTAAATCGCAAAGTGGAAGGTTCACATTGAGAAATAAATATCAAACATATTATTCCAATAAATTCACCAAACTTTCACCATAAATAGACAAATACCTACAAAATATAAATATGCAGAAATATTGCCGAAATTGTTTTTCATTTTTATGACATCAGCTTCCATGCGGACCTCTCTTCGCAAGTGAAATATTTGGGTCACTTGGAAAAGGTATCGTATTACCGAACGTACCGTATGTTTTCTATGGGAAAAGTTGGGAAAACAGCAAAGTCACCGATGAGCTATTGACCATATTTTATTGTTTTGAGGATATAAACTTAAAGGGGAATGAAACCTTTGAAACAAATAGGCTTGTGTAGAAAAAGAAAAATCAAAGAATAAGAATAAAGAAAGTTTGAGAAAAATCGGACAAATAATGAGAAAGTTATGAGCATTTGAATATTGCATGCTATGGAGATCCAATGGCAATGCGACAAGGATGTGTGATGTCACTGATGAACAACTTTCCCTTGATGGACTATAAAATACCCTCAAAATGTCTCTTTTTGCTTTTTCTTATGATGATACAAACTCTTTATCCATGATTTATTCTTAAAAAATATGTATTACATGCCCTCATGTAGAAAGAACACATGATCTATGGTTAGATGTGATAAAGGAGGCAATTCAAGTGAAATATATACTAAAGTAATGGGGAGAGTTGTTCACAAGTGACATCACACATCTTTGTCGCATTGCCAATTTGCTATCTCCATAGCAATAGTGATCGCAATATTCAAATGCTCATAACTCATTATTTGTCCGATTTTTCTCAAACTTTTGTTGATCTGTTTCGTTGATTTTTCTGTTTTCACACAAGCTATCTTGTTCCAATGGTTTCATTCTCCTTTAAGACTTCGAAATTGTGTTTTTGATCATTTTTCATAATTTTTCTTTTCAAGTTCCCTTTGGAAGGATGTTGCAAAGGTTTGAGCATAGTTGATTATTTTCAATTCAATTCAATTCATTTATTCACCATATAAAAATATTTAAATACAATGTAAAATACAGTGTAAGAAATACAATGTAAAATAACATAATATATAAATGCATAATATAACAACGCATACAACAAATAAATATACAACAATAAATACAATTTATACATTCAAGTAAAGGAAAAATCAACATATGGTAAGAGGCAACCAAAAAGATTAAAATCTTGTAGGCAGTTGCCCCTTTAAAAGTACTCTACTAATCACTAATAATCATAACGTAATCAAAATACATTCACACATCAAACACAGAATCACCCACATTCAACACACATCCATGACCCACTGCACTCAAACAAAAGAGAGAGAGAGAGAGAGTAGAAAGAGAGAGGGGGAGAGGAGAGTATGTTTAGACAAGGGAAAAAGAATCAAGATAAATAACCACTAATTAATTGTCTTTTAAGTAAAATTTTAAATGAAGAGGCAGTTGAACAGGAACGAATTACTGAATCTAAATTGTTATAAATTCTAGGTCCTGCATGTTTAAAAGAATTATGAATTTGATTATTAGAGGTCAGTGGAAGATGAAAATGAGTAGCTGAACGAGTATTATACTTGTGAAAATCATTATTATAATTAAAAAAATTCATAATGTTTACAGGGGCCATTTCCTGTTTAATATAATACATAAGAACGGCAACTTTAAATTCATAAATATGATAAATATTTAGTGTTTTTAATTCAAAGAATAGGGGGGCAGATGATGCATAATAGGAAGATTTGGTACAGATACGTAAGGCTTTTTTCTGCAATTTATGAAAGGGTTCTAATTGATTTTTTCCTACGTTTCCCCAAGTAATATTACAATAAAAAATGAAAGGAAGTACAAGTGAATTGTACAACATAAATAACTGTTTTGGGGGTAAAATAAAACGTAATTCACTGATGATACCAACATTCTTGGAAATCTTATTAAGTAAGTTAATGCGATGTTCTCGAAAAGAAAGTTGATCATCCAGTAAAACTCCAAGGAATTTTACTGTTTTTAAAACATTCAAATATAAATTATTAATTTTTACTTTGACTTTGTGGTGAGGAGACTTAATATTTGATTTGGAGAAATACAAAATACATGTCTTATCATAATTGATTGCTAACTTATTGGAATCAAACCAGTCTATAATTTTGCAGAGTTCTTCACTTGTCTTACACTGGAGTGTATCAAAATCTTTGTGTGAGGAGACAATGTTGGTATCATCAGCAAACAAAATGAAATGGAAAAATGAAGAAACATTACATAAATCATTGACATATAAAAGAAAAAGCAGGGGGCCGAGTACGGACCCCTGCGGAATTCCGCATTCCACATTGGAAAAAGATGAGTCATTATTATTGAAGGTTGTGTATTGTTTCCTGTTTAATAAATAACTATGAAACCACTGATGGGCTACACCACGAATTCCAAAATATGGCAATTTATATAAAAGAATATTATGGTCAAGTCAAATGCTTTTGACAAATCAAGAAAGATACCAAATGAATGTAAATTATTATGAATATTATGTAATAGGATATCATGTAATTCAATCAAAGCATGTTCACAAGAATGATTAGACCTGAAACCATATTGAGCATTGGTTAATAAAGAATTCTTATATATATGATTAATTATACGATTGTACATAATTTTTTCCAGTATTTTTGAAAAACATGGCAATAATGTAATTGGCCTGTACATGTGTAATTAGAGAAAAGGTGTTTGTCACCTTTCTTGTATATTGGGACTATTTTACCAATTTTCATATTATTTGGCACAGAGCCAGTGCACATAGATAAATTAAAAATATGGACTAAAGGAAAAACAATTGAGTGAATAATATTCTTTATAAGATGCATGTTTACACCATCAAATCCTGTACTTTTTGAATTTTTCATTTTTTGAACAATGTTAATAATTTCTGTTTCACATGTTGGATACAAAAAAATTGAATTATTACAGAATCTATTGAGGTAAGAACTGAAATGACTTTTCGGTGATTGATTTAGTTTAGACTGTGCAAAAGAAGCAATACTTGAAAAATACTTGTTGAATTCTTCAGCAATATCACTATCACTTTCTATTTTAACATCATTTTTCATAAAATATGTGGGAAATCTATCTTGTTTAGTTCTCCCTATTAACTCATTAATAATTTGCCAAACTTTTGAAAGATTATTTTTATTTATTTGTAATAAGTCATGATAGTATTTTTGGCGAGCATTTTTCAATACACCATTCAGTACATTCCTGTACTTTTTAAATTTGTTAAAAGACTTATCACTCTGTGTTTTGCAGTATGCTTTGTAAAGCCTATTCTTTTTATTGATACATTTTAATAAAGAGAAAGTGATCCATGATTTTCTTGGTGAAGATTTCTTTTTACAATCATTCTTTGAACATGCATTACAAACAATATTATTAAGCTTGTTTACAAAATGATCATAAGCATGGTCAACATTATCAAATAAAGTAAAATCAGACCAATCTTGATGAGTTAACTCTTTTTTTATAGCATCAATAAAAGTAGAAGTAAAACATATTCTTGCTTTATCAACATCTGTATTTCTCTTCTCATTCAGAACATTATCAGTGATAGAAAAAATTGGCAAGTGATCGGTTGTGTCATTATAAAATATACCTGAATTTATACTTTTACTGCAGACATTTGTAAATATATTATCTATAAGTGTTGTTGATGATTTACTTATACGTGTAGGTTTATCTATCAATGGTCGAAAAGATCTATTATATAATATATTTACAAAGTCATTGACTTGATTCACATTTGAATAATTTAATAGGTTGATATTAAAATCCCCCATTATATAAATGTCTTTATTTTCTTTCCCTAGCTTATGTAAACAAGAATCAATTTCACAATTAAAGTCGTCAACACTAGTGTGGGGATCTCTATATATAACAGCAACAATGATATTTCTTTTGTTTTGTATAAAAATTTCAAGAAAGAGTGATTCAGACATTGCATTTGATAAACATAGGTCTTTTCTCACAGACACATTAAAAGAATTTTTAACAAGCATTGCAACACCACCACCTCTACATTTCGTCCTATCATTATGAAAAAAAGTGTAACCATCAAAATTAAATAATGAAACAGGGGTTTTGTTGTGAATCCATGTTTCACTAAATCCATATACACAGAATTTTAGGTCTAATTGACAGATAAAATCATGGATAGAATCAAAATTTTTATACAGACTACGTGAGTTGAAATGGAGTAAATTAAACATGTTACTGACTTGAAACTCTGGGTTTGCATTGAATTCATTTGGCAACCAATATTTATTACAGACATCAAAAAGATTGGAGTTCCTATCAGGATCAATATCATTAATAACATCATCATGATCATGGTCATCATATATTGAATCATCTTGATGTAATTCGTTAGGTAAATAATGGAAAACTTGATCAGGTGTAAACAAATTATTCAACTCTAAGTTAGAGAGAGATGAAAAGGGAAAATTGAAGTCATGCATCATCAACAGTCACACACACCACCAACAGACATACAGTAAAAACAGGGATATTAATTAACACACATGTAAACAAGAAATCAACAATAATACGTGTTGAAAAATGTGCATATGTAAAGTCTGCTAATAGTCTATTATGTTCTGTGGTCCCACTGCAAGGCACACTCAGAAGTACAGACTCTGTCAAGTAATGTCCTGTTCACTATAATAACAGTTTGGTAATATCATTTTCAGATTTTATACGTTTCTTTTCTGGTCTACATCCAGGTTTTTTCATAAGGACAGTAATCTTCCCATCGACAGACCATGCAGCTTCAAGATAGTCCTTGGTTTCAACAGCTTTCTTTACATGTTCAAGCAATGATCTATTCCGAGAAGTAAGGTCTTCAATTCCCATGCGTGAGCCCTTGAGCTTTCTGCGGTTCTTTATCACATTCTGTCTTACATCATATTGGGTAAACTTCACTATAATTGCCCTTGGGCCAGACTGTCTACCCCGAGGTGGACCCACTCTATGTGAACGATCGATGGAAGTTGGCCCAAGTGTAATGCCCAGCTTGGAATGCGCTACATCTCTTATCTTTTGATTAGTGTCTTCGTTGTCGGATTCTTGGATTCCGTAGAATCGTAAACAATTCCTTCGTTGGTATTGCTCGGCATCATTTGTTTTCTCTTGAAGCAAGTTGATTGCAGAATGGTCTACTTCCTGTAGTTCACGTAGGTTGGTGATGACCTTTTCCCTAGATTTGAGATCATTCTCTAGTTGAAGAATCTGGCCTTCCGCTGATTCAAGCTGGACACGCAGATCGTGGAGTTCCTTACTCATGGCATCAGAGATGGTTGATTTCAATAAATTGGCAAACTTGACACTATTAAAATAGGATCTTACTTCAGAAGCAACTGTATCAACGAGGGGATCATTAACAGGAGCTTGGTGCTCTGTTGGTGTTGGAGGCAACTTCTGATTTCTCCGTGACCGTCGTGAACTGTCTTCGTGATTATCAGCCATAGTGAAACTGGTGTGAGGTTAAGTCAAATAGAATATGATGAAGCATTCAATCCAATAAATAAAGAGCCTTGTAAAAGTGGATGAGATAACGTCGAGACAGCTTGCTTGTGTAGTTGTAGTACATGTCCAAGTTCAAACAAGAAATTGCATATTGCATGGGCTCTAGTGACTAGTCTAGAGAAGTACTGACTTGTTGGACAAAGTTCAAATTATCCAACAAAAGTTCAGCTAGAATTCTCCTTCAAATGATGGATTCACATTCCAATGCCTAGCCCTCAAAATAAACAGTGTGTTATAGCTATAGATAAAAGCATCATTGCAATATAAATTGCATTAAGAATTTACAAAGTCAAGATAGATCGACAAGTTGTAGTTGAGTAAGCTCCAGCAAAAAATAGCACATATGGGACCATGCTTGAGTCTATCCAGATTCACTGCATCATGTATCACAAATTTCCCATGAAATGCTAACTTCACACATGCACACAAAAAATGTATCAAAATGATATCAAGTAGTTCTTACATGGTAGCAGATGTTCAGATGTCTTTATGATAACATACAGTCCAGAAGTATGAAATTATGATCCAAAGTTAGAGTTGATTTTTAGAGAAGGTAGCAGAGATTAAAGAATTATCAATATCAGTTTGTGCAGATGACATCCACGATTTGACTGAATCAATTAAATCAGCCTTTGAGACCTTGCTTACAGACAGTTTATTCTCTAAGTATATAAGGCCGGTCGGTAATACAATCACTCACTATATACTTCTTCATCATTGACGTCTTGACACTTCTATTGTTCTTCACCCACAATACGGATGCACGAGTCTGTAACGTTGGTGAAGAACAATAGGAAACAAGATGGCGGCGTAAACATCGGGCAAGTCTCTTCCGTCTTTTCATAATATTTTTCTCATATTTTTAATGAATTGTTGTTTATAAATAAAATCGATGGCGTAGAAATGTTGGAAATGAATTTGTATCCCATGTACATGATTTAGGGCTAGATCTTTTAGAAGGAAAGTAGAAATCTTGGGGGCGAAAGTTTCAGGTTTTTTGGCGGTACACGCACATGAATGGGAAGGAATACCTGGCTTCATTGAGAGTAAGCATACGTCTGTAAATGACTAGAGCTCTAGAATCCGCCTTGCTAGGCCTACCACTACACTACGCTTCACCTACCTGAACTTCGGGACGGTGAACCATTTCAGATATATGATGGTGGGCCCCAAGTCTGCGCATCTAACAATTTGAGTTAAGATTTAACATGAATTTCTTCCTATTTCACAAAATCTTTGGTTAATAATGTTCCTCATATTTTAAGAGTACCGGTACCATTAGTGTACCAAATTTCTCTAAAAAAATGAAAGAAAATAATAAGATTTTCTTGAAAAAACCTCAGCATACTTGCCTTTGGGTGGAATCATCCCAATTTTTTATTGCCAATTCCGCATTACGAATATCAACTCCATAATTCTGATTTTCATTAATTTTTACATTGATAATATTGAAAAAACGGCTGGAGGAAGGTTAGACCAATCTGAAACTCATATAAAAAAAAAGAATGAATATACAAGAAATGATTGAAAAAAAAGGGAAAAAAAAAAAAATATGAATTAATAATATTGTTATTGGTACCCCCATACCCTTCCCGCGCAAAATGTCACAAGCTCGTTACTCTGCGTGAAAAATGGATTCCTCTTTTTTCTAAAGTTGGCAAGTATGCCTCAGGCAGTCATTTTCAAATTTGAAAAAAAAATGGTACCCCATGTCTGCGCACTCATTCACTTTGCACACGAATCGGGGATTTTGAAAACAAAGTCTGTATTTTGAGGTTGTCACATGAAATGCCCTGAATTTATTATTTTTCCACCATTTTGAGTCGGATTTTTGTCTCACCTGCATAGCAGAGTGAGACTATAGGCGCCGCTTTTCCGACTGCGGCGGCGGCGGCGTCAACATCAAATCTTAACCTGAGGTTAAGTTTTCGAAATGACATCATAACTTAGAAAGTATATGGACCTAGTTCATGAAACTTGGACATAAGGTTAATCAAGTATTACTGAACATCCTATTAGAGTTTCATGTCACATGACCAAGGTCAAAGGTCATTTAGGGTCAATGAACTTAGGCCATGTTGGGGGAATCAACATCAAAATCTTAACCTGAGGTTAAGTTTTTGAAATGTCATCATAACTTAGAAAATATATGGACCTAGTTCATGAAACTTGGACATAAGGTTAATCAAGTATCACCAAACATCCTGCATGAGTTTCACGTCACATGACCAAGGTCAAAGGTCATTTAGGGTCAATGAACTTTGGCCGATTTGGGGGTATCTCTTGAATTACAATCAAAACTTTAAAAGTTTTTGGATCTGATTCATGAAACTTAGACATAATAGTAATCAAGTATCACTGAACATCCTGTGCAAGTTTCAGGTCACATGATCAAGGTCAAAGGTCATTTAGGGTCAATGAACTTTGGCAGAATTGGGGTATTTGTTGAATTACCATCATAACTTTAAAGTATGTTGGTCTAGTTCATAAAACTTGGACATAAGAGTAATCAAGTATCACTGAACATCCTGTGCGCATTTTAGGTCACATGACCAGGGTCAAAGGTCAATGAACTTTGGCCATAATGGGGGTATCTGTTGAATTACTATCATAACTTTGCAAGTTTATTGATCTGACTTTTGAAACTTGGACCTAAGTGTAATGAAGTATCACTGAATATCCTGTGCAAGTTTCAGGTCACATGATTAAGGTCAAAGGTCATGTGAGATCAATGAACTTTGGCCGCATTGGGGGTATTTGTTGAATTACCATCCTATCTCTGTAAGTGTATTGGTCTAATTCATAAAACGTGGAAATAAGAGTAACCAAGTATCACTGAACATCTTGTGTGAGTTATAGTAGTTTTCAAAGCCAGCACTGCTGCTATGTTGAATCGCGTGATGCAGGTGAGACGGCCAGAGGCATTCCACTTGTTAATAATACCTGTCTATTTATTGCATGTTCGTGTTTGTTGTGTACCTTCGTTTACTATAATCGCGCAGATACGCTGGTGCGCAGACTTGGGAGACTGCGCAGACATGGGGGAACTTAGACCAATATATTCAGTCTCTGTATTTTGGTTGTTCCACTGAACTGCGTTGGCTCACTCACCAATACATAGACTGAAGAGCTTGGAGGCCTGTACGTACAGACAACGTATTAGCAGTGACGTTAGATCTAACATTCGGCGAAAACCTGATTTTCTGATCGTTTTTTTGTACATAAAATGTCATATTATGAAAAAGAAATCACATTCATATTTACAAAAAAATGTTCAAAATTAAGAATATCGTACCTTAGACCGCAGTTACCGCTAATTCCTTTCAAATGATGATCGAAGCATCGTCATCTTCTATCTTTTCCTTGGTCAACATAAGTTGCCATCTTGGATGACGTCATCATCCTTACAGACGTATTTACCAGTTGCTATATATGTCGCGATTTGTGCCGGTGCTTTGCGGTTGTAGATGTGCGTGCATTCGGAACTTGTCGCTCGCATTGATTGGCCAGGATATCGAAAATTTAATCGTAAAGCCTTGATAAAAGCACAACTTGTTGAACGTAAAGGACAACAACACACGGCTGCCATTTTTTCCTTTCTGGCAGAAAATTAAAAAAGTAAGGAATAACTCATTGGTAATAAGGAATAACTCATCAGTAATGTATATTTTTGATACTTACATAGTATCAAAAGAAAGATAAGAGTCTAACGAAAATAGTGGGCCTTCATATGTCATTTAGAATCTAACAAAAATTGAAATCTGGACAAAATCCGTCCTCCGAATGGGTGACGTGATTACACGTGCAGGCTCGCACTAACACACTACCGTCGGTTAATGGGGATTATAGTAAAAATGTCAGAAATTGTTGAATAAATCCCCAGAAACGATGGTTATTCCTGTCTAGGGGGAAATAAGCATACTGAGTGACAAAGGTGGGATCAAATGGTGGTTTATTGCAAAAGTTACAGAAAAAAATATAACAAGAAAGAAAAATAGAGCTTTATTTCTTACTCTTCACCCTTATTTCACTCATTGTCCATCTTCCGGTTATCCTCAAAATTGGTGATTTTGGGCCAATATCTTTTTCCTTGCACGTATTATTCACAGCCGATTTCAAAACATTGCATGCACTTGGTCACGCCGATCGATGCGATCGCATGCAATGTTTTGAAATCGGCTGAGAACGCGCAATGCGCGGCTGAGATCTTAAGGGGGGCCGTAATGCCCCCCGGTAATGGCAAGAATCAAAATACCATGAGAGATTTAGGGTTAAAACGGCTCCACACTAACCCATTTTTTCTACTGGTCCAACCTATTCATGTCGGACCAGTAGATACCCAGTTTTTCAAATTTTTACTGGTCCGAACCTAAAATCTACTGGTCCCCAAAAATAAAGAAAACATTAGAAAAATGCGCAAGTTTATTTGTCTAGCCGTTCCCCCCCCCCCCCATGAAATGAAGGAATGAAGGACAAAAAGAAAGCAAGACAGAAACGAAGAAGGAAAGAAAGAAAGGAAGGAAAAGAAAGAAAAAAAATAAGAGAAAGGAAGGAAGGAAAGGGAGAAAAAGAAAGAAAGAATAAAAAAAGGAAGGAAGTAAAAAAAAAAGAAAAGGTAAAGAAAGGATAGATGTGAAGGAAGGAAAAAGAAAGAACTAAAGAAGGAAAGGAAGGAAGGAATAAAGAAGGAACAAAAAATAAGAAAGAAAGAAAGAAAGAAAAGAAAAAAGAAATGAAGGAAAGAAAAAAGAAATGAAGGAAAGAAATGAAGCAAGCAATACAGAAAGAAAGAACAAATCCAGAAAGTAGTAAAGGAAAGAAAGAAGAAGCAATAAAAAAGAAAGGGTTAAAAGAGAGATGGAAAGGACAAAAGAAAGAAGGAGAGGAAGGAAGGATTGAAAGAAGGAAGAAAGGAATTAAGGAAGGAATAAAGGAAAGGTGGGTAAAATGATAGATAGAAGGAAAGAAATAGATAAAGGAAGGAAGGGAAGGAAGGAAATACGCAAGCAATATAAAAAAAGAATAGATGAAAGGAAGAAAAAAAGAAAGACTGAGAGACAAAGAAAAGAAATAAAAAGGTGAATGAATGATGGGTGGAAGGAAGAAAGAAACGAAGAATGAAGGAAAGAAAAGAGTAAAAGAAAGGAAAGAAAGGAAGAAGAGATGAATATAGGATGGATGGACTCAAGAATTAAAGAAAGAAAAATATTAAAAAGGAAGGAAGAAAGGAAGGAAGGAAGGAAGGAAGAAGGAAGGAAGGGAAGGAAGGAAGGAAGGAAGGAAAGAAAAAAAAAAGAAAAGGAAAGAAAGAAAGAAAGAGAGAGAGAGAAAAAGTAAATAGAGAAAAATATTTTTAAAAGGATAGAAAGAATGAAAGAACGAATAACAAAAAGAAAGATAGTAAAAAAAATTAGGGAAGAAACAAAGAAAGATTGAAATGAAAGAAGGAAAGAAAGATAGGAAGAAAACAGAGGAAGAAAGCTAAAACTATCATCATAAATAATTGATCAATTTCTTTTTGGCCCGATTAAAATAGCTACGAAAGAAAGTCAGAAACCAAGTGTATCAACACACACATAAATGCATATGTGGGGCTAACTTGTATTCAGACGATATCACCCGAAACCCGATCTGTTTGAACCAAACAAAAGTGAAAATTTATCCTTTTACTGCTTACAAATGACAGAGTTACTCCAATTTTTAGGAAATATGGACATTATAAGAGCCTTTCATGAGTATGAACCGCGAATTTTGACAGTTCTGTGAGAGATTTCTGCCAGAGTTTAGCCAGGCTTCGTTCGCGCAGCCAGTAAAGAATTTACCACGTGAGTTGTGTGGGCTAGCTACATACATGTATGTACACTGTATCTGCTCTAGTAGCAATTACGTGCGATTCATTCTGTGTGTATTCTGTGTGTGAATGACAGAATTTGTCGGGGGGGGGGGGGGGATGGTTCGCAGTGCATTTGATCATTTCTGGAAAAGTTATTGGCCCAACAATGGTTTTTATTACTGGTCATGTCGGACCCTTAAAATCTTGCTATTTTTAGAAAAAATTACTGGCCCGACAATGATATTTTTTACTGGTCATGTCGGACCAGTAAATCTTCCTAATTCTGAAAATCTACTGGCCCGACAGTGATTTTTACCGGTCTGGGACCGTCGGACCGCCGCTAGTGTCGAGCCCTGGTTAAAAGTTGCTTTTTAGAAAGCATTTAGGAAAACTGGATGTGTCGTGTGAAAAAAAAGTGACTTACTGGCTACTTTTCTGAAAAAAATAAAACTTGAAAAAAAAGTCAGACACTGTGTTTTTCCATAGAGGTGCAGTGTAAAGATGGATAAATGTACTTGCAGGATAGTAGGAAACAATATTATCTCTCTAATCTCTCATCCAGCTCTAACATCATCATCAAGAATGTATGATGCTTCAAGGATCTGAAAGATGTATCCACTTTGGGGGAGTATAGCTTACTAGAAAGCAGGATATTGCAGTTCCCAGCAGTTTTCTTATGAGTTTTTTAAAAGGGACAGTAATTTTCTGTCTCTAAAAATTGCCTTTTCTGTTTTAGAAAATCTCAAGTTCCATTTCAGCATGTCTGAAAACGGAAATTCTGTTTCCCCATAGACTTTGTGTACATAAAAAAGTGACAATTCCGTTTACATAGAAAACCAATACGCAATGAGTAGCGATGTCAAAATACTAGCGCTGCTCAATATTTGCATAGATCTTCCAATGTACTAACATCGATTTAAATCCGTTTTAATCGAAGAGATTCGAGCTCAAAAACTATTTAGAGAAACATAATCAGCATGAATGCATTCTCACCTTTTATATTATTAGCATTATTTTATGGTTAAATGGGATTTTATCGCTGATTTGGGGACTGACATCGTTTTGAGCAGTCGACGACTTCCACCTATCCGCCATTTTGGATTTGTTGAATCACCGCAATCATTATATTATGACCGAATGCAGAGGGCAGCAACACACGGCTGTATTCTGCCTTATATGCGGACGTGAGTATTGAAAAAAGTCGGAAAGTCCTCCTTTTTCCCCCCTCTCGATTGCGATGCATGTCAATCGATCAAGTGAGAGATATTTCCCCGAGATATTTGCTTTTATACAGTACATAATTTATAAACGCGTGCACTGCCCACTACGTTCATTGAGTTATGCTTTTATCAAGGCTTTCCGATATCCTGGCCAATCAATGTGAGCGACAAGTTCCGAACGCACGCACATAAACAAGCGCAAAGCAGCGGCACAAATTGCGATATAATAGCAACTGGTAAATACGTCTGTAAAGATGATGACATCATCTAAGATGGCAACTTATGATAACCAACAAAAGGATAGAGGATGACAAAGTTTTGATCATCATTTGAATGAAAGGAATTAGTATTAACTGAGGTGTAAGGTACAATGTTTCTGAATTTTATGTATATTTTCTCGTGAATTTGGATGTAATTATTTCTTTATAATGTGACATTTTATGTACCAAAAACGATTTGAAATTTGGGTTTCCGCCAAATGTTAGATCTAACGTTACTGCTGCATGCTGCATGCTGGTAGAAGCCACCTTGATCTACAGGACTACCTCACTCCCAAATGATGATGATATGTAACCCAGGGATATGTTGTCTTTATGTACAGGCCAACAACTCTTCAGTCTATGTATTGGTGAGTGGAGCCAACTCGGTTCAGCGGAACAACCAAAGTACATGTACAGAGACTGAAGCCTTTGGTCTAGTGTTCTATTAGAAACACACAACTAACTACTGTCAGTTTTTCAAACCTTGACTTCAAAGTCATTGATCACAACAAGGTAGAAGGCACTTGGTCCCCCCCTAAATTTGAGGTGTGGGGACGCCCCCCCTAATTTTTTTTGCTTGTCCAATTTTGTCAGATTTTGTACCTGTGTCCATCCCAAAATTTAAGGTGGACCCCTCCCCTAAATTTTTGGGCTTCCACCGCCAATGTCCCAATTCCCTGTTCTTGGACACTGTCCCTGCCAGCAATAAGTTGCAGTATTTTTGCAGGACACCTAGTGGCATCCCTGTCCCGAGGAAAACAATACACCAGGGGGAAATTAACCAGATTATATGGCTTTCCTTCTTTCTTTGATGACTTTAATTCTGAAGGAAATAACATGCAAATTATTTACAAAAGCTTTTTGATCAAGTGCAGCCTTAAAAGTCAAGTAAATCAATTCTTGCAGACTGTTTCTGTTTTCTGTTACAAGACATCATCATTTAGATTTTATATTGTCTCATTTCAGGTATAATATCGTAGTGAATCAGTGGATAGTACAAGCTGTGTTGACTCTGCTGTGCAGTGATGGCGGAGCCAGATGGCGGGACATTGTCCCAACTTCATGTTACAAGTAAGCTTAATATGATGCACATACATGTATGGGTCAGTCTTGTGACAGACATTTTGTGTCCATGACAGAACTGTGTGTCACAATTCTGGGGAACATGAAGCAACCTTGACGCACCATTCCCCGGGGTCAAGAGGCGTGTCATGCAAATGACAAGTCCATGAAAGTTTTAACAGTAAAATGAGTTTCACTTTACATCAATCCTGTCCTTTTCCTTTGATCTTTGAAGATGTCAGTGATACCTTAATTTTCTGCTTCAATTGCAATTCACGCAACAGCTGTGTGGCTTGAGAAGCATTACATAGATATTACATGTGGTGCATTTAGCAGCAATGTATAGCTCTTTGGTATTGATATTTTTTATCCTGATACATGTAGCTACCACACTTTGCACGCACCAAGAACAAACCTGGCAAGAACGTTGCTTAATATATTGGTAGGCCTATACATTGTTTTAGGCCCCCATTCCACAGAGGGGGGGGGGACCTTTGAAGGACCTTTGAAAAAAAAAATTGGCAAGGTCTTACAGCAGTCTCCAATATCACTGAAATTTGTCATCTCTGTGGAATGGCTCAGAAAGATTTCTCAAAGAACTCTGAAAGACTGATCGATATTTGTCTTACCGGACTTCCTATAGGTATCTTTCAATGGTCTTTCAGAGATCTTTTATGCAACAATTGATCTTTCAGAATTCTTTCTAAGGACTCTTCCTGGTCTTTCATTGATCTTTCAATGATCTCTCATGAGTCTTTCAGTGGTCTCCACAACTTTGAAAGTTCATTAAAAGACCACTGGAAGACTGCTAAAATACCACCAGAAGACCACTTTCATGAAGGACCATTGAAAGACTGTTTCAAACTGTTTCAAAAAGTTTTGGTACTCAAGGATCACGAAGACCATTGAAAGATCCATCATGGTCTTTCAGCAGTCTTTCAGAGGTCTTGCTCTCTGTGGAATGTTAAGGGGAAGCGAATCAATGCTTTTAAACATGAAACAGTGAAATTGATAAACTGCATTTAAAGTTTTAATTTTTGTCTCGCCTGCATAGCAGAGCAAGACTATAAGTTTTCTGACATGGGCGACAGCAGCGTCGTCAACATAGAAAGCATATGGACCTACATGTAGTTCATAAAACTTGGACAGAAGAGTATTCAAGTATCATTGAACATCCTGTGTGAGTTTCAGGTCACATGATCAAGGTCAAAGGTCATGTAAGGTCAATGAACTTTGGCCAAGTTGGTGGGTATTTGTTGAATTACCATCATAACTTTGAAAGTTTATTGGTCTAGTTCATAAATCTTGGACATAAGAATAAACATTTATCACTGAACATCCTGTGGGAATTTCAGGTCACATGACCAATGTCAAAGGTCAATGAACTTTGGCCATGTGGGGTATCTGTTGAATTACCATCAAAACTTTGAAAGTTCATAGATACATGTATTATTCATGAAACTTGGACATAAGAGTAACCAAGTATCACTGAACATCTTGTGCAAGTTTCAGGTCACATGACCTTTCAAAGTTTATAGATATACTTTATAGGGGTAATCAAGTATCACTGACAGTTTTAGGTCACATGATCAAGGTCAAATGTCTATGAACGTAGTATTGTATCATTATATGAATGGTATGTTTTGTGAATAATCATTTTATAGTTGTTTTCAAAGTCAGCACTGCTGCTACATGTATATTCGCGTAATGCAGGTGAGACCGCTAGAGGCATTCCACTTGTTAGGGCCAGATGAGCTTAATACCGTATGCCGTGGTGTGGCGTCCGTTGTTTGTCATCCGTCCACAATTTCAAAATGCTTCTTCTTCGTCATTTCAATTCCAATTTCAATTCTGTTTGCTTTACAATGTCATGTTTGATAGCACTACATGTAGGTGGGGGATTCAAAACTTCTACACAGAATTTTGAAACTTATTAAATATGCTAATTCATGTGCATTTTTCAAAATTCACAAAAAATGCTTCTTTATTTGATGACTTATTTTGTTGTTTTTTTGCTTCCATCTGATAGAGCTTTTCAAATTTCTTCACAAAATTTTTGAAATTTTTGACAAGAAAATTTTCATGCTAATTTAAAGGCGAAATTAATGTATGCATGCATATTTTCAAAAATTTACATAAAATGCTGTACTTCCTTCTTTGTTGACCGATTTTGATTTTTTTCCCTATCTGGTAGAGCTTTATGAGGTTCATCAAACTTGCACACAGAATTTTGAAATTTTGTGTAGAAAATTATTTATGCTAATTTATGCAAAATTCATAAATCACAGAAAATGCCTCTTTACATGTATTTCTTGACCAAATTTCTAAAATGCTGCTTTGTCATTTTTGGTCTGATTTAAATTCAATTCTGTTTGCTTTATATGACATCATTAGGTTAAGGAAATCTTCAAAACTTCTACACAGAATTTTGAAACTCATACATGTATACATGCTAATTATCACAAAAAATGCTTCTCTTTTATTTGATGACCGATGACTAGAAAAAATTTTATGCTACTTTATGCGAAATTAATTTGTGTATTTTTGAAAATTCACATAAAATTCTTCTTTAATTGTTGACCGAATTTGATTTTTTTTTCTTCCATCTGGTAGAACTTCATGAGGTTCACCACACTTGTACACAGAATTTTGAAATTTTTAGTAGAAAATTGTTTATGTGAAGTTAAGCGAAATTCATTTATAAATTACAGAAAAGGCCTCTTCTTTATTTGTTGAATGATTTTGATTTTTTTCTTCCATCTGGTAGAGCTACATGAGGGTCACCAAATTTCCTCACAGAATTTTGAAATTTTGACTAGAAAATTATGCTAATTTATGTAAACTTTATTCTTAAATCACAAAAAATGCTTTTTCTCCTCCATTTGTTGATAAATTCAATTTGTTTGCTGTATATGAGAGCTGTAGGTGGTGATATGAAATTTCAACACAAAATTTTGAAACTCATTTAAATATGCTAATTTATGCATATTTTTCAATTCACAAAAAATACTTATTTATTTGTTAACTAATTTTGATTTTTTTTTGGTTCTATCTGAGAGCTACATGAGGTTCACCAAGATTCTGCACAGAATTTAGACATTTGACTAGAAAATTATTCATGCTAATTTATTGATAAATCACAAAAAATGCTTTTTACGTCATTTCTTCATCAATTTCAATTCTGTTTCCTCAATTTATGTCACCAATATAATTCACTACCGTGTCAACTGGGCTGAAATTAAAAAATTGTTTTAAATTTCTTAGTGAGATACCAGATTCATGAGGTCCACATCATTGATTTGATTTTCTAGTGTTAATCAAAGATGCATGAAAAAAAAAAGAAATCTGATTGATGTATTAAGTAACCAGTAGGCCTACGCAAAAAGGAACTGGCCGGTTTTGAAAAAAGGGGACGTCGGCCAGTTTGAAAAAAAGGGTACAGCTTTTTGGCTGTGAATTTATCATTTTTTGGGGGGCATCATGGCCAGTTATAGGGGCATCGACTGCCTCTCTTTCGATTAGTTTATGCTAATGTTGTAAGTTAGAGCAATTACGGAATCGGAGTTCGGTTCGGAAGTTTTGCTCCTAAAATCGGAATCGGTTCGGATATCGGATCGGAAGATATTCAAAAACAAAAAAAATCATTAAATTTGTATGTGGCCAGCGCGTGGACAAATGCGGCACGCTACACTGATGGCAGAATTTGTTTTGATCTCCGACAAAAGCGGAGGAAGAAGATGATGAGTTGTTTTGATCTCCGACATAATCGGAGGAAGGAAAATAAGATAATGACGTTCCAGCGCGCGACACTACTGTCGATCAACGATAGGCCTCTTCTCTACAACATCGTGGTGATGGTGGAGGTAATCGTAAACTCTTAAAGGTCGCATGACCTCCCAAAAAAGACGCATTATTATCCAGAGTTGTTTACCATGATATTCACCTGCTCTACAACATCATAGTGATGGCGGAGAAAATCGTAATCTCATAAAGGTCGCAGGACCTCCCGAAAAAGACGCATTATTATCAAGAGTTGTTTACGGTGATATTCACCTTCTCTACAACATATCACTTCGATGTTGTAGAGAATGTAGAAAAGGTGAATATCACGGTAAACAACTCTTGATAATAATGCGTCTTTTTCGGGAGGTCATGCGACCTTTATGAGATTACGATTACCTCCGCCATCACTACGATGTTGTAGAGAAGGTGAATATCATGGTAAACAACTCTGGATAATAATGCGTCTTTTTTGGGAGGTCATGCGACCTTTAAGAGTTTACGATTACCTCCGCCATCACTACGATGTTGTAGAGAAGGTGAATATCACGGTAAACAACTCTTGATAATAATGCGTCTTTTTCGGGAGGTCATGCGACCTTTAAGAGTTTACGATTACCTCCGCCATCACTACGACGTTGTAGAGAAGGAGAATATCATGGTAAACAACTCTTGATAATAATGCGTCTTTTTCGGGAGGTCCTGCGACCTTTAAGAGTTTACGATTACCTCCGCCATCACTATGATGTTGTAGAGAAGGTGAATATCACGGTAAACGCATTATTATCCAGAGTTGTTTACCATGATATTCACCTTCTCTACAACATCGTAGTGATGGCGGAGGTAATCGTAATCTCATAAAGGTCGCATGACCTCCCGAAAAAAAAGACGCATTATTATCCAGAGTTGTATACCATGATATTCACCTTCTCTACAACATCGTAGTGATGGCTGAGGTAATCGTAATCTCATAAAGGTCGCATGACCTCCCGAAAAAGACGCATTATTATCCAGAGTGGTTAACAATGATATTCACCTTCTCTACACCATCGTAGTGATGGCGGAGATAATCGTAAACTCTTAAAGGTCGCATGACCTCCCAAAAAAGACGCATTATTATCCAGAGTTGTTTACCGTGATATTCACCTTCTCTACAACATCGTAGTGATGGCGGAGGTAATCGTAAACTCTTAAAGGTCGCATGACCTCCCGAAAAAGACGCATTATTATCCAGATTGGTTAACCATGATATTCACCTTCTCTACAACATCGTGAGGTAATTGTAATCTCATAAAGGTCGCATGACCTCCCGAAAAAGACGCATTATTATCCAGAGTTGTTCACCATGATATTTACCTTCTCTACAACATCGTAGTGATAGCGGAGGTAATCATAAACTCTTAGAGGACGTATAGTCAGATAGTCGTAAATATTACCGCGCATGTCAGCGTGTTCAACTAAATCTTATTTGCCTCCGCTTAAGATCAAAACATAGCGTCTTTTCGTTGTTTTTCTTCCTCCATTTTTGTCGGAGATCAAAACATATTATCACCAATTATCATCATCGTTTTGTTCTTCCCCGATTATGTCGGAGATTAAGCCTGAGTCGAATCGATTTTAAAATCGGTGTTCGATCGATGTCATCGAACACCGGTGCAGATTTAGCAAAATCGGTGCATCGAAAAAAAAAAAACGTCGGCCGGCCGATTCGTTTGGTTTACACAATCAATCATCAAAATATCAGTAATGTCCAACTTTACTACTACTTACTTGATTTCTATTGCCCCCAAAATGAAACCGAATGAGTAATTATGATGCTATTCACCATTAATTTGAAGTTTATTTCGATCATAGTTCGAGTCTTACTCGTCTGCTCGTGCCGAGATAATTTATGCACGATGAATTCATGAATGGAAGTCATGGCCATCGATCGTGCATGCGCAGTACTGTTCTTTAATCAAACCAGAAAATGACCGGAAATTGACGCGATCAACGTAAAATAGATCTTGCTTTCATGAACAATATTAAAATCATGACCATAGAACATTATTTAATCGTAATATTTAACAATAATTTGCATATGATAATCATTAATATGAATTTAGAGCTTGATGTGAAACGTTTGTATTTCGTTTCAATTTTCAATGGCGGACATCTCATGACGATCGACTTGACTTCTTGAGTCGAGCTAGTGCACTTGTCTAAAAAAAAATAATCATCACGTCAGGATTGATTCTCGAACATTGTCTACATGCAAAAACTCTGTTCAAGTTCGTAATATCACCATATAATAACATTTTACATGACAAAACAGAGAAAATTGCGTTTGATATTTTTTCCCATCAATTTGAAGCTAGTTTGTGCCCAACTTTGGGCTCTGATTTCATGAATGGGAAAATATGTCATACGTCATCAAACACGCATGCGCATTGTGCTTATTTTCTCAGAGCTTGGAGGAGACGTCCAGAGTCTATGGAATAACAATAGAAATAATCCCAGTATTATTTATTCCATATGAACATAACATACTTTGCTGACATCGTCAATATTCTTAGTATGACCATAAAATCTTGTTAAATCGTAATAATTTAGATAAATTTAGGGCTCGATTCGAAACATTCGTATTTATTTTGATCGCATGCTCAATTGCGTCTAAAAAACTGGATTGTCATTATCAGGATTAATTCTCGAACATCGTCATAACTCATATTCCACAATCTTTCCTCACAATCGTTATATCAGCATTGAATAGCAATTCAAATGACCATCCAGAGAAAATTACGTATTTATTCCCATAAATTTATTTGGAGCTCATTTTGGATCCAACTACACAATCTCAGGCAAGTTACAGCGCTCTCCGTTGATTGCAATTGTTTGCTGGCGCTGACGTCAAGCACGCCTGTCGTTTCGGGAGAGTGAGTGTACGGAGCTGCGGACGGGGCTGGTGAATGGACTGCGAATGCTAGTCGACCGAAAATCATTCGGATCGACTCTGCGTGATTCATGTCTTTATTATTGTTTCATTTTAAACTTATATGTTGTCATCTGCAAATATCATTGTTGAAGATATTTTGGGAAGAATTCTGCTTTGGTCCCCGGCCTTTTTTGTGTGTTTTGTGATCATGGAAAATACAAACGAACTTTGCTCTGTCATCTGCTTGTGCAACGCTCACCCGGCCAACGCCAGCGCATATCGTCAGTGCGTAGTGCAATATGCAAAGCGCATCGCATCGACGCAAAAACAAGACTAAATTTTCCCCGCCTTCAATATTCGATGCATCGATGTTCGATCGAATTAGAGCTGTCGAACACCGGTTTTCAAAATAATCGATATGACTCAGGCTTATCGGAGATCAAAACAAATCATAATCTTCTTCTCCACCTGCCTTTCCGCTAATATCGGAGATAAAAACAAATCATAATTTTCTTCCCCTTTATCTTCTTTTCCTTCCACCGCTTTTGTCTGAGATCTAAACAAATCACCAGCGCATTTTGACGGCAAACATGTCGCCATGTGTTTTTTTTTTTTGTCTTGTTATGTTTTGGTTTTTCCGATCCGATTTTTTCCCCACTGGTCAAAAATCGGAGTTCGGAAAAATGTAGAAAAAAGGGGAAAATCGGATCGGATCGGGAATTGGAATGAAAATCGGTTGCAGCATTAGTTTATGCCCTGTCAGAGATTCACCATCAGAGTAATGATGAGCATGGAATCGGTGAAGACATAGATCTCAGACCCTTCTAGAACCACTGCGATAAGCCTGAGCTCTACGAATATCTTTTCCTGCCTATAATTGGGGTAGTGAATCTATTTTTAAAAGTAAAAAAAAACCAGAGGTAATTGCTTGCAGTAAATGTTATCCTAAAATCATTGCCAATTTGTCTATTGCCAACTCGTCCACTCATCACATGGTGTACATGTACATGTATGTACCTTCATTTTATACTCTAGTGCAATGCCATTCTGTCCAACATTTCATCTAACAACCATTCGGTCCTATACCACTTTGATTAATTTCCAGTACATCTATGACAATTTTGTCTCATAACCAGTTGGTCTAATATCTATTTTATTGACTCACTTGCATAGTAGAGTGAGACTATAGGCACCGCTATTCCGGCAGCGGTGGTGGCGGCGGCTGCGGCGTCAACACCAAATCTTAACCGAAGCTTAAGTTTTTTAAATGACGCTTCATAACTTAGAAAGTATATAGACCTAGTTCAAGAAACTTGGCCATAAGGTTAATCAAGTATTACTGAACATCCTGCCTGAGTTTCAGGTCACATGACCAAGGTCAAATGTCATTTAGGGTCAATGAACTTAGACCATGTTGGGAGAATCAACATCAAAATCTTAACCTAAGGTTAAGTTTTTGAAATGTCATAACTTCAGGTCACATGACAAAAGTCCAAAGTCATTTAAGGTCATTGAACCTTGGCCATTTTAGAGGTAATTATTCGATTGCTGTCATAACATGTATATACATGTAGATATTGTGTATAAAATGTGGATATATTGGGTCTAATCAAGTGTCACTGACAAGTTTTAGGTCACATGATCAAGGTCAAATATCAATGAAAGTAGTATTGTATCATTATTTGAATGGTATTTTTTGTGAATAATTATTTTATAGTGCATGTACATGTAGCTGTAGTTTTCAAAGACAGCACTGCTGCTATATTGATGATGCAGGTGAGACCGCCACAGGCATTCCACTTGTTTTCAGTCATTTCACCTAATTAATACTTAGTCTAATGAGACCAAATGGTATGGATTAAATGGCTATTGGCAGAACTGCCAAGCAGTATGGATTTTCCGTATTTAGTACTGAAAAATGAGAAGAATACTGATGGTTTCATGCAAAATACTGATTTCTCAAGTTTCAGTTTTATGTGTTGTCCTATGGTATTTCTTTGAAAATACTGATTTCCTCGCCAAAATACTGATTTTCAGCTTTAAAAATACTGAAATATTCTTGTTCAGGTTGGCAGCTCTGCTATTGGACCTCCTGGTTATTAGACGAAATTCATGTAGTGAGTGGACAAAATAGCAATTAGACCATGTGGATAGTAGACGAACGGAAGGTACAGACCAAATGATAGGAGACAAGTTGGTAATTGGACGAATTGGCATTAGACCAACTGAAAACAAACCAGAGTATGCACCTTCCCATATCTTCAATTCGCAAGTTTTTTGCCTATGTAGGAGTGTAATCATTGAAGAGATTTGAAAACAAGCTAGGGAGGTTTCTTTCCTCCAGGGGTCTTCTTCCTCTATTGTGGGGAAACAATCAGAGAGCAATGTCCCTCTTGGGTTAGGTTACCTCAAGATCACAGGATGCTGTCGGTGTTGCGGAAACTCTGCTCTGACGGTTAGAAGAATTAAGATGCTCTCTAAAATCAGAAATTGTAAAATGAGTTAAAAGAATTAAAGATGCAAGCTTGTACCCTTTTCTACCCTGTCACTGTGTACATGTATTACAAGTTTATCAGGAAACGCTGCATATTCATGACAAGGGTGAAAAATTTCATGTGTTAGCGTCTACGTCACAGAAAGTTTGATGGTAAATTTTATAGCCTCTTGTAGTCCAGCATGCGTCTTTCTTTCCTCATCCATTCCAAGTGAGTCCGGAAATCTGTATTCGGAATTATATTTTTTCAGAGTCTTGCCTCAATTAAGAAAATCTTTTAAAATCGATCACATACATGTATGTGTATGTGCATTACAGGCCCAACGGATGGATGCAATTAACTCTGCCTGAGCACCTGATTCGTTTTGAATTTCTAATGGTCATTCATGCATGTGAAGACAGTTCATATTTTTCATGGAAAACTCACTTGCTGATATTTTCTCTGTATGAAATTTCCTGAAATATTCAAGACTTATCAAAAATGGTAATATAATTCGATCCTGAAAAAAATTATATCAGCAATCAACAGTTTTAATTCCTTGTTTACTTTCAGTTTCGTTGTCTCCCCAAAATTAATGGTACTCTCTAACTTTTCCCAGACATATCTATACCCTGCATTGAATATTCATGAGATACGCCGTCATGAGATACATGTATGTACGGATTTGCAAGTCAAGATTTCGCTATGCCAAAGAGTTATTTTTTGGAGAAGTCACTGTGTGAAATTGAGGTTATGACACAAAAGAACAAGGAGCGTTTGATACCAGTGAACCCAACCTCTGTCATCCCGCACATATCACGAGGAGGGCCTTTAACACATTACTTTTTTTGTTTTGTAGTGATCTTTATTATTCATTCAAATACATGTCATACATACATGTACATAATCAAGAAATATGAAACAAAATGATAATTGCAGCTGTATCAAATAGCACTGTAATAATAATACATGTAGCAGGCAAATTGTATCAGAACAGAAACATAATCCGAAATTGTTTGAAATGCCACTTTCCGTTTCAAAAGGCCAATTCCGTCCGTTTTCCGCAATCGCGGAAAATCACTGTCCCTTGTGATGTGATCGTGTTTATTTGAAAGAAAACATTGTGAGCCGCTGAATTCTGAAATTTTTGAAGTTGGTGATTTCGGAGTTTTGTATATAATACAGAAGGCTAATACGGTACTGATATCGAGATGTGAGGAGATGATTGATTGTACAAGTTTCTCCATTGCAGAACAAGAAAAATATTTTGAAATGAAACAAGTGTTGCGCAATTGATAGCGGACAGAGCCTCAAGATTTAGAAGGGGACCACCAGTGGATGCTTCCTGATTGTGTATCAAGTACATGTACATGAGAGCTGCCAAAATATGAATATACATGTAATGGATTTTCCGTATTTACACTGTAGTACTGAAAAATGAGAAGAATACTGATAGTCCCATGCAAAGAAGTGATTCCTAAAGGTTCAGTTTTATATGTATGTGTTGTCCTATGGTATTTCTTTGAAAATACTGATTCCCTTACGAAAATACTGATTTTCAGCTTTTATATTACTGAATTGTTCTTGTTCAGATTGGCAGCTCTGAAGTATCATTCATACTGCAAGCTCTGTCATACAGAAACATGAAGTCATTACCCATGACATTAACAGGCATTTCTATTTTCCTTTGTTGTTATCTATCTCTGTCTTTAGTTCAATCAGCAAATCTGAAGGACACAAACAGTAGCTTCTTCAGTGGAAAGGGTGATCCTTATGTTGAGATGGTGGTTGATTCACAGCCCCCTCGGAAGACAGAAGTTGTCAAAAAGACATGGAACCCAAAGTGGGATGAACATTTCACTGTGTAAGTCAGTTCTTATCTTTTTCTTCATATTAAGCAGTCACATATACAGTACCACTATCCCTGTTCATACTAGCTGTTAAAGTGGGATGTGTATAAAATAAAGAGTTTAAACAAGGCAACAGTTATCTTATTTGAAAAGTTAACTGATCAGTCTTTGATCTTTTTTTTATACACCTGTCATGGGTTGGGTGTAAAATGAAGATCGAAGAGTGAACTCACAAATTAAATATTTTGATAAATACTGAGAGAAAGAAAAGGGAAGAAGTACAGGGTGATGGGTATAAAGAAGAGAAGGGAGAATTTACTTGTATAAAGAATTTAGCAAAGAAAATGAGAAATGATGAAAAGAGCAATTCCATAGGTTGGTGGACATGAGCTTGAAAATTCAAATTCAATATATAAAGCCCATCTGAACTGTACATTTTAATTGTGTTTGCCTTACTTATACTTATTGCTGGTTCTTTAATTGATGTTGAGGGCTTTAGGCAGGAAATGGAATGCATTTGTTTTACATTTTTTGATTTACACAGCCCAAGCCAGATCTCGTACAGTTTAGTGAATGCATTACCAATATACTATACTGACCAATAAATAAAAGAGAGGAGGAAACTTATTTTTAAACATAAACTGGTGTCTGAAATCATACTCATATTATTACAGAAACAGAAACATGAATCTTACACACATTATTGAATTTTTAGTGACATTTATGTTGTTGACCATACATGGACAAATTGTAACGTGAGTAACCGCTTTACATGTATATGCACCCCTAGTAAAAACCAAAGTTTGTCTCCCTTTACTTCTCTGAAATGGATATACTGTAATCAACTTTCATAAAAGCCTTGTATGAGGACACTTTTCACTTATGTCGACTTCTCATTTTATGCATGTCCAAATCATGTACATGTAACATGAGTAACCGACTCATTTCAAAGATTTGCCAGGAGCATAATAAGATTTCCCAAGTTTTGTTTTTATACAAAGGATAGTCAGACTACGTACATGTACTTTGTTGTGATAAAGAGATGTTTAGTTCCTATCAATAATAATGGAGTTACAGCTCCAAGTATGAGTCAAGGTGTCTCCAAATGTAACGTGAGTAACTGTGGAATAGCCCAAAACAAAAGAAACCAAGAACAACAGAGAAGTGATGAAATTAAAAAGAAGGGAGTGAAAACTGATAAAGAAGGAAAGAACTGTTAGAAGAATGAATAAAATGACATAAAACATGTTAAAAATGGAAGCAAAACATATTGCAGTCTCTTCAAAACTCCAATGCAAGACTTCTTACTTTCACACCAAGAATGTCCTCAATCACACTAATTTTACATTCTCTTCACTGGTTGCCTGGTAACAAAAGAGATAATTTTAAACTCACGTTACTCGTCCATCAAGCCATTCATGGGATGTCGCCACAAAAGTATACATGTACGCTACATTCCGACAATTCAACTTGTACATTTAAGATACGGAAGTGACAATTTCCACCTTATTCCTCGTACCCAACATTCTTGGGGGGGATTGGTAGGGATACATGTAGGTCCTTCTCACAATCCACTTCTACCGTGTTTACACATTGACTCGGCTCGGGTGTTGAATCCGCGAGCCGGGTTGAACACTGCGAAGAAGGGATCAGAGATCGCGTTTATACGTACATATAAAAAGGCGAGTTCAACACGGCTCGCGGATCTCGAACGGAAGAAGAATTATGACGTCGCAAATTAAAGGCGGGAAATTCACCGCCGGAATCGAATCTTGTCCGTGCGAACAACAACAATGCCAAAAGTGAAAGCGCGCGCAGTGACCTGGTCAAGAGAGTTCGACACGGCTTTCTGTTTACACACGAAAAAATTGCCGAGTCTGACTCGGCTCGCGGGTTGAAACCTACGATTTTGGCGGATCAAAAAAGCCGTGTTCGACACGGCTCGCGGATCACACTGATAGCGTTTACACAGCATAAAATTGCCGTGTTGAGCATGGCTCGCGTGTCGAACCCCCGAGCCGTGTTACTGTGTAAACACGGTATTCCTCAGTCACTCCTCTGCATTAAAGTGCATGACACTTTGTCTCGCCTTAACAAAGTTCGGCAGATACCTACATGTACATGTAGTAGTAGTAACTTTTCCTGTTGGTCTGTTCGAAAGTGTTCAAGTTTTTGTTGAACTTGCTCTCATGAGCATGTGTATGTTTTTGAGGATGATTTGGTCAAAGCTCATCTAGTGGTCAAAAAGTCAAGTTTTGTTCAAATTGCTTTCATTTCTTTATATCTGCATCAATTGTGTTTATACTCAGTTCAAACGATCTTGGGTATTGCCACCCATGTGCTCTTGAGGATGATGAGGTCAAAGGTCACCTTGGGGTCAAAAGATCATCCCTGTATAGGGACAGTGATTTTCCGTTTCAAAAAATTGCCTTTTCCGTTACAGAAAAACTTAAATTCCGTTTCAGCATGTCAGAAAACAGAATTCCGTTTCCCCATAGACTTTGTGTACACGGAAAATTGACAATTCTGAATACCGTAAGTAACGGTGTATTAACCGCACCCCCAACTTTGGATTAAAAAAAAAAAAAAAATTCTCATATTTACATGCATATTTGAGGTACGAAGAAACAAAATCTAAGTTTTTAAGATTTCAAAGTATCCAAAGAAATAACCGGTATGCGGAAATCTGCTGTTCTTGATCAATTCATCTACAAATGTTAGAAAGAAAGAACGATCCCGACAATATTGGCAACTTACACACTCACTCACCTCACAGTCACAGTGTACACACACACAGCACTGCCATTACAATGCAAACTACTAAACAGAACCAGTCATGCCAGTACATCTTATCAAATTATGATCTGTCTTTCCCAGCGTAGGAGGAAGAAACATTCACATTTCTTGCATCACAACCTCACAATCACTTTCAGAAATTTGATGTCTTAGCATGAATTTTGGATACGGGATTACAGGAAGGTTCAAGAAACAAAGAAATTGACATTTTTTCCAGTTGTTTTTTACGGCTTCGTGCCGTCTCTCTCGTGCGTGGTTTACATGGTATCTTATGAAAAGCAAACAGGAAGGAAAAAAAAACAAGCTGGCGCGAAACGAGACTTTGAATAGCGCCAGCTTAAGTCGCACTACATGTATAACCACATTACAATGCAATCAACTCTAGCTCAGCGGTGACAAAATATTACCGAGTATGCTTGGCGTCTCTTTTAAATTAGCCAGGGAACTTCACTACTTTGAATCGAGAATAAAGTCAATATTAGTGTCATGAAGGTGGGTGCGTTTGTTATGGACAACATTTACTTAAAATTGTAATAATCGCTTCCCATTACCCGCGGCTCATATCCCTCTAAACGACATTGCCTGGGCGGCTACGCCCGGCCACTCGATGTGTTGTGAGCTGGCAGACATCGTACATGTACGGGAGGGGTTACGGCGGGCTGGCTCAGACCCGTCACCGTGTATAAACCGCACCCCGACTTTTGCTTCTATCCCGCCGAGAAAAAGGTGCGGTTAATACACCGTTACTTACGGTACCCATTTAGTAGCAATATTGCATCGCTCGCGCTTGTCAAAATTGTATCTGCCACTGTACCAACAACGTAGTAGAACCCGCTCTAATCGGATCTATGCGGGTACACACAATTTTTGACAAACACATTTAACATGAATACATCCTCACCTTTCACATTATTAGCATTATTTTATGGTTGAATGAAATTTTTTTGATAATTTTGTGGTTTTTGGACATCGTTTTGAGCAGTCAACGACATTAGCCTATCCACCATTTTGGATTTCAAGACTGGAATATCGTGCTGTTACATCTTCAAATGTAGAGGGCAGCAACACACGACTGTGTTGAACGACATGTGCATGTGACTGTTTTCGATACAGCCGACTCCGCCGCTGCCGCAGGGTACGATCGAGTGTGATCAGTCATGATGCGTGGATTGTCATACTGTACTTTGTAGTGAAGTGAGATCATGTTTTGTGGCCATTAAATATTCATATTTTTTTAGAGTTTGGAGTAATTTATGTTGCTGTTCTGTGTATTCTTAGGAAAAATATGTTTTCCATGATTTTCCGTTTGAAATGCCACTTTCCGTTTCAAAAGGCAATTTCCGCAAATTCTGTCTGTTTTCCGCAATCGCGGTAAATCACTGTCCCTACCTCTAATGCATATTTTATTGATCACAATATCAGGCGAGATTCGTGTTCATGAACCACCATAGGATGACAAGAACACACTTGTCGAAACATCAAGATTGGGTTGTCCTTTTCAGGACCAACACTTGTCCAAGAAAGATGCATGGTGTACTGTGAAACCTACTACACTACAGCAATAGCTGCAATCCAGAATTGAGTTAAATAATCCCATTCAAAGTGATTTTTTAGTTACATTTCAATATCTATGAATCTTAAAACTTGCATAATTTTGTAATTACATCATTCACCAATTACATGTTAACTTGCTATTTCTTTGAGGAACCCTTAAAAAGTGATCTACATGTAGATTCTTATCTACACTCTGTTGGTCTGTAATATAACAACTACATGTAGAATATATTTTTTTATAGCTCTAAATTTAGAGCATAACACAATCAAGGAAATCCCTCTGATCATCTGATTTGATCTCTGGAGACAAGTTGAGGATTAGTATAAGATCATTTAGTGCTCGATTCATGCCTTAAACTTGTTGAATCAACCTCGTAAGACATGAGATCGCATGATTTACATAGTGCTGTACTTTAATCAGTTTTAGAATTGAGCAATCCATCAGGATGATTTTACTATAAACATGGATGTGATTACTGCCCGGGGGGGGCCACTTCCATTGACGAGTGGATACCATGCGCGACCATGGGGTCTTGAAAAGCACCCTAAACACGTATTTTACGTATTCTGAAAATGCACCCCTTAACAAGTATTTGCGTGTGCGGGGCGTGTGAAACCCTACCCTTAACAAGTATTGGAAACAAAACAATACTGTTGACAAGTATTCCCTGAAATGAACCCCTGAACAAGTACAGGAATATTTTATTGTTATGTCACGGGTCCTTCGGTCGTCGGTTTTAACTTTACACATTTTGGTTTAGTACGAGTGTACGACCCCACCTTCCACACCTCGCGAAAAAAATCGGACTCTAAACACGTAGTATTGGGGCAAAAAGGACATCCTTTATATAAAAACATTTTAATTTTGTTTTATCATCCCCGCACATTTGACCTTAAACTCGTAACTTTCCTAGCGAAATAGATACCCCTTTTTCATAATTTTTGTGTTTTTGACACCCTTATCACGTAACGTACGTAACGTGCCCTATCTTGAAAAAGACATCCTTTTTATGTGTTTTTTTTTGGTTGCGCATGGTATCCACTCATCAAAGGAAGTGGCCCCCCCTGGATTACTGGGAATGGATTTGATTAGAGTCAGAGAAGAGCCTTATTTGAGACCTTTCGTTTTCTGTGACGTGCCATGTGGACGTACGAGATTAAGGAATTTTGGGAGCACTGCGCATGCGCGAAGTAATCTGTGACGAGCCTTCTCGTTCACTGACCAAATCTGTGACTCGTATTTGAGGGTTTTGACGTTCAGTGTCATAGTGCTCGAACGAGCGCTAGTTCGTACATGATGACGTCATCCCAGCTTGGCAAAAATGAATGAAGCCGCATCAACACTCGAGTTTCGTTGATTCAGCAGGGCTGGTAAACTGCAAATTACTGCTTGTTACCAGCTTTTCCATTACATTTAGTGTGTCCTGTTTTCAGACACTACATGTACATATCCGATAGGTAATTGATGTTTTATTTCCAAACAACCTTGTTTTTTCGGCTTTTTGCGCAAGAGTGCAAATGTTGCACCCACAGTCGCCCCACTGGTTCGTAGCGTGATGCTACGCCTGATTCTCCGGCCAAGCATCGGCCCACGGCCCGCTCGCTATCATGCTGGTATATGCTGTGGCGTGGTACGGGTATTCGACTTAAGTCGAAACTGTTTTCATCAATGTACGAACGTGATACTGAACGAGTGGTGTCACCACTTCCGATGAACTAGGAATACGTTGCAGTCGCAGACAATCGAAATCTCTCTATTACCTCAGGTCAACAAAGGAATATATAGCCTCCAGTTGTATGATGATTGTTTTCATGTACATGTGCACTTAAAACTACTGAGACTAAGCAAAGTTCTGACAAAAATCATACTCACACATTGAGAGAAAAATTAGAAGGTTCAGATTCATGATATTACATCGATGTTGCAAGTTGTAACAATGCTACATGTAATGTATACATGTTCATGCTTTGTCATTGGTGGAAATAATAGCATTGCTCATGCACTACATGTATGCAGATCTACGTTTTTCTGCATATTTCATGGCGACTTGGTATTGAAGTACCTGAAGCACATTCAATTTTTAATTTGTCGTAAATTGAATGTGAGTGAAGGGACCTTGTTAGTGGTTTATTTGCTGTTATCAATCCTATATATGTAAAAGGTCATCATATTAAGTTTTCACTGTACTTTGATGCTTAATACTGCATTGAGCCTATCAGATTCTCTTTGTACTCCTTTCAATTGATATTAGTAATTAATGTTTACATGATGATACCAAGGTAAATATTAATCGGGGTAACCTTGCCTTTTTTCTTACATCTACATGTACATGTACATGTATACACACATACATGTATATGTCGGTAATACCTTGGTCACATTTGCTCTACGGTGGCCGTACGCCGAGTCGAAAACAGCCATTTTAACATTTTATGTACGAGCTACATACATGTAGAGGTGGTTTGTATAAAAATGAATAAAACGGCTGTTTTCGACTCGCGATACGGCTACCGTAGAGCAAATGTGACCACATGTGGTATAAAGCTACATGTACTGTATGTACATTTTACACTGTGAATGACTACATGTACATATTGTAGAGGTTGAATACAGTAATTTACAAAACACCTCAAGTGCCAAGAGTGAACTGCACACATTATTTTGCAGATTGTTATTTTTTAAAAATTCAAATGATATAGATGAGCACTTGGTTGTACCGTACATGTATTATTAAAGTCAGACTTACTGTACATGTAGTGTGCTCTTCTCCATTCATTAAATGACAGCTACAGTACATGTAAACATGTACAGTATATACTGTCACGTCTTCTGACACGTCTAGGGAAAAAACAAATACAGAGTATAGAAATACAATAGGTGCCTGGTATACTATTTGATAGTTGTAGTTTACTGGTCTGATCTACATAAAAGTGCAATGCTTCCTTTCCGTAATCTTACATAAAGATGAGTTGTTTTGTATTTGATGTGAAATCATACAGGTACGCTTTACATACAGTATGTATGTGTGCGCATTGTCATGCTTTATAGTTTTTCTCAGGAAATATTGTGTCAGAAAGGATTTCATTTGCACAGTGTTATTCAAGTGCTACTGTTTAAGGGGAAGTTCACCCTGACAAAAAGTTTACATTGTAAAAATACCAGAAAAAACAAGATGTTGGTGAAAAGTTTGAGGAAAATCCATCAAAGATTATTTAAGGGTAAGACAGTACATGTAGTTGAAGCAAACAAATACTAGTATTTCATGAGAAAGTCTTTTAAGTCAAGGTAAATTGTCAAAATATTTTCATACATCTCGATCTGGTACATAGATGTAAAATGTATGAAAATAAAAATGGCATGCTTTTGTACATGATACCTAAATGTATTTGACTGATTTGTAACTGACTCCATTTCTACTTTTATTTTTCTAAAAGAATGCAAAAAACTGTGATTTTCCAAGGGGTATGAATACTTCTGAGCACAACTGTACCATCATAACTTTGAATGTTTAAGGATCTGATTCATGAAACTTGGCCATAAGAGTAATCAAGTATCTTTGAACATCCCCTCTGAGTTTCAGGTCACATGACCAAGGTCGAAGGTCATTTAAGGTCAATGAACTTTGGCCATGTTGGGGTATAATTTGTTGAATTACCATCATACATGTACATTTATCTCTGTATTAGTGTATTGGTCTAGTTCATAAAATGTGGACATAAGAGTAGGTCAATTCCATTGTGACTTATGGGACATTTGATACTTCTTTCCACATAACTGAAGTACATAGGCCTATCTGAAAAAGTAGCTGCATAAACATGGATTTACTTTATTAAACTGAAAGAAGAATACTGAAACTTAAATGTATGCTTGCAGCTTGGTTGCATAGGGTGCTACAATATATATCTTCAGAAATGTCATTGTGACTTATGGGACATCGATGGACCACACAAATTGGGCTCTTTTGTTCAAAGTGCCATATCTATCTCAGTTTTATGACAATGTTTTTAAATTTGGACTTGGAGATTAACCAGTGATAGTGCTCACAAACAGTACTTGAATTGGATTTGATTCATTTCATTTGTTTCAGTAGTTGTGTGCAATCATGTGTGACTTATGGGACAAGTGAATACAACTGTATACTTTTAAACAGAATAAACAAAATTGCTCAGAAAAGAAATTTAAAAAAATGGAAACATGCAACATTTGGCTGGAATTGACCAGTAACTATTACCCTTTCTACACAGGATTTTCTTAGCCCTTACATAGTTTTTTTCCTTTTCACACATGCCAAATTGTTATTGCTGTCCCCGGATAAGGAATGCTTGCTTTGTGGTGAATCAGTGTCCGCGGATACCAGAACCCGAAAAATGAAAACCGTTATCCGTCCACGCGGGCGGGAACCGTTCAGATATCCCTTTGATGGCAGCACTACTTTACATGTATGTCTTTGGATTTTCCTCAAACCATCACCAATATTCTGTATTATTTTTTCTGCATTTTTTTACAATAAACTTTTTGTCAGGTTCATGTGTCTCATTCTGTTATTCCTGTAACATGATCCTTTGTGTTATTGTTTTTTGTTATACTCACTTACATGTACAGTATCTACTTTATGTAATGTTAACAGAACATCTAATGCCAATTAGATTTGCTCCCACCAGAAAAATAGGATTAAGACCCCACGGTTGCCTAGCAACCGCCAGTGTGGACTCTACTTCCACCCTGTATGTAAAGGCCCTGTGCGCCAGAACATGTCTTCTTCTGCCGATTCACAGATCGAAGCTTCCGCTAAGCTATCTTTACTTGACTTTAATTTTTCGGTTTTCACTTTTCTTTTCTTTTCTTTTTTTGTTCGGATATGTCATAGAAACTTTTGTAATACTTTCGATCCATATTTCTTTGAAATCTAAACTTCGTTATGTCTGTTAGTTCCTATCTGTGAACAGGGGCGGTATTCTGAAAGCTCAATTAGCGGTCAATTAGCGCTCAATTAGCATTTTGGTATTCTGAAAAGTCACTTAAGTGCCCTTTCCTTATTTGGCAGGGTTGCGTTGCGCGCACTTGCAATAGTATACGCATTATGACCGCGCAAAGACTTAATTGAGTAGTTACGAGACTTTTGGTATTCTGAAAAGTCTCAGCGCTCAATTAGCGGACTTTCCAGTGGGGAAAGATAATGGTGATAAAGAGGTCCATTAAGTCTCATCATATCTTGCTAAACGTGGCTTTCATTTCATATTAATATCATCAAATCGGTTTAATACTAGGAGGAAGGAAGGAGGAAGGAAGAAAATAAAGGAGAGAGCTAACAAGGGAAAAGAATAAAGGGGGAAAAGGTGGTGTATAGAAACAAGTAAAATAAGGAATAGGGTCTTTGATTGAACCCCATACTTTCATGTGCCCAGTCAGGCTCGACCTTGACCACTCGGCCACGTCACCTCATTTGATTTTCTTAAATGGGACTATATTTGGTAATAAATAAATTAGAAAAGGGGGAAAAAGGAGACAGAAATATTTGTGTAATTATAGGGAAAATATGACTATTATTATTTCTATATTTTCTTTAATTATTAGCATCATAAACTATTTTGTTTTTGCACACTTTTTTTGACAATAATGAAATTGCCAAATTACGGTAGATGCAGCAATGTGCAGGGTTGAATTAAACCTTGTTTCTGACAATGAAAAATAAGCATAGACCCCTTTAGTATTTAAGCGAATATAGAATAAAATACAAAAGAAAAAAAATAGTGAGTGATGCCATCGTTTAACCCACCTGTAAAATCCTATAAATGTCATAACGTTTGAACATCAAATTTCAATAAAATTTCGGCTTTTTTTAAATTATGCTTTTTTATATTTAAAATATGTTTATTCAAATTTTGTTGGAGAAGATTTCTCATATAAATGAAAAGTATGTAGTTTTTAAAATAAGTAGGTATTAAGTTAAAGAAGAACCCCCTCTATCATCGCCCCCGAGGCAGAGGCAAATAAAATATTGTAAAAAACAAGAAAAAGAAAAAGAAAGAAAGCTACATGTACAAATGGATTCAAATAGAGAGTTGTGAAAATCAGAACGCGTTCGAAAAAAGAGAAAAGCACAAAAATACAATAAATGAGAGAGAAAGGGAAAAGACAACAGTTAATTTCAACAACATAACAAACCTCTAATCTCAGATGCAAATGCTTTAGCGTTTCAGCAAAAATTATTTTTATCAAGATCGTGGTGCAGTGCAGCAGCCGGGCGCTGCAAGGCAGCAAAGTGAAGAGACATTGCGCGCTAGGAGAAAATTTTACGTTGTAAGAGCACATTTGATTGGCTAATTCGGCTCAGTAGGGGAGTGGCCTAAAGGGACTTAATTGAGTGCTAATAGAGTTTTCAGAATACGAATTTGGAGGTACATTAGCGCTCCATTAAATGGTTAACTTAAAAGGAAATTTAAGTGGAAACTTACGAGACTTTTCAGAATACCCCCCCAGGACCATACATAAAATCTCTTATGTTCTATAGACCATTTAGCATGGTTATTGAGACAATTCAGTTTCAATTATCAACAAACATACACATCAGACTTCTTTATGGTAATCCAACTCCATCACATTTGTCTTTAATTTTTTTCCCCATTTTTTAAAAGTATATATTCTGTTTGTCCAGTACATTTTTTGGAGAAATTCATGATTAACAATTTTCAACATTAATAAAAAATTACGTCTTGAAGTTATCACTGCTACATGTATCTCTACATGACTTGTGAATAATAATAATTCACTCACTACAATTTCCTATAGTGATATATATTTTGGGGGGAGGGGCTTGATTTTGACCTTGCCGTTTTCTCTCCTTAACCATAATGGCCCATTTATGAAAGGGGACACATTACACACACTTAGACTGTTGAAACCTGTGCAGTAGTGGAAAATCACATCTAGGCCTATTTCCTCCATAGTATTTTGAAATGTAGGTAACGAATTTGTCAACCAGACTGCTAAAAACACCAAGATTAATTACTTCTACATGTAGAAGTTAAGATTAGAACTGAAATATTGATAAAAATAGATAAATGGTTAATTAATGCTAGTATTGTACTTGAATTATAATCTTTAATAGAAATTGTCACCTTTGTACCAAGAGAGCTTCACAAATCATATGATCAAAGTACATGTACTATGTACATGTATGTCATCATAGCCTTGTTTTAGACAGTGACTTGTAAACCATCCTTGTTTGTTTTGCCTTCCTATTATTAGTGAGTAGCTCTGCCCATTTGTATGGATGAGTTCACTCACTGTAATCGGACATGACACTCATACCAATTTGATACAATGTAGAAATCAAGGAACTTAACTGTGCATGGTACAAGTACATGTAGGGTTTTAGTCTGAGCTCAAAGTCCGTTGACACTGCATTAGATGCGTGGAAATGCAGTGTGTTACATAATGCTTACCTCGGGCGAAGCTTGTGTAGGCTCCACTCCAATGTTGTAAATCGGATCAAAAATCAGATCGAAAATCGGATCGGCAGTTAAGCTTCTAAAATCGAAATCGAATCGAAAATCGAATCGGCGATGTTTAAAAATAAAGGAATACATAAAAATTTTATTCTCGGTCGCGCGCATCTTCTTGACAAAGTCACAAAGACGAATGTTTAGGAATGGAAGTCGCCAACATGCGCGATCATTTGGAACATGTTTTAAAAGGGTTTTGAGGTGTTACTGCTTTACAACAAAATGAGTGATTAACCGAATGACGCATCTTCCAGCAAAGTAAAATAATTCTCATAGATCACAGGTCAATGAACGATCGGCGAGACATCTTTTTAAGCTGAGCTCAGCTCAGTTCGCTCATTATAATGATTACAGCCACGCCCAAAAACCATTCCAAAGTACACCCATTTTGTGAAAATAGCTTACTTGTATATCATTTCTCCGAAACAGTCCTCGAAAAAGTTAAGTCACGCCTCAGTATCGATCTTTCTGTATACCCACCCTCTCAACAATATCAGTGAATTACTAAATGCGCGCAAGCACACAATACAAGATAGTTTTGGGGCAGAGCCGAAAACTGGTACCGCCCAGACATGAAAGGGCTAGCGCAGAATTCTTTACTTTACCTTTTGGCATGTGCACGTGGTGGGTTTGATTGACAGTGCTATTCTTTGAATTAGCTCACTAGCTGGATTAATGATAATATCAGGGCAAGTATGGCTTACATAATACGTACAACACGCAACTCATCCATGCACACACACAGCTCTCAAATTCCCTTGCAATTATTCGTCCCTTGGTCGTGTGCACTTATGGGCGGGATTTAAGCAGGACAATCACTAGCATCATGGACCTAGCATATATATACAACACATCACTCAATCATACACTTTTCTCAAACTCCCTTGCTATTCGTCCATTGTATACACTCATGGGTGGGATTTATCAGCGAAAGCACTAGCATACATAATACGTACAACACATTCATGCACCCATGCGGTCACACACAGCTCTCAAACTCCGTTGCTTTTGGCCATTGTGTGCACTCATGGGCGGGATTTATCAGCATTTAGCACTAGCATACATAATGCATGTAATATTCATGCTCCCATGCGGTCACACACAGTTCTCAAACTCCATTGCTATTGGCCATTGTGGGCACTCGTGGGCGGGATTTATCAGTATAAGCACTAGCATACATAATGCATGTTTTATTCTTGCACCCATGCGGTCACACACAACTCTCAAACTCCCTTGCTATTCGTCCATTGTATACACTCATGGGCGGGATTTGTCAGCACTAGCATACATAATGCGTACAACATATTCATGCAGTCATACACCCATGCAGTCACACACAGCTCTCAAACTCCATTGCTATTGGCCATTGTGTGCACTCATGGGCGGGATTTATCACCATAAGCACTAGCATACATAATGCATGTAATATTATGCACCCATGCGGTCACACACAGCTCTCAAACTTCATTGCTATTGGCCTTTGTGTGCACTCATGGGCGGGATAAATGACAATCCCAGTACAAGTACATGTTCCTTGTTTGTATTATACAATACATTCATCTAAAGTTCCACTCCCACCATACCAGTCAGCGCAGCTACCGGTAGGTCATAAGTAGGTCAACTTGTTGCGAGTCTTTTCTGACATTCCAGGAATCTGATTGTTCGAACTATTCCATTGTTAACAAGCTCTAAATAGAAAAATCTTGAAATATGTTCTGACTGCACTGTAAATAGATCTATGCCGATTTTTTATATCCGATTTTTTCCTTCAAGGGGCATGATCGAAGATCGGCAGGTGATCGCCGATTGTTGTGAAATCGAATGGAATCGGTTGCCGATTGCAAAATCGGTTACAAGCTTACTCCACTCCACTTCACTATCGCTGCACTACGCTCCACCTACCTGAACTTCGGGACGGTGAACTCGATTGGATATTCCGAGTCATAAAGGTGGGATGGAAATCATGTTTATTGTAAAATTGAAGAATAAAATATAACGAGAAAGATAAATAACTTTATGTCTTACTCTACACCCGTATTTCACTCTGTGTCCATCCTCTGGTTATCCTCAAAATTGGTGATTTTGGGCCAGTATCAATTTCCTCACACGTATTACTCCCGGCCAATTTCAAAACATCGCATGCGTACTCACGGCCGATTTCAAAACATCGCGACTGATTGCATGCGATGTATTGAAATCGGCCGTGAGTTATACATGTACGTGTGAGGAAATTGATACTGGCCCAAAATCACCTACAGGTATTTTGAGGATAACTGGAGGATGGACACGGAGTGAAATACTGGTGTAGTATAAGATAAATAAAGTTATTTATCTTTCTCGTTATATTTTTTCTTTAATTTTTACAATAAACATGATTTCCATCCCACAAACTCTCTCTCGCTCCATGAGATGTCTGTACGAGTGGCACCCAAAAACTGTGAAATTCGGATGGACTTGGTTCATTGACTTACCTATCAGCATCGAGTCTGCCTTTGTTTTGTTTTTTTTATAATCAGAATGAGTCTGATTGATTCCCCATACTATCAGTTGCACGGACATGTACACAGCATCTTGGTAGCTTTTCTAATTCCAGATACAGAGCCCAAATAAGATTTCTGGACCCAAATTTGAGAGGATACTTGTCAAGATATGCTGGTTGATGAGTAGGAATATTTAATCTCTCTAGATTACAATAATGTCCGAAATATTAAAATTGATTGATATCCCCCCACCAGAAAGTGATTTTTGAGCACCATTGCTGAGCCTCAAACTGAACAAAATTTTTGTTTTTGGGGTGCGCCTTTCGTGTTTTGATAATAATAATAGTAATATTCCGCATTTATATAGCGCTTAACACATCGGAGCGATGTCTCTCAGCACTTCACAAATATATTATTACCTAGGTCATCGGATCCTTGCATGCCCGCATACAATGTATGCACGTTCTCCACTCCCTGGGGAGCATTCTAACAAGAGTTCCAAAACTCCATGTCTAGGCATACTACATGGGCTTTCACATCCTACCAGGTACCCATTTAACTCCTGGGTGGAGAGTGGCAAATTGTGGATTAACATCTTGCCAAAGGATGCTAGGCCATGGTGGGATTCGTACACACGACCCTCTGATAACAAGGCGAGAGTCAGAACCGCTACATCACGGCGCTTCCACTCGTTGATGTCGATGTTTTTGTTCTTGATGGGTATTTTGTGTGCTAGTCGATATTTTAAGACATAAACAACACATTTTCTCTTGAAAGGAATTATGAATGAAAATTTTAAATTTCTGAGATTGATTTGTGAATTGAATTTGAATAGAACAGGAATGCTCGTTCATGGAAAATGGACTTGTCTCGTAACGTGTAGACTATACTTGATTTTTAACTGCAATGGAGCGAGTTTCAATTTTGACACATAGTTATCCTTTCAGAAGTAAGTTCATAGTGGATTTGCATCATATATTTTTCATTCATGGATAACACGATCTATCCGTCGAGAAGGATATGAAGAACTCAATGCTACATAACTTGTAACAATGTGTAGTCCTTATATTTTCTTGCTGTACAGCAAATGTCACTACATGTGTATCGATTTCGAATGCTATTTACGATGTTAATGATTTCTTGCAAGTCTTACAAGTAGACCTTGTGGCGAGTCAAGATAAAGAATATCATTAAAGGTTGTTTTTCTTGAGCTTCCTATGTCATAATATGACATATTTTTTACAAAAACTGAGATCATGATAATTGATCAAGCAATAAACAACCTAACCTTTCCAAGACAGGTCACAAGACAGAGAGATTGCGGGCGAAACATTAAAATACATTAGAAATATAAAGTAAAACAACAAAATACATACAAAGTAAGCCAAAATGAATGGTTGACATTTATATTGTATATTTGCATGTATGGTTTTTAAGATACCACCCATCTTAAACTGAAATTAAGATTATGGAATGAATAACACTAGCTTTCCTGGTCACAAGAGTTCTGGTAAAACAATACAATAGTAACAATACATGAAAGAAATAAGTAAAACAACAAAATATAAATATTTTTACATTTCTCATATATTTTACATTTAATGTTTGCAAGAAACCACCAATTTGAAGCTAGTATCGAGATAAAACATTGCATAATGGGCCTGTCTTGGTAACAAGATTACCGATAAAAACAATAAAATACATTGAAAACAAGTGAACAAAATAGGCAAATGAGAATGATGACATTCATGGTGTTATTTATACATGTATGGTTCATTGAGAAATTACAATTGCTCCCAGTACTCATTTAAAAATCATTAATGAGACAACTTTCATGAATGTCATCAATTTATGAGATATTGTGTCTAATTTGCAAAATAATTATATAATTAATAATACATTATCAAAATGGTATTAAACAAAACCTATACAAAAATATTGTGGAGCTTCTTCACAACAAGTGTGTCAAATTTTATTTTGCTGAATTGCTTCATTATCGCAATATATGCAAGTATCAATCAGAGTAAATGTAATAGAATTTGGCTATAACGATGCCATGAATAAAACAAAGAAAATATTTAATTTGACCTTTGTCAAATTTGGGGACTAAATTTAACAAAAGAAAAATACATTACACTTGAATGCTTCTTCTAATTTCAAAAATTCATATTTCAATATGTTTCTAAAAAATAAAAATTTTGCAGCACTCACAACTGGTCACTCAATTATTTAAAAAAAATCCACCTGAAAATGCCTGGTACAAGGTCTGATATGTCTTGGTAGAAATGGTTTTAATGCAGGCATGCTGTAATTTACGAATGATCAAGAACAGTCAACAAAATTTGATCTGTGAAGCTTTGAAAGATTAAAAAAGCAATCTGGAGAAAATGAAAATGAATTGTGAAATTAAATGAAGAATAAAAACAGCAGTAGGCTGATTATAATCAGATGAGAATTGTATTATTAGTTTATATGATAAGCAGAAGTAATGCCCTTCATAGTGAGAATGAAGTTATTTTTTATTGACTAGTGTTGCACCTACATGTACATGTACCTCATAAAACCAGAGGAAGGAGACCTTTAAATATGTTACACAATTCTTTACCAAATCCTGTGTCAGATAGCAATGCCTGGCGTACATACATGTAGCATTGTTGATTCATTCTCGGATGCGTCCGATTAGTAGTAGCATTAGTAGTAGTAGTAGTAGTAGTAGTACAGAAATTTAAGCGTGCCGCTTGCTAGTAACTAGCATGCGACTAGCAGGGCGCTCGCTTAATAAGCGAGTGCATGCTAGCGAACAGTCCCTGCTCGCTAAAAGATCGTTTAACTATTACTCTGCACGCATATTACACGCTTATTAAGCTAGCCGCATGCTAGTTACTAGCATGCCGCAAGCTTGCGCAAGCTAGTCGCACGCTTCCCGCAAGCTTGGAAATTTCCGTAGGGGATATAGTAGTAGTAATAGTAGTAATGGCCTGAATTCACAAAGGTGGTTTTTTAAAACTATCAGTTGAACCCATGGTTTATATAGATTTCTATATAAATTGTGCTTATTTACATGTACCGCGTATATTAAAAAATATCCAATAGTGATGCACGCTTTTGTCACAGTGCCTTAAATTGACACCGGTCGCCGTGGTTATCCATGCTATTTAATTCATGAGTCCACTCTTCAAACAGTGGACTCATTCAATAAAATAGCGTACTTAACCACAGCGACAGGCGTCAATTCAGCACACTGACAAAAGCGCGCATCAGCATCGGACATTCTTTAATATACGCGGTAAATAAGCATAATTTCTACAGCCATGGAGCTATTAATGGATAACACTGTTCAACCGATGGTTTTAAAAACCACCTTTGTGAATTCAGCCATAGTGATTCGTTTGAATGCAGGCAATTTCACATACATGCATGTAGGCACTGTAAAGTGTTATTCCTGTCCTTAGAGACAGAAAAAGACCCAAAACATAAGATTCATCTTGTACTGTTCGAATGAATTTAAATGTTACAACTTTGTTAATACCTTGGTCACATTTGCTCTACGGCGGCCGTACGGCGAGTAGAAAACAGCCGTTTTATTCATTTTTATTCAAACCACCGATATATCATGTATATAGCTGGTACAAAAAATAAAATAAAACGGCTGTTTTCGACTCGCCGTACGGCAGCCGTAGAACAAATGTGACCAAGGTATTAAGGAACAACTGAACAATGCACCATTCTTATATTTTTTAAATATATACATGTACATGCGCCAGAACCTGTTGTTGTATTGTGTATTGAAAACTTCTAATTGTATGAGTCAAAATTTACCTACTTTTTTGTGTTTGTGGAAAAGAGAGGAATATTACACTATCCATCAGAAAGAGTGATATAGTTATTTACATTGTGCAAGTATTTTCATTAATTAAACAATGTGTATGTTATTTCTTGTTTACTTTATTTCTCCTTGCACAGATTGGTCAAACCAACAGCAGAGTTACAGTTTAAGGTTCTGAATCACTTCAATATTAAAAGCGATGTCACTTTAGGAACAGCTTCAGTTAAACTTTTACCCCTTCTTGCAAAGCATAACGGCAATGGTATGAACTTTTCATTGTTTTATTATTATGCTTCAAAATTTATTTTATTGTATTTGAGATTAGAGGGTTACAAGAAAACACAATGTGGCAAATGTTCAATATATTTGACATGGAATACATGTATGTTATTTTATTTTGTGCTGTAACATCAAGGTTATTTTCAATTCCTTTTAATGGGGAATCAAAACCGAAAAGTTATCAGATAAAGGAAAACATCAAACCTTTGTTAAAGTTGCCACCTATTTAAAGTAGTGCTTTCAGCCGATTCAGTATCAATGGATTGAGACCATTTCCCAGCAGAAAAAATAAACTTCTTTTTCTACCCCTTTGTCTTTCTTTCCAATTTTCTCTCATTGTGCAGTCAAGAATGTGCATTTACCAGTAGAGCTAAGGTCAGAGGGTAAGGCTACACAGAAGAGTGGGGAACTGCATCTTGTCCTGGATGGCCTCAGTATATCCCAGGAAACCCTGACTGCACTAGGAGCAGTCACCCAAAATGGTGAGACACAAACCATTCCAACTGGGGGAAGGGGATAAATTACCGATTTCCTATCGTACTAAATGGTGTATTTAAGGATTCCATTAATAAGCCTTGCTCCAGCTGGATAGGGTTTCTTCATGAATAAACATCACTGAGAATGGGGATTGCAATAAACTTTTCAACAAATTTGTGTATACAATACCAGTCAGCAATCTTTGAGTACACGCGGACACTCGGCGAGCCAGATCCAGCCGTTGCAGCATGTTGACAGGCGAATGTCATGCCAGAGCGCACTCTGTCATGTTTTTGCGTATTCTGATTTTTTACACGCAGGGTGAGCACATTGTATTCCGAGTGACAAGTGTAAAGTGACACGAGATCAGCGCTTTTGTGCTAGCTGTAGCCGAGTGTTAAGTGGAAAATTGACACGCTGCACGAAGAATCATTTTCTTGTGATTGCTCAATCCGCTCTCGAGCAAGAAGTGCCTGGCCGGTCTGCCCGCAGCATGATGCGGGCCTCCGGTTGGGGGCGGGGAGACTGGCAACTCCACTCTGCAAGCCCCAGCGCAGCTAATTAGCCAGCCGTATACAATACAGGGAAAAAGAAACTTGGCATTCGGGATCGTGAAACACGCTGGCAAATGTGCGGGATGGTCTAACGGGATTTGAACGGATTTGTAGCGGGAAACTCAAAAGTGAGACGCAAATTCTAGCGTGCTCGGTCGTGATTTTATCGTGCGCGGTCGTGATTTTCATCCCGCTTCTAACGTGATTTCCATGCTTCCATCGAGATCCCGTTGGTTTGACGCGCGTTTTGCACGATAGATGTATGCGCAAGTTAGTTTCAGGACATGCGCATGCACCTTTTAACAACAGGAAATGATTTTAAAGGGAATGATCACCCTTGCGCGAAACTGAACAAAAAGGATTGAAGTGGAAATGTAACTGTATTGACGAATTTCATTGCTAATTCATTTTTACTCTGACATGAATATTGCGTGTTTCGTTCACAGATCATTCATTGAATATCCGAAATGTGTTTTGTTTTGTTTTTGTAAAGAGGAAACCCTTCTTATTCATGATTATAAGGCGGGACATGTTTTAAAATTATCTTGAGGCTTTCACAATTTCAGATGTCCATTTACATTTTGAACAGAATTTATGTTCTCCGATAAGAAATATTAAAGATGCATTTTCGGAACAATAGAGCCATCCCGGCGTGACACAAACGGGTATAAAATGGTTAAGTTCAACATATTTGTAAAGAGTTATGAAATAGAAATCATCTGATTGAGTTATTTCAAGTCCGGTGTTGGCCCTGATGGTGTTGGTGTTGAAATTTTGATTGCTTCCCCTAACTCCAAAACTTATTCAAGTTTGCATAACTGATTCAGATCACATTATTGTCATCTCAACAACTAGTGATTGACTTTTCGGGACCATCTTCATTTTATGTTTGGTGTTATAATCGTGTAAAAATTGACCTTACACCAACACCAAAAGGTCAACACCGAACTTGAAATCACCCATTTAATTGTTGTAGGTTCTTAACCAATTCGTAAAGAGTTTTGAGGTTAAAATATAATATCGATATGATTTATGATGTAAAATCACTCAAATTTACTTCCGAAATATACGAGTTTCGCTTCGATCTTGGAGCACAGACCCTGATAAAATGGTACAAAAATAATCTAGAAATTGTTGATGGTTCTTTATTCGTTAAGAGTTATGACGTAATCATGTCAGCTATGATTTATGACGTGAAATTATCATACTCAGCATTTGAAAGATACGAGTTGCGCTTGGATATTGGAGCTCCTTGGTAGGATTAAAGTGTATGAAAACAATTGATAATCTATTAATTTTGTTGAAGGTTCTTGACATAATTCGTAAAAAGTTTTAAGGAAGAAAGTAATCATATCCATGTGATCTATGACGTAAAATCATTTTTCTTAGCTATCGAAAGCTACGAGTTTCGCTTGGATATTGGAGCACCTTAGCCATATCGAAATATATGAAAATGATTATGTGAAATTGTTGAAGGTTCTTAACATATTCGTAAAGAATTTGGAGTTAAAAAATCATGTTTAGCTTTCGAAAGATACGAGTTTCGCTTGGATATTGGAGCGCCCTGGCTTGATAAAAAGTATGAATAATCTAGAAATATTGTTGAAGGTTTTCAACATATGGATTCGTAAAATGTATTGAAGTATAAATCATATCATATCGATATGATTTATAACGTAAAATCGGATACTACACTTTCGAAATAATACGAAATTCGCTTGGATCTTAGAGCACACGGCATGGTAAAGAGGTATAAGAAATGATAATCTAAGAATAATTGTTGAAGGTTCGTATTCGTAAAGAGTTGTGAGGTAAAAATATAATCATATAAATATGATATACGACGTGAAAGATACGAGTTATACTTGCCTTTTCTAAAATATTTTTTTCAAATATTTTTCAAAAATTTCGACTTGAGATCTTGAAGAAGGCACCAAAACAAATTGTTCGGAAACAAACGCATTTGCCATGTTTACTGCAATAAACATGATAAAAGAGACGTTCATTTTGATTGAGACCATTGCACAGTGCGAAATATTTTCTTCTTCTCTTCCTCCTCTTTTGTAGTTTATTCCTTTTTTATTTTCCTTATAATTTTCTTTGACTTCTTAGCCATGTCCTGAACCTGGTCCTTTCTCATTTCCCTTCCTCTTGGACAATTCCAAAAAATTATCAACCTTTTTGTACGTCCGATTCCCTTTTTTCTCAAGTTTTACTTCATTTTCATAAACTGACCACACTGCAAAAACTGCGGTGTTTATTGAACAACAGTCTGGAATATATGACCACACGAAAGAAGTGTTGAAACAACACCGGCTTCAATTTAAATCGATGATCTATTAATAATAATTGTGTTGTATAAACGCATATTTGGAATGATTCCAAAACCAAACCGATTTTTTTTTTAACACTTCTCTAGTGTGGTCATATATAGATTCCAGACTGGTGTTGAATTAACACCGCAATTTTTGCAGTGCACAGACTGTCAAAAGTAAAAGAAATCAGGGACAGAAAATTTCATGAATGTCCCGGTCGGACGTATATACGGAATATGGAGTTGTCCTTTTTATCATCTTCTCCGTGTCCTGCACACGATTCTGCATTTTATTTCCCATTATCCCCAATATTCTCTCTCAGCATTCGATCCGCAGTTGTTAGAAAAATACACAAAACTTTATAACAAGTTGTACACATTATATTGTACTCACTATACATCAGTTGGGTGGATGAAAGATTTTATTCGCACAAAATATGATAATGCTTTGAAGGGCGTTTGGGGTCTATGCCGCAACATTAAGCAGGATAAAATTGATCAGTTTATTTATGTATGCCAATAGATATGACTTAACACTCATCATATCAAACACAATATTTTTAAAATTAATCAGACTTCCACCCCCCCAAAAAAAAATACACCAAAATACAGATAGGCCTATTACAATTTTTTTACGATATGATACCAGCTTTGGAATATCGCACCCCTCTTTCCATTAAAATGTTTGGTCTCTTGAAAATGATATCTACTGATAGTGTGCTTTATTATGTTATGAAAATTTGGAAATATAGGAAAATTACTTATCACGTTATTTTTAAACAATTTATTATTTTCAGAAAATGAAGGCTTTGAAAATTTGTTTTGATCATTTCCATTTACTATTCAAATCCTCTTAAGAAGTGCTGCAAGGTACAATGTCTGTCTTGATGAATAGAAAAATTATGGAAAGTAAAACTACTCGTTCTTTGAATGAACCATGGATACAAGTGATTAAAAAAAACAGAATTGATGAACAGAAAATGATGGTAGGCAAATCTACATGTTCTTTGAATGAAAAGCGTAGCTGAAAAAACAAACAAACACAGAATTGATGAACAGAAAATGCGAATCCACCCGTCCTTTGGATAAACAAAGTAACTGATTAAATATGAAAAAAAAAAAGATTTGATGAACAGAAAAATGATGGAAAGCGAATCTATTTGTTCTTTGACGTAACTGATGAAAAAACATAATTGATGAAGAGAAAAATGATGGAAAGGCATTCTATTGGTACTTGGAATGAACGATGAAACTGATAAAATAAAAATACAGCATTGTTGAACAGAAAAATGATGGAAAGCGTTTCTTTGAATAAAAGACGTAACTGATGAAACAATCAAAACAAAACACAGAGTTTTTGGGACTAAAAATGATGGAAAGGGAATAAATTTGTTCTTGCAATGAACGATGTAACTGATAAAATAAAAATACAGAATTGAACAGAAAAATGATTGAGAGTGAATCTTCTTTGATTAAAAGTCGTTAGTGATGAAAATAAACACAGAATTGATAAACAAAAAATGATGGTTAGCGAATATAGTTATCTCTGTTCAATTCTTAATAGATTTCGTATCTCAAAGGTTGTGTTTTTTATTTAAGTTATTCTATAACTATATGATTAATTCTGTTACAATAACTTGATTCTAAATCTCTATTTCATAACTTCATAAATAAAAACTCAAAACTGAATAATACTCATCCTTTGAATGAACGCCGTAACCGATTAAATGAAAAAAAAAAGAATGAACAGAAAAATGATGGCAAGCAAATCTACTCGCTCTTTGAATGAACGACGTAACTGATAAAATAAGAAATACAGAATTTATGAACAGAAAATGGCGGAAAGCGAATCTTTTGATAAAAGACGTAAGTGATGAAATAAAAAAAAACAGAATTGATGAACAGAAAATGATGGTTAGCAAATCTTCTCGTCCTTTAAATGAACAACGTATTACGGATTAAAAAAAAAACAATGAACAGACAATGATGGAAAGCAAATCTTCCTCGAATAAAAGACGTAAGTGATGAAATTAAAAAAACACATAATTGACGAACAGAAAATTATGGGAGACAAATCTCACTTGTCCTTTGGATGAACGACGTATTACGACGTAACTGATAAAATAAAAAAATACAGAATTAATGAACAGAAAATAATGGAATTATGGAAAGTGAATCTTCTTTGATTAAAAGTCGTAAGTGATGAAAATAACAACACAGAATTGATGAACAAAAAAATGATGGTTAGCAAATATAATCATCTCTGTTCCATTCTTAATATGGATTTCGTATATCAAAGGTTGTGTTTTTATTTGAATTTTCTATAACTACGATTAATTCTGTTACAATCTCTATTTCATAACGGCCATAATAAAACTCAAAACTGAATTATACTCGTCCTTGAATGAACGTCGTAACCGATTAAATGGGAAAAAATAATGAACAGAAAAATGATGGCAAGCAAATCTAATCGTTCTTTAAATGAACGACGTAACTGATAAAATAAGAAATACAGAATTTATGAACATGAAATGGCGGAGAGCGAATCTTTTAATAAAAGACGTAAGTGATGAAATAAAAAAAACACAGAATTGATGAACACAAAATGATGGTTAGCAAATCTACTCGTCCTTTAAATTAACAACGTATTAATGATTAAAAAAAAAACAATGAACAGAAAATGATGGAAAGCGAATCTTTTATAAAAGACATAACTGATGAAATAAAAAAAACCCACATAATTGATGAACAGAAAATTATGAAAATACTCATTCTTTGCATGAAATACGTACCTGATTAAAGTTTTATAAAATTACAGAAAAGATGAAAATGAAAGATAAAAAAGGATTATCTAATCGTCCTTAAAACGGAAGACGTCATTGATAACAAACACTGGAGAATAAATCATGGAGCTAGCTCCGTAAATAAACATTGGAAAGAGAATCTACTCGTCCTTTAAGCCAAAGACGTAACTTTAGCTATAACTGGGTCACTCGGTCAAGAGCTGCGCACATGGATTTATATCGGGGATGCGTTTGATGCGCGTGCTCGAAGCAGTGGCCCGCTGTCTATTGGGAATTAAGGATTTTCTATCGGGTTGATATGCGTGTAAATACTCATTCTTGCGGGTTGAAAATCCCGTTATCCATTTTGAAGTGGCCAAAAAATGACGGGATTGCATCGTGATTGCTTCGAGATTGCGTTGTGTTTTGATCAAAAAGTGCCTAATGGGAAAATGCGCATCCCGCAAAATCATGCCAAGTTTCTTTTTCCCTGTAGTGTAATTACCTTGAGAATGTTTATGATAATCGACCCAAAATAGAATGAAACTACTTTCAAATTGACAAACATGACAAAGCATTCCCAGTGCTAATCGACCCAGAATGGAATGAGACAACTTTCAAATGGACTGTGAAGCATTCTCTGTGCACTTTAATGTCGTCTTCACGAGTTGTCCCTTCCCGCACCTGACCTTGTAGCACTGTATGCAATGTATAAATGAGTATGTGCATGTCACCTGCACTACACTACAATCGATACTCATTTCATCACTTTCAAAATCAATTTGAATATCTTATCTTAATGTTTGTACGTTTATTTCAATGTCAATAAGGCATCTACCTGTATAATGTTCCAACCAGAAACGAAGATTTACAATCGATTTTATAGGCTTAATTAAATTTGAATTGATTGAAGTTAATTGATGAGTATTTTTTAAAATTCACAAAAAATGCTTCTTTTAATTTGTTGACCGATTTGATTGTTTTTCCTCCCATCTGGAAGAGATTCACCAGACTTCTACACAGAATTCTGAAATTTTGAGCAGAAAATCATTTATGCTAATTTATGCTAATCTATGCAAGATTTCTTCATATCACATATGCATGAGGTTCACCAAACTTGTACACAGAATTGTGAAATTTGATTAGAAAATCGTTTATGCTTATTTATATGATAAATTTATTCATAATTGCTAAAAATGTTTAGCTTTCTTTGTTGACCAGTTTTAATTTTTTTCATCCATCTGATAGAGCTACATGAGGGTCACCAAACTTCCACACAACAAATTTTACTAGAAAATTATTTATGCTGATTTATGCAAAATTTATTCATAAAAAAAATTGCCTTTTCTCCTTCATTTGTTGATCAATTATTATTTTGTTTGCTTTATATGATAGTTCTAGGTGGGGATACAAAATTTCAAATTTTGAAGCTTATTAAATATGCTACTTTATGCATATTTTTTAACAAAAAAAATGCTTCTTATGTATTGACTGACTTTGATTTTTTTTGTTCCATCTGAGAGCTACATGAACTTCACAAAAGTTCTACACAGAATTTAGACATTTTGACCAGAAAATTATTTTTGCTGATTTATATGAAAGTTATTCATAAATCACAAAAAATGCTTCTCTGTCATTTCTTCATCAATTTCAATTCAGTTTCCTCAATTTATGTCACCAATAGAATTCACTGCTATGTCAAGTGGGCTGAAATAAAAAAAAATTGTGTTAAATTTCATTTGCAAGATGCAGGATGAGCTAGTTGTTAAAGAGGCTTTGACGAGTTGATAGCATTGCAAATTATGGGGGCAGAATGTGGCCAGCTGATGTTCAAGGAACAGTTAGGACTGGAATCAAACAACTTTTTATTTGACTGATGGGGGTTTGGCTTAAGTTTAATACTTGTTATGAATTTCTTTTAGGTCCGTCATCACAAGTGAATGGAGAGGTATCGGGTGGAGTTGAGGGAATGACTAATGGACGATCAGATGGTCGGATAGCTGCCTTAGCCAACGCTATGTCTGGAACACAATCAGACTCTGGTGGTAGTGCCAATAATTCTCCCTCATCATCGTCTGGAGCTAGGAGACGGGCTGGTCCTCCTAGGCCATCACAACCTCCATCCAGAGAATGTAGACCCACTCCTGGTAATAATATTAGCTGTTCATTATTGGCTTATACTAGTTTTTAAAGTTATTCTCAAGTTATTTCAAATGTTACTGTCTTGAAATTGGCTAATGGAATTTTCAAGAGTTGGATTTAACCTGTTGAATACTGCATACTGCCAAATCCAGTAGGTTTTGGTACAGGGACAAACTGATTTTAGTAGTCAATGCATTAAAGGACAAGTCCACCCCAACAAAAACTTGATTTTAATAAAAACAGAAAAATTCAACAAGCATAACACTGAAAATTTCATCAAAATCGGATGTAAAATAAGAAAGTTATGGCATTTTAAAGTTTCGCTTATTTTCAACAAAATAGTTATATGAACGAGTCAGTTACATCCAAATGAGAGAGTTGATGACATCACTCACTATTTCTTTTCTATCTTATTATATGAAATATGAAATATTTTTATTTCCCTGTCATGTGAAATGAAGTTTCATTCCTCCCTGAACACGTGGAATTCCATTATTTTAACATTTTGTGCTTCAGACAAGGTCATAATCGTCAAATTCGTAAAAATTGAAATATCGTATAATTCAAACAAAAAAAACCCAAAAGAAATAGTGAGTGAGTGACATCATCGACTCTCTCATTTGGATGTAACTGGCTCGTTCATATAATATATTTTGTTGAAAATAAGCAAAACTTTGAAATGTCATAACTTTCTTATTTTACATCCGATTTTGATGAAATTTTCAGCATTGTGCTTATCTGATTTTTCTCTGTTGATTCAAATCAACATTTTTCTGAGGTGGACTTGACCTTTAAGTTGTTTCAAATTTATTAGTTACATTTATGAGGCTATAATTGTCTTTTTCATGGTAAAGGGGTGTAACTTTCAAAATTCAAGGTCAAAATTGAAAAAAGTATTTTCATGGACATTTCTACTGAAAACAGGTAAATGTTTAAATTATTCTTTTATTTCTTATCTGGAGCTTAATCTTCTTGAGAAACCTGAAAAAGTGATGTGCGACTGTGGAAAATTAAAAAAATTGACTAAAATCAGTAGTTTTCCTGGAAAATATAATTCATTTGCCACTTTTCATTCATAAATTAAATAAACTTTGAAGTATTTAAAAGTTTAAGAGTCAAACTTTATTAGCCTTTTAAAAATGTCTATGTTTGTTTTGTGGAAGTGTCTCGGTGTAGTGGTTCTGACTCTCGTCTTGTAATCAGAGGGTCATATTTTCCAACCTGACCATGGCCTAGCGTCCTTTAGCAAGGCATCAATCCACAATATGCCACTCTCCACCCAGGTGTTAAATGGGTGCCCGGTAGGATGCGAAAGCCTATGTAGTATGCCCAGCAATTGAGTCTTGGAACTCTTGTTGGAATGCTCTCCAGGGAATGGAGAAGGTGCATACATTTCATGCGGGCGTGCAAGGATCCGATGACCGGGGTAATGATATATCTGTAAAGTGCTGAGAGACATTGTTCCAATGTATAAAGCGCTGTTTATGAGCGGATTATTATTTTTTAAATTCAACACAAAATTGTTTTTTTTTATATCGAAGTGTTCAAAATTACATGTCTACTGAGAGGAAGAGGAAAGCAAAAACTATTATACATATACTACTCCATGAAGGGTAATAACTAACACAAATCCCGAAGGCATTGGATATCAAATGAGAAAGTTGTAAATTTCTCATATGTAATTCAAATAGTAATTTAGAAAGTGAACCAAATTGTTCGGAAGTAATTATATGGTAAAGTGGAATAGTGGATTGTCAAATGTGAATGAGAATGAAGGGGATACAAATTGTAATAAGAATAAAATTAATCAGAAGAACAAAAAGAGAAGAAGAGGTTGTGACAGATGAGAAAAAGAAGAAAAGAACAAGAAAACTAGAATTTTAATTCTTCATGAGGATAAATTAGCTGATCTGTCTCTGATTTCATGATCATGAAGACAATCAGCATGTTTATTGAGATCAGTATGATCATCATGATGAAAACTGAACTTCTCTCTTATGAAAAGAATGTGTTGAAATACTCTTTAAAAAGAGGGAAATGAGAAAGTAGTGTGAAAAAATGTAGGTCATACACATATTGTACATGTACATATTGTACACATGAAAAGAGATTTTAATCTCTTTTATTGTCCAATGTTTTATCTTATATACATTGTAGTGGTCATAAAGGAACATTTGTGGAGTTTTTAAAAGAAAAAAAAGAAAAATTCTCATGTTCACCCATGGGTTCGAACCGTGGACCCTAAGGACGCATGTCTGATGCCTTCCCAATTGAGCTATACTGTTTCCCATAGACTTTACACATAAGCAAATTAAGAGGATCTCAAATCCAATTTTGCAAGTGAAATACGGGCATGATCCAGGCATCTGATTGGAAAATGGAGACTATATTTTCGATAGCTTACAATCTCAGCTACAACTTACTCCAAGCTCACAAAAAACTGACAAAAAAGAAATGGAGATACAGGTATGGCTCGCGAAATAAAGGAATGTAAAATCCAGTTTTGAGAAAAAAAAATCATTTCCCATAGAGATTGCACACAAAATGAGCGAAAATGACATGCCTCTATAACTTGCCATTTTTCAGGATGATCCATTCCATTAAAAGTAAATGAAGCCATCAAATGAGAAAGAGTATGTCCTCAGCTACAGTGTACAACATATTGAAAACTGAGCGAAAATTGACCAATATTTACAGAGTTAGAGTCAAATTTGCCTAACTATGATGACGTCATAAGTAGCAAAGTGGAAATTTTGAGTTCAACGCCATTTTGATCACGTCATAATGAAATTGAGGGTTAAATGTGGCATGAAATCATATCTCCTATCCATGCTCTATTCGAATATGAAAAAAAATGGGGGTGAATGGACTACCTGAAGAGCTATAATGAATTTTGTATTGGCATGTTTTTGCACATATATTGTCTATTGTTAGTGTGCGTGCTCGTGCTGTAAACTTTGATGGAGACTAATTCTGTTATTACTTGTCGTAGAAGGTTGATCAAGGTATCAAAAATTACTCAGAATTATATTATCAATGCATTGATGTATAAAAAAAAGGCGATCCTATGCTCTATAGTGCTATTACGCGCGCATGGTTACGCGCGCATGGTTACGCGCGCGCAAAGTTTCAAAATACTTAAAATGACCTGAATCATACTGTATTTTTGGTCAAAAAGTGATCTTGAGCATTTTGAAATTTTGATGTGCGCGTACGCACACGTCGTGACCTTTACATGACCTTTGATGACATGGACAGTTGACCCTTGACCTGAAGTTAATGTGATGTAAATATTCTTAATTTTTGAAAATTGATAATGAAGATATGATTGATAATGTGATTTTACAAAAATGGCATCTAGATGACGCCATGATGACCTTTTGACCTTGAACCTGTTTCGTACACATGACATGATAAGTCCCCATATCTGATATTTTGAAGATAATTGATGATGTAGATTCAGAGATTTTATGGTAACAAGAAAAGGGTGGAAAAATAAAAATTAAGAAATAGATAAATAAATAAATAATGAATAAAAAAGAAAATTCGTACGAAATTAATAGTTGATCTGTTGATTGACAGATCACCTAACAATAAAATACATATGGCCATGTGTCTTGAACGTGCCCACAAAAACATGGTGTTGTTGCGTAAGACATTTTTTCCATGTGTTAGAAACTGTTTTCATGGTAATTGCATACGGCGGGGGTATTAATTACCTTTCCTGATAGTTCTAGTTGAATATGGGGATAATTTTCTATGAATGTTCAAATCAATGTAATATTGCTAGACTCATTACATATTCTTAAGTTTCCTCTTCCACTTTTGATAGCACCAAGATCATCAACGAATTCGACCACATTGTCAACCACTACCACAACCACTACTGCTGCATCCAACGGTAATCGAAACTCAGCCGCTCCCACCACAGCCATGGCCAACAGACCACTCCCTTCACTTCCTCCTGTCACAGCACCAGCTCCAGGGGCCGCAGGAGCAGCTTCAGGAGCTAGTGTAGGAGCAGCGGCAGCTACTGCAGGTCAAACAGGGGCAGGAGCAGCACCTCCACCAGCAGGACCACCACCGGCAGCAGGTGCATCAGGAACGGCAGCAACACCCCCTCAAGGGGCTCCTCCTGGAGCAAACCAACCTACTGCAGGTGGACCTCCTGGAAGGAATGTAGACCTCAATAATCAACCTCTACCTTCAAAGTAAGTCAAACAACCCTTCTCATTCTTCTTGTTCTTTGTCAATGGGATAGGAGGCATACCAAAAATGTTGCAGGGCATACAAGTTTTTTTTCTTGTTGCATAACAGCAAAGAGTACAAACCAATTTAGTCATTAAAGTGATAGCATGTAATTATTTGTCCAGAGTTTTTCATACCAGGCAGAGACAAAACTTATGTAATGGGTTTGTCTACGCAACCTAACAAGAAGCATATTATTGCACTGGAATCATACATGGGGCTTATATATCTGAACTCAGAGACAAATATTGTTTAGATTTGTTGAACAGATCTTTTATATTGATGTTATTGCTTTTCTTGTTTCAGTTGGGAGATGAGGTTAGACCAGCATGGGAGACCATATTATGTGGATCATAACACACAGACAACTACGTGGGAGAGACCCATGCCTTTACCATCAGGGTAAGTTGAAGGTTACTCAGCTTCTGATATTATTTCCTCAGAATGGCTGATAGGAAATGAAAAATTCACATCAATCCATCAATGCTAAGTTTTAGGAAATGGGGCAACGGAATTAACAACAAAGTTCTTGCAGTGAACAAAATTGAAATGCCTATTGAAAAGCTACTTGAATAATGACATTTATTTGACTGATAGCAATTTTGCTGTTGATTGATAAAAGGAAGTTACTTTGTGGAATGATTTTCCTGGTAAATTAGGAAAATGTCACAATGTTTTATATATGGAAAAATATAGTAACTTGTTTTTTAAATGTCTATATTTAACAAGAGCTAATTTCAATTATAGGAATTAGGGAAGAATAAACTCACCATCCAATAGAAAATAAGAATCTACAGAGGATCAATATATCCTTTCAATACAGAATGCTATTGAGAACACATGAGTGCAATACTCCTCCAAAACTCTTGTTCTTCTCATCCAATTTGTTGTTTCACTTTGTGTGTTTTAAGATTACAACCAGCTGATAGATATGCCAGGATTTTGGTAGACCATTTCTGGAACAAATAACATTGTCTTATCCTGTGACTGAGTCAGGAGGCCATGCTTGGATCACTCGTGCATGTATGCTATGTGCTCCTGATTTGAACTAAAATACAATAGAGGACTTGAACCTATTGCTCCTCCAACACAATGGGCTGCATTCATACTGGTAGTAATAGGTCTTCCAGTTTGTTTGAATGGACCCTGGACATACAATATTCAGTCCTTAAATAGTAACTTTGTTCAGGAGGCCCTTATTAGGAAGCACTTTCTAAAGAGAAGAATTCTTTACAATTCCAATAGCTATGCTTCCTTCCAGATTGAAGTACTGAAAGCTGGAGATATTTATAGGAATCCTGGGCCTACCACTTACATTCATGAAGACACATCATACACTCATGCACAGCTTAAGTACAGTCATGAGAGTCCAATTACTATCCAGAAGGACTGTAATAGTTGGCTACCACTTGACGTTTATTCTATCATCAAGTCTCTTGGATGTAATCGTCATATGGCAACCCAAAGTAACCAGAGGTGGTTGACAGACAAAGGCACAAACTCAAATTAGAACCTCATCACACTTCCAGTCTTCTCACACCATGTCCACGATATGCATGAGTCACTCATCCTTTCTTCATCAGATGTAGACAAGAAAAAGCAGCATATTCCTGTTGTTGAATTTATGCCTAGACACGACCAGCTTACCAAGCACTCAGGATGCCACAGCAGAAGTATCAGCAATCTTGTGGAGATGCCGTGATCACATACATGTATCAGTTCTATTGGACAGGACTTAAAGGTCATTGAGAAGTAAGTCAGCAGCAGTACTTGACTATGTTTGTGACAGCAATGCAGATCTACATGTACTACGCGATAACCGAAACGTGGCTTACAGAGAATGACGCCTCGGTCAATGATGACATTGTCCCTTCAGGCTACAAATTCCTGCATCATCCGTGTGCTGGTTGTGGAGGTGGAGGAATAGGTCTCCTTTTCAAAGACTCCATTGATGTCCATGTGGCAAAGGCTTGAGAAACAAAGTCATTTGAATTTGCTGAATATCACATCTCTTGGGATCATTTCAGCTTAGACTTTTTAATTTATAATATGATGATATGATTTTAGAGCAACTTTGGTCAGACTCCATGGTGTATGATGACATGTCGGTTTTTTGTACCCTTAACCCTAATAAGACGGGGGGGGGGGGCTGAATCAACCCCCTCAACATTTTTCGCGATAAATCGCTGGCTGACTTCTTACTTTCAAGTCTCATGCAACTTTGAGATCAAAATTTCGACCATTAAATGCAGCTTATGCTCCTGAGCATTTTGACACCTATTCCAGAAATACAGATCAAATATTGGGGGGGGGGAGGCCGCCCAAAAAATGAGGGGCAAAAAGGTCGTTGACCTCAACCCATTTTTGTCAAAATTGTGTATCTCTGTTTCTGCATAAGTTATGTTGCTGATTTTAATGTCAATTTCTATGTTATTTTGGACAAGGAATTCATGTTTTTTTCTCGCCCACCAGAGGTGAAGGCGAGACTTAGGGGTCCAAATGTCGTCCGTCCATCACAAATCTAATGACACATAACTCCACAACCGCAAGTCGCTTTTCAACAAAACTTGGATGGTAGATGGACTTGGGGGACCTGCATGTTATGCTGCAGTCAGAGGTCACATGGTAAGGTCAAAGGTCATTTTAAGGTCAACATTAAAGTTTACATGCAAGACTCTTATGACACCTAACTCCGCAACGGTAAGTCACTTTTCAACCAAACTTAGATGGTAGATGGACTTGGGGGACCTGCATGTTATGCTGCAGTCGGAGGTCACATGGTAAGGTCAAAGGTCATCTTCAGGTCAACATTAAAGTTTACGTGCAAGGCTTTTATGACAAGCGTTATTCCATCCCAGTCATTTCACAATAAAGTTTCGATAAAATTATGTTGCGTGCCCTTGCAAATCACGATATTTCTGGTTATTTTCATAAGTGGGCGAGACACAAAATCACTTTTGTTATGTTTTAAATAAAAAGCTGTCTTTGTACTTAAAATTTAACCCTTTGCTTCATTTGGGAGGGGTCAATTTGACCCCCCCTTGATGAATTCTATGACTATGATACCACAAGAAATTTTTTAACCTCGCCACTCAGCGACTTTTTACTTTCAAGCCTTGCGCACTTTCTGAGACCAAATTTGTAATGCCCGGGTACACAGAACTTTCCAAAATTACACAACATTTTTAAAGGGCATTTCAGACCCAGAATTGCTCAAAAACGTGATTCTGTGTCTGAAGCCAAAAGATCATTTTGCACTGACTCTGTACACAGAATCACATTTTCGAGAAGTCGCAACGTGATTCTGTGTACAAAGTCAAAAGATTATTTGCATTGATTCTGTACACAGAATCACATTTTCGAGTAGTCGCAACTTGATTCTGTGTGCAAAATTTATAATGAATAAGGCCTGTTGGAAGTATTACACCGACTGTATCACTGATAATAGCTAAAACCAAAAGAAATTCTTTGACACTACAAAGTCCTTGTGACGAAACAGATCTTGTTATACCTCCTAGTCTCAAAGAAACCTAACTCAGAAATGAACTTCACTAACTTCATGCATATAATCTACAGTATGTGTCAAAGTTGGTTGAAGGGGAAGCTACTGCTCAAATTCAGGAGCACCTCAACTGTAACAATCTCTTCCCCTTAAACTCAATCGGCTTACAGGAAATATCACAGTAGAGAAACAGCTCTATTAAAAGTTAAGAATGATTTACTAATGGCTATGAACCAACAGAAAGTTACCTTCCTCTTACTCTTAGACCACAGTGCTGCATTTGACATGGTTGACCATAGTATACTTGCTAAAATATTAGAATCTGATTTTAGGATAACAGATTCTGTTTCATCTTGGCTGCAGTCTTATCTTTGTGATAGGCAGCAGCAAAATTCAATTGATGACATTATCTCAAAGAAATTTGATGTTAGATGGGGCTAAATTCTAGTAGGCTTTTCTCAGTCATTAAAGTATACTCTCGTAACATATCTTGTCACTACTATGCAGATGACACTCAATTATTCCTTCAGCCCAGTCAGTGAACAAGAACAGTCCTGTATTTTGGCCCTTGAACACTGTCTACAGGATCACCATAGATGGATGTTTAGTAGTAAATTGAAACTTAATGACAGCAAAACTGAGTTTATTATCATTGGAACACATTGACAGG